>NC_080112.1:130559761-131305722 GCF_950005125.1 Chionomys nivalis | reverse complement strand
CAAAATAACTAGCAACGATAAAAAGAGCAAAATATAATGAAAGAAAGTTCTTCCCTTCATTGCTTCGTCAGCATCATTAGATGAAAATAAAGAACAAAAAGTTTTTCCCAGGAACAACTGCCTGAACCGCTGGAGTCAAGGGAATCCCACTTAGAAATTTCATAACTGCTTTCTCAAGCCACCACACAGAGGAATTGTGAGCATAAAAGATAACTTAGCAAACAACATGTTCACTATGTTCAGAAAGCCCATAAAGTCATTTCCTTAAATTACTACAATTTGCATGAGAATTCTCCATGCAAATATTCCTGTTACTTTCTACCACAGATGTATTTTAAATTTCGTTTTGAAATATTCTTAATTGACTTAGTGATTCTCTGGAGTGTTTGGTTTTTAGGATTCTATATATTATTTGATTACTGACTCAGAAGTTAACCAATGCTAAAAAATTTTTAATTGTCTTTTTTTTTTAACTTTAACTTATTTTTTCTGATGAGAAACAACTTTAAATTCCAGGGGAAATTTTTTTGAAATGTGGATGGCCCAAGGGTATCCAAAGACCAGGTAGGCATTATTTGAAAGAGCAACTTAAGATCTTCCCAGTCTGTTGAATGTGTTTAAGCTCTTCCTGCCTTCTTTATTTCCTTCCTCTCTTCCCCTCCCATGCCCTCCCTTCTCCTTCTCCTTCCTTTCTTCCATGGTGCTTAAAGAAATTAGCCTCCTGGGCTCAATGCAGGACCATGGATCCTTCTGGGAATGGGAAATAGAATGAATTTCACAGGTTACTGGGAGCAGGTGAAGATGGGAACCAAAAGGATCAAGCGCAGGGATAGAGGTAGAGAGTGCAGGGAGAAACGACTGGAATTGGAGGACATTTCTGGGGTGATGTGGGAACCTAGTGCAGTAGAAATTCCCAGGAAGCCACCAGGGTAACATTAGTGAAGAGTATTAGTAATGGGGGACACAGAACCTAATCTGGACGTCTATAACCAGGCCGGGCTTCCAGTGACAGATTGGGATGCCAACCCAGCTACCAAACCTATGCCTGCAAGATGTGCTGGGGTAAGGGTGGCACAGAAATTGTGGGAGTGGCCAACCAATGACTGCCCAACTTGGGGCCCATGCCACTGTAGTGAGTCCACATCTGCCACTGCCTGGAGGGCCAGAGACCAGAGTCTGGATAGACCAGAGACCTAGGATTGAACAAAACATAACTGGAAAAAAGTCAGTGAAATGATTCTTTGTTGTGTGATGTTTTACTCTTGGCTTTTTTTGGGGGGGGGCATGCAGCTCCCAAATAAATCACACACAGAGGCTTATCCTTAGTTGTAAATGCCCGGCCTTTGCTTGGTTTGTTTCTTGCCAGCTTTTTTTTTTTTTTTTTTTTTTTTTTTAATTATCCTAACTACCTTTTGCTTCTGGGCTTTTATCTTTCTCTATTTCTGTATACCTTTCTTTCCTTCTTACTCCATGACTGGCTGGGTGACTGCCCACTGTCATCCTCCTCACTTTGTTCTCTTGTTCCTCGTTCTCCTCTCAGAGTCCTCCTTCTATCTATACTCTCTGCCTGCCAGCCCCACCTATCCTTGCTCCCGCCTCACTGTTGGCCATTCGTCTCTTTATTAAGACCATCAGGTGTTTTAGACAGGCTCAGTAACACAGCTTCACAGAGTTAAACAAATGCAGCATATACAAAAGTCACACACCTGAAAAAAATATTCCCCAACAATTCCTAATAATACTCTACTGTATTTGTAGACCAAAACCTATCATAATTGCATCAGAGAGGTTTCACCCAGCAACTGATGGGAGCAGATGCAGTGACCCAAAGCCAAACATTAGGTGAAACTCAGGGAACCCCATAGGAAAGGTAAAGGAAGGATTATAGAAGCCAGAGGGGTCAAGGACATCATAAGTACACAGCCCATAGAATCGACTAAGCAGGGCTCATAGGGGCTCACAGAAACTGAAGTGATAATTGATAATCACGGAGCCTACATGGGTCTGTGCTAGGCCATCTGAATATATGTTATGGTTGTTTAGGCTTCGGGTTTTGGTGCAAGTTCTAACAGTGGGAGTGGATGGGTGTCTCTGACTCTTTCTCTTGCTCTAGGGGACTCTTTTTCCTCTTACTGGGTTGCCTCATCCAGCCTTGATATAAAGGTATGTGCCTAGCCTTATTATAGTTTATAATGCTGTGTTCAGTTTATATCCCTGGGAGGCCTGCCCTTTTCTGAAGGGAAAGGAGGAGGAGTGGATCTGGGGAAGAGGGGAGTTGGGGGGGGGAATGAGAGATTGGGAGGAGAGGAGGGAAGAGAAACTATAATCAGGATGTAATATATGAAAGAAGAATAAACAAAAAAAAATCAACCCTGCCTAAAACTACAAGAAAGAATTAAAGAAAGAGAGAGGGAGGGAGGGAGAGAGGGAGGGAGGGAGGGAGGGAGGGAGGGAGGGAGGGACAAACTAGCCTTATGATTCTTGATTTGTGACTCATAAAAATGAGTATGCTGCTGTCACAATTAGTCTCGAGACCATTTGTACATCCATTCTGGGTATTAGTAAATATCCCCCTTTTGCAAAATAATCCTCATATCAAAATTAAATGATCATATACAAAAAGGAGATGTATTAATTCAACTAACTCTTGGAGTAATTCACAGAAATTAATCAGGAAATATAGAACATCAAAGGACATGCTAATGGTAAAAGAGGAACAGTAACTTGTTTTCTCCTCATTGTAGTTCTTAGTTGAGATTGACATTCTAACAAATGACAAATCAGTAAGAGGAAAACAGACAGAAATTTATTTATTTACATGTTGTCTTAGTTACTATTGTTGTAATAAAACACCATGACCAAAACAACTTGGGGTTTATCATCATCAAAAGTAGTGAGGGCAGGAACTCAAGCAAGGCAGGAACCTGGGGGCAGGAACTGATGCAGAGGTCATAGAGGGGTGCAGCTTACTGATTTATTCTGCATGATTTGCTCATCCTGCTTTCTCAGAGAACCCAGAGCCCAGAGGTGGTACTACCCTCAACAGGATGGGCCCTCCCCCATTAATCACTAATAAAGAAAATGCCCTACAGGTTTGCCTACAGCCAAATCTTATGAAGGCATTTTCTTAAGATTTCAGTTTGTATTGAGTTGACATAAAACTAATCAGCACACATGTATGTCTTATATAAAAATACAATATTCAGAGAAATATTTAAATCTCTAAGGGCCAAAAGACACTTAAGATCGTGCTCAACTTCCTTAGCAATCAGGGAAATGCAAATCAAGACAACATTAAGATACCATCTTACACCTGTCAGAATGGCTAAAATCAAAAACACCAATGATAGCCTCTGCTGTTTAGGTTGTGGAGAAAGGGGCACACTCATCCATTGCTGGTGGGAATGCAAACTTGTGCAACCACTTTGGAAAGCACTGTGGCGGTTTCTCAGGAAAGTCGGGTTCAACCTACCTCTCGACCCAGCAATACCACTATTGGGAATATACCCAAGAGATGCCCTAACATACAACAAAAGTATATGCTCAACTATGTTCATAGCAGCATTGTTTGTAATAGCCAGAACCTGGAAACAACCTAGATGCCCTTCAATGGAAGAATGGATGAAGAAAGTATGGAATATATACATATTAGAGTACTACTCAGCAGTAAAAAACAATGACTTCTTGAATTTTGCATACAAATGGACGGAAATTGAAAACACTATCCTGAGTGAGTTAAGCCAGACCCAAAAAGAGGAACATGGGATGTACTCACTCATATTTGGTTTCTAGCCATAAATAAAGGACATTGAGACTATAATTCGTGATTCTAGAGAAGCTAAATAAGAAGGTGAACCCAAAGAAAAACATATAAGCATCCTCCTGAATATTAACCTTCATCAGGCGATGAAAGAAGACAGAGACAGAGACCAACATTGGAGCACTGGACTGAAGTCTCACGATCCAAAGGAGGAGCAGAAGGAGAGAGAGAACGAGCAAGGAACTCAGGACCTTGAGGGGTGCACCCACACACTGAGGCAATGGGGATGTTCTATCGGGAACTCACCAAGGCCAGCTGCCCGGGGTCTGAAAAAGCATGGGACAAAACCGGTCTCGCTGAACATAATGGACAATGAGGACTACTGAGAACTGAAGAACAATGGCAATGGGTTCTTGATCCTATTGCACGTAATGGCTTTGTGGGAGCCTAGGTAGTTTGGATGCTCACCTTACTAGACCTGGATGGAGGTGGGTGGTCCTTGGACCTCCCACAGGGCAGGGAAACCTGCTTGCTCTTTGGGCTGAGGAGGGAGGAAGACTTGATTCGGGGAGGGGGGGAATGGGAGGTGGTGGTGGGGAAGAGGCAGAAATCTTTAATAATTAAATTAATTAATTAATTAATAAAAAAATCTCTAAGAAGTGGCTTTAAATTTAGGCTTAAATAATGAACTTCACAAGTGTATTGAAAAGACAGTCATGATGGGATGATCAAGCAAAGTAGAGCGAGGAAGAGCGGGATCTGTTATGAAGAGTTATGTCAGTGTCTTCTCCAGTGAAAAATCCAGCGAGTTGGTCATCCTTTTCTCTCTGCAGTTTGAAATAATCCTCATGCTAAAAAGATGTATTTGATGAATACATATTCCATATTTCCCTACAGACACATATTTTTGGATTTATTTTTATTTTATGTGTATGCATGTTTGCCTACATGTACATATGTGTACCATGTGAGAATAGTATTCATGGAGGCTAGGAGATGGCACCAGATTGCCCTGAAACTGAAGTTCCAGATGGTGGTGAGCTTTCTTGTAGGTGATGAAAACTGAATCTGTGTCCGCTGCAAGAACAACAAAATTTGTTCCTAACTTCCAGTAGTAGATGAGAGTGCATAGATATGGTCTTCTAAAAAAGCCAGTGTTTATAATAATGCAGAGAATTAAGGATGATGAAACAAGAACAAACAGTTTCCATTGGGTAAATGAGAAGAATCTAGAAGCCCAGAAGCATGAGTCAGGAATTCTGTATCTTTTGGCTATCTATTGATCTCAACCTTTTCTTGTGTATTGGCCTCACTGTCTCTCCCACTAGAGATAATTCTGCTAGGCATGGTAAATTCAAAGTCATTCAACAGTTTTTGGTATGTATCCCAACAGAAAATGAAATTCTATCAGGATGTATGGAATGGGGCAGAAATTTCCCACACAGAAAAGGAGGAAAAGGTGAAAGGACCGGGGCAAACAAGAATAGCTACCTGAGTTTTTGTACATTTTCCATCCTCCCTACTGTCAAAGAATGCATTGCTTCTGGGGACAAACCACATTTAACTACTGACAATAGTGGAGTTAAAACTTTTATCAGGTGACATCATCTATTAATATAATCAGGTGCTGGGATGTTAAAGGAGAAAGCTGAGGCTATTGGCAAAATCATTAGCAAGCTTATTATCCTTGTGGACACCTGAATGGCAGTGATGGAACAAAAACATAGAAAGGGAAAGTGCAAAGTATGTTTGGGACTTTGGTAGAATTCTGTGTAGTCACTTCCCCAGGCTTGCAAGGAAAATGGTGAAGATCAGAATATAGATCTTTTGTCACTCAGCCTGAAATCCTTCCCTCTAGAGGGAAAACATCTAAACATAGATAAGAAGGAACATTTTCCACATTCAAAATGGAAGAACATGGAACAGGGTGTTTGGATATGTACCTGTCATCCCGGTACTCAAGAGGTTGGAGGCAGGAAGATCACTATGAGTTCAATGCCTGCACTATACAGTTAGAGCATGTCTCACCAAAATTAAAACATAAATGAGATAAGGAGGAAGATGAAACGTTACCTTTCTTTATGAAGAATATTTGCGTAGCCACAGAAAATTTCATTCCTTCAGCATGACATCAATTGTATATTTATTCCTTCCCAGCTAAAAGCGCCAGAGGAGCTCCTTCTCGTCACACCACGATGCTTTATTAAAAGTACAGGAGTGAAAAGTGGTACTGGTAGAAGTGTAGGGAGGGCTGTCATTTGGAAAGAAAGATGACATGACCAAAAGAAGTTTATCTAATTTTAAAATAGCATAAATTATTAAATGTCCCAAACCTTACAATGCTTTATTTATCCATTGACTTTCTCATAACGTTTTATTTTTGCAAGAGAAAAATACGTAACAGATTTAAGTCATGGAAGCAAGTGTACACATTGGAGAAGGCAAGTCTGATCAAATATTGCTCTTCTCTGACAGGGAAGGGTAAATGAGAGGAGAATGTGGCAGGCGAAAGGATTTGTTTTCTCCAAAACTTCAGTAAAATTCACTGTAGATCGATTTCTTTTAATATTGATTTTTAGAGAAGGCTTTTTTTGTTTTATAAAAGAGAAGTTTTAATATTTTGGGCATGATTTCTGGCATAGTGAAATTAGTTTGAAGTTAATATTGGTCCAATTTATACTCATGCCAATCACAAGAACTGTGTAGTTCAACTCAATAAATACATATATTTAAAGCTTCCTCCCTATTCAGAGTCACTCATGCCTCAGACCATTTTAGATTAACTTTCAGGTGGAGTAGGAAGGGAGGAAGAGGCAAAAAAAAATTATAACCATTTACCTTCATGAGAAGGCAGTGTACTCTAAGGTGCATCCAAAGGAATAGAGCCAGTGACTTACACTTGGAAAGACAGGAAGTCAATGAAGAGAGATCCGAACACCTCCCTGGTTGTATCTGGGGAAGTTCCCCCAGGCTTGAGGCAAAGATGCCATGAGCTATGCGCACAGTCCTCATTCTCTCCCAGTTCACATGCCTCTTTCCAGAAACAAGCCTCTCTTTCCACTAGACAGGTGGACAGTGTGGTGGGGTTACACAGAGCTGTGAGAATTGAGGCTGTGGAAGGGTAAGAGACTAGTATCAAGCCTCTTGATCCTGGGATGGGGGATTGCCTGTGAAGCTCCTGAGAGGTTAGGTGTGATTTTCATAAGAACTACATACTAGTTAACATATTTTATAGCCATTCTTGTCTCACTTCCTTATGCCCCTCCCCAGCAATGGTTTGTGTGATTACCCCAAATAAACAACTTGTACTCAGATCTTTGCCTCATAGCTTTCTTCTAGAGATTCAGACTAAAAAAATATCCAAACGAAATGGGAACTGAAGAAATGATGGTGTTTTTGAGGGACTAAGTTTGGGAATGGGATGTTGTGTGGCAAAAGCTAACTTATACAAGTCAGAAATTAAAAATAATTAAAATTATAATTTAGGTGAAAAGGAAGGGCAGTGGACAGTGATTCTCAAACATTCTCCAAGTTATGAATTTGGTTTAGGGCTTCTATTGATCTTACTCTCATAGTTTCTGATTCTGTTCATTGGAGTTAAGGTTCAAGAAGTTTCTTTCTTTCTTTTTCTTACTCTGTTCCAAGCTCTTTCTTTCTTCTCCCTGCCCTTCCCTCCCTTTTACCTTCTCCATTCCCCTCTTTGCTTTCATCTCTCCCTCCCTCCCTGCTCTCTCTGTAGCTCTCTGTCTGCCTCTGTCTATCTGTATTTCCATCTTTGTCTCTCTCTGTCTTGTGTTGCAGGGAACTAAACCCAGGGACTCTCGAACCTAGGGACCCAGAGACTCAAGGTCTCAAGTTTTCTACCAGTTATATACTCTTCAGCCCCCAGAGTTTTCATTTATGCACAAGTTTCCAAAAGATGCTATGATTCCTGACTCATGGACCATATTTTAAGAACCACTGCTGGTGGTCTGGAGAGATGAATCAGCAGCTGGGAGCACTGGATGCTCTTTCGGAGGGAGATTCGATCTCAGAGTTCAATTCCCTACACTCACATGACAGCTCACAACTGTCTGTTACTCTAATACTAAGGAATCCAACACCATCTTCTGGTCTCCTTGGACACCAGACATGCATGTGATGTACACATACATGCTGACATGAAATAAATTAGATAAAATTTTAAAGAAGAATCACTGAGCGATCAGGAAATGTCGCTCAGAAGTTAAGGGCACTCACTGCTCTTACAGACCTAGGCTTGGTTCCAAAGCACCCGCATCATGGTTCACAACTACCTATTAACTGAAGTTCAGGACATCTGATACCCTCTTATGTCCTTGTGGGAACCAGACACATACATAGTATACATACATAATACAGGCAGACAGATGCTCATACATACATACAAAATAAATATTTAAAAAGAAAGCCATGTGTTGAAGTGGGAGCGGCGGGGCTGCGTCCCCAGCCCGCATGGCTTTACCCGAAATAATTACACGGAAACTGTATTATTTTAAACACTGTTTGGCCCATTAGTTCCAGTCTCTTATTGGCTAGCTCTTACATACTGATCTAGCCCATTTCTAATATTCTTTGTAGCACCACGAGCTGGCTTACCAGGAAAGATCTTAACCTGCTGCGTCTGTCTGGAGTGCAAGAATCATGGCGACTCACTGACTCAGCTTCTTTCTCCCAGAATTCTGTTCTGGCTACTCCACCCACCTAATTTTCTGTCCTATCAGAGGGCTAATGCAGTTTCTTTATTTAACCAATGAAATTAACTCCTCCATCAGCCATGGCAGTTAAATATAAATTCACGAAGTCAAAGAGAAAGCATTCCTATTTGCCTCCTTTTAATGTTATAAAAGACCAACCAAAGCTAACTTGGGGAGCAAAGAGGGCTTGCAGGTTATATAGTCCACCCCAGAGGGAAGCCACGGTGGGACCTCAAAGCAGGAAGCTGGAGACAGGAACTGAAGCCTAGATCATGCAGAAATGCTGCTTACTGCCTTCCTCTCTTAGGCTTAACCAGCTGTCTTTCTTATACAGCCTAAGTCCACCTGCCCAGACATGGTTCTGCCCACAGTCGGCCAGGCCTTCCTAGTCAGTTAGTAATGAAAAACTGCCTCTAAAGACAGGTCCCATGGTTCAACTGGAGGGAATCAGTTCCTCAATTGAGATTCCTTCTTTCCAACTATGTCCAAGTTTGTGTCAAGTTGACAAAAGCTAACATATAATGGGTTTTCGTAGTTTTTAAACAGTAAGACAGTGTTCAACTCTTTTTTTCAAGACAATTCTTTATTGATTCTTTGGAAATTTCGCATCATGTGCCCCAATTCCGCTTACCTCCCAGTCCCTCCATATCCACCCCTAACTCATACATTATGTATGCCTCACAATTAATTAAAAACAAAGCAAAACAACCAAAAGTCCCACCTCGATCCTCCAACTTTCCAACCCCTCTTCATTGATCCTAGTGGCATGGGGAGCTGTGGCGTGTCACGCAGTACACCCCTTTTGTCCAATAGGCCCCACCTCAAAATGTTCACTGCAATGAGTCATTGGTCTGGTTCCAGGTCTCTGGTTTCTGGTACACCATCATCACTGAGCCTGGCCCTCATCAAAAGTCCTCTCAGATATCCTCCTGCTGCCCTGCATCATAGAGATTCTGTGGTTATTGTTTAGTAGAACTAGGCCACTTGTGCACTCCAGCAGGTCAAAGATGGGGCAGCTGTTAGGGTGGGTCTGGGTGGTAGTTGAGCTGCTCAGTCTGGGTCATTGAGACCATACCCTCAGGTGAAGGGTAGAACCAGTTCTCCTAGGCCCATGGTGCAGGGTGGATCCATCTCTCCTGAGTGCTGGGCTCAACTTTCCCATGGGGATGGGAATGGGTCAGCTCTCCTGTTATAGTGTCCAGCGAGGGACATGGTCAGCTATCCTAGAGCCAGTGAGAGACAGGGCATGCTCAGCACAACCCTTGAATTTCTACACACTTGGTTCCTATGATCCCCTGAAGCTACACGAGTCATAGATATCAGCCCAGACCCTAGCTGCTGTTGGACCATGGAACCAGACATGGCCCACCACAGCAGCCTGTGTCCTGACCTGTATGGTTTGGATTGGCCTGACCCCCATGGTATCGAAGCCCTCAAACAATAACACGGCCACAGATGGTGGCCCAGACACCTAGCATTGACATTGCCTTTGGTGGTATCAGGAACCATGGACATCAATACAGACCTTGACTGCTATAGGGCCATGGACCCAGACATGGCCCTAAGAAGCAGCCCGGGCTAGATGACACCAAGCCCCTGTGACAGCACAGCCCTCAGACACCAACATGGCCACAGGATGTGACCTAACCCTGGACATTCATGTGGTCTTTGGTGGCCCAAGGGGCCACGGACATCACAGACTCTAACTGCAATAGGACTGTGGACCCAGACATGGTCCCAGGCAGCAGCCCAAGCTCAGATGTCACCATGGTCCCAGGTGACAGGGCAGGCCACTCAAATGGGCAAGACCCGCGTGGCAGTGTGGCCACTGGACACAAGGTGGAAGCCCAGGCTCCTGGCATGGGCATTGCCTTCGATGTTAGCAGGAGTCACGGACATCAACACAGACCCTGGCTTTAGTAGGGCTATGGACCCAGACAGGACCCAGACAGGGCCTCTCCATGCAGCCCAGGCTTGAATGTCAGAGCAGGCCCAGTGTTCAAGTCCTAATAGTGTAACTAAGAGATCTTGTAGAATGAAGACCGAAAAAGTATGGTGGGATCGTTTGTTTGTTTTGAGACAGGGTATCACAGTGTAGCTCTGGCTGTCCTGGAACTAACAGAATTCTGCCTTCCTCTGCTTCCCAAGTTCTGGAATTAAAAGTATGTACCACCCTACCAGTCTTATGGTGGGGTTTTAAAAATTAGACCAGTAGAGTTATTAAAAGCAATTTAGATATGACAGTCGAGTTCAAAGCTGGTTTGTAGTTGTGGTGGTTTGAATGAAAATGGCCTCCATAGGTTCATAGGGGGCGGCACCATTAGGAGGTGTGAACTTGTTGAAGCAGGTATGACCTTGTTAGAGAAAGTGTGTCACTGAGAGCATGCTTTGAGGTTTCAGACGCTCAAGCCAAGCACAGTCTCTCTTCTTGCTGTCTGCTGATACAGATGTAGAACTCAGAGCTACTTCTCCAGCACATTGTCTATCTGCATACTTTCTTGATTCCCTCCATGAAGATAATGGACTAACCCTCTGTAGAGTAAGCCAATTCCAATTAACTGTTTTCCTTTATAAGAGTTACGGTGGTCATGCTATCTCTTCATAGAAACAGAGGCCCTAAAACAATAGTTAACTAAGGTGAGAGTGGGAGTTGAGGAAGTGAAGACATATAAGACAAAGACAGAGCCAAAAATGTTTTAATTTGGGGTAGGGGATTAGAAATAATAGAATGCATTTGTATGTTCGTAATAGAAACCCAGTGAAGAGGAAAACAGTCATAGAACCACTTATAGTTGAAAACACAGAACATTGATACGAAGTAGTCCATGCCAACAATTTGGGTACTTCATGCCCAGTCAAAAGCAGTAATGACTATATTAATTTGTAAATTAGCTATCAATAATTTTCCAGTTTTGTTTTGCTTAGAAAATATTCTAGTTCTTTATAGAAACTCATGGGAATTACTTGTAAGTAAACATGGCTAGAAAATCTTTGCTGTAATATAAGAGAAAAAGGATATCTTTTCTTTCCCTATAACAAGGCTCATGGCTTGAACCCTCTATAAAAGAAAGACATGTGAACGAAAGAAAAGTGTACAAATTCACCATCTATTAAGACTTTTATTAACTACTTTTTCTAATAAAGTCTAATATAATTTCCTTTTAAAGATCTAACACGGGTCTGAAGAGAAGATTCAATGGGTAGGAGCACTGGCTGTTCTTCCAAGGGAGCAGTTTCCAGCATCTATAAGGTAGCTCACAACTGTCTGTAACTGCAGTCCCAGGGGATTTAATGCTCACTTCTGGCCTCCATAGGAACTGCACACATGTGATGAAACAGACATACATGCAAGCACAATACTAATATACATAATTTTTAAGATTGAAAAAATTTAAAAAGGTTTAATGCAATCATCTTGTTGTGACATCAAAACCTTCAGAAATAAAGGCTTAGTGAAATGAAGAAATGTATGTATTTCTATGGTTATGCTAAAGTATAATTGGAGGACGAAAGGGTTTGTTGAACAGTAATAAACTAGGGGACACATAGAAAGAGAGGTCTTTTGGCTTGGGATGCAGCTCAGTTGTAGAGCATTTATTTATCCAGCATACTCAAGGCCCAGAGTTCCACTGTAAACACTGGGGGGGAAAGCACTGTTCAGATTAGTGCTGGCATTCTTCCTTTCTGGCATAAAACAGGACATTTGTCAGAAGACAGCTTTCAAGGGAGAAGGAGGAGAGGTCAGAGGGAAAGTTTCCTAGGTTTGTAGCTGTTTTGGGAAAGATGAATGAGGGAAAAATCAGAACGTCCTCTGTGCTTATGCTGTTTTCACAAATGTTAACGTCTTTTCTTTTGAAGTAGCATATCCTAAACTTCATCAACAGCAAAGGATCCCATCCAGAAAGCCATTCAAAATCAGCATCAGCACTGGAGTCTGGACTGGTACCCAAGTAGCAATCACACTACAGAGTCCCACTGTAGAAAGAACAGGCTTCAGTTTCAGCTTTAGAAGAATTTTAAGATCTACACCTTAGTGGTTCTTGAAATATGACTATTATGAAGACAGTCTTATAAAAGTTGTCCCTCCAAAACTGTTTGTGTGAAAGCTGCCGAATACAATGTCTGCCAGATTTTTAGTGGTTGAATTTTATATTTGCTTTAGTTTGATTTTATTACTAAGAGAATATTATCTTTCCTAGTTATCTTTGATTGATGAAAATTTCTTCTTCTTTCCCCTCCTCCTCTTCCTCCTTCCCCACTTCTCTTCTTCTACTTGGTTTGGTATTTTAAAACAGGATCTCATGAAGTTCAGTCTGGCTTTGAACTTGCTATGTATGTGAGGATGAACTTGAACTTCTTATCTTGCTGCCTCTACCTTCCTAGGGCGAGGATCTTGAGTATTTTAGTTTGTCAAAGCTTTCTAGAAGGCCAGTGTTGCGGGAGCTCCTTCTGTTCCTTCAGCCAATAGCTGCTGAGATACCAGCACATTGGGGCGTGGTCTCTCTCTCTTTAAAAAAGCAGCAACTGCATTTCTGCTGCCGGGCTCCCGGCCACCTGGCTTGATCAGGCCAGGGTAATGTGTGCATTTGTGTGTGTGCGCGTGTGTGTGTGTGTGTGCGTGCACGCACGTGTGTGTGTGTGTGCAAGAGAGAGAGAGAGAGAGAGAGAGAGAGAGAGAGAGAGAGGAAGTTGGGATCTACATATGAGAAAAAACACACATATTTTTGTCTTTCTGAGCCTGGGTAATCCTAAGATAAAATATTTTCTAGTTCCATTCATTTTCCTGAAACTTTCATGATTTGATTTTTTTTATTAACAACAGAATCTTGATTGAGATTTTGGAATCAAGCCCACCCAAACCTGGAAGTCAGCTTTAGGGCAAACAAGCTTATTAGTCTCTGGCTCTCTAGCCTTCATTTTCTTGCTCTTTCACTTACCTCATAGAGAGTATACCTTACAGAGAGTATGAGTATTCAAAAGAGAAGAGAAAGTCTGCATGAATCTCTGTATAGCTATTTTGCCAGTTGCATGACCTCCCAGAATAAAGGTTATATTTCTCCCAGCTTTGTTGATGCCAAATGTGATCATCCAATTAATTTCTGACTGGCGAAATGGCCAGAAATACCTCTTTACCCATGCAGTCTATGCATAAAAAGAAGGGAGTGGGCTCTTTCCATATTTCTCCATTGTCTTGATTTGAATGTAATCAAAATGTCAAAGCAACTTAGCCTATGAAAATACGGACAACATAGTGTATTTATGCTGGCCATTGGAAAGGGAGCTGCTTGGTTAGTGTCTTCATGGAGTAGGTATACAGTAGCGTTTCTGAACCTCCAACCTCTGGATCATTTCAGAGAAGGAAACTACCATCTTGCAAGCTGCTGGATACAGCTTAATCTACTGGGGAATGAACAAAGACACTTTAGGAATAAGAAAGATTGCAGAAAAACTTAGAAGCAGGGAACTTAGCTAGGAGAAATGATGAGTGAAAATTATGTTTTTCCATGTATTATTCAGGTATATTCATTTTTAATTAATTTTTAAAATAAGCTTAGAAAGCAATAGGTTTTGCTATGACATTTTTATACAAACTCTTCTGTTGATCCTCCTTCCCTCCCCCAATATATGTAAAAAGACGAAGCTCCATTTTGTTTCTCAGACAGACAGAACTTTACATGAATCTTATCAGCAGCTTCTCTCTCTCTCTCTCTCTCACACACACACACACACAAAGCTGAAAATAAAAAATAAGTCTTTTTTAAAAAATAATATCTGCAATTTTTTGTATGCTGATGAAAAATAAAATATAAAGAAATATTCAGATCCAGGCAGTGGTGACACTTGGGAGGCAGAGGCAAGTGGATCTCTGTTACAGAATATTAATTTAGCAAGTGTTACATTCAGTTATGATGTGGAAGATTTTTTAATGATGCAAAGATGAGTTACATTCTTTTATATTGCATTTATTTAACTCTGTGAAGCTGTGTTACTTTGCCTGTCTAAAACACCTGGTTGGTCTAATAAAAAGCTGAATGGCCAATAGCTATGCAGAAGAGAGAAATAGGTATAGATGCCAGGTGGGGAAAATAAATAGGAGGAGAAACCCAGGCTTGAGAGAAGAGAGAGGAGTAAGAAAAGGAGGAGAGGAGGGCACCAGGGGCCAGCCACCCAGCCACATAACCAACCACAGAGTAAGCAGGAAAGATATATAGAATAAAGAAAGGTAAAAGGCCAAGAGGCAAAATGTAGAAGAGAAATAGGTTAATTTAAATTAGAAAAGCTGGCTAGAAGCAAGTCAAGCTAAGGGCAGACATCCATAAGTAAGAATAAATCTCCAAAAAGTCAATATAAGCAGTAGGGATAAATCCTGGTCCTATTGCCAGTGGCCCCACAGCCTGCTCCAGTTACACAACTGACCCACATTCAGAGGGCCTAGTTTGGTTCTATGCTGGTTCCCTCGCTGTCAATCCAGAGTAGATGGCTCCCATTAGCTCAGGTAAACTATTTCAGTGGCTACTTTGTTGGCTCCCCATGGGAAGCCTTACCCTCTCTGAGGAGTGAATGGGAGGGGTGGTGGTGGGAGAAAGTGGAGGGAATGGGAGGAGAAGAAGGAGTGGGAACTGGGATTGGCATGTAAATTTCAATTAAATAAAAAAAAATAAGTCTCCATGTATTTATTTGGGAGTTGGGTGGTGGGCCCCCAAAGAGTTGAAAAATAAACTACAGATCTTAGTGAGTTCAAGGCTGGCATGGTCAACAGAGTGGGTTCCAGGACAGCCAGGGCTATCACACAGAGAAAATCTGTCTCAAAAAACTGAAATGACAGAGCCTGAAGAACTCTACATACAATGTTGGACATTTGTGTTTCCAGACACCCTGTCTCACACTTTGCTACTGAATGGCAGCACAAAGGTATGACATTACCTAACACATACTTAAAGGTATGATGTTACCTAACGCATACTTTTCAAAGTTCCACTGGGCTCCCAAGTTCCATGAGTCTTCATTTGTAAAGCAGGGAAACCTCAAAAAACTGTGATCTAACCATATCAAAGTATGCTGGTCCATGACAGACCACCAGAGCCCCAGCTTCTAAGCAAAGATGTATTTTAAATAAAGGCCTTTTGCAAAGAACCTAACCCCGCCAATATTATATATAACTCATTCCATTCTCTTACCCAGTGTGTTGGCTGGGGTTCTTTTAAAAAATAGTTTATTTATTTTTACTTTCTGTGCATTGGTATTTTGCGAGGGTGTCAGATCCCCTGGAGGTACAGTTACCGGAAGTTGTAAGCTGCCATGTGGGTGCTGGGAAGTGAACCCAGGTCCTCTGGAGGAACCACCAGTGCTCTTAACCACTGAGCCATCTCTCCAGCCCCTAGCTGGTTTTTTTTTTTTTTTTTTTAAGTCAGAACGGTGGGGTGTGTTCAATTGGCTGTGGTCCAAGTAGTCCAACAATGACTGTCTTCCCAACAGAATGGCAAAGAGCCTGGTAGTAGTTGTTCAGTCCACGAGACAGAATGTCTCAGCAGTCTGAATCTGGTCCTGGAGTCCTGGGACTTCTAGAGAGCTATTGGTATTCAGTCTATGTAGGAATCCCAAAGTAGATTCTAATGCCCGCAAAGGGATGCTTCAGGCACAAGAGAGCTGAACTTGCCAGTGAGAGTGAGGGCACGAAACAAAAGTTTCTTTCTTCAATGTCATATGTGAACTGCTGCTAGAAGATGTGGCCCAGAATTAGGGTGGGTCTTCCCACCTCAAAATAATTTCCTTAAGACAATATATTCCCTTGCAGTCATGCCCAGCTCCTTGAGTCTGGCTTTGAGATGTAGACAAATTGACAGCTAAGAACAGCCATCACACTCAGATTTTTGAAAAATGAAAAAACAGTCCTTTGACTCTCTCCCACTAGTGCTTTTGCTTTTATTCTTAAAATTAGCAGCCAGCTACAGCCTCTCTTCTGGCCTCCAGGTTCTCCTGTTTGCTTTGCCAGTCCTTTAGAAGTACCTTGAATATGCAAGCAATCTCATGAATACTCATAAATTCTAGGGAAATAAACAGACACACCTGATAGTCAATCGCCTTAAGTATATTTATTTAGTATATTAATTTGAAATAATATTAAATGTCCCTGTAGCCAAAGAATACTTAGTCATTGAGTTCAAATAACACTGAATAACAGAGTTTTTTTTATGACTTCCATGTTTATTCCAAACGAGACAGAAATTGTTAATGCAGTGTTCTCACAAAACTCAGATCACTGTGTGAACTTCAAACAGATGGTCAAGTTAAGACTATGGAGATAAATGTCAGAAAGGGCATAAAAACATGCCAGGCAATCAAAGGCTATGGTGAGTCCACGGCATATTACTTTCTTTATCCCCATCTCAAAGATGCTGAGATGCCAACCCTTTGCCCACAGGCTAGTAGCCTTACTCACACCCATGCCAGAAGTCTTACACACAGGCTAGTAGTCCTATTCCACAGTCCAAGAAAGAGCCTTGCATGAGAAAGAGGGAAAATGGTGACTAAAAAACTTCATGAAGCTCTAAGAGAGGGATGGGCTGTTCTGGACAGAGCTGTGGCCACGGAGTTTGCACTTAAAACCAGGGAAGAAAGAGATGGTTAAAGTAGAGACAAATAAAGTATAAATAGTTGTCGTCACTTGTAAAATAAATAGTAGAAAAAACGAATTAAAATGGGGGCTTTGGTTATTAAATGGCTGTAAGAAATCTAGTTTTTGATATGGACAACAAGAATGGTTGGTTATTCAAGAACAGTGCAGTTTCAGGTTTGGGCAATAGCTACAGGCCAATTTATAGCAGGGAGCACTCCAGAAGAAAAGATAGTTAACGTGGTATTCCCTCTCCCTCTTTTAGAAATGAACTTACTGCTACGAATTTTCGTATGTTGGAACTGGAGACCATTGGGACAGTTTAGGGCGTAGACATCGGCATCATGTACTAGAGAGCTAACCATAAGAAGAATAGTTATTGGGCTGGAGAGATGGGCCAGTGCTTAAGAGCATTGGCTGCTCTTGTAGAAGATTCAGGTTCAATTCCCGTTGCCCACATGGTGGCTCCCAACAATCTATTACTCCAGGTCTAGGAGCTCTGACAACTTCTTCTGGCCTCTGCAGGAACTGCACATGTGTACACAGACATACATTCAGTCACAGCACTCACATACACATAAAACAAAAATAAAATTTAAAATTAAAAAAGAAGCCGTCGCAGCAGTTTCACTTATTGAGGGGGTCTTAGTAAGAGAGCAGACGACTAGAACCTGTTCTCAGCAACCCTGCCCTAGCAGATGTGCTAAAGTCATGCTTTTCATCACAGTGGCTCGAGCCCTCAAATGTATGGACTTCATTCCTATGTGGGAATCCCTCATGTCTCATTTTGATGGAGGAAGGTCATTGGTTAACTAATAAAGAAACTGCCTTGGCCCATTTGATTGGCCAACCCTTAGGTGGGTGGAGTAAACAGAAGAGAAGGCTGGGAGAAAGAAGCCGAGTGAGGAGTCGCCATGATTCTCCCACTCCCGACAGACGTAGGTTAAGATCTTTCCTGGTAAGCCAGCTCGTGGTACTACACAGAATATTAGAAATGGGTTAGATCAATATGTAAGAGCTAGCCAATAAGAGGCTGGAACTAATGGGCCAGGCAGTGTTTAAAAGAATAAAGTTTCCGTGTAATTATTTCGGGGCATAAGCTAGCCATGCGGGCGGCTGGGTGCCGGAGACGCAGCCCTGCCGCTCCTATTACAACATCATTTTTCCTTCATTCCAAGCACCAGCTATTCTACTTTCTTCCTAGTATTAAATGCCAGGTCTTGATCAATGTGCAAAATAAAACTAAGAATATTTTCTTATATCTCTTGGCATTGAGCATATAATTTGTGATCCTAGAGAAACTAAATAAGAAGGTGAACCCAAAGAAAAACATATAGGCACCCTCCTGAATATTGACCTTCATCAGGCGATGAAAGGAGACAGAGACAGAGACCCACATTGGAGCACCGGACAGAAATCCCAAGGTCCAAATCAGGAGCAGAAGAAGAGAGAGCATGAGCAAGGAACTCAGGACCACGAGGGGTGCACCCACACACTGAGACAATGGGGATGTTCTATTGGGAACTCACCAAGGCCAGCTGGCCTGGGTCTGAAAAAGCATGGGATAAAACCGGACTCGCTGAACATAGCGGACAATGAGGACTGCTGAGAACTCAAGAACAATGGCAATGGGTTTTTGATCCTACTGCACATACTGGCTTGGTGGGAGCCTAGGCAGTTTGGATGCTCACCTTAATAGAATTGGATGGAGGTGGGGGTTCCTTGGACTTCCCACAGGGCAGGGAACCCTGATTGCTCTTCGGGCTGATGAGGGAGGGGGACTTGATTGGGGGAGGGGGAGGGAAATGGGAGGCGGTGGCGGGGAGGAGGCAGAAATATTTAATAAATAAATAAATTAATTAAAAAAAAACTAAGAATAATTGTGCTTTTCATTTGTGTTTATAGGAACCCAGCTCACCCTCAAGACAGGATGTAGTAGTCAGGGTTCTGTAAAGGGACAATAACAATAAAATGAACATGTATTAAAGGGAGGTTATTAGATTGACTTACACAGTCCAGTCTGGATAACCCAATAATGGCCATCTGCACTCTGGAGAAGCTGAGAACTGTAGCTACTTGACGTATCTAGTTCTGAAGGTCTGGAAGGTTCCCAAAGTCCCCACTGACTTTGTCCACCTTGGAAGGACAAGAAAGCCAGATTAATGGCAGGGAAGAATGGTAGCTTCAGCAGGGGAAGGAGAGAGAGAGACGGGGGGGGGGGGGGACTTGCCCACTCAGGGGAGGATCTTCCTATCTCATCAGTCCTTCCAGGAAATGCCCCATCGTCCTGCCCAGAGTCAATGGTTGATTCCATTCCCATTCGAGTCAACAAGATGAACCATCACACATAATATTCATCTTTCTGATGCTGTGTGCAAAGGTAGCAAGTAAGAGGGAGAGGACATTAGTGCTGGGAGTGTACGTCAGTAAGAGCTTGTAAAAATGCCCTGGGTTCTGTTCCCAGCACAGCAGTCAATCAGTCAATAAAACAAAAAGCTAGTAAACTTGTTTGTGTTGTGCTTTCCAACAAAATTCTCATCCATTAGTTCCTCTTCATCTTTGAAAAATAACAATTGGCTACTGTACTTGAACTCAATGCATTATGGGTGTATTAACTTGGTAGAGGAAGGCATCTCCCAAAAGTCACAACCAAAGAAGTAAAGATGTAAAGGTTTGTGTAAGGTCCTGGCATTGAAATACTAGTGCCAAGGCATGGTATAGCTTAGGAGGACCCCCTGGCTGTCAAGGTGAGACAAGTAGCTTCTTTAAATTAAGAGAAATTTTGAGGTTAATGAGATGGTTTTGTGGATAAAGGCAGTTTCTGTGGAAGTCTGAAGCTCTGAATTGGATTCCTTGGAACTCACATAAAGATGGAAGTAAAGAACTGACCCCACAAAGTTATCCTCTGCTCTGCACATTTGCCTCCATAATAATAACAACAGTAAATACAATTTAAAAAGAAATCTTGACAATTTTTCCTATCAACATCATTACTACTACTGCCATCTTATAAAATATTATTTGAACCACTAGACACTGGTGTTATAAAGCATTCCAAAGAGTAGCCTTTCCTAAGCCATTACACAACCAATAGACTCTACATCACAGAATATGATGTTAGAATTCATGAGAAGTAAAACATCATAAAAATTGTTTACTGCCACAAGATGTGATGAATGACAAGGAAGAGAATTATTAATGAGTACATTATGTTCACTTCAACAAAAAAGAAAAACCCTCATAGTTTAAATTGCCTTCTTCCTTTTATCTCAGAGGGAAAACAAATTTAATATATTCAGGTAGATTTTCTTCCATCTGTGTGCTATAGATGATAAACTTGGGCTAAAGGGATTGAGTGTAGGAAAAGTTTATACATGCATTTTAAAGTTATTTGATAGCTTATTTCTACATTAAATAACTAAAAATATGAGAAGCAGAACTTAACAAATTAGGACTGATTAGATTTAACAACCCCACCCACACCACCAAGGAAAACAGAAATTGAATTACAGACATCTTAAAAATATGTGTCAGATTCAGGAATGTTTGAAACTATTAACTCACTATTTACAACAGTTTCTTATAGTGAATCTCTCATGTTGAACTTCAAGCTTTAGTTAAAATAGATACAAAAAGATAGTGTTTTTATAAAAGTCAACATGATTTATGCCCAAACGTGTAAAGCAAACAAAGAACAGAGTTCTGCTGTCTGCTTTACCATGTACCAGTTGTGACCGGGTATCTGCCTGGGAGCCTAGTTCAGGGTTCGGTTATTTGGTGTGTGGTGGACAACTGAACTAAAGAAAGGCCTTAGGACCTGGACCTGGTGGTAGAGGCTTGGAACCATTGATACTTGGGAGGCTTAAGCGGAAGAATTTCAAGTTCAAGGGCAGCCTGAGAAACTTAGTGGGAATTTATCAAAATATAAAAGGTAAAACTTGAAAATGTTTAAAACCTAAAAACATAGTGTAAAAGGAGGAGGAAATGCTTTCCTAACATTTATGAAGCCCGGACTTTCATCTCCAAGACAGGGGTGGGGATGGGGGTGAAGGGAACGTTGGTCAGTCGAAGGACCATTTTTTCCTTAGACACATTATTTCATAAAATACTCCTAAGGTGACTTGAGGACAATTTTATACTATTGGACAAAATTACATATAATATTATAAAATTATTCAACAATCTTCAGTTGGTTTAATGGTATATAAGGTGTGTGTGTGTGTATACGCGCACGTGTGTGCGTGCGCGTGGGTGTGCGTGTGTGGGGGGGTGTGTATGTGTAAATAGCCATTTCCTTGCATTCACTTTTTCAGATCAAATTCCTGAATGCTCGATGTCAGCGATGATTGGCCCTCTCGTTTCTTCATCCTCAGTGAGTCGCGGCACTTCTACTTTCACAGAAATTTCCCACATACGGCCGGCCACTTCTCGTCGCTGCTACTGGCAATGCCATGGTCCAGTTGAATCTTTTCCAACTGACAGTCTCCTAACCATGTTTCCCTTTCTCTTCCTGTGATCTTGGTTAGTCCTCCAGAGCAATCTAAGAGAACTTAAAACCACGTGTCATTATGCCACTTTTCTGCTTCTACCCTGAAATGGTTCTGCCGTCACTCTCAGAGGAAAATCCACGTGCCTGCCCAACATCAAACAATTTTATGTGACTTGGCATGTTCCTTCTATTCTCTTTCTGCTTCACCCAGTTCACACTCACTTTTCCCTTCATCTTGGTCTCTACAAATGTCAAGCTAATACACGTTCAATGATCACTTCTTCCTGCTATTTTCCCAAACCACTCGCCCCTGATTCACTGTATGCAATTAAGTTTTTTTTCTTCTTGTGAATCCCCAATATTCGGAGAGTTTTTATTGTAAGGATTATTGTGACATCTTAGAGTGTTTAGAAATGAGTGTCTAATGCTTGCTTGTTAATTAATTATTTAATTAGTTGACTTCTCCACAATGTCTGCTCGCAGGAATATAACTTTAATTGTTTGAAGGAGAGGACAAAATAAATGACAGTTTCCACTGAAGAACATCAGCGATAGTAGAGAGATTTATATGAAAATCTTCCACAATACATCTGATCCCCCTGGGATGCCAGTCTTACAAGGCCACAGGCTTTGTCTGCCTTGGTCACCACTATTTCTCTGTCACATATAAAGCTGTCAAATAGAAACAGAATGCTTAATAAATATTGGTGAAATTAGTTCACAAGAAAGCATGTGTATACTTGCTTATGTACTTGGAGAAACTATAAAAACTGGATTCACAACCTCTGTCCTGTCCTTATCCATTTACCCATTTCATACAGACATTAGTACCTCCTGGTTTTCAATGCTGGGAAAGAATCTCTTCCCAAACAAAGAAATTATTAAAGCACAGCACCCTGAAGAGAATGGGCTCAACAGGGACAAACACAACAGATATACATAACTCAAACTGCAATACTAGGGAAAGAAGAGCTGGGCTCATGGAGTTTTCAGCATCTTCCGAGATGGCACCTAACTGAGCCAGGGGGAATTCCTAGTGTATGAGAAAGAAAGCAGATAAACGGGCAGTAAGCTGGTGATGCCGCTCTCCAAACTGATAGTACATGGAGAAAGAACTATTTAAAGGGAAAGATGAAGCATTCAGTTTTGACCACTTGTATTATATTATATTGTATACCAATTCAATGTTATGCCAAGATACAGCTAAGAATGAAGCCCAACAAAAATGTTTCCTAGCTTTTCATGCAGTAGACCTAAGAATTATCGATCTTTTGTTATTTTTTTTATTGTTTTTATTGAGCTATATACATTTTTCTCCGGTCTCTTCCCTTCCTTCCCACACCCCCTCTCCCCTCCCCTATAATCCCCATGCTCCCAATTTACTCAGTAGACCTTGTCTTTTTCTTCTTCCTATGTAGATCCCTGTATGTCTCTCTTAGGGTTCTCTTTGTTGTCTAGTTTCTCTGTGGTTGTGGACTATAGGCTGTTTTTTCTTTGCTTTGTATCTAAAAGCCACTTATGAGTGAGTACATATTATATTTGTCTTTCTGGGTCTGGGTTACCTCTTACTCAGTAGGGTTTTTTCTAGATTCATGCATTTGTCTGCAAATTTTAAGATGTCATTATTTTTACCACTGAGTGGTACTCCATTGTGTAAATGTATCACATTTTCTTTAACCATTCTTCAGCTGAGGGGCATCTAGGTTGTTTCCAGGTTATGGCTATGATGAATACATAATTGAGCACATGCCCTTGTGCTATGATTGAGTATCCTTTGGGTACATACCCAAAAGTGCTATTGCTGAGTCTTGAGGTGAGTTATCCATCTTTTAATATCCAGAATTTGCAACAATGCCTTGGCACACCATGTTGGTTTAATTTCTTTCACTTAATTGCCTTGACTCTCTGTGCATGCATACATGTGTGTGTGCATGCACATTCATGGATACATGCACATTTTAGTTAACATTTTTGGTAAAATGGTCATTAATTCCAGAATATCAACTGTATCACTTTTCCTTCTACCTCTTTTAAAGGCTTATAATATTCTAAGTTTCTGAGCTCCTGAGAATTTTGTTTTGCATTGTTTTATTTTGAATTATATACACACACATACACACACACACACACACACATCTACATATGGGTTTATGTGTGTGAGTGCAGTGCCTGAAGATGCCAGAAAGGATATACAATCACCTGGAGTTTCAGTTATAGGCAGCTGTAAGCCATTCAATATGAGTGTCAGGAATTGAACTCGGGTCCTCTGCAAGAGTGTAATGTGCTTTTAACCACTGAGCAATCTCTCAAGTCTCCCAAGCTTCCGTATTACCTCCATGTTAATAAAGGCCCTCCTTCTATAGACTGATTCATAAATCTCTATTTTTGCTGTTGTTTTCTTTTATTTGAGACAGGGTCTCACTATGTAACCCTGGCTGGTCTGGAACTTTCTATGTAGACCAGGCTTGTCTCGAACTCACAGAGATCAACCTGCCTCTGATTCCTGAGTGCTGGGATTAAAAACATACACCACCACACTCAGACCTTTTATAAGAATATTTATTCTATCTTTTTAGATTCCACCATGTGCTAAGTGCAACAATATAACTCTAAAACAAGGAATCACCAATATTTTTCTGTAAAGGGCCATATGGTCTCTGACAAATCTACTTAGCTCTAGCATTGCACAAAATTAGCCACAAGTGTGACATAAACAAATGGGCATGGCTGAGTTCCAATAAAACTTTATATATAGAAACAGGTAGCAGAGTGAATTTGGCCCCCAGGCCATATTCTGCCACTTACAGAGTGATATATACAAATACCTACTCATATATATGTATGAAAAGATTATACAGATCTATGAAAATTGTCAAACTGCTCTTTGGCAATTTTGAAGAAGAAAAAAAGATCTGGATCATATTCTTATAAGACTGAAAGAAAACCTGCAAAACTCTACCACAACCATCTCTCTTTTATATTTAACAATACTGAATTCAAAACACACCCAGTGAGAAAAGATCAGAGGATCATTTCCAACTTTCCTCACTGCCAGTGTTCTCTGATGTTATTGACAGGCGTTCTCCTTTCAAAGGGCGACAGCACAAATAATTACCTTCATCTTCATTTTCACAGAACAAAGGAAGTTAATGCCTAATTAAAATACCAAGCCAATTAAAGATAAACATCTCAAGTCGGCGTTCATATTATTCAAGGAAAATAGTCACTAACTTCCCAGATTTGAATGGCTTTTAGAGGTTACAAAGAAACTCAAATCGAATATTGTTTGTGATGCTGCCCACCAACCAAAGACCCAGGACTCACTTGCGAGGACTGAAAATGGAATTTAAGGTTCTGGTCAGGAACCAGTGGTATTGATTTTCTGTGCTCAATTTCTATCCCAAGTCTTGGTGTTTCACTTGAAGATAATTTCATTACTATCGAGAAGCTTGGACTGCGTGGAATGAGCAGCAGGGAGCTGAGTTCAGTAATGAATTCAGCCTCTTATCTCCAGTGGCCAGTTTAGCCGGGCTGCTTTCCTTGGTTAGCACCTGATGCTTCCCCGGTCTCTAGAACAAGAGCCTTCCAAAGGATCTTCTGCCTACCGATTAACTAAATAGCCATGAGCAAATGGATGATATTCCAGATCTGCTTGCAAATGTTAGAATAGCCTTCTCTCGCTCAAGTGTTTGACTCATATCTGAGACACTTCCCGGTTAGTGTTAGAAACTAATTGGCTCAAAGACTATCAAACTTCGTAGGGGGATTTTGGGTAGGATAAGAATGCTTGAGCAAATATGCTTCTGATCACATTTCTTCTGTACAGAGGTTGAAATGAGCCTGGTCATTGTTGGGGGATTTCACTAAGAGAGTACATTCTGTAAAAGTGCGAGCAAATCCATCAGAAAGAAAGCTCAGCCCGGCCCATTTCCTTCTTTGTCTTCAATGTGACTTTTGTTTTTAGTAACAGTTGATTTGAATTTCTGCATTATTAGATAAATTCACATTCCAATAAGAAATGAAGAAAAATGGAGACCAATTTTTGTTTGTTTTCTTATTAAAACAGGTTACTCGTGTAGCCTTGAGCTTGCTGTTTAGCCAAGGTTGACTTTAAATTCCTTACCTCCCACCACCTCCCAATTTCTGGAGTTATAGCTATGTGCAGCCACACCTTAAGCCAGGTGGGAAATATTATAATAAGTTTAACATAAAATATCCCCCTTGAGGCCAGTGAGATGGCTCAGTGGGTAAAAACACTTACCACCAAGCCAGATAACCTGAGTTCAATGCTCGAACCCTACTAGCCTCTGACCTCTACATGTGTTATCACGCACACATGCCCACACACCCTAAAGCCCATAAATTAGGACATAGATAAACAAAAATGTATTCTTGACTTCTTAAACGATAAGCACTATGGGTACAAATTTTTGAGGGAGATGTGGGTGATATAAACCACAAGTATGAGTCAAAGTTCTGGGCATTTACTCATGGCAAGTGCCTAATCCATTTCGGGTAAACTGAGTTGAGAAAATTAAGCTAACGAGAAGAGGACAACTGAACAAAAAGTGTTTGTTTACTTGATTTAGATCAGTGGTTCTCAAGCAGAGATTATTCCAGCTTCTCAGTTACCACCAAGGACATCAGACAATGCACAGTGGCATCTGGGGCGTTATAGCTTTGAGAGTGTATACTTGATGCTTAATGACTAGAGGACCAGGGTGCTACTGAGCACCCACCAGTGCACAGGATAGTCACTGTCCCCGATTAAAAACTAAAGAATTATTTGGCCCTAAAAGTCAGTGTCCCTGAGGCTGAAAACCCTTGCTTATACCAGGTCCGTAGCTATTGTCTGAAAACATCTCTAATAGCAAATTCTTCCTATAAAATGAAAACATCCACCCACTTGTCCATTAGCCAATCCAGAATCCATACAGTCTCCTGGATTCTCAACTTATTCCTAACTATATGGAGAATGAGATGGGGATGGCTTGGGAGCTGGAAAGATGGCTTGGTGGTTACGAGCACCTGCTGCTCCTGCAGAAGTCCACAGTTCAGCTCCCATCCCCCGTAGCAGATGGGTCACAAGCACCTGTAACCCCAGTTCCAGAGGATCCACACCCTCTTCTGTTCTCTACTGGCACTGCACACACATGCCCTTACCCTCCCATGAACACACACATAACTTAAAATAATAAAAAATTCAATCTCAAAAAAAAGAAATGAGCTGCCTTGCATTCTGTTTCTCTCCTTCACCATTGTGGAGTCTATAACCAGATAGTATACTATCCAACTGCAGGGAAGGTTAGTGCTGATGAATATCATTAGTCACAGAAACTCACAGAAGCTCATCAGCACCCCCAGCCAACGCTCCCTCTCTGTTCAGATTTAAATAAAACAAACCAGTGAGATGCTACAGAGTATGCTATATTCAATTGCAGGCTGCTTTCAGTGTTATTTATTTGCAAAATCCAATCCTTCACAAGCACTGAAGTCATTCGAAAAAACATGCCAAGGTGACCACATTAGAGGAAGTGGAATTTTAATGAAAGTCTTTACACCCACCAAGTAATAATGAGAAGACAGGGTTGGCTTCTTAGTCAAGAGTCCTAAGTGTGCCCAGAATATTAACATTCTTTATCCTGAGGCAAATAAATCACTCACACTGACAGCTATAGTACACTAATGCCTGATTCAGATGCCATGTCACAGAATGAATCAGCAAGGTTATTAATAAGCACCACAAGAGTATGCCGCCTAGATGGTACCGTTTTTCAGTACGTCCTGTTTTCATGAAGGTGGTTTTCTTCTAGCTCAGAAGCCTCTGCTGTGTGCTACACAATAATGATGTGCTCTGCCTCTCACCAAGCAAAGTTCATTAGCCTCCGTGGGTGAGGCGCTCCAAAGCGAGAAGGAAGCCACAGGTTAGAAGTGCAAATGGGAAGTGCAAATGAATGGGGATGTCTCCCTGTGTGATCCACACCACCCAACAAGCTTACTAAAAACACAAAGAGTAAAGCAGAATATATGTGCTTCCATTTCCTATGTATATTAACAGACAACCGTCAACAGGAGCTTAGAATGACATATTTATTAGTTCACAACTGCTGAAGTTCCTTCTCTGGGTCCTCTGCAATCGAGATCATGATGTGCTCTGGCCTTAAGACTTGAGGACATCTTCCCAACTCATCCAGGTTGTTGACAGAATCCAGTTCGAGGTTGGAAGGTTCCAACCAATGTGTAATCAAATCAGTTTAGAGGTCACTCTTGTTTGTTTCTTCATCCTACTTCAAATGTCCTCATTAGGACGGGACTCATGGGAGCCTTCTTAGAACTCCGTCTCTCTGAGCAGCACTGTGTATGTTGAAGTCTAAAGCACTGATTGGAAAGCACAATAGATATGTTGAATGTGAGACTTCACTTTCTACCCCATGGGATGACAACTTAACATAACAAGCTGAAACTAGCAATGGAAAGCACTGGACCCAGGTCTAAGTCATCTTTCAGTTAAGTCTGTTAGGAGACTAAGATTCAACATGAGAATGCTGGTTAGGGAACACTCCCTGAAACAAGACTTGGGGGGGGGGTTATTGTTTATAAACACAGTACATAATGTTTGCAGAATGTGAGTTTTTTAAAACGTTCATACTGCCATTTGTAGACAAGTAGTAATTACACAGTGCCTAGATCATGAGAGAAAATATAAACAGTAGGATTGGTACTGCAGATGCCAAGCTACATCTGGAAAATTTTTGGCAGTTCTGGCCTTGACACTTGAAGCTAAACATTGCTCACTCAAAACTTTGAGATGAAATTATATGAAAAATGTTTGAAGGAACTATGGATATTTATAAAAGAAACCAAAGAGGAAGCAAGGATGTAAGCAAGCTATGTAAGAGTTGTGGAAGCAGTTATAAGAAAACATAGTTCATCTCAGTCTAAAACATAACTCTAATATTTACAGTACTTCATAAAGGGAATGACTTACTAGAAAGATAACTTATATTCAACAATAATCCCATCCGTGGAAGCTCTTAATTCCTTTCCCAGTTCTGATAATTCTGTCGCTTTGTCACCTTTATCTTTATCCAACTTCATTCCCCATGGGGATCATGGGTAGACTTCCCCCTGTGTGTCTTAGTTAGGTCTTTGTTGCTGTGATAAAACACTCACCAAAAGCAGCAGAGGGAGGAAAGGCTCTAGTTTGTCTCCACTCACAGGTAGTAATCAATCACTGAGGGATGTCAGGGTAGGAACTCAAAGCAGGAATCTGGAGCCAGAAACTGAAGCCGAAACCACGCAGGAATGTTATTGACTGGCTTGCCAGTTTGCTTCCACCTACCCATGGGAACCATGCACAGTGGTCTGAGCCCCCTTGTATCAATCATTAATCAAGAAAAGTACACACTCCACACACTTGCCTACGGGTCAATCTTATGGAGCTCCATTGAGGTTCCTCTTCTCAGATGACACTAGCTAGTATCAGGTTGACAAAAAAAAAAAAAAAAAACAGCAAAAAGTTCTTCAGTTTTACATTCTGCCAAGCTCTTACACTTTTATGTCACCTTCTTTAAAACCTGACTTCCCAAGAGAGTAGAACCTTCACATTCCTGTCAGTATGACCATCAACATGTCCAAACTCAACCTTGTTAAATCACTGTGGGTTAGTTCAGGTGATGGATGGCCTTTGTCTTATGTGTCATGCAATTGGTTAGTGTCCTTATAAAAACCATCTCTTTCCTTGGCTTCTCTGTTATCAAAATTTTTTAATACTACACTAGATTCTTCATGCACTCTTCCACGCCTAGTTTGCAGTCTTTGTTTTCTAGGATGAAAATTGACACAAATCAATACAGAGTCTTGATGCAGAATCTGTCCTGGATCTACTATCTCTTCATTCTACATATTATCCTTTCTACTTGATACTGTTAGGGTGATTCTCATACTCTATTTGCTATTAATATACATCAGAATGGGGTGTGCTTCATTTCTAGAGTAGATCTCTCTCTTCTGAAACCCATGTTTCTTTCTCCAAAGACCAAGTAAAGGTTTCATTAGAAAGCCTCAGAGTGACATGAGTCAATAAAGTCAAACCTGAATTTATTATCTCCCCACACACACCTAGGACAACTCCCCAACTTTTCTTATTTAGGTTCACTGTATCTGAGAACGGTTGCCAGGAGGTCATCATAGTCCCCGCCTGCATCCTTACCAGCCCTTGCTAAGTCATCAGTCTAAGGATATTTCCTCCCAGATTCATTGATTATTTCCATTTTTATTCATGCTAACTTGACTTAAGCCATTAACTTTTGTCTGGATAAATGCTTCTTCCCAAAATTCTCTATGTGTTTGTTACAGCCCTGGAATTCTTTAACATTTTCATCTCACTCACTAAGCTATCATATTCATGATATGTCCATCCTATTAATACATGTTAGCATTCTGTCACTATAAAAAACATGGGGATTAGCATGGGTCTGTGAGACATGCCAGGGTAGCAGTGCACAGTACAGCAAAATCTCCTCACCTCATGGCAAGCTGGGAAGCAAAGAGAAAAATAAGAGAGTAGGGTCCCTCAACCTCCCTTGAGGGCATATCCACAATGACCTGATGATCTCCTGCTAGGCCCCACCTCTTAAAATATTGACCAATTTTTATAGCTGATGGGGGAGTGAGAGTCACTTTTCTTTATGGAAGATGACCACTAATAGGTGTCCCATGTGATGACTCCACAAACATACACATGTGGACAGCATTAATTAGACTCAATGTGTTACCAGAAAAGAAGGAGAGAACATGAAGCTGGGAGGGAGATGTGTTGTGGTGGGCTCAGGAGGAGTTGGAGGGAGGGAATGGGTGGTGGATATATAATCAAGATACACTGTGTGTATGTACATATATGTAAATGAAACTTACAAAGAGCATGGTTTTAAGCATTCAGAAAAAATTATTGCTTGTCTTGAGTATATCCAGGTTTCTTTCTTGTCATTATTTTCTAAACAACATAGTATAACAACTATTTACATAACCTTACATTATTGTAGGTATTATAAGTCATCTAGGGATGATTTAAGGGGTACAAGAGGCTGTGCATAGGTTATATGCAAATGCAACACAATTTTATGTAAGGAACTTGAACATCCATAAATTTTTATGTCTGTGGGGGATAATGGAACTAATACCTTAAGGACATCAAGAGATAACTTTACTCGGAAAGTTTCTTTTTTTTAATTGAGACTGGTACTAAAATTGAAATACATCCAAGAAAAATTTTAAGTGGAAAAAGGGCAGTCCAATAAAGTCAACCTGTGTAAATTGCTATTTTCAATTTTCACTTCCATATGTAATAAGGAACATGGGTGGGAGATATATAAATTCTTATAACCCATGTATAAAAAGATAACCCAATTAAAAGATTGACAAATGATTTCAGTAGATGCTTCTCCAAAGGGGATATTAAAATATCTGGCAAGCATATGAAAACAAGGTCAACATCATTAGCCATTCGGGAAATGCAAATCCAAATTACAATGAAATTCCACTTTATACCCACTAGGATGGTTATAATAATCATATAAATAATTATTGGGACCCTGAAACATTGTGGGTGGAGATGTAAAGATGCTGCCACAGTGAGAAAGAGTCTAAATAGAATCAACATATGATCCAGTTGTTCCACTGTCAGCCCTCTCTTATCTGTCTGTCTATCAGTCAGTCATCTAGCTATCTATGTTTGCATATGTGTGCAGAATACATGCAAGGGGTTTTAATGTTAAAATATACATGCAAAATGTAGTAGAGAGAGCCTCGGACCTTTCACAAAGCAATATGCCTTACCCTCTCTTAGGATTAGCGGGGCTGGAGTGGGAGGGTGTGTCAAAGGAATGGGAGGAGGAGAGGGAGTGAGAATTTGGATTGGTATTTTTTTAAAAAAATATAATTAAAAATATATGCATGCAAATATCTTCACAGCAATACCTATAGTTGCCTATTCTAGTACAGTGGTTCTCAACCTTCCTAATGTTGCAACCCTTTAATACAGTTCCTCATATGATAGTGACCTCCAACCATAAAATTATTTCCTTGTCACTTCATAACTGTAACTTTAATATTGTCGTGAATCATAATGTAAATATCTGTGTTTTCTGATGTTCTTAGGTGCTCCTGTGAAAGGCTCATTGGACCACCAAAGGGGTCTCGACCCATAGGTTGAGAACCACTGTCTAGCAACAAAATAGAAACAACTCAATGTCCATTATGTGATAAATTGATAAACAAAATGTTGTTGCCTACAGTAAAATTCTGCTCATATGATCGAATATAATCCTGCCATAAAAAGAAATGAGTGGTTGGCACATGCTACAGCTAAATGAACCTGAAAACATCATGCTAAATTCCAAAAGGAGCAAGACACAAAGCGCACAGATTGTTGGGTCTCGTTTATATGGAACGTCCTAAATACACAAATCCAGAGATGTGCAAAGTAGATTAGTAGCTGCCTTGGGCAAAGGGGAGAAAAGAGAATAGGGATTTGCACTAATGGGTTCAGGGTTTCTTTAGGGGGTGATGAAAATGCTCTGAGATTGGATTGTGGTCGTTGTTTTACCTCTGGGAGTATATTAAAAGCTATTGAATTGTATACTTTTGAACAGATAAATGTATATATGTGAATTATATCTCAAGAAATCCATTAAAATAATTGTTATGCCAGTTCCTTGGAGCAATCCAGAGATAAAAAAGAGAGATTATTGATCTTTTAAAAATAATTTGTTTTTATGTATTTCCAAACTTAAGGCACGCTCTATTGTTCACTAACTGCATCCGCTTTACACAAAGTGAAAAATGAAACGCAAGGGCAAGTTTCTCTGCCAGAGCACAACTTAATGAAATGCCTCAGGAGAAGAATTAGTGGGGCACGCTTGATGCAAGATGATGTTTTATTAAAGCAACAACTTGCCACTTTAAAGTTCCAAACCCGGGTTCATTTCTCAACACTCACATAGTGACTCACAATCTTCTGTAAGGACAAGGACAGGGAGGAGAGGGAGAGAGAGCAGAAGGGAGAGGGGAGGGGGAAAGGGAAAGGGTCCTGGTCCCAGAGAGGATCTGATGCCCTCTTCTGGTTTCCATGGGAACTGCATGCATGTGATGCTCAGACATATGTGCAGGCAAACTCTCATACACATAATATATAAATAAATAAAATCTCAAAACATATTGGAATATTAGTTCTCTCCAACCTCTTTAAATTATCTGGTATTCAACTACTTGCATTTTGGAAACTGAAGTGTTTGGGCAGTTCCGAATTGGGGTGCATTATTGATATATGGTTACATCAAGATTATCTTAGATTATAGACAAGAGTGTGAACTATCTCTAGAGAATCTATTTACAAAGCACCATCCCCCCAAAGTCCTACCAGCAGAACCCACTTCAGGCAATTGTTTAAACAGGGCTTTGCATCACCCAAATCTATAACTTATGTACTCTGGGTCTTTCCATGTTCTTGGATCCAGTTGAAGTTATCTCAATCTTAAAAAAAAAATTAATTTGCAAATGTGGCTGGAAGAATTTACACATGCATGATAATTCATGTCTATACCCACTGATGTTTAAGAAGATGCTACCTTTGCCTTACCATAGTCTATCAGTACACACACAGGTGCCTCAGCCCACACAGCTTTAGGGATTGACCTGATCAGGATGATAAGAAAGGACGGACAGACACACGTACAGAAAAGCTGGAGTTGGGTGGGCTTTGTGGTATGATTGAGATGCACCAGGGGCAGTGGGAAACTCAGCATGTTTATTTTATACATCTGAATGAAGAAGGTTGTATATAACTGAAGGAAGGGATGGGTTAATATACACAACAGAGCAAGGAGGCAGCTTTAGCTAATCTGGGTAGGGTATCTCTGTAGAGGAGCAATCAATCTCAGGTTGGAAACAGAACAGTGGAAGACTTCACTTGCCCCGAGCCTTATCTCAGGTTGGAAACAGAACAGTGGAAGACTTCACTTGCCCTGAGCCTTACCCAGGGAAGGCTTTGCCATTTCTATGTGTCCGAGGCACTGGGGTCCTTGACATAGTCATGCTCATGTCAGGAGAAAATCCATTCAGTCAGGACTTATTCACTACTTAGCCCCTTGACAGAAAATACACACTTTTGTCCTGAACCATTTGCAGCCAATAGGCTTATTTCTTCCTCAATTCTTTGATGTGTATTTTCTGTTCTTCCCAGGACAACCTATATTTTCCCCACATACAACCTCATATGGCCACAGTACAGTCACTGAAAATTGAAATTCTAGCATGGATATAGTAACCAGGCCACAGACCATATTCCATTATTGTTTTAGTTTTGGCAATGTACATTAAAGTATTTTCTCTAACACAAGATTCTGTCCAGGGTTGCACTGTGTTGAGTTATCATGTATATTTAGACTACACTGACTTGGAACAGTTCCTAAGCCTGTTTTGTGTATCTGTCTGCCTTTCATCAATATTTTTATTTCATTATTTTCAAAGCACATGGGTCATTTATTTTAAACAGTGTCACTTCGTACAAATTTAGCTTATGTTTCTTTGTGATCTTACCAAGTAACAGCTATCTGGTCCGAACACTACATAGAGGATTTTGTGTCTTTCTCAAGGTTTCAAAACTGTGAGCATAAGATACTCATTGAACTGTATCAGTGATATTAATTTTGATCATTTGATGAGATCTTATTTCTCCTTACTGTCTAAACTTTCCTTTTGTGACTAATAAATAATTGATGAAGAGATACTTTGAGGCTTCACAAATATCCTTCCTATTCTACATTAAGCTCCATTCCTCTACAATTGGAAGAATACATTTTGTAACAAAAGGTCTCAAAACTTTGCTATTAGTATATAAGCGTGTGCATACAGATGAAGACCACTCCAGAAAACCACAGCTGATCAAAATGAAGAGTTTTGGAGCACCACCTCACACTCTGGCACCTAAGGCTCAGAGAGCATAGCAGAAGAGGACGCAGAAAGATTGTAAGAGCCAGAAGATCAGAGCATTTTCTCTGAGACGATGTCTCCTCACAATATCGGAAGATACATCCATAAATTCTCACCAATATGAGTGCCTAAATGTGAGTTGAACATAGATGACACCAATGAGCATGACACACTGGAAAGAGGAAAACTCAGAAAGACTCAACTTGAAGCAAACAACTACAGGCAACCGAAGAAAGCTGGGAATGACTCAGGAGGCATTCCACAGTGAAGAGCACACCAGTTGGTTGTTTAGTGTCAAATGGTCAATCCCAAAAACATACATACAGGTAGCACTATACAGACTGAAGAGGTTATATTTAGGGCTACATATGTATATACATATATACATGCAATAACAATTAATGGAAAAAAAGAGGGCATGAATTTGAAGGAGAGTTGGGAGGGGAATATAGGAGGGTTTTGAGGGAGGAAGGGAAGGAAGAAATGTAATTAAATTATAACTTTAAAAGAAAGTGCCCAGTGTGAATCAATGATACACGATTGTGTCCAAGTAATATTAGATTATAGACCCAAATGGACAGGAGCTAGTCTATGAAGCTTACTTGGTACAGAATGCAGTCAGAACATGTGTCCAGAATAACTATAAAAAGATTCTTACCATCCCTGAAAGATAAGCTTAGATTATCTGTTTCACATATGATATATCCAGTCGGGTGGTAGTGGCGCACACCTTTAATCCCAGCACTCAGGAGGCAGAGGCAGGTGGATCTCTGTGAGTTCGAGGCCAGCCTGGTCTACAGAGCGAGTTCCAAGGAAAGGCTTTAAAGCTACACAGAGAAACACATCTTATAAAAACAAACAAACAAAAAACCAAATATGATATATCTATCCCGTGGATTTTGTGTAACATATTTCCAAATGGAAACAATTTCATGTATACTGAAGTTGAAATACTTTCAAGAAACTTTGAAGGAAAAAAAGGAGAATATGGAAGACTTTGCACAGGATAATCCCATTTATGATTTTTAAAACTATATTTGGACTTTTACATATTAATATATGTAAATTTATAGAAGCCAGCCTGGAAGAATACACAACAAACTGTTCACACCAATCACCTCCTGGGAGGCAAATGAAATATTGGAGAGGGGATGGTGCTGGGTGTATGAGGATAAAACATCCATGCTCTAGCTTCGACACTTCTGTTTTTAGAATAAGAACATATTTATGTTTTAATAAGGCCAATACACTTTAAAGACATATATTTTCTGAAAACACATTGGTATTATTTTCAAGATTTCCCTTTTTTGACAGCTTGATTACTACTTATGTGAATCAAATGCCTTGCACAGAAATGAAGCATCCTGCGCCTCAATCTCAGTCATGTATGCATTATATATACGTTATGCACATTACTATTATATATTTATGTGCATTACATATATCAGCTGTATTGTGCTCTCCTAAGACTATAAGCCCGGAGGTCATTTCTATCATTCCTCACTATTCCTCCCTTCCACAACTGACAGTCGCTGTGGTTTGAATATAAAGTATCTCCCCCCAAAGGTTCGTGTGTTAAAGACTTAGCCCTCAGTAGGCAGCTGTCTAGTTAGGGTCACTATTGCTGTGATGAAACACAATGACCAAAAGCAGCTCGGGCATGAAAGGGTTTATTTAGCTTACATACCCTGAATCACAAGCCACTGAGAGATGCCAAGGCGGGAACTCAAATCCATCTTCCTCTCCGTTTTCTTGGATATGTTGTCATGGCAATGGAAAGTGAATAAGACAGCAGTGGCTAAACGTGTAGAGGCCTGAATTAATGATATCAGACTTGCCACCAGCTGAGCAAGTCGCTAATCATGCTCACTAGATCCCAGACATCTGAAGAAAAGATGCGAGAGAGGGATTAGTCAGCATCATGTTCTTGGCCCTTCCTGATGTGATTTATATGGAGAATGTCACAGCACTTTGTTGTAACTTCTATTTTTAGTTGGTTATCTATAGAAAATAGAAAAAAATGATACTAAAGTGGACTGTATCTCAAAGTATCATCGCACAGTTTATGTATGTTTATGAAATATATAAAATGTAACACAATATGTTATAATGTTATAATATTATAACATATTGTGTTACATAATATGTTATATATTTAAATTGTATTATATAAATATGCAATAATATAATACATGTATATAATAGTCAATTTATGTTTTGCCTCCTACTCCTGTGAGAACTCAATTCTCCACAGGGCTGATTTTGTTTATATCCTGTTCTTACAAAGATGCTTGCATAACAAGCAATCTTTTCTGTTATTTTATTATTTTTTTGAATTAAGATTTTTCCTATTTAGTCATTCATTCATTTGGTAGCAACAATTGACTTTAATTGGAGTTACCTATAAGACTGTGGGTTGGAGGTTATTTGCAGTAGTAGGGGCAGCTTACAAGAGTCTACACCACTAGAGGAAATACACCTCCCTCTCCCAGAGACCATTAACTACTTATAGATCCTCAGGGCTAGATGGGACCTCTTGAACCCCCCACTTCCCCAGCAACTCTTAAGCGCCTATAAGTCCTCAAGTAGGAGCGATTCCTCCGGAGCTTCCTGACTCCATAACAGAATGCCAATAGCCCCAATGTCATGCAGCTGTTGCTCGGGTAATCACAACTGCCCAGAATTCGAGAGTGGAGCGGTCACATGCTATCAGGACGACAGTGTTCCACAGCACTTCACCCATGTCTCCAGCTCTTGCATTCTACTGTCCCGCTCTTCCACAATGTTCCTTAACTCTTGGAGATGGAGAGATGAGTGTCTTTATTATGGCTGAGTGTTCAACAGTCACTTATTCTCAATACTTTGACCAATTGTGAGTCTCTGCATTGGCTGCTGCCCATTACAGTAAAAAGACTTCTCTGACCAAAGCTGATATAAACACTAATCTGTGGCAATAAATATAAATGTTTAGATGGCAGTTTGACAGGCAGCGAGTTGTCTTATATGACAAACACAACGTCTCTCTTCAAAGCAGAAGGCAATTTTTTAACAGTCAAAATAATAAAGACAATGTCTCTCCACAAGGCAAGATATTAGTATTAGCTTGATGCCCAGTACAAAAGATTCACGTTTTCTAAATACAAACTTCCCCAACTGTGCTGCAAAGCGAAGGCTTCATGACATCCCTCCAGGCCACTTCACATTTCCCCATGGTACTTGGAAAGCAAGGGGGATCCTGATATGAACACAGAACTAATTAACTGCTCACTTGTCATTGGATGATAGGACCTAAGAGTCTTGTCCATTTTGTCAAGAGCCATGAAACTGGTAGACTAACTTTTAAGGTTGGGAATATAGTAAATATTGAGAATTTTCAAAGTTCCTTTTCTTCCATATTAATTTACAGACCATCTATATCAAATAACAATTGCCACAGGGTTTGGACCAGTATGCAGTAATCAAATATTAATATTTTCCCACAAAACATTCATTCAAAATATTTTAAAGAGAGAGTATAATTAAGTTCATTCAGCTCATTTAGAATTTTCTTAATAAGTTACAAACGACTTTGACTCATCAGCATCTAGAGAATTTCAAAATTGTACACAAGGAACGATGGACCTCAGTTCTTCACCCAAGTTCAAGATTCAGACCCTCACATTATCCTGAGAAGAAAATAAAAAAGAAAAAGAAATATTTGCAGGCATTTTATTAATGTGTTTGGCCTTTTAAAACCAGACAGGACCAAAATGAAGTTCTCTAATGTGCTGATAAGCTTCCAAATCACACGTACTAATTTGAGTGTATTTGTGACATGTGATAATTTATCATGCTTCCATTTTGTAAGCCTTAAACATTTCAGAGCTTCCCTGATCAAAGTGGGAAATGAATAATAAAGTCATTTGATGAATTCAGATACGAAAAAGGGCACATACCAAAATTAGATGTCTAGCCAAGGATGACTGAAAAGAAGAGCCTGGACCGGAACAAATCATGTCTGGAAGGTCGAGCTATTTTACAGCTCCGTTCTCTCAGCAAGAGTACGAATTGAAAGGCTTGCGCTCTGTGCACAAATCACGTTCATGGAAAACACAGAAAGCAGGGAGTACAGGAAGCCTTTGCGCCCTGTTTTGCAGCCAAGGACAGAGTGTACAGGCAGGTAAGCCTGAAGCTGGCATGAAATGAGTTGAAAACAGATGAGAACATGCTCACTGAGCACTCGTCTGCTAACATAATACCTATCCCTTCAGCTTCCAGCACGACATGCAGCTCTGAGGAGGGAGGAGTTTCATATCATTCACTGACAGTTTTCCTGAGAATTTTTTGTACTGGTTTCCAGAAAGAAAGAAAGAGAGAAAGAGAGAAAGAAGAAAGAAAGAAAGAAAGAAAGAAAGAAAGAAAGAAAGAAAGAAAGAAAGAAAGAAAGAAAGAAGAAAGAAAGAAAGGAAAAGAAAAGTCTCAAGGCTGGGAAGATAGCTCTTTAGTTAAAATGCATTCTTTCCTTTTTGGTTTTTTTATTTTTATTTTGTTTTCAAGACAGGGTTTCACTGTAGCTTTGGAGCCTGTCCTAGAACTAGTTCTTATAGACCAGGCTGGCTTCAAATTCACAGAGATCTGCCTTTTTCTGCCTCCCGAGTGCTGGGATTAAAAGCGTGTGTCACCACTGACTGGCATGGTTAAAATGCTTTCTGCTCAAGCATGAAGGACTGAACTGGAATCCCCAGAAATCATTTAAAAGCCAGACATTGGCATACACACCTATTACTCTGGGAGCAGAGACAGCTGGGTCACAATAGGCTTGTTGACGAGCCAGCACAGCTAAAAGGAAGAGTTCCAGGTTTAGTGAGAGACGCTGTCTCAAAAAACATAATTTCGGAGCCCTAAAGGAAGACACCAGTCTTGATCTCTGTCCTCCATATGCACAAGGATGAAAAAAATCACACACACACACACACAGGCATGCATGCACACACACACACACACACACACATACACACACGTCACTTAGATTGGATAAACATTTTTAAAAGAAAGAAAAATGCACGGTGGTTAAAACCATGAGCATGAGTGACTGAATGAGAAAGTTCGTGTGTGTACCATGAAGGGACATGCATTTGCTGCCAATTTGCTAGTAGGTGCTGTTATATGCATTTCAATACAGAAATGAGTGACATGGGACTCCAGCCTGGAGGGAGTTGCCAATGTAGTGAGAAAGATGGCTATATAAGCACATAATTAAAGTGTAATTGTATACATGCTGCTGTTGTGACTCGGAAATCAACCACCAGACCGTGTCACTATAAAAACTGCTCTGCAGGAAAGGAAGGGGCACCATATTTTCCATATTTTCTGAACCAGAAGGTGGAAATAACTCATCTCAGTTCCAGAAACTGCTGAAAATTAAAGGCTTGTTTTACATTCAAATTTAAAGTAAGCTGTCATCTGAGCGGTCCAGGAGGAGAGCAGGCCCTGTCAATCCGTGGAGAGGAGAAACTGGATCTTATGTCATAAAAGGCCAAACTCAGGAAGCTGCGGGATGGAATAATGACATAGACCTTAGAAAGGGTCATGGTGGTGGGTTCTGGTTGGTGTTTTCAATAACACATAAAGAATCAGCCACTTATCGAGAGTAACTCTGTAACTTAGAAGTGCTGTCTTCTAGTTCGGAGACTTCCTCCTTTGTCACTAGAGACAAAAGCCTGAACTTGGTAGTGCAGAAGAGGAGGGGAAAGGCAAAACTAGCATTCCCTTGTGGGCTCTGTCCTTACTCAGCAGAATTGCCATCAGCCCACAAATTGACAGCAGGCTAACAAAACCACAGTGCGAAGCACATATCTCTTTGCTGCAAACCCCACACACCCAGCTCTCACACAGTGCAGACTGGTCGATAACTTGAAATGATAATTTCATCTATTGGCTCTTTTGGTCAACTTGATGCGAGGACTACAACACAGGCCTTGGGTTTGGGTGTGGGCTCTGTCACCAGCTCAAACTATGCTTTCTCCCTAGTATCCCAAACTATTTTTTTTCATATTATCCAACACTTAAAAACATAAACTCAAGCACCTAACTAGGTGTCAATTACTTGGCAAAACAATAAACTCATCAATCATTAGAAAATGGCATCTTATGGACAGTATTTTGAAGAATGTGAAATTTCAGGATGCCAGAAACAATTAGACTCAGGAATAAGTACATGCTCCTGTCAGGAAAATGGAAAGTATGTTTGTGAAAATGCAATTGAGATGACAGCAGAAGCAAAATATAAGATAATTAAAATAAATGCAATGCAATTAGAATCTACGAGCACGCATGCCCACATGCACACTGCCACATCAGCATGAAGAATTCTGACTGCTGCCACACACTCTGATCCTAAAATCATGGCTATGTGCATCAGGTTCTCTACTGATGTTAGATGTTGACCCCAAGTCAACACCTTCCTCTACTACTGTTCGATGAGTGAGAGAAGACAGGTATTTCTAGGGTAGCCTGGTAAGGTCGCTACCCACAAAAGGTGGCCCATTGTTTCACTCAGTTCCTGGAGGTACAGAGATGCATGGAACACGAGATGAGGGGCTTCAGCTGCATTCCCAGTGATAAAAATGTAGCTTCCCTTTGCCCTTTGCTCCTTTTCCAGCTATGTCTTGATTTTTCTATATATTCCTGTGATCTGCAATAAATCTTAGTTCCATAAATCTAAACTAACCAAAGGTTCTTCTTTCTCTCACCAGTCTTTGCTTGTCCTGCTCATGACCCACTATCCTGCCAAATATTCAACAAGCCATGGTAAAATTTGCTGATATTAGTGGACCACTGGACTCCAAAAAATGCTAATAAAGCATTTGTATTATGAAACTTCCACAGATTCTTTTTTTCCATTCCTGGTTCTTTCCTTCATTAATTTGATATAACTGATCATATGTAGGGTGTTATACCCTCATTAATCTGTAAATGCCATCATAAATAAATCTTTACTCATGTCAGCAGTATTTTGGGTGTATCATAAGTCATGACATCAAATAGTTGCTGTTTATAGGTTAAAGAACAATGTATTAGAGAATTTGATTTTGGGCTAAAGATGGTTAAGAGCACATATTGCTCTTTCAAAAGACCTGAGTTTGATCTGTGTAAATGGCTGACAACTGCCTGTAACTCCAGCCCTAGGATGATCAGATGTCCTTTTTGGGAACCTGTACTCATGTGCACATATCCACACATAGATATGCATACACACACAAATATTTTTAAAATAAATTTTAGAAAAGAATTTGGGCATAAATTTTTTCATCTCTCTTACATATCCATCCATTAGTAGTTCAGGTACACTGATAAGTTTTATTTTTGTACACTTAGTTATGTTACCCATTTTGTATTTTTCTTAATTTTTATTATTTATTTTAGGCAACTTCTGACATGATTCCTAATGGTTCTCACCTATTGACATCTACACTCTTGTCTATAGTCATATTTACTTAAGTGGGAGAGGGACAAGTGATCAACTAAATATGGCAGAAGTGATGGACTGTCAATTCTGAGATTGTCTTACAAAGTCACATGTCTTGATGACATGCTCTCTCTTTCTGGCTTTCTTGGGGTAATCTCTCTTACCTCTTTCTTCTTCCCATGAGGCCAGATGCCATGTTCTGAGCATCTCTATAGTGGGACACACATAAAAGGAACCTGGAAAAGGCTTCTAACCTCATGATGGTATGAGGTTTCAATCCAATAGCCCACGAGAAGGTAATTCTACCTATAGCCTTGAATGTGATCTAGGAAGTGAACCTGCCAGCCAGTCTGGGAGAGTTTCTGAAGAGAAGGACCTGGCTTATCTACATCAGAATCCTGAACCACAGAAACATTAAGATTTGCTGCCGTCAAGTTTGAAGTAATTTCTTACTGAGTGTTATACTAACTTTACCTGGGGAGAGGGAGGTACATGAAAAAAGTCTATTCACCTCACACAAGGAATCAATGACAAGCCAAAGAAAGAATTCCACCCTGTCTAGCTTGATGAAACAATGAGTTGATTAGGGTTACTGGCAGGAATGTAGGTGAGAGGCTATTTATAGCACAAGTGGGGGTTTTACTTACAGAAATCTGGGCAATTTTGAAGCAGCTATACCACTGAAGAAAATGCTTCTCTCTGAACAGCCATTGATTGACTGCCTTATGTATCCTCAGGGAACAGCAAGGTCTCTTGAGCTCCTAAGCAACTATTAATCACCTATGCTCTGGAAAAGTCAAATAAACTCCATGGTTGGTCAAGTTAGACTGTTGGATCATACTTTGGTTTGTTGTTGGGCTCTTACAAAGAGAGAGTAGCTGTTTATGTCTCCTCCAGTAAAAAATTCTCCCAACATCTAAATGAATAATTACTTTCTTTCATGTCAAGTGAAAGAAATCAGAAAATAATATATACATCACAAGTAAGTAATCCAGCTACTCAAAGAGAGTTCTCAAGGATGCATAAGTCATAGAAACAAAGGGAGTGGGGGAACATTCCAGCTCAAGATATTGTGTCTATATAGATCAGAAATTTTGGTCAAATAGCTCTAAACATACAAAAGTCACATAACCTTGATGAGAAATGGGTCTGATTATTCCAATGGAATAAAAACAACTGAGGCTGATCTATAAGACTCCATTTAGGCAATGAAAAGGCTGTGCAGGAGATAATTTCCTTAAATGGATGAAGCCTGGCCTTGGTTCATATATCTGGACTCATCATCTCTTCTTTATTTATGATTCTGAAATGAACTTTAAACTGTCTGAATAAGAAGATAATGAGAAGCCTCACAAATTAACGGCTATGCAATTTCATTTCTCAAACACTTAGAGCCTGCCATCTCTCAAAACAACTTTAATTACCACAAAAATAGCTCCAAAGCACCATGGTATTTCAAAACTTAACAAAAAAAACAGCTTGAAGATGGGTAAATGTGTGTCCAAACCGATTTTTGATGGATTTTAGGGATTAATTAAATATGTGTATATGTATTTATGTGTTTAGACTTTAACTTCAAGTTTCTCTGCTTTCTAAGCAAGTTTCCCCAGTAAAATGCTTATCCTTCTTATACATCTTGAAACACTCCTTCCCCATCTTCTAAGATTAAAATAAAGCATTACTTGTTCAATTCCCAGTACATTTGTCACTTGTAGTAAACTTACTGGCTAGGTGATTAATAGAAAACAAGAAACTTTCTTGTGTGTGGGTTGAGCTAAGAGCATGCATTCATATACTCATCTGATATACTCAACCACTGTTGAGCAACCTGACAGATATGTTCCCAGAAGACTTCAACGAGATGACTACCTAAAGAAGACCTGAGCAAGGTCATTCCATCATGGAAGGGGGAAATCTGATGGACTTCACCCTAGGTGAAGCAATATAGGCAATAAATAAAGAATGCTGAGAGGAGAATTAGTCTTCCCAAGGGATATCCAATACCAACTGATCAGACCTGAGACATGTATACAGGCAATACTAAATGGACTCTGTAGACTGTATTTATATATGTATTCATGTGTATAAATATGTAACAATAGTGGATAAAGAGAAAGAGCTCATGAATTTGAGAGGGGGTAAAGGGGAAAAATGGCAGGATTGAAGATTGCATAGGTGGGGAGAGGCGTGATGTAATATATTTTACATAAAAAATTCAAATAAAAAGAAACCTGAACTGGAGATAGAAATATTTGGGTTTTTGTGACCCCTCTTCCTTCAGCCAGGCAACCTGGACACCGTGATGACTTTCATCCACCATGGAAGAAGTCCCACTGCTGTGTAGTTACCATGTCAGAGAGACCACACAGAGCTTGAGATGCTCACAAAGTCTTTGGAGATGGTCCCACCTTCAATTCCTGACTGACAGAAACAAACAGAGAGTGCACAGGGCACACCACCTTGCTGCTGTCAATCAATCTTCATTGTGAGTGAGAAAAATAATCTATTATCATTTTGAAAGCCCCAGCCGTGGGGTGGCTTGACAGCCAGCTATAGATAACAAAACTGTTTTTGACCAAGAAGACCATTTGGTTGCATCTTCTGTCTCCTCTCCTCACTCACTCCCCTGGCCACTTCAAAGAGCTGAGTCACTAGGTACCCCACTCCCCAACTCTCTACTCTGGACTCACTGTTTACTCCTATTGTAGCTGCATACTCAGCCTACTGGAGCATCACTGGCAAAGGGAGAAAGACTGTTTTCTTCTCAGGCCCCGGATAAGTATAGCTGTATCCACCTGCCAAAATACTTGGGTACCTGTGTTCATCCAATATAGCATCGTGTGACTAGCTCAATCCACATTTCACCCTTGATTCCAAGGTTTTGCTTCCACACACAGCTGTTCTTAAACACCTCCCCATTACAGTCGTTCACGTTCCAGGCTTCAGTGGGAACACAGGTACATCCATGCCTTTTCATTTTCTCGCTGAAGCCTGCTTGAACTATTTACCATTGGCAATGCAATTTGGGTACAAATTCTAAATCTATACTAAAATTGAAGAATATTTTGTCTTTTCAGAAACACTCTAGGGACATTGAAGTATCTCACACTGGTAGAGTGCCCGTCTAGCATGCACGCAACCCTCAGTTCAATGCCCAGTACCCCATAAAACTGAATGGTATAGCTCACACCATAATTTCAACAGTGTGGAGGTGGAAACAGGAAGATCAGAAGTCCAATGTCATCCTCGGCTGTGTATCTAGTTCAAAACTAAGTTGACTTACATGAGACTTTGTCTCAATAAAAAAAAAAAATCATAATCAGTTTGCTTAAAGAGGTATATTCCTCAGCTTCATTAAGCGGGTGTGGCAGTGTGGGCATGTGATCCCACCTACTAGAGAGGCTAAGGCAAGACTATCGCAAATCTAAGGCCTGCTTTGGTTACAAAGCTTGGACAACCTAGGAAGACCGTGTCTCCAAATAGCAAGTAAGAAGAGGGTTGGGGAATAGCATTCAGTGGTAGAAAGCTTGCTTAGCATGGAGTCATGGGTTGAATTTCCAACACTAACAACAACTAAAAAAAGTATTCATCTACCCTATGCTATGAGCCATAACATTACATTTAATTCACGAGTAATTACTTTCACTTAGGAGAATTTCTGTTAAAAGCTTTGCGATTTACTAGATCATCAGAGGCGCACATGTACATAGCCACATATGAAGACAGCTGTAGAAAAAGTCTTCAGAGAAAGAGAGACCAACAGACACACACAGAGAGAGAGAGAGAGAGAGAGGGAGAGAAAGAGAGAGAGAAAGAGAGAGAGAGAGAGAGAGCTTGCTTCCCTATATGGAAAACAGAAGCTGTGTCAAATTACTTTCCCGTAAACCACATAAACAACTAGCATGCACATCAACCAAATTGATAGATGGCAGGTTATAAGTGGAGCAATCAGCGCTCCATCAGTGAATTTTCCCAGCAGGACCAAGGCAACCTGACACAGCAGGCATCTCTCAGGCTCAGGGGGCAATTGCAGCAGCACGAACCTAACCTCTGAAAAAGGCAAGTTGTTTTCCTGCACAGGTTTGGATAAAAACAGCACTTTCTAAACAGCAGTGTGCTTTAAGAGAAAGGCCTTATTATTTCTGCTTCCTTGTTTGTTGGTTTCAGTTTAATTTAGATTTGCTTTGCTTAAACAGGGTCTCGTGTGCTCCAGGCTTACCTCAAGCACACAATGTAGCTAAAGCTGACTTTGCATCCTCGATTCTCTTGCCCAAACCTTCCAAGCCAGGTGTCTGCACTACAGGTGTGTGCCACCATGCCCAGGGAAAAGCATTTTCAGGTTAAATAAAGCTTCCCCCAACACAGCACAACCTTAGCCTGCCAATGTCATGACCTTGGGATGGCACACGCCTCCACTACATAGCAAGCTCAAGGCCAGCGTGGGTGACATGAGACTCTCTCAAAAGCCTCAAAAAAATTTAAAAATCAAGTAAGCAATCTGCCATACAGGGAAGAGAAAACTTCGAAGATGGTACTATCTCATCTGAACTCGTTTCTGCTCACTATCAGCTTTGTGGACATACAAGCCACACAACCTCTCTTGTATCTGAGTCTTTTTTGGTGAAGTAGAAATTATAATACACACGATAGTGGTAGAGGTTAAATTAGATACTACCTAAAGCTGCCAGATCTGTGCCCAGAACACAATAGGCATTCAATAATTAGAAATATTAGATATCGACATGATTACAGCTGCTCACAGTAAGATTTTTATCTAGACAAATACATTGTGAGTTGAGAGTAGCCTATGTAAAGACTGTATCTCATAAATGCAATCTACCAAATATTAGAGTTTAATTGCCCAGCACACTGCAGGGTCCTGACTGTTTACTCTCAGGAGTTCGTGACTCATTAGGAACTGCGGCTCACTGACGCTGCCCATCTTCTCAAGAGGGTATCTTAGCACCACATCAGTAGCCTGGAGAAAGATCAAAGGTCAAAATGTGAGGATGATTTGTAGTGCATACATATGGCTTTCACATCAAGATGTCAAAAATGTACAACTATATCTTCATGAATTGGGAACCACTTGTAACTGCAAATATATGTCTTGTTCAATTTCATTATTGTTTTCCATTTTTGAAACATTACTTTTATATTATTAATATGATAAAACATTTTAATATCCTAGTCAGAGAGTCGAGAGACTTCCTTCTAATCCCAACCTTCCTCTCTGTACAATACATGATCTGTGTAACTTGTTTTCCACTGTGAGCTGTTTGGTTGAAAGGAAAATGAAATGATTAAATTCCCCGATGTTGTCTCTCCTGACCTGAACAGTCTAGCAATTCAATGACTCCCAGTTCTCTTGAGTCTAATTTGTTTTGTTCATCCAAGAAGGGGGCCTTGAACAAACCATCACTGTTTATTGTTAAGGTCTAGGGACAAGTGGTGTGCCGGAGAATGTTTATCTACAGGCTCTCTGGGTATATGTGGAGGCAGGGTAGGCTGACTCACGGGGACAATTTTCTTGGTATACATATTGTCACTGTGGTCAATTTCAAGCTAGTAGTGGGGACATCACTAGAAGTGGAGTGGAAGAGAGAAGGGCACACAATTGGCTCTCGTGGTGCTGATCACAGCACCTCACTGATCAAAACGCCCCAATAGATGCTAATGTTCATCCTTCGGCTCGCACTCAGTTCTACCATGTAGAAGACAACACCTCTGGTGGACTAAGAAGACAGTCAGTAAAGTACTTACTTACCTTGCAAGCTGGAAGATCAGAATTCAGTCCCCAGGATCCCCCTTTGAAAAAATAGCTGGACAAACAGGATGGCACACGCACTTGCAATCCCAGCACAGGGAAAGGAAGACAGATGGACTCTTGGGGCTCCACAGCCAATCAATATGCCTTAATTGGGTAGTTCCTGGACTACCCAAGTAAGAAAGCCTCTTTCTGGAAAAGAAAAACAGGATGGACCTAAAGAGCTATACCAGGAGTTATTTTCTGGCTTCCACATACCACACACATGTGTACCTGTACACACACACACACACCTCTTCCAGTTGAGTCAGAGATGAAAGTAAGCCCCTCTTTACTACACAGAATTTAAAAAGGGGCTGGAAGAAAAAATACTCTCTTGGTTATTATTACTAAAGCACAAACTGAACCCTATTTCCTTACATCCCATTCCATTTCTTCTCTGCTTTTAAATCTCCCCAAATCTCAGCTCACGGCAACAAAGATAAAACATCAGTGGTTCTAAGTCAGAAAATGAGCGAAAGCAAACTTGGTCTCTCTTTCACTTTCTCAACCCCAGGAACGATGGAATTTGCCAAGCCAACTGTCTCTCTCATTTAAATAGTCAACTGTCAGTAATAAAGAATCAATTCAGAATACATCGCTCCCACAGTTGCAGTTTAGAGAGGGCCAGGATGCAGAATAAGGCCGCAAGTGAGAACCAAGCGCAAACATGTTTTAACACCTGATTCATCATCTGCCGTTCATCGGGAGCATGAAAGACCCATAATCCTCTCTAGGAGAGGCCCTTAGGACGTAACTCACAGCTTATTTTCTCGACAACCTGACACCTTTGATCATGGGATTTCTCAGGCTGCAGAGATTTGAAGTTAAAGAAAGGAGTGAGGAGCCAGGGTCCTATTAAGAGCCGTGACAGCTTCTTCCTGACAGCCCAGCCGGCTGCTGTGTACTGTGTACAATATTAACCTTAGAGTTGAGAAGGCCAAATCCTACTAGCTGCACCCCAGCAAAACATTTGAGGTTCCCGAATTGTCATCCTGAGTCATCATGGAAAAATCTGTCTGATCTTTCCTTTTGGTAAGGAGGACGCAGGAGGCATTTGAAACAGTCTCCTCACAAGGATTGATAAGTAGAATCCTCAATACCTAGAGAAGGTGCTCACAGGAAATCATTCATTGCAAAAGTCATATCTCAAATGTTCTAGACATCAAGGAATTTATATACAGAATGCCTACTAAGCATAAGGTGTTCAGGGGATGAAAATTAATAAAACAGAGCTGAGGATGTAACTCGGTTGTTAATGCTTGCCTCCCCTGTGTGAAGTCCCCAAACAGAGTAGTACTGGACTCTCTACTTCCTGCCTGTAATTCTAGCACTCAGGGGATAACAACAGTAGAACAGGAAGTTCAAGATCACCTTTGGCTACATAGGGAATTTGAAAGCAACCTAGGATGCATGGGAAAGTGTCTAAAAAAAAAAAAAAACAATGGCTGGAGATGGCTCAGTGGTTAAGAACACTGGCTGCTCTCCCAAAGGACCCTGGTTTGATCACCAGCGCTCACACAGTTGTTCAAGTCATTTGAAACTCCAGTTCTAGGGGATCTGATGTCCTCTTCTGGCTTCTGTGGGTACTTCATGCACACGGTACACAAACACATGCAGGCATATGAAAATCTTTTCAAAACTGTGTTTAAAGAGCCATGAAACAAAATGGCAGGCATTGTTCCACTCCACCCAGATCCCTTCACTCCGTCCATACATCCATCTCGCAGATCCTAAGAGGGCTAACCGTTGATGAGTTAAAGCTGTCTCCAGAAAATCACCATTGTCTGATTGGAAGTTGTGACACTAGATAGAGCGTTTCCCACTGTGGGGAGCTGATACCCATTAACAGTGAAGCCCACTGTGGGGTGAATTTGCGCTTCTGAGCACCATGACAAGATCCTGATGAGAGAGATCTCCAACTGAAACAACATCCCCACATGACTCCTTCCCTGTGTTGTCCCAGTTCACCCCATCTTCTTCACCCCAGAATGCTTCCTCTATTAGGCACCTGCACAAGAACCCACAGCTCCCCGTTTGTTCCTAAAGCACTTAGCTTAAGAGGGGTGCTCCCCTCTAAAGAGTCCAAATCAGGGCCTGGAGAGAAGGCTCAGCGGTTAAAAGCACTGTCTGCTTGTGTGAAGAACCCAGCATTGGCTCCCAGCACTCGCATGGTAGCTCCAATTCTAGGGAATATGATTCCCTCATCTAACCACTGTGGTCACCAAGCAAGCAAGCAAGCAAGAGGTCTAATAGACATACAAGAAAAACACAAACATAAAGTATATCAAATTTTAAAAGCGTGTGAATCTCACCCAAGGGAGTAGTCTCTTCATCCTCAACAGAAGATGTCCTCACAGCCCCACCCCTTGCAATACTGCCTTCTCCATTTTGACTGGGGAAATTAACCCTTTATTGTCTGTTAAATCAGCAGTGACTTTCCCTAAAAAGTGGGTGTCAGGTCAGAAGGACCCACTTAGGCCCTTGCTTCAAATGTGGCAAGGACGGTCACTAGGCTTGTGTCTGTCCACATCTTCATACACCTACCTAACCATGCCCTAAATGTCACCAAGAGGGCCTCCAAGGGTCATCAAGCTTCCCAGCACCTCCATTGGAGCTACTGGACCTGGCAGCCGAAGACTAATGAGACCCAGGCTCTTTTCTAGACGTAAGGAAATACACACCAATTATTCTCCAGGTGCCTAGGGTCTCACCTAGGTCAAATCACCTCATCATGTTCCTCCTAGCTACCAAGTCACATTATCAGTTCTGAAAGCACATTGGGGTCCCACTCACCCCTCTACATCATCCATAGTCAGAGTACATGGCCAGTTATCCAGACCCCTCCAAACTCTTCCCTTAACTCGTTTCTTCAAAGACTTCTCCTTTTCCCCATAGCTTTTTCCATACCCTTGTGTCCTAGTCCCTTACTAGGAAGGAATGTTCTCTCCAAAACGGGCATTTTATCCCTGGCAGCAGTTCCCAGAACACTCCTGCAGGCCTCCTCTTCCTTTCTTCGGCGTCCATTTATACACTCTTCCACACTCCAAAATCCCCAAAACTTCTTTACCCTCTGCCCACTTCTTCACTCAACCCCACTGTATGGTATACCACCTCTCCTTTCCTTGTTGCACATCATAAACCCCTTTCTATTACACTCCAAGACCCTTCTTCTTACATCCCCGAACCCCAATACTCCCTACCTTTAACCAGCCCCACAAGCCTCAAACCCATCCATTCAATTTCTTTTATCCAAATGGTTTCTACACCCTTCTTTTGCACCATACAATAATCCCATATTGACAGCCAAAAAAAAAAAAAAAAAAAAACAAAAAACAAAAAAAAAAAAACAAAACAAAAAAAAACACAAACAAACCTAAGGGAACCTTTCAGCTAGTCCAGGACCTTCGCTCCATTGACTACTGTATCTTTAAACCCTTAAGTCTCTAACCTTTAGGCTATCTTCTCTATTATCCCTGACAACATACTCCAGATGTCCACTTCCAAGACCTTCACACAGATGGACCCTGATACTCAAGATTCCTGACAACCAACCTGGACTGGTCATCCCCAGGGATTCAGAGACAGTCCCCACCTTTTTGCCCAGACACTCACTACAGACTTGGCCTGCCTTCCCCCTCTTTCCTGACACTCACTTTAATATATAGATAACCTGTTTCTTTACAGTCCTTTCCTCTCTGCTGGTCAGTCTAACACTGTCTCACTCCTCCATTTCCTGTTCCAGAAGTTACCAGACCTTACCTTCCAAAGCTCAACTCTCCTCTCCCCAAGTCACTGTCTTAAATTCTCTCTTACACCAACCCATAAACAACTCACTTTAAGCCACCTTCCCATCTCCACTCTTTATCTCTGCCCTAATAGCCAATTTCCTTCTTTTATAGATCCCTAACTATTCGCTTCTGATACCCTCCCTATACCAAGCCATGTCTGGACCTCTTCTTTCCTTTTATCCACAAACAATTCCTTAAGCTTGAAATCTCCCTTCAGCTCCAGCCCTCTGCCTCCCAGATCTATACAAACCTTTCAGTCCTTACACTTCCTACATCACCTTTGTCCTTGTTTATCTCTCCAAAAGCGCTATGTAACAATGTCCCTGGCTGACCTCTTATGTACTCTTGCCACAGCCTCTCTGCTCATCTCTGAATCTAACAAATTAACTCTGGGATCCTCTCTTACAATCTATTGATCCGCTCTTACAATCTAGTCTCACAAATATCTCCCTCAACTCCTAACTTACAAAGGGCTCTAATCTCTTCCAACATCTCAAATTCTATTCCTTCAAACTTCTTATCGAAAACTCATCCCTACATTCTTTATTGTCCTCCCCTCAATCCCTCCACACTTATGCATTTACTCCAGTGTTCCCAAGACCCCCTTCACTCCTGCCCAGAAACTCTCAAACACCTCCTCCCCATCCCTCTCACACACAGCCCTATAGCTACTTCTGCCTATACTTTTTATAAGGATGGCAGCTCCTTCTTATCAGACATCAGACTGACCCCTCCATTATCAGCATTCATCCTCACCCTCTGGTGCCTGTTGAGTTCTTGGGTTTCCCACAAATCTCATCTCTCCTCTCACACTCTTACTTTTCTTCATCACAAATGATTGCCAAGCATCCACTGACAACTCAGTCCCCCACAGTCAATAACTGTCCAGATATCCTCAGTCATCAAACACTCTGAACAAATCCAACACTCCCAATTACAGGACATAACTAAACCCAAGCCACCTCCTCTCTGACACACACACTCTCAGGGCCAAACCCTCACTTGGGTCGAGGTCATGCAATAAACTCTCTCCTCCACTTTATTGGTGCTTCCCTTCAATGCCTCCCACTGCTTTTTCTGCACCTCTCTTCAAAACCCTCCATTAGCTAGACCCCCCTCTCACCACCCATACCCTAGTTGCCAATGTCCCAACCCCACTACTGACTGCTTGTTCCCTTGACCATCTAAGTCCCGCTTTGGGAAACAAAGCCACGTTCTCTTAACCTTTCCACACCAGCCTGCAAACCTTCTCACCATTTGCCAAAAACCTTCCCAATCATTCATGTCCCTACAGTATTACAATTTCAGAAGCCACCTAAACACCCCCAGGAAAGACTATTTTGATGTTTTACAAAGCCTCTCAAATTGTATTTTCCCAACACAATCAGACCCTGCTAAAGCTAGCCCCGTAAGGTCCATTCCCTTATTTGGCCACTTCCTCCTCTTGAGGCTGATTACCAAGGTCCAGCTATCAAAATATTGAAGTCCAGCAACAAAAGCCCCCTTGGCTCACCTAATTAAAATGTCCAGTTAAAATTAAACACCTCATCCTAACGTAGGGTTTCCCCTTATATCTTTATAAGCCACCATTAGCCTCTGTGCCATGCCTGCTTCCTCTCTTATCAGAGGCAGTCCTTTGTCCCTCTGGGATGAATATCCCTGCCCCCCTCCTTCATTCCCATCTCCTTCTGTCTCATCCTCTATCTCCTGTCTTTGTCCTTGATTCCCTGCTCTCTGTCCTTCTGGGGCAAATAAACCTCCTTTGTGCTGAGAACTTGGTCTTTGGAGTCCTGAGCTGATACTTTTTCTTTCATACCTGTTCTTCCAGCAGACAGGAGTTCAGTTCCTAGCACCTATATTGAGAGGCTCACAACAGCCTGTACTTCCAGCTCTAGAGAGTCTGATGGCCTCTTCTGGCCTCTAAAGGCAACTGCACTCGTGGACAGTCTCCAACTCAGATGCACAAATATAAACATAACTTTAAAAAGGAATAATTCAGGGAACTGAAGAGATGACTCGGTGGCTAAAAGCATTGGCTGCTCCTCCAAAGGGCCTGAGTTTTATTTCCAGCATCCACATAGAAGTTAACAACCATATTTAATTCCGACTCCTGGGAATCTGACATCCTCTTCTGGCCTCTAAGAGCGACAGACACACATGTGGTACACAGACACACATGCAAACAAAGCACTCATACACAGAAACTGTAAATAGATTTAAGTTAAATCATGTTTAATAAAACAGAAAAAATACAGGATAGAGAACATCAGTTGTCTATGAGACATCTGGTAGGCAAATATATGCCATTGTCATCTCCAAACAGGAAGAAGGATGGAGAAGACAGAAAACATAAAGAAATAACAGACAAAACTTTTCAAATCTGATGGAAACTTTAAGTCCACAGATCCACACAAATTCAAGAAAGATGAAGAAAACACCACCAGTACTCGTCATTCACATTGTAAGGAAGAAATATTAAAGGTTACAAGAAGAAAAAAATAATCACATAAAGAACCAATGGCCAGAGAAGCAATGCCAGCAGATTGTACATGAGAAACCATGCAAACCAGAAGTTAACAGAGAACACTTTTAAAGTGATGAAAACAATGGTCATATGTATACTTAAGTGAGTTTTCTCATCCGGGTCACCTTAGAAGGTTATTAGGCACTTTGGAGACATGGTGAGGAGGATAGACACACAGGGGAATGATGCAACTGCAAGACAAGAACACAAAAGATCACCAGTATCAGAAGGGGTGGCAAAAGGGCTCTTGTCCCTTGCAGGTATCAGAGGGTGTGTGGCTCTGCTGGCATTTTAGTTTAGACTTCTGGCCTCTAGAACTATGAGAGCGTTTGTTCCGGTTTTATTCATTCATTTATTTACTTTTGCTTGTTTCTTTGTTTTGTTATTATTTATGTGTGTGTGTTCCTTGTGTGTAGTATGTGTGATAGTGTGGGTGTATGCATACCATGGTATGTGTATGTAGGGAGGTCAGATGTCAGGGGACAGTTTTCATTCATTTATTCATTCTCTCCTTCTGCCTTGGTTTGTGGAGATTGAACTGGAATCTTCAGGCTTGGAAGACAAGTGCTTTTACCCACTGTGCCATCTCACCTGCCCTATTTGTCTCTTTTCTTTGAAACAGAGTCTCACACTGTATCCCAGGCCGATCTGGAACTCACTATGTACTCACTCAATCCTGCTCCGGTCCTCCTGCTTCCGTCTCCTTAGTGCTGGGAGGAAAAGCATGGGTCACCACACTCAACCTGTTTCTGCTGTTTGAAAACTCCCAAGTTGTGGTCTCTTGTTAGAAGGACCCCAGGACATCACCAAGAAACACTACGCTGGTGTTGATTTCAGGGTGCTAGCATCCTGATCCTCTGCAATTCTTGTGGCAGACAGAAGTATTGGCCTTCTGGAAGGCCATGTTAGCATGGTTATTTCTTTATTCTCCACAGGCCGACAAAAGCATGCTTCTGAACCTGTAAGAGAGAGGGTCAGACTCTGCACTGTGATAAACTCAGAAAGAAAATGCTGCTTCTTTTTGTCCCAACACAATGGCCTAATCAAGTGCTTTTTCTCTAACCTAAGCTCTGCAAAATCCTTCAAAGAAGAGAAACTGTGAAAAAAAAGATGTGAGTAACACTAGGACGGATTTTGGAAATTAATTCTTTTAAAATATGAAATTAACTCTATGAGAAAATGGGTTAAAGCGCCATTTTAAGATAATTTTTATTTAATTTAATTTCTTTCATTTTACATTCCTACCACAGTTCCCTCCCCCTCCCCTTCTCCCGCCTCCCCACCTCCCCCCATCACATTCCACATCCACTCCTCGGAGGGGATAAAGTCTCCCTTGGGGGAGTCACCAAAGTCTGAGATACAAAACTGAGGTAGGATCAGACCCCTGCCCTCTGAATCAGGCTTTACATGGCATCTCGCCATAATGAATGAGCTCCAAAAAGTCAGTTCATGTACCAGGATAAGTCTTGGTCCCACTGCCAGCCGCTCCCCCAACAGATCAAACCACATAACCATCACCCACATTCAGAGGGCCTAGTTCATTCCCATGCAGGTTCCCCAGGTGTCAGTCCATAGTCCCTGAACTGCCACTAGCTTGGGTCAGCTGTCTCTGTGTTTTTCCTCGTCATGATCTTGACCTCCCCTCACCCCTTGCTCATATGATCCCTTCTTCCTCTTTTCAACTGGACTCCAGGAGCTCAGTGCAGTGCTTGACTATGGGTCACTGCATCTGCTTCCATCAGTTACTGGATATAGGTTCTATGATGGAAGTTAAGGTGGTCATTAATCTGATTACAGGGGAAGGCCAGTTCAAGGATCCTCTCCACTATAGCTAGTCTGATCTGGGGTCATCAGAGTGGATCCCTAAGAGTTTCCTTAACACCAGGGTTTTCTCTAACCCCATAATGGCTCCCTCTATCAAGATATCTCCCTCTCTGTCCCTCCTCCAACTTGGCCATCTCAATCCCTCATGTTTCCATCCCCCATACCCTCCCTTCTAGCCTCCTCCACGTTTTACCCAGGAGATCTTAACTATTTCATCTTCCTGGGGCCCTCTTGCTTGTCCCTTTTAGGGTCCTCCTTTTCACCTAGCTTCTCTGGGGCTGTGAATTGTAGCCTAGTTACCTAATATCCACTTATGAGTATGTACTGTGTTTGTCTTTCTCGGCCTGGGTTACCTCACTCAAGATGTTTTTTTCTACTTCCATCCATTTGCCTGTGAATTTCAAGATGTCATTGTTTTTTACTGCTGAGTAATACTCCATCATGAAAATGTACCACTTTTTTTTATCTGATCTTAGTGGGGAGGTAGCTAGTTTGTTTCCAGGTTGTAGCTATTATGAATAACGCTGCTGTAAACATAGTTGAGCAAATGTCCTTGTAGTATGATTGAGCATCCTTTGAGTATATGCCCAAGAGCAGCATTGCTGGGTCTTGAGGTAGGTTGACTTGCAATTTTCTGAGAAACTGCCATGTTGATTTCCAAAGTGGCTATATGAGTTTGCACTTCCACCAGCAATAATGGAGTGTTCCCTTACCCCGCATCCTTTCCAGCATAAGCTGTCTTCAGCGTTTTTGATCTTAGCCATTCTGACAGGTGTAAGATGGTATCTCAGAATCATTTTGATTTGCATTTCCATGATGACTAAAATTGTTGAACAATTCCTTAAAGTGTATTTCGGCCATTTGAGATTCTTCTGTTGAGAATTCTCTGTTTAGGTCTGTACTCCATTTTTAACTGGATTACTTGGTATTTTTATGTCTAGTTTCTTGAGTTCTCTATATATTTTGGTGATCAGTTCTCTGTCCAATGTGGGGTTGTTGAAGATCTTTTCCCATATAGTTGGCTACTGTTTTGTCTTATTGACTGTGTTCTTTGTCTTACAGAAACTTCTCAGTTTCAGGAGGTCCCATTTATTAATTTTTGCCCTATTTTCCAAAACAGGGGAACTTAAAGAAAATACTTGGAATGTATTCATGCCATTTTCTAATATTCGTTAAAATAATCAGTAAGGGCCAGTGAGATGGCTTGGTTGATAAAAACATTAGTTGTCAAGCACGACAACCTGAATTCAATTCTCTGGACCCATATGATGGAAAGAGAAAACGGATTCCTGAAAGTTGTCCTCTGACCTCCACATGCGCGCACACACACACACAAACACACACACACACACCTTTTAAAATAAATAAAATGGTCCCTAACAAACAGAATTAATAATGTGACCCCTATCTACAAGATGGTGAATGCGAATGTGACCCCCAAAGCTATCTGAATTTAGGATGATTGCTGTTTCAGGAATGGATCAGATAGTGGAGCCATCAGCCTGCTGTCCGGTTCCTATTAGTCCCAGATGGTGGCTCTCTTGCTCTGTGTGAGCCCCAGTGGCTTCCCCAGCTCAGACTGCTCTTCCTTGACTGATTGGTCCTAGGGTTGAAGGTGAGGTAGCTTTATAAAGTCCACAGCTTAATGGGGCAATTAAAAGATATACATAGAAAGTTTAAATAGGCCTCACATTCCTTAGGGTGGTTCTAAAATCAAAACAAAACAAAATGGATAATAGCAAATGTTGGTGAGAACGTGGAGAAATGAGAATTCTTGTACACTATTATGAGGATTGTAGAATGCTACAGCCACTAGGGAAAACAGTCATTTCTTAAAGAATTAAAAATAGGGACCAAACACAAAGGTACTAGTCTCAGTCACCCCATCTGAATCAGTGGACTCATTTAAGTCAGTTATTTCGGGGTCAGCCAAGATTTCATATTCTTGTATATATAATTACCATTTGATACAGCAATTTGGTTTCTCAAAGCAGAGAGTCTAACACACACACATATGTTCATTCATGCTTCTAAGGACATAACTTATGATGACCAACACTAGAATAGATAAACAAATGTTAGAGACAGACAGACAGACAGACAGATATATAATGATAATTAATGGGCTGTCATTCAGCCTTAAGAAGGAAGAAAATTGTGGTACACGCTACAATATCGATGGCCCTTAAAGAAACAGTGCTGAATAAAATAAGCCAAACACAAGAAGACACACACTACATGCTTCTGCTCCCACTCTTCTGAGGTCCCTTCATTAATCAAATTCACAGAGCTAGAAGAGAGAAAAAGTAACTAGGGGATAATGGAAAAGGATAGAAAAGTGTTTTGTGGGTACAGAGTTTTAGTTTTGTGGCAGTGAAAACGTTCCTGACATTTACAGAACAGTCGGGATATACTTTCACACTACTGAACTGTACATTTTAGATGATAAAGATAAGCTTTTTGTTATGTGAATTATATCATTGTATTAAGATACTATATATAACTATTTAAATTATAATAAAATCTATTAAGAAGAAAGATGACAGAAATTAGGCATAATTGTTTTTCCACAATAATGATAATAATTTATTATGAGGTCGACAACATATATGGGAGTGCATCTGAACAACAAGAAAACACTTGCTGTGACTGCACACACAAGACCTGAAGAAGATCAAGCGAGCCCAGTCCTAGTTTGGATCAGGGAAAGACTCATCACATCCCACCAGCTAAGGAGCTATTGGCAATTAAAGACTGCTCAGGGAAGGAGAGTCAGTTTTCTTCATGATTGTGACCCCTAAGAAACTAGATGCTCATGCTTCAGTGGACAGTCCTACATCCGTGCACACACAGGGAGCACTAGGTGGACTTGGTGGGCTTCAAAATATATACATATCTGGGAAGGAAAAGTGGTGGGAAGGGATTTGATCAAAGCACATTAAACTCACGTATGAACTTCTCCAACAAGAAAAAAATTAATGTGGTAATAAACCATGTAACAACACTAGCACAAGGTCCAGGAGTGGAAAAGTGATATATTCAAAGGCAGTGGTTCTCAATCTTCCTGATGCTGTAACCCTTTAATATAGTTCCTTATGCTGTGGTGGTGACCCCCAACCATAGCGTTATTTTTGTTGCTACTTCATAACTGTAATTTTGCTGTTATAAATTGTAATTTAAATATCTGTTTTCCAATGATCATAGGCAACCCTGTGAAAGGGTCATTAGACTCACGAACGGGTCTCAACCCATAGGTTGAGAACCACTGTTCTAAGGTCTTTATAGTATATAAATAGTATATAAATGTTGTGAAATGTTCTACTCCAAGCATAATATGGCCATTGTCCCCTTGAATTGAAGTACACCAAACTGGGCTCACTTTTGTCAACAGGGGAGACAGAGGAGCTCATGAGGTCCTTCCCCTCCCTATGGATTTAAGGACAACTAACCATTGTTAGGGGAGAGAGCTCAAGAAGCCCTGCCGTCCCCAAGAGTTCTAGAACGTTAATGGTTGCTAGTGGAATGGGTTCATGAGGCCCCAGCCTTCTCTAAGGATATATAAGCAGTTAATAGTTGCTGGAGGAGAGCAAGCGCCATTTTCTCTTAAATCGCCCTTGCTCTCCATAGGTAGCTCTAATCAAATTCATTGGTTGCCCAAGCTAGACTCCAGTTTCTCTGATATGTTGTTGGTGCCCAATGCAACGTAAATGGATGTTTATTCATCTTCCCAGAAAAGCTCAAACAATAATAGTAAGTACTATGAGATCACTTCAAGGTAGACTTGCTAAGTTAAAGCTATATAGTATAAATTGTAAAGCTACCTCTATAATAACAAAAGTTTTTTATATAAAAAGGCACAGAGTTTTTAAGACTTGTGGGACAAAGGCACGTGTCATTCAGCCTGACCACCTGAGTTCAGTCCCTGGAAGCTGTATGGAAAGAACAGACTCCTGAAATTTGTCTCCCAGTCTCTGCATGAGACTCTCACATCCACATAAATAAATAATCAAATAAATAAATGTAAGAATTGTTAATCCATGAAAGATATAAAGTATAATATAGGTTTTTAGTTAAACTGAACAGCAGGAGCAAAAGTGGAAAAGAGAGAAAATATAAAATAAATAAATAGGAAGATGGTAGATATGATCTCAACTGTTTACTTGTAATCGTATGTGTCTCAGATAGCCCAAATCATCCCAGTCTTCTTGTATACATGCCCTCATATGATCTTTATGTCTTGAGTATAAGTCGTGCCTCTGTCTTAGTTCTAGTGGGATATAGCAATGGCGATGGGGTGTCACCTCTGTGATTGCTACATACAATGGGAGCTTCCATTTTGTAAGTGTCCTTCCACCACTGACTGTCTCACTTGATGGCTTTGATGAAGTAAGCTAAGCTGTGAAAAAGTCACATGAAGGAGTAAGGGTCACCTGATTCTGACGACAGGTAGGGAAGTGAATGCCACCACATCAGTTTGAAGACTACTCCACATTTGAACCTCAGATAATCCCCCATTTCTACTTGACACTTTCATCAAAACCTGGGATTTTCTGAAACAGAGGCCCCAGCCAAACTGTGACTGGACTCCTGACCCGTAGGATAAGTGAAATAACAAATTTATGTTGTGGTAATATCTTCAGCAACAGGTCACCAATAAACTGTTAACTGTAAAGGATTTCAGTTAAAGTTAAAAATAAAAAGAACAAGACCCAAATACATGTGACTTTTAAGAAACCTACCTTAAATATAAGTATATAAACAGGTTATTTTTTAATGGGGAAATATATTGATTTTCATTATTGAGAAAGAAGAAAAGGTTCCTATATTTTATTGTAACAGAAAGCAGATGCTGTTGAGAACAGTGTTAATAGTAGTAAAGAAATTTGTTTCATAGTTAAATTCAGCAAGAAGATCTGACAATCACAGAGTTCTATGAATCTAACTGCAGAATTGTAACATTAATTAAAAGCTGACAGAAGTATAAAGAGAAACCAGAAAAATCCATAATTATACCCAGAGTTTTCCAACCATTCTCAGTACTTTAAAGGCTAAAAGAAAACCAATAACGATATAGATGACTTGAAAAATGCCATCAAAAGAATTGGCGTGCTGAGTATCTATGGAATACTTCAAAACATGCAAAATATACAAGCTTCTCAAGTGAACAGAGATATATCAAAAAGAATTAGTCCATGGGGTTTTATAGAAAGGAGATATGCTAAGCGCTTCCTTCATTCCTTGTGTGCTAGATGCTTGCTCTGGAAAGGAAGATCTGAAAGGGGAGAGGAAGGAGAGGAGGAAGGGAGAGAACTCATCTATGCCACATTGAATCTGTGGAAGTCATAAGATTTTCTGGCATAAGCTCTCTGGGCTCCAGGGATTAAACTGGGGTCACCAGGTGTACTGGATGGTTTTGTGTATTAACTTGACACAAGCTAGAGTCATCAGAAAAGAGGGAGCCTCAAGAGCCGGATGAGATGCAGCTGTAAGGCATTTTTTCAGTTAGTGATTGATGGAGGAGGACCCAGCCTTTGATGGATGGTACCATTCCTGGACTGGTGGTCCTGGGTTCTATGAGAAGGTTGGCTGAGCAAGCCAGTAAACAGCTCCTCGCTATGGCCTCTGCATCAACTCTTGCCTCCAGGTTCCTGCCCTGTTTGAGTTCCTGTCCTGTCTTCCTTCAGTGGTGAACAGCAATGCTGAAGTGTAAGCCAAATAAACCCTTTCCTCCCCACCTTGCTTTTTGGTTCTGGTGTTTGTCTCAGCAATGGAAAGACACCAGGCTTGCACAGGAAGTCCCTTTAGCCACTATCTCATTTAGTCTTTAACTATAGTGCACTGTGGGCCTGGACTAAGGACACGCAAATCAGATTGTCACCAAAAAGATTGCGTTCCAGGTGTGCTTGTTGGAAGAACTCCATATACTCACATGCTACTCCGTTCCATGCGTTCCTTCCCACGTTCAGCAGGGAGGGGGCACAGCTCAGCCTGCCCAGGAAGGTAAGACGGTGCTGTCTCACTTTCTTTGCTCACCCTGCCTGAAACTGATGCAACCTGCCTACAATACTGAATCAACGATTAGCTGTAAAAACTGGATAAAAGCTATTCCTGATTTGCATTTCTCTGATCGCTAAGGAGGTTGAGCATGACCTTAAGTATCTTTTGGCCATTTGAACTTCTTCTGTTGAGAATTCTCTGTTCAGTTCAGTGCCCCATTTTTTAATTGGGTTAATTATCATTTTAACGTCTAGTTTCTTGAATTCTTTATATATTTTGGAGATCAGACCTTTGTCTGTTGCGGGGTTGGTGAAGATCTTCTCCCAGTAAGTAGGCTGCCTTTTTGTCTTAGTGACAGTGTCCTTTGCTTTACAGAAGCTTCTCAGTTTCAAGAGGTCCCATTTATTCAATGGGATAAAACCGGACTCTCTGAACATGGCGGAAAATGAGAGCTGACGAGAGGCCAAGGACAATGGCACGGGGTTTTGATCCTATTTCATGTTCTGGCTTTGTGGGAGCCTAGACAGTTTGGATGTTCACCTTCCTAGACCTGGATGGAGGGGGGAGGACCTTGGACTTTCCACAAGGCAGGGAACCCTGACTGCTCTTGGGACTGGAGAGGGAGGAGAAGAGGAGTGGGGGGAGGGGGAGAGGGGCGGGAGGAGGGGGAGGGAAATGGGAGGCGGGGAGGAAGCGGAAATTTTTTTTTCAATAAAATAAAAGCTGTTCCTGAAGAGATGACTGCCATACAGAATCATTGAGAGTGAGCAAGGAAGAAAACCCAACAAAAGGAAAGGGGATTTTATGTGGGGTTGCCTTGGAATGTCCTTGGGTATTTGCAGAGCCTGTTTTTTGGGTGATAGTTCCATGAACAAACTATGAAGATTTGAAAAACCCTTCCATTTATTAAAATTCACTTTAGTGCTTATTACCGCTGGGCATTTGTTTTAATTAGTTACTAAGTTCAATCCTCAAAGTCCATGAAAAGTTGGAAGGAGAAAACTGACTTTACAAATTGGTCCTGTGGCTTACACACACACACACACACACACACACACACACACACGGGCCCACACACACATGTTCACACACACATGTTCACGCACACATGTTCACACACACATGTTCACGCACGCATGTTCACGCACGCATGTTCACGCACGCATGTTCACGCACGCATGTTCATGCACACATTCTCTCACACGCACATACACTAATAACAAAAAGATTTCAAATGAAGTGTCTTGAGGTTGTTTCCAGAGAGGTACTGAGGAAGGAGGAAACACCCTGAATGTGGTCAACACCATCCCGTGGGCTGGGGCTAGAACTGGATAAAAGGAGGACACACTGCCCTTCTCTGCTTTCTGGCTGGCCCCATGGTCCAAGTTCCTCCTGCCACCTTGGCTTTCCCATTGTGATGGGCTACAGTCCTCTACATTGTAAGGCAAAACAACCTTTCCTTTCTGAAGTTGCTTTTTGCTGGACATCTGGTCCCAGAGAGGAGAAAGGTAACTAGAATGCTGTTCTTGGTTGTATTGTTCAGACTGGTTGGCAAAACGGTCTTAAGAAGTAAGAGAAATGTCTCAGGCGACAAACTCAGCACTACCAGAAGTCAGGCCTGTGTGCACCGAAATGACATAGTAAATAGGGAAGAGGCTTCAGCCAGCCTTTGCATCAAGGTTCCTCTCCATAGGCCCCAGTAAAGCAGCAGGGAGAGCAAAGCTGCTTGCCTCTGAGCTGGGCAGCCTGACTTCAATCCCCAGGAACAGCAAGGAGAAAGGAGAGAAACATCCCTGGCAGCTTGTCTTCTGAGCTCTCCACATGTACCATGGCGTGCATCAGCCCCCCACCCACACACATGAAAAGAACAAAAAATAACGTAAAGATTTCTCTCCAAGGTGAGCTCCACGGCTCATTGAAACAATGGCTTCAATTGCTATTGTCAGGAAACTTGATTTTGTCTTACTTTTATATTAGCTCATTTTATTGGTTTTTTTTTTTTAGATGCTTGTTTGTTTTCTAATGAGAGAGAACAAGAAAGGGCGTGGATTTGGGTTGGAGAGGAGGTAGGGAGGGTTTGGGAGGCATTGGGGGTGGGAAACGGTAATCAGAATATATTGTATGAAAAAACTATTTTCAATAACAATGACAAAATACAAAAGGAGAATGTATAAAGAAGCTTGAAGCTAATATCTTTACAATAGCAAGATTGCAGGGACAACCAAGGAGTACATGATAAAGACTTACAGCTAAATATGAAATCGCAGTTTTACTGTGAATACAAATTTGTTAGGCATTTTCTGTGTTCTTATGTCTAGAAATAAATGACTCTCTGACATTTATAGATATGTACTTAATATATTTTGATGTATCAGATACAAAGAGCATGTGTGCTGAAGTCCCCCCCCCCGCCATGTTCCTAGGCCACAGTCACTCATTTTTGGCTAACACGTTTCAGCAAGGTAAAGCTATACCTTTGGGACAGTTTTAGTACCTTTAGTATCTTAAATGACTGCAAGGGCAATCCATTTTAGATGGAGGAGTCACCTGGAGCTGTACCAGGCCTCTTTGTCTGCAATTGTTTGAGTTGCCTGTGTGGCTGGATATTAGTGAGTTCTTTCTGCAGTCCAGACCTCTCTTTGGTTTGGTCAAGGATCCATTCATTTTTAGCCCAAGCTCGTTGTTTGGTCCCTCTTTATTTATTTGGGGTATTTGTTCATTTGAGTGTATTCATTTGCTGGCATCTGATCTTTCTGTCCTGCAGCTCCTATAGCATCTAACTGTGTCATGTTTCTGACTGTTCTCTTGTTCACTGCAACCTTGCCCTTTTAGTTTAAAAAACTTTACGAGCCCCTGATCATAAAGATGCCAAAGATAACAGGCACATCTTCCCCAAAGCCCAACAGGGGAGAGGTGTCAGGGGGACTCCCCAGGATGTGAAATGGCCTCAGAGGGAGCCCAAAACAACATCCATCATTCCTGGGTTGCTCAGCTGGGAAGATATCCGGAATGGGAAACGACCTTGGTTCCCTTCCTGGTCCTGTAAATGTGAGGTATAAACATGAGATGTAGTGGGAAGAACCTACCTTGGGGCGAGAATGAAGGAGTTCGTCTCACGAGGCGCACATGAATCTAATCTGAAACACTGATACTAGAGAAGCTTGAAATTAGAGGGAAAGGGGAAAGTTTAGAAATGGGGAGCAGAAATTCAAGGAAGAAGGAAATATTTGGAGAAAAAACCAACACCATTTGATACTCCAGCTGCTTGTGTTTTCCATAATCCTAGTAATACCATATGTATGGTTGGCAGGGAGGACAGACAAACGGAAAAGTGACTCTGAGACACCACAGGCTTTATTATTATCCCAGGGGGATCTCTTGGATCACTTCCGAGCAGAAAAGGGAAGGGAAAGGGAACTGAAAATTTTCCTTTTCGGTCTATAGTCCAACATCCTAGGAGTCGGTAGGTTAAAAACTGTCATTCTGTTGAGAAACCTTTCTCATGGTAAGCCACTTACTGAGGGTTGATAGGGCAAGAATTTAGAAAAACAAGTTACCTAGAGAATTGTCATTGTTTGGCTAAAGTGGAGTTTTTAAAAATGGTCTGACCATGACTAACACAACGCACTATTATTTTTAAAATTATAACGTACTGATGTTCTCAAATTAGTTTGTTTGCTTGTTTTCACACATCAGAGGTCCTGGCAATAAAACTAACAATGGAAAATGGAAAGCTGGAGAGACGGCTTAGCAGTTAGTGCATGCTACTCTTCCTGAGGACTCGGATTCACTTATCAGCAAGGATGTCAGGAGACTCACATTCACCTGTCGCTCCAGCTCCAGGGAATCCTATGCCTTCTTCTGGTCTCTGAGGGTACTTACACTCATATCCACTTAGCCACTCCCCAACCCACCCATATACATAATTAAAAGTAGATCCCTTTAAGATACAAACTCTGGCCGGACAGGCCGAGGCAGGCTGATCTCTGTGAGTTCGAGGCCAGCCTGGTTTACAAGAGTTAGTTCCAGAATAGGCTCTAAAAACTACAGCGAAACCCAGTCTCAAAAAAACCAAGAGAGAGACAGAGACAGAGACAGAGACAGAGAGAGAGACAGAGAGAGAAAGACAAGCTCTGAGCCAGGCAGTGTTGGTGCAAGCCTTTAATCCCAGCACTCAGGAGGCAGAGGCAGGCGGAACTCTGTGAATTGGCCAGCCTGGTCTACAAGAGCTAGTTCCAGGACAGGTAGGGTTATTACACAGAGAAACCCTGTGTTGAAAACACAAAAACAAAAACTGAAAAAGCAAAGAGAGAGAGAAAGAAGTTCCTACCATTCCCACTCCCTCCCCCCTCCTGCAAGCAGGTCTCTGCCTCTCAGGTCACTCTCTCTTTCTCTCTTCCCTACCTCATTCTCTTATATCTCAATAAAACTCCTCTCTCTCGCAGGCCATGAGGCCTCTGGCTCTCACCCACCAAGGTCCCACTCCCCCAGAATCATTACAACTTTAATCATAAGTTCCAACATCTAAGAGAAAATAATGTAACTGCCTCTTTATTTGCTAGACATGTTAGCACGTCTTTAATTTCAGCACATGAGAGGCAGCTGCATGTCGATCTGTGAGTTTGAGGCTAGCCTGATCTACATAGTGAGTTTCAGGACAGCCAGGGCTACACAGTGAGACCCTATCTCAGGGAAAAAAAGGAAAATACATTTTTTAAAACATAAGTTTTTAATACATCAAAAAATTAAGAGGGATTTTATATCAGTAATGAATACTTAAAAATTAGAGGTCTCGTCAGATCTGAAGCATCTTTTTCCAACTTCTTGTTATTGTCTCTCCTTACCACTTCCTCCTTCTTATTCATCCTCTTTTTTATTGTCTTCTCTAGTAATCCCAAGTGGAACAAACTTGTGCACCAAAAGAAAAGATTGGTCGGTGTGATCTTTTCAAAGATAGAGCCTAGAGGAAGAACGGATCTGTACCCCTTGTGGGAAAACTGAGCCCAAAACTTTGATTATGGGACTTCCTACATTATACAAGGGTCCTTTGGGATGTGCTGAAGAATTTCAAATCACCTTATTTCCATAAAAACAGGCTTTTTGACTCTTATTAGAGAGTGACTCCCTCTCAGATGGTTAGTTCTTAAGACCAACATTTGTATAAAAAGATTAATTTTTCTTTTTTCTCTTTCTTTTCTTTCTTTTTTTGTAATTTTGTCCTTCACTGGGTCCCTCTTGCATCTCAAACACATGGAAATGTAGTTTTTTTTCTCCTTAATGCACCAAGACTGCTCTCTGGAGTAGAGTAGGTGTGCTATATGTTCCTTTGGTGTGTGCTCATAGCTGTTGATCTCAGACCATTGCTTCTGTCTCATTTCTGTTTGTCTGTAAACCTGTGTCTATAATTTGATATTCTTGTTTGAGTCTATCATCTAAAGGTCTGTGACTCAGTCTATTTGGTATGGGCAGTTTTGTTTTTAATTAATTTTAAAGCTTGGGTAGAAAGCACTGGATTTCCTCAGGGTATTTTCAGATATATATATGTTATTATCCTTTCCTCTAACTCACCTGTTGCTCCCACCACCCCTCTTCATGCTTCCTTTCCCCCTCAAGCTGGTTACCTTCTGTGGTGGTTTGAATGAGAAATGGCCTCCAAAGCCTTGTGTATTTGAACCACAACTGGTGGTATTGTTTGAAGAGATTATGGGACTTTTGGGAGGTGGAGCTTTGATGGAGGAAGTACATCCCCGGGGTTAGGCTTTGAGGGTGGACAGAGTCACCCCATTTCTTACTCGCTTTCTCTGCTTTGTGTGTATGATTGAGATGTGATATCGCAGCTTCTTTCTCTGGCTTCCTGCTGCTGTGCATTCTTCACCATTATGAACTACCCCTTCTGGAACCATGAGCCTAAATAAGATATCCCTTCTGGAGGTTGCTGTTGGTCATAGTGTTTTAGTACAGAAAGAGAAAAGGAACTAATACACTTTTTTTTCCTTTCTTTTATTTTTGTGAGACAGGATTTCTTTGTAGCTTCGGAGCCTGTTCTAGAACTAGCTCTTGTAGATCAGGATGTCTTGAACTCACAGAGATCCGACTGCTTCTACCTCCTGGGTGCTGGGATTAAAGGTGTGCGCCACCACCGCCCAGCACTAATGCCTTTTCTTTGGCCAGAAAGTCCCTACTTCTGCTTTTGTGTCACGTGTATTCTAGTACACTCTTACCCCATGCCTTAATATCTAGTATTCCCCTTCCATGATCCCCTTTCTGGGTTGATCCCCCCCCCCCTCTCTCTCACACACACACACACACACACACACACACACACACATACATACACTTTTAAACCTACTTTCTGCATATGACAGAAAACATACAGTGTTTCTCTGAGTCTGGTTTGGTTTACTTAATATAATATATAATGACTTCAGTTCTATCCATTATTCTGCAACTATCATGATGATCTTGTACATTTAAATAAGATTTCGTTATTTATTTGTGTATGAACCATATATTGTGTATCCATTTATCTGTTGGTGACAGTCTAGGCTGATTCCATTTCTTTTTTGGCTATCGTAGATTGTGTGCTAATAAACAGGTACGTACTTCTGTGGTGAATTGACTTAGAGTTCTTTTGGTATATGTCCGTGATGGTCAATCTGGATTTTTTCCTTTATGGTAATAAAAACAAATGAACAACAACAACAGAAAAGATTGTTCAAAAGAAAAATATTTTAAAATCTAAGCAGTAATGAAGTTTACTTAAGACTGAAAATCTCAATAACAAATAAGCAATCTTATCTTAATTCACTCTATTATGACTTTAGATTTACACTCCTTATCGAATTGCTTTAAATTCTTTTGCTTATGTCATCTTATTCTATCAGTATATATGTTTTTCTACGTTACCTTTACAGATCCATTATGTAGTATCTTTACTTGATCAAGTCACCATCAGAAGAACTTGACTCAGCTTGGCTAACAGGTGAGCAAGTGCTCACGCAAACCTAGTCCAAGTCCCTTTAATTCATAGCACTTAAACAAATCTAACAAGTCACTTGAAATTTAAAGTAGAAATATCTAGGTCAGGACTGTTAAGATGTTTTTTCTTTTGTTATTGTTCCCTAGTTAAGATACATATTAGTTACTTTTCCTCTTTCTGTGATAAAATGTCATGACCAAAAACAAATTATGAAGGAAAGAATGTATTTAGGATTCAGAATCCAGAGGAAGAGTCTGTAAGTGGCAGAGAGGCATAGCAGCAGGTGACCAGAGCAGGAAGTTCAGAGCTCCTAAGTTCAGCTGCAGTCAGGAAGCAGAGAAAGCAGACTCGAAGTGGGGCAAGGCTACAGACTCTCAAAGCCCACACACCGTATGTACTTCCTCCAACACAGCTGTATCTTGCTGTGACATCTCCGAATAGTGTCACCACATAGGAACTAAGTGTTCAAATACCTGAGTCTATGGGGGACATTCTCTCAAACCAGCAAAAAGTATACTGTCCACATTCTCTGGGTTTCTTCTGTATACCTTCTTGACCCTTCATTAAAATATAATTATTTTATTTTTTAATGAAATTTTTCTCCAAATTTAGAATGTTGTGAAACAAGAAACAAACTGGGAACCATCAAGTATGAAGAAGTTACAAGCTTAGAATATGTATTTTTTTTTTTTTTTGGTAAAGAAAGTTAAAGAAAGAAGGAAATGTTTTTAGATGAGAAAGTTATATGATAAAATACAAATTTGTCTTAAAGTAAAAGATTTAGCTAAAGTGCAAAAGGAAAGATGAGGACAAAAAAAGTTTAAAATATGTCATAAATACTTAATAAAAAACTTAAAGATAATATGATATGATTAAATTTGCTATAATGAAAGGTTATTAAAATACCCATTAGAGCAGTGGTCCTCAACCTCCCTAATGCTGCGACCCTTTAATACTCTTCCTCATGTTGTGGTGACCCCCAACCATAAAACTGTTTTCACTGCTACTTTGTGCTGTAATTTTGCTTCTGTTAGGAAGTCTTAGGTTAACACTGTGAAAAGGCTGTAAGTTCCACTCTAGGTCAAAACTGAGTGTACTTACTTGACACAGCAACAACACTTTAAATTTACATACACAAATGGCTTAGAAAACAAGGACTTTATGTGTTATCCCTTTATTGAATGGACCATTGCAAACTTGGAATTAGATTTTATCCACGTTTCTCTGCACTGGATACAAATATGCCTGAACATTTTTTCTGCCTTTCCTCTAGGAGAAAACCCACCACCTTAATAGTATGAAAAACCCTATTAACGTGCATCATTCCAACTTGAGACATTCCTGCTAATTACACGGTGATTGTGGCTTTTACTTTAGTGGACAAATATTTCAAATCTGCTTATTTAGCTGGGTCTACTGTATAGAATTTTCACTTTGCTTATGATTTTTCAAATCTCTACACTGGTGGTTCAATGAACACATGACACTATGAAGAAATCAGTTTTCAAGGTTGACTAACACTTCTCACATTTTTAGCTAAAAATATAGCCACTAGTTCTCCTATGTCTGATATTGATATTTGCAAAATATCAAGTATCTGCTTATAAAATAATTACTGGATGCAATGAAAATAGACAAAGAATTGTATAAGCCCTTTGCTAAAGGGAGGTATTATACACCATTATAATACTTTAAAAACTAATAGCTAGGATGGGGGGATGGCTCAGCAGTTAAGAGCTCTTGCTGCCATGTCATGGTTTGAATGACAACGACCGCCATAGGCTCATATGTTTGAATACTTGGTCCCCACCCAGGTGAGGGAACTGTTTGGGAAGGATTAGGAGTCTTGTTAGAAAAGTTATGTTACTGGGAGTAGGCTTTGAGGTTTCAAAAGACCTATACCATTCCCAGTGTGCTCTCTGCCTCCTACACAACATTTGACATGTGCACAGTTCTCAGCTCTTCCCACCACCATGCCTTGACCTGCCACCATGGACTCTGACTCTGTGGAACCATAAGTCCAATTAAATAGTTATGTTTCCTTGGTCATGGTGTTTTCTCACAGCAATAGAAAAGTGAGTCATACGCTGTTCTTCCAGAGGACCCCAGTTTGCATCCTGGCACTCAGATGGCAACTAATAATTGTCCACAACTCCAGTTCCATGTTATCCAATGCCCTGTTTTTGCCTCTGTGAGTACTACATGTACATTGTCCACAGAAATCCATGAAGGCAGGACACTAATACACATAAAATAATAATAAATACATGTTTAAAAGATGAAAAGGTCATAACTGAAAATTCAGAATCTGTCAGAATTTTTCCATAGTGTACTAAAGAAAAGCGGTAACTAAATAAATGAGATAACTAAATGAATGAGACCTAAAATCAATGATCTTGTGAATGGAAAAAGACTCCACATCTAAGTCTCTGTTAAGCTTCAGTAACGTTCACTCTATTATGTACTTCCTCCTGTCCTACAAAACCTGTGACAGATCCTTCTGAGGATGCATCTATGTGCTCTTTGACAAAATTGTGAACCACCTCAGGAGGCTAACTATAACTTCAGTTCCAGGGACTCTGGTGCCCTCTTCAGACTTCCATGAGCCCTGCACACACATGAGTATACACACAGATGTACACATATGTACATGCTCAAATAAAAAAATTAAAGTTACATGCTACTAATTTTCAACCACAACAGCAAGCAAAAACTCTAAGTTACTAAACTCAAAATTCCTTTAATATTTCTACAAATTTTTGTGCTTTTAAAAATATATTTCTTAAATTTTTTTTTTTTTTGATTTTTCAAAACAGGATTTCTCTGTTTAACCCTGGCTGGAACTCACTCTGTAGACCAGGCTGGTCTCGAACTCACAGAGATCCGTCTGTTACAGATCTCTAATTCACAGAGGCCTGTCTCTGTTTCCCAAGTGCTGGGATTAAAGGTGTCTTCTATCACCACCCAGCTTCTTAAATATTTTATATTTAGAACTTTTAAAAACAGACTTTTGAAAATTTCCACAATATGGTTCCTGAAAGCAGAAAAATAATGCCAGTTTTTGCTTTTGGCAAAATCTATAAGCAAAGTTAATATTATTGTGTCATTTCATTAATTGTATTTTTGTTATGATTGTCTGCATATCTAGACTTGAAAGTTTAAAATTTCTTACTGCCTTAATTAAAAAGTCTCTCATTGATCAGTATAATTTAGATAAAAACTTCACTTTTTAGACTGACAAAGACCCATTTTAAATCTTCCCAAAGAACTTCATTTTAGGAGTACCTCTATCATCTAGATCCAAATTCTTAAAGAAAAACCAAAAATCCTTCCTAACAAAAACTGCAGGAAAGAATATTAAATGCCTTAAAGAAATTTGATTACTATATTCCTGCTGACATTGGAAGAGGTGTTAACACATAATAAACTCCTAGATATAATAATCAATCTTTTACCAGTCCATGTGATTGCTGTATAACATCTTCTGATGACCAATTGCCCTGGAAGTGCCCCCAAATACCCCACAATAGGGGACTAAACCACACCGGCCAATAACACAACAGTGTATAGAAATAACTTGATAGACTGAAATTCCAGATGTACACGCTCCCATCAGACCTGAAAGGCTCTGAAATGCCCTATGGAACACTCAGGATTCTGACCACTTCAGAACAACGTGAACTCTATCAACTAATGTTAGAGATACCAAAAGATTGGAGTTGAGTCTTTTTAGCAATATTATATATATATAAAAAAAAAAACCACCATTCTCCAAGAGCAGCAAGCTTGATGATGTTTTTATCAATATTAGAAAATGTTAGGGACAAAAGAGATATCATAAGAATAGAAGCTAGAGTAAGAATTTTAGGACAGAAAAATTGCTACAGGCAATTTTAAGAATAATAATGATTCACATTCAAAAGCAGGATGTATAGAGCTAGGATTATTTTTAAAATAAATAACTTGTAACCTAAAAGACTATTCTGCAAAAGCCCTTGTTTATAAATTAATGTATCCCAATGGGAGGTTAGTCTAAGTTTTAAAAATAAGTAAATAGCCAGGCGGTGGTGGCACACGCCTTTAATCCCAGCACTCGGGAGGCAGGCGGATCTCTGGGAGTTCGAGGCCAGCGTGGTCTACAAGAGCTAGTTCCGGGACGGGCACCAAAACTACAGAGAAACCCTGTCTCGAAAAACCAAAATAAATAAATAAATAAAGCTCATATTTTCCACTGAGAAGTAGATAGGTAATGTTATAAAACAACTCTAACTGAGATCCCATTCCCCTTCCAGATTTTAAAATGAGAAATAAGATTTGGCTATTTCCATAAAAATCTGTGCAATCTTAATTGCTCTGAAGCCTAGTCTCTTATCTCCATCCCTGTCACTAATAATATTTCATACATGGAAAACGATAATTTTGTTAGAAAAAAGTTCAAAGCCATATTATATTATCTATTTTCTTCTGAAATGTGCTATCCTTTGAATTCCTTAAACTGGAATCGATGCAATAGCATAATAATAGGATGAATAAAATTATTGGTTTACAAATAAGAGTTATAATAATTTAGATATTAAAGACCAGCTTTTGTGTAGAATTGGAACTGACCACTCCATATGAGGTTATAGTGATAGAAATCAAACTGGCCAAAAGAAAAGTTGGAATCAAACAGTAGTTTTTAGAGCTGGAGAGATGTCTCAGTGGGTGTAAACTATTGATATGTAAGTATGAGGACCTGAGCACAGATCCCAGAACCCATGTGAAAAGCTGAGTGTGGCCATGTACATGCCTGTAACACCAGCACTGAGGGGTAGGTGGAGACAGGAGTCCTGGGGTGGTGTTGACTGTACAGGTTTCAGTGATAGACTTTGTCCCAAAGGAGTAAGAAAAGTAAAGTCCTTCTTTGGCCTCCCTGCATACACAGGCACGTGTGTTCTCACACATATCACACATACACCCAAACAAACACACAAAAACACACAGGGAGGGAGGGAGGGAGCGAGGGTGGGAGGGAGGGAGGGAGGGAGGGAGGGAGGGAGGGAGGGAGGGAGGGAGGGAGGGAGGGAGGGGAGAGGGAGACAGAGAGAGAATACAGTTATTTCAATTATTTCTAATCTAAGATAAAATGTGTGGTTTTAAGATGCGTGTGTGTGGTGTGTGCACGCGTGTGTGCGTGTGTTGTTTTATGTGTTTGTGTATGTAGAGTAGTGAAATGCCTGATGTGTGTTCTGTGAACTGAGCTCAGGTCTTCCAGCAGAGAAGAAAGCACTCTTAACCACTGAGTCATCTATCCAGTCTTCAAATAGAATATTTAATAAAATATAAATGTCTGTAGACACAGAAAAATGCACAGTCAATGTAATTCAAGAGTCTCATAATACACAGAATTAGTTGGGTTAACATGACTTTTTATCTCATCTGTCATTTTTTACTTCTTTTGGCCACACTGTGCTCTTGGTTGCTTTAATCTTAAATATAATATTTATATTACATACCATGTAAATATTACATCAGATAATGAAGAAATAAAAAGAAAACAAAACCTCAGACCCAGATCATTCTGGATAATAATGTCAATAAGACCCAGGTCCTTCTCCTTTAATGACTTTAATAACTATTTTTCTGTCCTGAAAACTGCTCTCTTGCCCACTCAGCCTCTCTCTTGTCAGATCCTAGCAGTGAGGCTTCCTAGCAAGCTGGGCCACAGAATAGCACTCCTAAGTGCACAAACTATGGGGCTTGCCCACCGGGAGGTACTGTGATATAAAGTTTCTGGGAAAGAGCTACAGCTGTCTTAAAGATACCATGGAGTTGTTTGACAGGTTAGAACTTTGTGACTTTTGTAAAGTTGGCATGTGGCAGATCTATAGCAAAAACTACCTTGTTCTAGATCGAATCTCCTTAATAGCTACTCATTGTCCACCTCTGTATCTGCTCTAACTGGTGCAGGAGAATTGTCTGTACCCTGATTGGCCAGGCAGGAAATAAAGGTGGAGCAATGAGAACAGGAATAATCTGGGAAGAAGGAAGCTCTTCCGGCAGTCCTGTCCAGACATGAAAGAAGCAGGATGTGACCTACCCCACTGAAAAAGGTACCCAGCCATGTGGCTAACATAGATAAGAATAATGGGTTAAGGTAAGTTATAAGAGCTAATACGAAGCCTGAGATAATGGACCAATCAGTTTATAACTTATGGAGACCTCTGTGTGATTTTCTTTGGGACTTGCTGGTTGCAGGAACCAGACAGGACAGAAACCCCCAACAAGCAAGATCTTATGTTACATCTAACATCTAAAGGAAAACCTTTCAGAATGCATCAACTTAGCCCTCTACTGTCTTACACCAATCCCTAAGCTAAGAAAGAGTATAGCCAAATAGCATCTGATACCCATATTTCCCTGCTTTGCTGTATCTGATAGACCCACTAGTGTGCTCGGTAAATGCCTTGATTTATGACTTTCACTGTTCCGTGGCTATAATAAATAGAAGCTCCTATATATGAAAATGCCATTCATGTTAACCTGAATTCATGTTCCCAAGCCATGGTCACTAACATTGGGTTCTGAATAAGCTATCCTTTCCCCCTTTCAGGTGAGGGCTGTGTTTCACATCTACAGAATTATGAATGTAAGCTATTTTGGTATAACTGTTATGAAAAAAATAGGTAGCAATTCAAGGGTCTAACAGGAAAACATATCAACTGAGAACAGTACAATGTGAGTCTCTTTTTAAGTGTTCATGGGACATGTCCAAATAGATTTTGAATGAAAGCAGAAGTTGGCTGTAGAAGCTTACACAGACTCTGGTCACCCAACACTTCGAGCTACAGTATGCCATCAGTCAAAATGAACAGTCTGAATCCCACAGAAGGCCCTGGGAAGAAACAAAAAAAACTCCAGTAGAGATAGGTGGATCAGGGAGGGAAATTTTATAGGCATTTGTAGCCTCGGGTTCTATCACCACTTCAGACTGAAAGGAAATCTTAGACCAACTTACCATTATTAAAGATGCATACTATATTCAGAGAGTCCGGTTTTATCCCATGCTCTTTCAGTCCCAGTCCAGCTGGCCTTGGTGAGCTCCTGTTAGATCATCCCCACCGTTTCAGTGGGTGGGTACACCCCTCGCGGTCCTGACTTCCTTGCTCATGTTCTTTAGATCATCCCCACCGTCTCAGTGGGTGGGTACACCCCTCGCGGTCCTGACATCCTTGCTCATGTTCTCCCTCCTTCTCCTCCTCATTTGGACCTTAGGAGCTCAGTCCAGTGCTCCAATGTGGGTCTCTGTCTCGATCTCCATCCAATGAGGGCTGCTGAGAAGTCAAGGACAACGGCACTGGGTTTTGATTCTACTGCATGGACTGGCCTTGTGGGAGCCTAGTCTGTTTGGATGCTCACCTTCCTAGACCTGGATGGAGGGGGGAGGACCTTGGACTTCCCACAGGGCAGGGAACCCTGACTGCTTTTCAGACTGGAGAGGGAGGGGAAGGGGAATTTGGGATGGGGAGTGGGGGGGAGGGGGAGGGGAAAGGAAGGCAGGGAGGAGGCAGAAATTTTTAATAAAAAAAAGATTCATACTATAGACAGCATTCTCCCTCCACTAAATCCATATTTACAGAGAGAGAGAGAGAGAGAGAGAGAGAGAGAGAGAGAGAGAGAGAGAGAGAGAACCAAAACTTCCCAAGAATGGAGTCATAACCATTGCTGTAATCTTCAAACTGGGGCTGTACATTTGAAGCAGTGGTTCCCAACTGTCCTAATGCTGTGACCCTTTAATATGGTTCCTTGTGTTGTGGTGACCTTCAGCCATAAAATTATCACATTAATACTTCATGACTGCAATTCTGCTACTGTTTTGAATCACAATGTAAGTAGCTGTGTTTTTTGATGGTCTTAGATGATCCCCGTGAAAGGATCTTTTGGCCCTGAAGTCGCGACCCACAGGTTGAGAAACACTGATTTAAAGGCTTTCTTAAGGGTTTATGGTTATAGATTAAGATGGCATATAAACAATATTGACAACTCAGTTTCATCAGAACATCCCCATGCATGCAATTCCTCCTGAAAGGAGAGATTTGGTATTGCTGGTTAGTTATTGTCAACTGGTTAATTAGTGTCAACTGGTTAGTTATTGTCAACCTGACACAAACGAGAGTCACCTGGGAAGGGAGAACCTCAGTGGAGGAACTGTCTCCATCAGATTGGACTGTGGGGTATTTTTTTTATTAATGATTAATGTGGGAGCACCTAGTCTCCTATGGATAGTGCCACCCCTGGACAGATGGTCCTGAGAGGTACAAGAAAACAAGCTGAGTAAGCCATAAAGAACGAGAGAGTCAGCAGTGTTTCTCAGAGGTATCTGCTTCAGTAGCTGCCTCCATGTTCCTGCTTCGCTTCTCCCAATAGGATTGAGACACATGATATGGAAGGCAAATAAACCCCTTTCTCCCCCAAGTTGGTTGTGGTCAGTGTTGTATCATGCTAGGACATTGAGTCATGTATAAAGAATGGAAATTGATTTCTTACAGGTCTGGGGGCTCACTGGGGCTTTTTTTCTCATACACGGATTTCTGATCGTGTCCTCACACGGCAGTGGAGGAAGATACAAATGCTGTGCCTTTCCATGGCAGAAGCCAAGGAAGCCAAGTGTCATTAGAATCTTCCCTTGAACCTATTCCAGGGAGCACTAAGCACATCGCATAGTGTCCTTCCTCTTAATTCCATTACCTCGGTCCTTTAAGTTCCCAGATTTGAATTCAAACCATAGCTGCTATTTTTTCCTACCTCTCTCTCCACAAGGGTCCATTTCCATGATTTCTTTGGATTTACAAGTATTTGATTTTTATATATTTTGGACTTTTGTGCATATGTAAAGTGCGCGCATTCATGAAACCTGCATGCTAAGGCATGCGGATGGGGGGCAGAGAACAACTTCTGAGATTTGGTTCCCTCCTTCCTTTGCATCTCTGAACTCAAGCTCAAGTTTTCAGGCTTAGCAGCAGGGACCTTTACCCAGGGAGTCAGGATTTGCCAATCCTAGATTTCCAGATTTTATTGTTGATGGTGATACGGATATGAGATCTGAACACAAGATCCCCTTTGTTTAGCACTCTTGACTTCTTCATTCTTAAACATTCTGGGACATAACACAGTGAGTAACGTGGCTCCTCTCACTCACAACTGTTTGGAACCCCAGTTCCAAATAATCTAACACATTTTTTTAGCCTGCTAGATCCAGATTTTCTAGATCCAAAGGATCTAGCATTTTTCCAGTCACTGCACAAACATGAGACACATACTGTGGTGGTTTTAATAAGAAAGATCCCCCATAGGATCATGTATTTGAATGCTTAGTCACGAGGAACTAGAGCTGTTTGAATGGATTAGAAAGATTAGGCGATGTGGCCTTGTTGGTGGAAGTGTGTCACTGGAGGTGGGCTTTGAGGATTCAAAAGCCCATGCCAGGTCCAGTGTCTGTCTCTCTGTCTGTCTCTGTCTGTCTCTGTTTCTGTCTCTGTCTCTCTCTCTCTGTCTCTGTCTCTCTCTTTCTCTGTCTCTCTCTGTCTCTCTCTTTTTGTCTCTCTCTCTCTCTCTTTGTCTCTCTCTCTCTCTCTCTGATTGCTGATCAGGATGTAACTATCAGCTACTGCTCCAGCACCATGCCTGTCTGCTCCCCACCATGATGATGATGGACTAACCCTCTGAAACTATAAACAAGCCCCAATTGAATGCTTTCTTTTATAAAAATTGCCTTGATCATGGTGTCTCTTCACAGCAATAGAACAGCGAATAAGACACATACTTACGAGCAAACACTCAAATACATAAAACCAAATAAATAAATCTTAAAAAAATAAAATCAATTAGTCAAAACATAAAGATGGCTGGTCATGGTGGTACATGTCTTTAATAGCAGCACTGGGGAGGCAAAGGCAGAAGGATCTCTGTGAGTTCAAAGCCAGCCTAGTCTACATATATGAGTTCCAAGACAGACAGGATTACACAGTGAGAGCCTGTCTCAAAAACCAAAAGTAATAATACAAGTATATAAATAATAATGTTGTAAGTACACAGAGAACAAACAAAAAGTGACAAAGGACAAAAACACACAAGACAGTGAACATATCAAATGTTTTCAGGAATGACCCCACTTAAACCATGGCATGTGTGCAAAATTTGAAGTTAAGGGAGCAGGAATTGCAGACACGTGGGGAGAAATGTGCTTAGCAGATTAGAAATCCTATGTAAAGACCCTGGGCAAAGAATGCTTCACTGGTTGAAATATCAGCAACGAGGTGAATGCTGGGGAATGAAAGAAAGGATACTGACAGGGAGATTGTTCCAGCTGGGCTGTACCATGCCCAACCCTATAGCTCACCACAAGGGTGTTTTCTTTTTATTCCTGGTGATGGTCATATGTAGTGACACAATAGGACTTCCAATAAGGGGCAAACTAGCTCCTGTACTGAGAATTTAAGGAACAATGGCAGAAGAAACAGAGTACCATAAGGTGGTTGGTACAATGATCCAGAAAGGAACTGTGATGTTTCCCACAAGGTTGTGGGTAGCCAAGGGACTAGTAGGAAGAGATATTATGGTAGATACTGCTGGAGAGATGGCTCAGTGGTTAAGAGCACATACTGCTCTTCCGGAGAACAGGAGTTTGCTTCCTAACACTCATGTCCGGCTGCTCACAGCTTTATGGGATCCAACACCTCTGGCCACTTTAAGTGCCTGTACTCACACACATGCAAGTACGCACAAGCATATGCTAATTTACATGTGCATGAATGCATATGTGTGTTCAGGTACATAGAGAGGCCTAAAATTGATGTTGGATGTCTTCCTCGATCACTATTTATTGAAACAGGATCCCTAGCTGAACCCAGAGCTCACTGATTCCAACTAGTCTACTTAGACATCTGGCCTAATGGATCTCCACTCTCTACCTCCCTAGTACTGAGATTACAGGTGGCTGCCACACCTGCCTAGCTTTCCCCAGGTTCTTGGAATCTGCGCTCTGATCCTCACGATTGCAGAACAAGTACTGTATTCATGGAGCCATTTCCCCAATGTAGCCAAGGGCTTCTTTTCCTTTCCTTTTCTTTTCTTTTCTTTTGTGGTTATTCGAGACAGGGTTTCTCTATAGCTTTGGAGCCTGTCTTGGAACTAGCTCTTGTATACCAGGATGGCCTCGAACTCATAGAGATCTGCCTGCCTCTGCCTCCCGAGTGCTGGGAATAAAGGCATGCACCACTGCCCAGCTCCAACCAAGGGCTTCTTAAACGCAAAACTCTGCAGTCTGATCAAGGACAGCTTTTAAGAGGATGCAACTATGACGGAAGCCTGCATGTTTTTCTCTGAGACTATTAAAAGCAACTGTGTTCACCATCACCAAGTATGTTCGGCATTGTAACGGGGGGGGGGGGGGGGGGCTTACCTAGTTCAGTAAGGCGAACTGCAGAAGAGTGAAAGGCAAAATGATTGAAAATAGGTCTGTCTGTTTTGCTGGTAACGTGATTATGTACAAAAGGCAGAGACTCAACATCTAGAACAGATAGGAAAATTTAGTATAGTCACTGAATACAAATATATATGAAAACTCAATTCATATTATAAAGAGTTGAAAATGAAATTTTAAAAAACTGGCTCCCCTTCACTGTAACAGAAATTATGGAATAACTATAACATGTTTTATAATTTTATGTGTAACATGAAACATATAAGCTACAACATATGTTCTACATAATATATGATGTATGTTATGTATTATGTGTGTACCTTTAACGTACCAAGAATTTTATGGAAGCATGCTTCTAAAGATTCTACACTAAAAATATAAAGTACTAAAGAGAGAGATAAAGTGAGATTCAGATCTAAATAACTATAAAGATACACCATTCTATAGATGGAAGACTCAGATATTAAGATGTCCATTCTCCTGAAACTAATCTATAGAAACAAATGCATTCCAATACACATCTGCATGGCTTTTTGTAGAAATTGAAAGGTTAAGCCAGGTACGGTGGTTCACATCTATAATCTCAATATTGAGAAGGTTGAGGCTTAAGAATTCCTGAAAGTTTAAAGTCAACTTGAATTACATAGTGGGATCCAGGGAAGCCTGGATTACAGTGTGAGACCCTGTCTCAAAACAACAACAAGGAAACTGACCATCTAAATTTATACCAACATGAAAGTCAAGGGATATATAACAGTCAACAACTCTGTAAACAATGAATACAGTTAAGAACTTACACTGCCTAACTTCTTGATTTATTATCATGATAAAGTTATCATGTTGACATAATGATTGGCAAATAAATTGATGTTGCAAGTGCATCATCTTGGAAATTGACTCCTCCAATTATATGGCCCTATGATACTTTAAATAACACCAAGTGAGTCCAAGAACAGTCTGTTAAATAAGTGGAGTTGGAATAATTGGACACCAATACAAAAAGCAGAAAATGAAATTTTCCCAGCCTCACATCATATGTACAGGTAACTCAAAATAGATTCTAGACCATAGTACAGATGTGAAAACTCTAAAGCTTCACAAAACATATGCCTGAGAGAAGACTAGTCTCAGATAGATAGGTAGATATATACATACATAAATACATACATACATGCATACATACATACATACATTCATGCATACATACATAGGTAAGCAGGCAGGCAGGCAGGCAGACAGACAGACAGATAGATGTCCTAGTTGAGCACGGTGGCACACATCTGCAACCTCAGAATCTCAGCGATGAAGAGACTGAGGCAAGAGGATCAGGAACCCAAGACCAGTATTAGCTACATAGTAAATTTGAGGCCAACTGGGGATACATGAGACCCTGTCTCAAAAGAAAACTAAAATTCTAATACTTAATAATGAGGCATAATTTTGTAAATGTTTGCATAGGTTCTTCACATAAGAACATACACTAATGTCAAAAATACGTAAAATAACACATTATTAATTGTCAGAGAATTCCAATTTTAAAAGAACTATAAAATATACCCATCCACTAGAATGGCTTCAATTTAGAAGGCTGACAACACTGGATGCTGGCAAAGACACAACTGATCAAAATGCAGAGAACAACTGGCCATGGGGTGTCAAGTCTCAGTTGACACATTTATAATGTAACCTCTACACCTAAGGCTCAAAGAATATCATAGAAGAGGGAGTGGGAAGATTGTAAGAGCCAGAGGAAACATCCCAGGTGTTCATAAATAAGAAACTTGATAAGCAAACTGAAATGTAAGTGAATTCACAAGTTAAAATATAAGTGTTAGTCGGTATGCACTCACTCATAAGTGGATACTAGCAGTAAAAGAAAGAATAACAAGCCTATAGTACATGAATCCAGAGATGCTAGGTAACAAGGTGAACCCTAAGAGAAACATACATAGATCCCCTTGGGAAGGGGAAATAGGCAAGATTTTCTGAGAGAATTGGGAGCATGGGGTGGGGAGAGAAAAGAGAGTAGAATGGGGAGAAGGGGAGAAGAAGAGGAGGGAGAAGAACTTGAGGGAACTGAATAGTCCAGATGGAGGAAGGACAGTGATGAGAGCAAGGGAAGAGATATTTTGATTGAGGGAGCCATTATGGGGTTAGCAAGAAACTGGCACTGGTGAAATTCCCAGGAACCCACAAGGATGACTGAAGCTAAGACCCCAAGCAATAGTGGAGAAGATGCCCAAACTGGCCTTGCCCTGTACTCACATTGATGACTATCTTAAATGTCATCACACAACCTTCATCCAGGAACCCATGAAATCAGAGGCAGAGACCCACAGTGGAGCACTAGGCTGAGTTCCCAAAGTTCAGTGGAAGAGTGGGAGTGATGGAGGTGGGTCTTGTATTAATCTGTTGCTTTCATTGGTTAATTAATAAAGAAACTGCCTAGGCCCATCTGATAGGCCAACCCTTAGGTGGGTGGAGTAAACAGAACAGAATGCTGGGAGAAAGAAGCCGAGTCAAGGAGTCACCATGATTCTCCCACTCCAGACAGACACAGGTTAAGATCTTTCCTGGTAAGCCAGCTCATGGGGCTACACGGAATATTAGAAATGGGTTAGATCAATGTGTAAGAGCTAGCCAGTAAGAGGCTGGAACTAATGGGCCAAGCAGTGTTTAAAAGAATACAGTTTCCGTGTAATTATTTCAGGTAAAGCCATGCAGGCGGCTGGGTGCCGGGGAAGCGGCCCCGCCGCTCTTATTACTACATGGGAAGAGTGAGAATACAAACAAAGAGGTCATGATGGGGATACCCACTGAAAGAGCTTACCTGAGTTAACAGGAGTCCACCAATTCTGGCATGACAGCAAGGGAACCATTACAGGACCAAACCAGGCCCTCTGAATGTGGGTGACAGTTTATGAGTGGGACAGACTGTGGGGCCACTGGCGGTGAGACCAGGATTTATCCCTACTGCCTGTACTGATTTTTTGAAACCCATTCTCTTTGGAGGGATACCTTGCTCAGCCTAGATATAGTGGGGAAAGTCATAGTCTTCCTCAAAGCGATGTGCTAGACTTTGTTGACTCCCCATGGGAAGCCTTACTCTCTCTGAAGATAATATGGATGGAGTGTGGAATGGGGGGAAGGTAGAGGGAGCAGGAGAAGGGGAGAAAGTGGTAGCCGGGGTTGGTATATAAATATAAAACAGATTTTAAAAAATTCTGAAATGGGAAAAATATGTTATGCCAGTTAAAATTCTAACATGGACTGGTGAGGGGTTCAGGAACCCCTGAACTGACTGACTGGTTTTATGCATCAACTTGACACAAACTAGAGTCACCAGAGAAGAAGGTGCCTCAACTGAGGAACTGCCTCAATGAAATTCAGCTGTAAGGCATTTTCTCAATTAAGGATCAATGAGCGAGGGTCCAGACCGTGGTGGGTCGTGTATCCCAGGGCTGGTGGTCCTGAGTTCTAGAAGAAGGTGGGTGGGCAAGCCATAGTTAGCAAGCCAGTAAGCAGCTCCCCTCCATGGCCTCTGCATCAGCTCCTGCCTCCAGGATCCTGCCCTGTTTGAGTTCCTGTAGATGGAAATTTCTATCCTGCCTGGTCCCATAGCCATTCAGTCCCAAAGAAACACACAGAGGCTTATATTAATTATAAACTGTTTGGCTCTTACAACTTAAATTAACCCATAATTCTATGTTTAGCCACATGGATTGATACCTTTTATCAGTGCAACATTCTCATCTTGCTTCCTCCATGTCTGGCCTTACCTCTTTCCAGAATTCTCTTAGTCTGGTTGCCCCACCTATACTTCCTGCCAATTAGTGTTTTATTAAATCAATAAGACTGACAAATCTTTGGGTACAAGAATATGATCCCACAGCAAGTTCCTGTCCTGCCTTCCTTCAGTGATGAACAGCAATGCTAAAGGGTAAGCCAAATAGACCCTTTTCTCTCCAACTTGCTTTTTGATCATGGTGTTTCATCTCGGCAACAAAAACCCAAATGAAGACAGCTCCACACCCTAGTTGAGGAGTTATTGAGAGTTGATGACAGTTGATGGGAAGGGTGAGTTGATTTTCTTGAAGGGTGTGGCCCCTGAAAGAGCAGCCATGCTTGAGTAGATGACCCTACGCCCTGGAGTATATGGACAGCACAGATAGAGCTCAGTGAGTTGGGGGCGGGGGGTCATGAAGTTGCAAGGGTGAGGAGGAATGGCTCTTGAAGGGTTGGGGAGTGGTGATTAATATGATAAACTGGATTTTATGCATGTGTGACATTCTCAAATAATTAATATTATGTATGTGTGTGGTAGAATCTAGGCAATGCTTTCAACTTTGCTGTATTTGCATTTTTCATTATAAAGCAATTGTTAAATTAAAACTATAGATAGCTGTGTTCCCACACCTCTGAGATACTTTAACCAGACTTTTTGTTTTCTTCCAATGAGGATAAAGCTTGTTTATTGACCTAGAGCACATTATGGAATAGGCAGGTCTGATTCACCAGGCCCTCATTAATTCATCCCAACACTTAACAGTTATTTGTTAAAGCGTCAGCTGCTTGACAAGCACACAAAAGAAAGGAAAAACGCAGAACAATGCATGCAAATAATTATTCTCTATCACCCCTAGTAACTGACTCCGAAGGGAAGGTGTTGGGAAAAGGACACACACAACGGGAGAGCACCTTTATTCCCAGACACTTTGTATGTTATACTTGACCAGTGAAAACAGCTATTTCCAACATGGAAAACTTAATACTGTTAACCCAGAAATAATTGGCCAAACATAAATGTCACGTTTAAATTGTTCTTTGAATGTATTTTCAGGCTGGGAAGCAGGGGGGAAAAAATCAGACATTAGGGAAGGAGAGGGCCTCACTAACATAACATGCGATTTTTCAAACGTTGGTATTATGCTGACAGATTGAGGGAACTCTGAATGTCACTTCTCGTAAAAGCTATTAAGCAGAGTGCTTGAACAGAGCTGGAGGACCTAGCAACAGAAGAGAGGGAGAAAGGTTTCCAAGGCGAAAGGGTTGCTTGTTGCAGAGCTAAAACTTGAAATCGCCACGCCTCCAGGTCTTGACCAGGAAAACGAACAGCCTTGCCAGTGCCTTAGTCTAATAACAGCTTTGTTTTCCTGACCCATATTTTTTTCAGCACACAACTTTCTGGTGTAATTCGCAACGCATTTTAGGATTAAGCACAGACACTGAATATTTGGGGGATATAAATAGGTTCTGGTCTATGAATCTGCTGCTTCTCCCAGACACCTAGGCCAGGTTTCAGAATGGAAATCAGGCACAGACCCAGGTTTTCCTATTACCCTCTCAGGACACCATTGTGTGTGCCTCTGAGGGATTTCGATGTTAGGAGATGTGCTGGAATAGCAACAGAGTCTGAGAATTTGCCAAACAGCGCATGCGAAGCCCTGCCTGGTGTTCATTCTCAAACTGCACTGGAAGCTTTGAAACACACACGAGTTTCATGACTCACTCCCAGAGTGGGGGCATTTTATTTCCTGTTTTGTCCAAATTAGCTTTCAAATTTTCCATCATTTGAAAACCTCACTAAAACATCTTTCTTTTCAACAACCTGGAGGGGAGGTCTCTCAATTTTTGCCTCCATTTTTCTTTACATTTCTTCTGCCTACCTCAGGTGTTAAGAGTCGCTCTGAAGGAGGAAGTCACAAAAGGACTATTTTATGGCTGGAAATGAAGTGAGGAGAGGTGGCTGGCAGTGCTTTCTTCAGAGGTGAAGCAGGCACATCAGAAATGGTATTTTTGGACTGTCTAAATTGGAACTTTGGGCATTCGAATCTCATGGGGATGAAATTACCTGTTTGTCCACTGGTTTCTGGGAACCACTGCTCTGTGTGTAGAGCAGAACGCCAGAAACTGCAACTCCCCCTCCCCACAGACAAAGGGACTAATAATCAGAAGCATATTTTTAGGGGCTGGAGAGATGGCTCAGCAGTTAAGAGCCCTTGTTGTCATTGCAAAGGACAGAGATTTGGTTCCTAGCATCCGTATCAGGAAGCTTCTAACCACCTGTAACTCTGGGTCTAGGAGATCGCGTATGCTTTTCTGGTCTCCTTGGTTACCTGGACACACACACATGAAATAATTAAATCTTTTTCAAAGTGCATTTTAATTAGTTCTTTCGTCCTCTAACACTGTAGAAAGTGCATATACACGCACCCGTTCTCAGAGGTGCCTTCCCTTGTCTTCTCCAAAGCCCCACCATATTAATAACTCTAGCATGTGGTTAGAGACCATACACCAAACAATGCTGCCCTGTGACACAAAAGCAAACAGCAGACTCAAAACGTTAAAATGTCCATTTATTCGGTGTGGTTCATAAAATTTTCACCTGGCTGGAGAGCTCACAATCTTCAAATTGTGAAGTCATGGAACAATACGATATAGGGCAAAGTCAGAGGCAATGTCTTGGGACCACATTGAAATTGCCATCTGAAAGCTGAGCCAGGCAACTGGCCCTTATTTCATGAACATACTTGCTTCTCCTGACAGCAGGCATGGGATTTCTTAACAAAGAAAAAGGGGCTCTTCCCGTAAATAGTGCCCCCAAAGCATTCATGTACTAAATTCACAAGCTTTCCCCTCCATCTAAATTCGGCCATTGAGTCAATCCAAAGCCTTTTTAGGTCCCTACTAGTTCTTTGTTACTCCCTTATCTTCCAAACCATCCTTGCTGTCTTTCCAATGTTTATTTAAGATTTGTTTCTAATTTTTTACAGCATTCCCAAAAGCCCTGCTTAAGAACATAAGATTCTAGCCATAAACAAAGGGCATTGAGCCTATAGTTCGTGATCCTAGAGAAGCTAAATAAGAAGGTGAACCCAAAGAAAAACATATATTTATCCTCCTGGATATTGGAAGTAGACAAGATCGCCGGGCAAAAGTTGGGAGCAGGGGGGTGGGGATGGGATTGGGGGGAAGGGGAGATGGGGAGAGAGAAGGGAGAAGGGGAGGATTGGGGAGAGTTTGGGGGAATGGGATGGTTGAGATGGAGGAAGGGTCGATATGGGAGCAGGGAAGAAGATATCTTAACTAAGGGAGCCATTTTAGGGTTGGCAAGAGTCTTGGCTCTAGAGGGGTTCCCAGGTGTCCAAGGGGATTTCCCCAGCTAGGTCCATGGGCAGCAGAGGAGAGGGTGACTGAACAAACCTTCTCCCATAGCCACACTGATGAATATTTTGCATATCACCATAGAACCTTCATCTGGAGACAGAGACAAAGGCACACATTGGAGCACTGGACTGAGCTCCCAAAGCCCAGATGAAGAGCAGAAGGAGGGAGAACATGAGCAAGGAAGTCAGGATGGCGAGGGGTGCGTCCACACACTGAGAAGGTGGGGCTGATCTAATGGGAGCTCACCAAAGCCAGCTGGACTGGAACTGAACGAGCATGTGATCAAACCAGACTCTCTGAATGTGGCTGACAATGAGGACGGACTAAGAAGTCAATGATAATGACACTGGATTTTGATTCTACTGCATGTACTGGCTTTTTGGGATGGTAGTCTGTTTGGATGCTCACTTCCTAGACCTGGGGGGGGGGGAGGCTTGGACTTCCCACAAGGCAGAGCACCCTGACTTCTCTTATGTCTGGAGTGTGAGGAGGAGGAAAGGAGGGGGAGTGGAAGAGAAATGGGAGGATGGGAGGAGGTGTAAATTTTAAATAAATAAAAAATAAAATAAAAAATTGAATTAAAAAATGTACTTTGGGCCTGGTGTGATGGTACATGTCTGTAATCCCAGTCTTTGGGAAGAAAAGGAAGGAGAATGACAAAATTTAAGGCCAGCCTGAGCTACATATTGAAAACTTCTTAAAATACAACCATTTTTATTATTGAGGGAGAGCACAAGAATTTGGGAAAAGGATGTAGTAAGAGGAACACCAAAGGAGTTGTATATGTGAGTGAATATGATAAAATATATTTTACATTTTCAGCGAATACTACTTTCATCTCATAATTACTGCCTTATTGAAGATTCCTTTTAGTCTCAAGTAGCCAAAACTCAATCCACTTTACTTAAGTGCAAGAAAGGACATGCATTTATTTTTACATAATTTATTGACAAATTTATAAACTAACCAGCAAGAGCCCAGAAATGAGTCTCTTGCGATTTTCTGCCTCTTTCTTTTATGCCGGTTTGGGTTCTTTCTTTGTCGGCTTGTTTTGCAGTGCTGGTGATTGTTCATAGGGTCTCATGCATGTGGAGTGAGTATTCCACCATATCGCTACATCTCCTGCCCTTCTGTGTTAGCTTCATTCTCCAGAAGCTACCCCTAAATGATAAGTACAAAGATAGAGACCAGTAAATAGCTCTGGGGTCAAGTGGTACCATCCAAAAGAAATAGTCCAACAATAGCCTCAAGGAAGGTGATGGAGATGAGTAGACAGTACTTGCCAGTGGTCCCCAGGACCTGGATAAGAGGCTGAACACCATCAGAGTAGCCAAGCTTTGGATCAGGCTGTGGGAAACACAAACTAAAAGGAAAGAAGATTCAAAGGCAATAGCTCTAATTTCCTGTGGGACTCCTTTTATCCTAGCACCTTATCTGGTAGAAGGTACAAGAAAATATCACTGTCCCTCAAATTGGCAGGCTCGAAGCCAGGAATCCAAGGATGTGCTCTCATGCTGCTGAAACCTAGATACATTTGATCCAAACAGCTTTGACCTTCTGAAAACAAAGCCTTAACTCTCAAATCCACGGGAGTGGGTAGCCCTGAAAGCTCCATTTTCGTACATGATCTTTCAAAAACTCTCTGGTCATTTCATGAGCCCATTGATTGATTGGGTTGTTTGATTTCCTGGTAGTTTTTAAATTGTGCTGCTCATAGGAAAATGGATGCAACTGGAGATCACGTTATTGAACAAATCAAATCAAACTCAGAAAGACAAATATATCTCATTTGTGTGTCCTAGATTTTATATAGTGATACATGAAATCATATCTGTACACTGGACATGGAAGTAGAAGTGACACTGTATAGGGGAACAAAGGAGACTTGGAAGAAAAGGGAGGGTACTGGAGTATGAGAGGGGAACACAAGGTATATTATATACATGTGTAAATGTGCCCTTATAAAACCCACCACTGCATAATGAATATACCCCTGTTTCTGTTGTTGTTTATTTGATTGTTTTTGTTGTTGTTTAGGGAGTTTTTCAGTCCTATACTGATGCTGAGAAGAATTCCAGTTTTTTCCAGTAGTCAGAGGGACAAAGAATGCACAAAATGTTTTCTTGAATGAGGTTTGGTGGTAGTAGCACCCATCTAACTAGTGCAAATCCCTTTGAATGTATCAAATTGATTCTGACAACTTTTAGATTTTAGATTTTAAAGTTATTTGTCAGATTTTTATGATTCTCAATTACACACAGGATGATGGTTTTAAAACAATCATTCCTGAAGTTTCATTAAAACAATGCAGCTATAAGTAAGAGCATTAATTTCAAGACGTCCTATTGAAATAAAATGCATACTCTCTAGACTTTAATGCATCCAAAGCCAGCAATTTTATAAAATTGCATCCACTTTTCAAAGCTCATATTGCCCCATGGAAGCAGCCTTTTGAAAAGGAAAGGGGTGTTTGATTTTCTAATGTCTCCATTTAGCCAATTATAGACAGGTTTTCATATATCATCTCCTTAAAAATATTATAAAAGCCCCTGCCAGTCGTGTTCTAGTGTTGCTTGGAAATGTTAAAGGCATTAATTTCATTGAACTATAGGAAAATTTAAGATTAGAAGATGATAAAAAGATAAAAAAAAAAAAGCCCATTTTTCTCAGGTTCAGCCCCAGCTCAATCACATCGAAACTGCTAAAATTTTGACAAAAGACATAGCATCTGTCTTTGGGGAGACCGACATATAAACTGATGGTAATCATTGTATGTTGAAGGAGTTGCCACAACTCTATGGCATTTCAGGGTCCCTGCCAGGAAGCAAGCTGAAGCATTCTGCTCATAGACCACACTCAGTCGGACCGGACCATCTGCCTGAAAGAGTCAGAGTTTGCCCTGGCAGCATGGCCCACAAAGCCGGCATTTTAAAACAGCACAATGTTTTCCTGCTATGGCTGAAAACAAACAAGCATGAAGTCAGCTTTTCTCAACACCATTTAAGTGTTTCATGGCAGGACCTCTTAAGAGCTGCAGGGTTTTTCAGCTAAAGCTGAGTCAGGAAGCCTCTCTTAGATGACAGCGCTTGCTTGCCTATAGCAAGCAGAACAGACCCAAGAAATTGCTGCTACCAAGAAAACATGCTTTATTCTTTCCCAAGCTTTCTCAGGCTTTTTGTGGATGTAGTTATTCACGTTGGGGGCCATTCTGTTGAAGGAGCTGTGGGCTGCATTCCTGCCACCCAGCTCCCGGCTGCCTGGCTAGCTTATGCCCCAAAATAACAACACACAAACTGTATTCATATAAACACTGCTTGGCCCATTTCTATTAATGTGTGTAGCACCACGAGATGTGCTTACCAGGAAGATTCTAGCCTACGTCCATCCTGGGTCAGAGCTTCATCACGTCTGCCCCAGAGAGGAGAGGAAACGGCGTCTGTCTGAGGCGTCTTACCTCACTTCTTCTTCCTCCCAGCTTTCTGTTCTGTTACTCCACCCACCTATGTTCTAACCTATCAGGACCAAGCAGTTTCTTTATTAATTAACCAATGACCTTCCTCCATCAATTGTAGGCTTAGAAGACAGTTATAATTCATTTTTGAGACAGGGTTTCATACAGCCCAGGTTAGACTTGAACTCTGTATAACCAAGGCAGACTTTGAACTTCATGTCTTTTAGCCTCCAGCTGCCAAGTATTGGGATTACAGTTATAAGACTCCACATAGGAATGGCATGGTACTGGTAATTAAATCCAAAGGTCTCAAGTAAGTGAGGCAAACAGTCTCCAATTGCACTGCATCATTGCTTCCCCCAAAACATATTTTTCTAACTTAAAACTACAGTCATGTGTCACCACATCCTCAAAATGACAGTTTTCTCTTCGAAAAAACCATACGTAATTCTTTTTTTAGCTCAGCATAATTTATTCATGAAAGGCAGAAAAGCCAAATTAATAAATATATGAGTATGTAAACTTATAACTGCATAAAGATGTGTAGAAAAAAAGAAAAGCCAAGCTTCATTAATAGAACCCCTCAAGGTGTGGTCAATTTGTCCTTCCTTGTAGACAGTTCGGTCTTTTGTTTTGAAAGCTAATATGAAATAAATAATAAGGTGAGAACTATATTTATTTTTTAGATGGTCTTTTTTTCTTCCCTCCAAAAATATGGACCTGCTTTGTGGATGATGTTCTAGGAGAATCAATCCCAGAGAATTATATTTTTATTTATTTTTTTGCATATGAACCATTTTATATGGCCCTTTTTTATGATTAACTTATTTTTTAATTAATTTATTTATTTATTAAAGATTTCTGCCTCTTCACCGCCACGGCCTCCCATTTCCCTCCCCCTCCCCCAATCAAGTCCCCCTCCCTCATCAGCCTGAAGAACAGTCAGGGTTCCCTGCCCTTTGGGAAGTCTAAGGACCTCCCACCTCCTTCCAGGTCTAGTAAGGTGAGCATCCAAACTGCCTAGGCTCCCACAAAGCCAGTACATGCAGTAGGATCAAAACCCAGTGCCATTGTTCTTGACTTCTCAGCAGTCCTCATTGTCCGCTATGTTCAGCGAGTCCGGTTTTATCCCATGCATTTTTAGACCCAGTCCAGCTGGCCTTGGTGAGTTCCCGAAAGATCATCCCCATTGTCTCAGTGTGTGGGTGCACCCCTCAAGGTCCTGAGTTCCTTGCTCGTGCTCTCTCTCCTTCTGCTCCTGATTTGGACCTTGGGATTTCAGTCCAGTGCTCCCATGAGGGTCTCTGTCTCTGTCTCCTTTCATGGCCTGATGAAGGTTAATATCCAGGAGGATGACTATATGTTTTTCTTTGGGTTCACCTTCTTATTTAACTTCTCTAGGATCACGAATTATAGGTTCAATGTCCTTTATTTATGGCTAGAAACCAATTATGAGTGAGTACATCCCATGTTCCTCTTTTTGGGTCTGGCTTACCTCACTCAGGATAATGTTTTCTATTTCCATCCATTTGCATGCAAAATTCAAGAAGTCATTGTTTTTTACTGCTGAGTAGTACTCTAATATGTATATATTCCATACTTTCTTCATCCATTCTTCCATTGAAGGGCATCTAGGTTGTTTCCAGGTTCTGGCCATTACAAACAATGCTGCTATGAACATAGTTGAGCATATACTTTTGTTGTATGATAGGGCATCTATTGAGTATATTCCCAAGAGTGGTATTGCTGGGTCCAGGGGTAGGTTGATTCTAAATTTCCTGAGAAGCTGCCACACTGCTTTCCAAAGTGGTTGCACAAGTTTGCACTCCTACCAGCAATGGATGAGTGTACCCCTTACTCTACAACCTCTCCAGCAAAGGCTATCATTGGTGTTTTTGATTTTAGCCATTCTAACAGGTGTAAGATTGTATCTTAAAGTTGTCTTGATTTGCATTTCCCTGACCACTAAGGAAGTTGAGCATGACCGTAAGTGTCTTTTGGCCATTTGAACTTCTTTTGTTGAGAATTCTCTGTTTAGCTCAGTGCCCTATTTTATAAAATTGGGTTGATTAGTTTTTTACAGTCTAGTTTCTTGAGTTCTTTATATATTTTGGAGATCAGACCTTTGTCAGTTGCGGGGTTGGTGAAGATCTTCTCCCAGTCAGTGGATTGCCTTTTTGTCTTAGTGACAGTGTCCTTTGTTTTACAGAAGCTTCTCAGTTTCAGGAGGTCCCATTTATTCAATGTTGAGCTTAAAGTCTTTGCTGCTGGGGTTATACGTAGGAAGTGGTCTCCTGTGCCCATGTGTTGTAGAGTACTTCCCACTTTCTCTTCTATCAGCTTCAGTGTGTTCGGACTGATATTGAGGTCTTTAATCCATTTGGACTTCAGTTTTATGCATGGTGATAGATATGGATCTATTTTCATTCTTCTACAGATTGACATCCAGTTATGCCAGCACCATTTGTTGAAGATGCTCTCTTTTTGCCATTGTATACTTTTTAGCTCCTTTATTGAAAATCAGGTGTTCATAGGTTTGTGGGGTAAAGTCCGAGTCTTCTATTCGATTCCATTGGTCGACTTCTCTGTTTTTATGCCAATACCAAGCTGTTTTCAATACTGTATCTCTGTAATAGAGTTTGAAGTCAGGGATGGTAATGCCTCCAGACGATCCTTTATTGTATAAGATTGTTTTGGCTATCCTGGGTTTTTTGTTTTTCCATATAAAGTTGATTATTGTCTTTTCCAGATCTGTGAAGAATTTTGATGGGATTTTGATGGGGATTGCATTGAATCTATAGATTGCTTTTGGAAGAATTGCCATTTTTATTATGTTGATCCTCCCAATCCGAGAGCAAGGGAGATCCCTTCATTTTCTGGTGTCCTCTTCAATTTCTTTCTTCAAAGACTTAAAGTTCTTGTCAAATAGATCTTTCACTTCCTTGGTTAGAGTTACCCCAAGATATTTTATGTTATTTGTGGCTATCGTGAAAGGTGATGCTTCTCTGATTTCCCTCTCTGCTTCCTTATCCTTAGTGTATAGGAAGGCAACTGATTTTTTTGGGGTTGATCTTGTATCCAGCCACATTACTAAAGGTGTTTATCAGCTGTAGGAGTTCTTTGGTAGAGTTTTTGGGGTCGCTTATGTATACTATCATATCATCTGCAAATAACGAAAGCTTAACTTCTTCCTTTCCAATACGAATTCCCTTGATCCCCTTATGTTGTCTTATTGCTATTGCTAGAACTTCAAGGACTATATTGAAGAGTTATGGAGAGAGTAGACATCCTTGTCGTGTTCCTGATTTAGTGGGATGGCTTTGAGTTTTTCTCCGTTTAATTTAATGCTAGCTGTCGGCTTGATGTAAATAGTTTTTATTATATTTAGGTATGACCCTTGTATCCCTAATCTCTCCAAGACCTTTATCATAAAGGGGTGTTAAAAAAATAAAATAAAATAAAGGGGTGTTGAATTTTGTCTAATGCTTTTTCAGCATCTAATGAAATGATCATATGGTTTTTTTCTTTCAGTTTATTTATATGGTAGATTACATTGATAGATTTGCGTATGTTGAAACAACCCTGCATCTCTGGGATGAAGCCTACTTGATCATAATGGATGATTTTTCTAATGTGTTCTTGGATTCGGTTTGCCAGTATTTTATTGAGAATTTTTGCGTCGATGTTCATGAGTGAGACTGGCCTGTAATTCTCTTTCTTGGTTAAGTCTTTGTGAGGTTTTGGTATCCGGCTGACTGTAGCTTCATAAAAGGAATTTGGCAATGACTCTTCTGTTTCTATATTGTGAAATACATTAAGGAGTACAGATATTAGCTCTTCTTGGAAGTTCTGGTAGAATTCTGCATTGAAACCATCTGGTTCTGGGCTCTTTTTGGAAGGGAGATTTTTGATAACAGTTTCTAATTCTTCGCGACTAACAGGCCTATTTAGATCATTCACCTGGTCTTGGTTTAACTTTGGTATATGGTACTTATCTAAAAAAATGTCCATTTCTTTTGCATTTTCCAGTTTTGTGGCATACAGTCTTTTGTAGTAAGATCTAATGATTCTCTGAATTTCCTCTGTGTCTATGGTTATGTCCCCCTCTTCATTTCTGATCTTATTTATTTGTGTGTTCTCTCTCTGTCGTTTAGTTAGTTTGGATAGGGGTTTGTCGATCTTGTTGATTTTCTCCAAGAACCAACTTTTTGTTTCATTGATTCTTTGGACTGTTTTCTGTGTTTCTATTTTGTTGATTTCTGCCCTCAGTTTGATTATTTCCAGTCTTCTACTCCTCCTGGGTGCGTCTGCTTCTTTTTTTCTAGAGCTTTCAGGTGTGCTGTTAAGTCTCCAATGTATGCTTTCTCCGTTTTCTTTAAGTGGGCACTTAGTGCTATGAACTTTCCTCTTAGCACTGCTTTCATCGTGTCCCATAGGTTTGAGTATGTTGTCTCTTTATTTTCATTAAGTTCAAGGAAGACTTTAATTTCTTTCTTAATTTCTTCCTTGACCCAGGTGTGGTTCAGTAGTTGACTGTTCAGTTTCCATGAGTTTGTTGGCTTTCTGGGGTTAGCATTGTTGTTGCCTTCTAATTTTAATCCGTGGTGTTCTGATAAGACACAGGTGGACACTGATTTTTTTTTTTTGTATCTGTGGAGGTTTCCTTTGTTACCAAGTATGTGGTCAATTTTCAAGAAGGTTCCATGAGCTGCAGAGAAGAAGGTATATTCTTTCCTATTTGGGTGGAGTGTTCTATAGATGTCTGTTAAGTCCATTTGCTTCATTACCTCCAATAATTCTCTTAATTCTCTATTAGGTTTTTGTCTGATTGACCTGTCCATTGGTGAGAGAGGTATGTTGAAGTCTCCTACTACTAGTGTGTGAGGTTTGATGTCTGCCTTGAGTTCTACTAATATTTCTTTTACATAAGTGGGTGCTTGGCATAGATATTCAAGATTGAGACTTCATCCTGATGAATTGTTCCTGTTATGAGTATAAAGTGTCCATCTCGCATACATAATTCTTATTGTTAAATAGATAGATAAGAAAACCCTAGAAATCATTAAAACTCACTATTTCTAGATAATCAGTGTATGCAAATCTCTAAATATCATCCATTTTTATAACTCTGAACAGTTTCAATCTTAATAAATCAAGAACAGGTGGAAAGTGAGAAAATGTTAAAATGTTGGTTTAAATAGAAATCACATTAAAGATAAGAAAAATGAAAACAGGAATAAGTGTCTAATTTCATTTGTTTCCCAAAAATATTTCCTCCATCCCTTCTACATAGTAGTTTGGTGTCCATATTTGGGAATATGACAGTCTTTTAAATGATCCTCCTATAATTTGCCTCCTACTTGATGCCTTTGTACAATCCCCTTCCATAATAACTAGAACTGACCTGCGTAATGAGCCAGATAACGCTGGAGAGGCTGGAGAGATGGCTCAGCAATTAAGATCACTTGCTGCTCAATCAGGAGGACTGGAGTTCAAACTCCAACCTGCAAACTGGGTGATTCACTAATGCCTAAAACTCCAAATCCAAGGGAGCTGATGCCCTCTACAGGGGCTCATATATACTCACACAGACAGACAGACAGACAGACAGACACACACACACACACACACACACGATAAAATAATATGGTTTTGCAAAAATAAGACTGAAATGAAGGAAGGTGACATTGAAACCCTGAGTCATAGAGACTGGCTTCTGTCTTCCTTTCTCTTGGATTACTGACTAAGGAGAAAAGGACACTGGGAAGACCCGTGCGACTAGGAATTGAAGTTTACTTCCAATAGCTATGAAAGTGAAGTAAGGTGCTGATGAGTAAGCTAAGTTCCATGTTCTGGACCCACATGATGGAAGAAGAGAACAAACTCAAGGTGCCCTCTGACCTCTGCATGCCAGTCATGGCATGAATGCATCCTCACACATACACATCATACACAAGCACACAATCACAGCATCTTTAAACAAAATTAGAAAAAGGAGTCTGAATATAAATGAAACTATTGTAAGGAATTATACGGATTTAAACTCAAACAACAAGTAGCATGTTACCCTCAATTGTGATTTGAAGTCAAATGATGTGCTCTAGATTCTTGAAATCAATTTCAAAATTTTGCTATGAACCTGGACAGTTAGTTTGCTGTGTCAAAGTCAGTGAAAAGAAACCTTACTTACTTTAGTTTCATATTCCATGCTGTAAATTATAATTTTTGCAAACTACACAAGTATGAATATGCAGTTGATATGAAAGAGTAGTGTGTTAATAAAAATGGTTTTATTTTTTTATCTGCTATAATTTGGGAAATGTTATCTTTAAAACACCTCCTCTCTTTGTAAAAAAAATGTGTTTTCAATTTGCAGCAGTAAGTAATAAATTTTACTGGTAATTCAATAAATTTGGAAGCTTCTGGGCTACATTAAAACAGTCTACCTGCCTGGCTGAGGAGCCAACTCTCTAAGTCTCTTTTCCTGTTACTGTTTTAAAACACAGGGGTGGGGTCAACATAGGAAGGAAGTGCTCACAATTCAGGGTACAACACACCACAGGGAAGTCAAGATGGCCGGCTCCAAAGCAGCCATTCATCTGGTATCCTTAGTAATGAAGCCGGGACGGATGAATGCATGTTGCTGCCCACTCGGCTCCCTTTACCACTTTTACAGGCCAGGATCCCACCCGGGGAATAGTACAATCCACAGTGGATGGCTCTTTTCATCTCAGTGAACATAATCAAGATGATACATACCCTCCAAATCTGTCTCCCAGGTGATTACCGATTTGGCCAAGTTGACAGGTAACAGTAAGCACCACATCAACTCTCTGCTCATGCTGGGAGGAGCGACTCAAGTCGTGTCGGGAAGAGGGTGAGCTATAATAATAAATAGCAGTCCATGCCTGAAATCCTAGCACTCAGGAGGCAGAAGCACAAGGAAGAGGAGTTCAAAGCCATCCTCAGCTACATGGTGAATTAGAAGACAGCCTGGGACACACACGACCCTATCGTCAAACACAAAAACCAAAAGTGACAAGAAACGTGAAATTCAACTTTAATAATACATTTTACTTAACTTATAATTCATGTATACTAAATATTATCATTTTAACAAACAATAAAATACTGAGAGATTTTTACATTCATTATTTTTCTGTTAATTCTTCAAAATCATGTGTTTATTTCTTTTTTTATAGTTTCAATTATTTGTTTTTTTTTTTATTCTTTTTTAATTAAAATTTCCAACTGCTCCCCGTTTCCCATTTCCCTCCCCCTCCTCCCACATATTGCCCCCTCCCCCCGCTCCCCTCCCCCTATACCCACTCCTCTTCTCCTCCCCCCAGTCCATTCCCCCTCCCTCTTGATACTGAAGAGCAGTCCAAATTCCCTGCCCTACAGGAAGACCAAGGTCCTCCCACTTCTATCTAGGTCCAGGAAGGTGAGCATCCAAACAGGCTAAGCTCCCACAAAGCCAGTTCATGTATTGGGATCGAAACCTAGTGCCATTGTCCTTGGCTTCTCATCAGCCTTCATTGTCCGCCATGTTCAGAGAGTCCAGTTTCAACCCATGCTTTTTGAAGTACATCTCATCTCAAATGCCTACCAGGCATATATGCCTAGCATCTGCAATGTTCAGCAACATGGGTCCAAATGATCACCTTTTATGCTCAGGCAAAACTCAAACAAAAAATAAAGGGAATGTACTATGAATAATGGCAGAAGCATAAGAAAGGCCTATCAGACTCACTCAGTTTTCAGGACGACTCACCTATTTTTGTCTAAAGGTTTTAGTGGTCAGGATTGACCTAGGAGGGGCTACAGGTGCCTTCTATAAACCACTGAAGAGTACTTTAGGCACAGAAAGCTATACACTGGATATAGTATACAGTGTGTATGTAACAAGGTAACCAGATATGCCATTGAAGGATGAAAGCATCCACAAGCTACACACTGAGTGAAAAAAGTGTTATATCCCAAACATACTTTATTCATGAGCACAAATTTAAATTTTATGAAAGTTTCGAATGTAGGGATTTGGTGAGCGATAGTTCAGTGGTTAAGAGCACATACTGCTCACACAGAGGAGTTGAATTCAGTTCTCAGCACCCATGTTGAGTGACTCACAACTGCCTATAACCCTGGCTCCAGAAAATCTTGCAATGGGAGTGTTGGTAGTCATTTAAGAGATTGTCCCGGCACATACAAAGAACTGCACATCAGGGAAAGATAGGAGTCTGAGCCTGAGAGAAAGAGAAAATGACAACTTTAACCTTTCGAGATGGGATGGATCGTAAGGCTGGGAGTCTGCTCAGTGGACACTGGCTTGTGTATTTTATAGAGTCCCTAGGTCCCTTCCTTTCTCCTACTGGTCCTTTTGAGAAACCCTCCAACCACCCGTGCCTTAGGGACAGTTCTCTTCAAACTGTTTTCTGAGATCAAGCAGCTGCCATCCCAAGGAGCCCGCTTTCCTTATTTACATGTTCAACTCTCCTTCAATCTGATGATCTCTTCTGATTTTCATGGGCACCTGTATTCATATGCACACACCCACTCAGTAATACACATGCCCATAATGAAAAAAGAAAATAAACATTAAAGTATCTATCTATCCATCCATCCATCCATCCATTCATCTATCTATGAGCCATTCTTAGCACACAAGGTATACCACAGCAGAAAGAGAGGCCAGATTTGGCAACTGCTGACCTAGAAGCTAAGAATTTCACTATTTCATTAATTAATTTTTCATCTGTGTGTGTTGTGTCCATGTATGCATGTATGTTCACATCTAGCTTCTATGTGGATTTTGGAGATCCAGACTCTGGTCTGATTTCAAAAGTGCCATTCTCATGCTTGCACAGAAGCACTTAATCCACGTAGCCACCTCCCAGTCCAAGAATTTTAACAAGGTGTGCTAAGAGGTTAATTTAATTACAGGATGTGGGGAACCAGAATACATCACTCCTAAACATAGAGGATCCTTGGGTTACAATCAATAGGCAGATACAAGAAAGCCCTTGTATCTGCCTAAAAGCAGGACATAGATTTACAAAGATAAAAGCTACGCAGCCACTGCTCTGTTAGGAAGAACAAAAATCAACCTCAGAAGGACTGGAGAGATGGCTCAGAAGCTAAGACAACTGGCTACTCTTACAGAGAATGCAAGTTCAGTTCCTAGCACCCACATGGCTGCTAACAACTATGCCTCCAGTCCCAGAGGATCAGACACTCTCTTTCTTTTGTTTGTTCGGAGGGTTTCACTATGTAGTTCGGACTCTCCTGGAACTCCCTCTGTAGACCAAGCTGTCCACTAACTCACAGACATCCACCCACCTCAGCCTCCTGAGGGCTGAAATTAAAATCATATGCCACTACACCAGGCTCAAACACCCTCTTCTGGTCTCTGAGGGAACTTCATGCATATGGTGTATAGAAATACACGCAGGGAAACCATCCACATACATAAAATAAATATAATCCTTTTGAAATCAACCACCAAAGACCATTTAAGGATGTACTGGCCTAAAGGCAATGGAAGAAGAATTTACATTAACCAGCTTCATAAACAAGCCTTTATCTTCCAGTTGCTTGCCTCCCCCAAAGTTGCTCAACCTAAACTCAGACTTCTTCACCCTTTGCTTTCTCATTTCCCTAAAGATTTACCGTGCTTGACTGAAGATTCTGTATCAGCTAAAACCTGAGCCATTTGTTTGAGCTTCTCATTCCCCACAAGTCTCCTTGAACAAACAGGAGTGGCCTTCACCTTTTCTCTTGTTCATCTCTTCTGCTACAGGTATCTGTTCTGACTAAAAGCCTGCGGGGGCTGAAGGGAAATATTTTTCTTCTCCCTCAAGGACATATGTTGAAAGGTAACTAGAACTTTGGCCAAGCTTGATAACACATTCCAGTGAGCTCAGCACTTGAGAAATGGAGACCAAGGAACAAACATTCATAGCTAGTCTCAGCCTTACAGAAAATGTGGAACAAGCCTTGATTATATAAGACATTGTCTCAGAAAGTAAGGTAGGACTATGGCCAAGCATAGAGACTTATTCATGTAAGTCAGGACTGGGCTACAGAATGGCATGTCGTGTCTCAAAACAGCACAAAATACAAAAACAAAATCCTCTGGAATCAGGAGAAAACAGGTTCTCCAACCATCTCTAGTCTGACCGTCATTCTGACATAGGTAAATTTCTACACCCCCGTCATAATGATCTTCTCAGGCCCTCAGCTTCTGCCTGCCAGCCAGATAATTACCATGGCAACTCTAGTCACATCAACAATCGCTCAGACGCTCACAGTGAATTAAAATCAAAATTTAGTAACATCTGAACAGAGTCTGAGAAAATTTGCCATTTAAAATATGGTTTTGTTAAGAAATAAGTAGGATTGCAGAGACACAAATAGCTTTACTATTGCTGGGGCTGATTTGGAAACAATCCTTGCTATAAATAAGTCAATTATCATTACCACTTACGCATTACAATGAAAGGAAATTGTGTGACAGCCTTGAAGCCCAGTTCTAATTATTGTTTATGTGTAAAGATCTAATAGATCAATACCAGAAAATATTCAAATTTCAGACTCTTTACCATAATTTGCCCAAATATGTGGTTTTGTGCAGTATTTCACATTGTTTCTTCTTTGGCTTTCTTTTCCATTATTTTTAAAACCCTCCACTAAATTTCACTAAGGCAAACTCAGCCAAACACTTAACCTAATAATAGAACTAGTTAAACAGCAAACCGTAGTTGGCTTGGCAAATTAAAGTAGAAATAGAACAAAAATTTGTTTGTTCTATTTCCTTATTAAACTAAGCTCACAAACAAAGAGTCGGGAGTCCGGGGTCTTCCTTAGCTACATAAGGAGTAAAAAGGAAGCCTTGGCTACATGAGCCTCATCTTAAAACAACAAAACAAAATTTTAAAACTACCCTCCAAAAGAAAGCATCTGTATTAAGTACAAATTACAAACTAGAAAAAACAATAAGCATTGGCTTTCTCCAAACTACTCTTACCTAAGTCTCTTTTCTCTAGCCTTTCCCTGTCATGAAGACTGAAAAGCTAAAGTTGGTTTAGCTCTTACTGTTCTTACAGTTGGCTCTAGCCATGAGATAAAGGCGGACATCTCTGGACAGCTACTTTATCTGAATGAAAAATGGACAAGCCTTTTGTCCTTCTGTCTCTTCCATGCCTGAAACATAGAAATATTGCCTGAAGTCTAACAACCATCTTTCAACTCTGTGCACAAAAGCTACTTCCTAAGAACAGGAGACTGGGAGGAGCCTAGAGTCTGGCTCCCTAGAGGTCACAGAAGAGCTATAGACAACTTGCATTGCCTGCCTTGGGCTTTGTCATTTGGTGGGAGTAATAAAACTCTTTCTTACTTATACAGCCAGGGTTTTTTTGGTCTCTGGTAGTTTTTTGGGGGGAGGGTTGTGGCTAACTGTTTTTATAACTGAAAAGCAAGACAAGGCGGGATTTACTTGCCACCTGAAGCACAAATCAGAATTACCTCAAAGACTCGTCACAATTCATATTGCTAGACTAGGGTTTCAGAGTTTCTGAGTCAATAGGAGTTAAATGGTTCCCAAAAATCTCATGCATATGTGCATACACAGACACAAACACATAGTCTCCATGCTTGTGTTAAACATTGAGCCCAGAGCCATGCCCAGATGCCCTATCAGTGAACTACACTTCACCCACTCACATTTCCTTTCTAACTGATACAAATAGGCTGCTACTAACTAAACCAGGGTCCTCACTTTTAGAAACATTAAATTCCAGGCATAGTGGTGAACGCTTGTATTCCAACACGTGAGAGCTACAGGCAGCAGGGTAAAGAGTTCAAGGGCACTCTGTTCCACATAACCAGTTTGAGGCACTCCTGGGACATGTAAGACCCAAGTTCAAGAGATTTAAATAAATAAATATTAAATAAAGCAATGTGAAATATAGAGAAGAGTGAGCTTTAAAGACAGAAGAATCTCATCCAGTCCCAGATTTGGCCTAAGTATTAGTTATGTGAACCCACCCAAAAAGCCCTTCTTACCTTTGCTTCTTTTGTGGCAAAATAGAGATCATAATACCCATGATAGTGGTATAGGTTAAACTAGACATGGCTGTAAACTGTCAATTCTGTCCTTCAAACGTATCAGCTATATAATAATTAGAAACAGTAAATAAATATCAACATAATTATAGATGCTCCTCAACTTATGACGTGGTTTTTCCAGATAAATCTATCTTCTCCAGGTAGGTTGGAAGATATTCTAAGCTGAGGATGCCTCTCACACACTCCACCTAGCGATACCGAACAGCACAGTTCAACACTGCAGCACCTTGCAGAGTCCCAGCTGCTTACTCCCCTCCGGATTATGTGAACTCAAAACAGCAAACCAAAACCAAGAAAGACCCCTGAATTGCATACATCTCATAGCACAATATGCAACCTACCATCATATAAATACATAGTATAGTATATCATAGTCGCATGACACAAAACAAACACAACTCAGGATAAGGCGAGCATCTTCTCTCCATGTTCGTGCTCCATCGTTGCTTTGCTATTGAGAAAATACGTTCCCCCTCAAGTCTAATCTTCAGGCCGAATGTTCTTCCGTAATGTGCACTGCAAGTGTAAAGTAAGTGGCGGAAAGCTGCGCCAAGACTGTAGCTCTGCTCCTGCCTGGAGCAGAACAATAGCGAGGGAGTCAGAGCACACTGGCCAGGCTAGACCAATTGCAGTGCCCTTTCCATGCGTGTACTCATGCTGCTTGACGACAACTATTCTCTCTGTCCCTCTCTAAATTGGGGGTGACAGTTTTGAAGTCATTGGCTTCAATTTCTGAAAAAAAGAAACCTTGACAACGAGAAGCAAGGATAAAATCGCAGTCAATTTAAAGTGGTTGCTGATAAGCTGGCCCGGTGAAGCATCCTCACGCTGGTATGCTGTGAAGGAAATGGAATTTGCTGTCTCACCCTCTTCCCCATTCCCTGACACCTAGAGTCTCAAAGCTTGTGTTTCAGTCAGAACTCCAAATTCTAAAAACGAAGAGACAGGGGGAGAGAGATGCAGATTTCATGGACATGAGCTGGAACATGGAGAACCTGGAAGCCTTTCTTTCTGGGTGGAAAAAAAAGCACTGAATTTTTGTGCCTCAAGAGGAAAGGTAAACTTTTACCATGGTCACATGACCTATACCAACAGCCTACTCCTTCTACCCAAAATGCCTTACTTCAAAAAGCCATCAGAAACAGTTATCATTGGCCAGGTGGGACATCACACCTTTAATCCCAGCACTCAGGCAGTAGTGGCAGGTGAATGTCTTAGTTCTGTGGCAGCCGTATACAGTTAGACCCTGTCTCAAGAAGAAAATCATTATTTGAGAAATGTCTAAATCTGTCACTTTCCAGATAAATATTTCGTCTCCTGTAGCTCCTTTCTCGGGAACTAGTCAAATCATGTTTCTGTCAAAAAAAATCACAGTTCTCACCTCAAAGGAGTAAGAGAATTTATTCTCGAATCAAATTTGAGTGACCATAACCCAGGAACATATACATTCAAGTTGTCCCAAATACTTTGCTCTAACATAATAATAGTTTGTGGAAGTTTTATAGTTAGAACAAAAGAAAGTCATAAATCAAGACATTTCAAATACGTTGATGGCAACAGGTAGCTAGACCCAGAGGGGACATTTCTACTATAGGTTTCATAAGCTAGCTGATGATAATTTTAGCCTTTGGGTTGTTTGATAATCTGTCAGTACATTCTGAGAAGGTTTCCCTAATAGTTAGGAGGATGTTAGATCAAACACAGAAGTGGGCAATGAACTTCAACAAAGGGGGTAGGGCTAAAGATAGTCCAAGATGGGCCAGCAGGCAAAGGTGCTTAATACCAACCTGATAATCTGAATTTGATTGCCAAATAAACACTTCGGTAAAGGAGAAAACTAGCCCTGGAAAGCACCACCAACTAGGAAACAAGTGTTAAATCCCCAAACCTGTGGAGCACATTTCTCATTCAAATTACTGCAGAGCCCACTGGGAACCAAGGAAGCAGCAAGGTCTGGTCAATGGAAGCTGGGGTTTGGAGTTGGGTAGATGTCGGATTGAAACCATTGGCTAATGCAGGAGTTGTGTGAGTTCATCTGATGCACTGTGTGCTTTCACTTCTTTATCTGTGAGGGAGGGCTAAAAAAGGATTGTCCTTGAAAGACTGTCCAGAAAATATCAGAATCAAACCAGCGTCCATTTAAAAGCAGAGAACATCCCCATGCATTTGAGGGTAGAGACAAAAGAATCCCAGCATGTCTACAACAGTGACCTTCTACCCTAAATGAAAGGTGCAAGCAGATGTTCATGGGTCATGCCAGCAGGGTCTACACAGCAAATTCCAGGCCAGTCAGATCAGGGCTACATAGAGAAATCCTGTCTCAGAAAAATAAAATAAAATCAGATGAAGAAGAATAGAGGAAGATACCACATGTGCTCAAGGGTGCATGTACCGGCACACACACGTGTGTACACATCACACACATCACTCCATGAGTGGAGAACCAGGAGGGAGAGCAAGAGAGGAGCCCCTGATCAAGAGGTGCAGTTTGAGCCAAGCAGACAAGAGACGGGCTGTAAACAAAATGGTTGAGTTACACAGGGATCAGAATGGGGGAAGGGGAGCAGAAGCGCCGCCCTGAGAGGGAGAGATTTAGGTCAGGGGTTGGGTGAGAAGTGCTGGGAAGAGCCGCAGGTACTGAGTGACTCTGGGAGAGCTGGCCAGCATCCATTTTGATATGCTAATAGGCACCTCAGCCCATTGTCCCAGGTTTCTGAGATCTAACAGGGCCTATATTAGATGATGCTGAGAATCAGTTATAAAGAACCATGCAAGCACACTTCATTACAGAGTAAAGTTGGATACAGAGTTCAAGTCACTCGGAAACCAAGTACAATATCTCTTTTCTTTTTCTCCTGCCTGGCCTGGAACTCACTATGTAGACCAGGCTGACCTCACAGAGAGAGGGAGATTCACCTGCTTCTGCCTCCCAGGACTGGGGTTAAAGGCATGTACTTCCTGGCCGGGCAACAGGCCACTTCAAGATGCATGCTCTGATTAACATTTACAGTGTTTGCAAGAGGTCTCGGTGGAAATGCAAAGATGACTGGGAAATGAGAGTACACACAGTGGAAGGCAAGCTTCACTATCACCAAGAAGGCTTCCCGTCACCTTTCCACCTTCTGCAGCTGTAGCCCCATCATCCTGAACAATCACCGAAGCTATGCCTGCCAGGCCTTCCTCCAAATCCTTTTAGTAAGTTTAGTTCCATTCCACGGTGTGTAATTAAAGACAGAACATACCCTTTTGCCCTCTGAGGATACAAAACGGCAAGAATCCCTGGCTTTGCAGAGACAAAGATGTACAACATCATTACTCTCATCAGTTGGGCATGTACTTTTGATGCAAAAACACGACTTTCGTTTATGGGATTGCTCATTTTCTTTGATTGTTCATTTAAGAATGGAACTTCCTTGGTTTCCCTCCAAAACATAACTGGTCCTAGAAAGCTCCAAAAGTAAATATTTGGGGCTTTTCATAGCCTACATAAAAATAAATGGGCATGACTGTGTTCCAAATGAATTGGAGAGCATGATGTTAACTTAAATAACTCAGAGGCAGAAGACAAATGTTCCATGCTTTCCCTCATATGCAGAACTCAGACTGAATAGTCAGTCTCTGACTCTCCTCTCTCACACATGACAATAAAATAGAAAAGAGATTATTTTTAAACTTTTATATTTATCTATTTTATTTTGTGTGTATGAATGTTTTGTCTGCATGTATGTCTGTGTGACACACGTGTGTCTGATGCCTGACATACAGGTTAGAAAAGGGCATTGGAACCCCTAGAGTACAGACATTATAAGTCACAATGTGTCTGCTGGGAACCAATCTCCGGTCCTCTGAAAGAGCTGCCAGTGCTGTAACCCCTGAGTCATCTCTCTAGACAAACCTGGAGATTATTTAAGAAAAGGAAATGAAGCAGGAGAGCAGGAACAAGAGAAAGGATTGTGGATGAATATGATCTAAGTACATAATACACATGTATGTAAACATAATAAAGCCTGTTTTGTGCAATAAATATAAACACACACACACACACACACACATATATATATTACATGTATTATTTTTAGGTACTGAAGACTATTTGGCTTGTAGATTATAATTTGCTAAGCCTTCTATCAGATAATACATGTTCAAATACTGGTTAAATACGTGAATATTTTTAAAAGAATTTTTTTCATTTTTATTTCTATGTATCTATGTAAGTGTATGACATGTGTTCATGGGTACCTATGGTGGCCAGAATAAGGGATTAGATCCCTTGGAACTGGAGTTACAGGTGGTTGTGAGCAGCCTGATATGGGTCCTCTGAGCTTGGGTCCTCTGAAAGAACAGCAAGTGTTTTGTGGGTTTTTTTCAATTGTTTTACATATATGGGTGTTTTGCCTGCATGCATATAACTGTACATATGGGCACTGCCATCACATCCCTTGGAGCTGGAATTACAGACATTTGTGAGCCACTACATGGGCCCAGGGAATTAAACCCAGCCCCTCTGGAAGAGTGACCAGTGCTATTAATTGTTTTGCCATCCACATCTCCAGCCCAATGTGGATATGTTTAAGGGCTGGAATTTGAAGACTACATTATTTTTTTAAATGCTGTATGAGCTTTCATTTCCTCAAATGTTCATCTCTTCCCTTCCATACAGATTTAGGGGAGGCCAAAGCAACTTTTTTGTCAGCCTCACAGAACCTCCTGAAAGTCAAGGTCTACACACAAAGGGATAAGAGCACGTGAACAGCGGTATCTGAGAACCAGTCTGAATTTTTAAAAAGCAGTAAAAATGTTTCCAGTGAGCAGATTAGGATTTGTGGGAAATCCGGAACAGAGATAAAGAATTCAGGGATGAAAGTATGGTGTGTCCGTTTTTGACAATAGCGTTGTTTCATCAACTACAAGGCACTGCTTGTGGGAAAAATGCTGCAAGATGTACCCCAAGTTCAGAGGTGTGAAAGAAAAAAATAAGTGCCAGACAACTGAGGAAGATGACAATATGTTCATTTGTCCAAAAACAAACCAATGTAAAGGACTATGTAGAGATGACCTATAAGTCCCCAGGACTTAAGGACTTGTGCACAATCTAAGTATATGTGTGCAGTTCCCACATCCACTTAATTGGTTCATTGTCCTATTTGCTTATAGGGAAGGGACTGCTGGGCAGAATAGGTATTATAATCCTATGTGTAAGGCCTTAGGGAAGAGAATAGCCTGGTCAAGAAGCTAAATATGGTCCATAAGTGTTGTAATATGAGCGGCGGGGCTGCGTCCCCGGCACCCGGCCGCCCGCATGGCTAGCTTATGCTCCGAAATAATTACACGGAAACTGTATTCTTTTAATCACTGCCTGGCCCATTAGTTCCAGCCTCTTATTGGCTAGCTCTTACATATTGATCTAACCCATTTCTAATATTCTGTGTAGTACCACGAGCTGGCTTACCAGGAAAGATCTTAACCTGCGTCTGTCTGGAGTGGGAGAATCATGGCGACTCCTGACTCGGCTTCTTTCTCCCAGCATCCTGTCTGTTTACTCCACCCACCTAAGGGCTGGCCTATAAATGGGCCTAGGCAGTTTCTTTATTATTTAACCAATGACCTTCCTCCATCATTTCCCCTTTTTCTGTTTAAACAAAAAAGGCTTTCATTTTAACATAGTAAAATTACATATAACAAAACAGTTATAAAGCAAGAATTACAGTTACAATACTTATATCTATTTTATCTTTTATCATAACAATGGAAAACTGTAACTATAACTAACCATTCTACAACTCCATCAAAGACTCCAGAAGGATATAATATTACCTAAGTAAACAAGAAATAAGAAACTTCAAACTTTAGAAATGACAGAGACATCTCTCTGCCTGGACAGTCACCCAAAGTTCCTCTGTACCGTTGGGGCATCCATCTTCAGCCTTCAGGCCCATAGTATCCAGCAGACATTTTCATGAAGCAGGAAATTTCAAAGACAGTTCAGTCACTTTCTGCTGTGTCCTGCAGAATGTCTCGTATACTCTTTCATGAATCAGGAACCCCAAAAGACCATCTCACCTTTAGGCAAGTTCAGCAGTCCTCTCTCTGTAGGTTCTTTGTGTCCAGTTTATGCAACAGTCCAGGCAAGAACAGTTTCCTGCCCAAATGGCTATCAAACTCCATAAGGAGCCTCTTCGGTGCCCATCTTCCTCTTGAAGTAGATTGGTGCTGCCAGGAGCAGACGTGTCTCATTATCATGAAAAGCCCTAAGTTATTAAAACATTTAAATGCCATATTCTGCAGTCTTTGAAAGATATGAAGAATGCCTATCTAGCTGAAATATATCTATGCACATCTAGAAAATCTAACTAACATGACTAAAAGCTTGACAATTATCGATGATTATCCATTAACAACCTATATACATTACATTTTTTAATGAACTATACAATCACAATACCTTAATCAAGATTAGAAATATGCATATACATATAACAAAATTGACCTTAAAATCCACACCAATGCAAATTATTCATATCTATATTATATCCCCCTTTAAATGTAAAAGAACATTTATAAACAATATTTGGGAACATGGGCGCAGTTTATTCTCTCCAAACTGCTTTCTGCTGAATGGGGGCGCTGTTATTCAGATCTTTTATGGTGTAACCTGTGTGTCAGGGTCATCTCGGTTGGCAGTTGAATGAAATAATTTTCTGAAGATGTTCACAGCAACCTTTCAGGAGGGCGTGGTCTATCATACCATATCGGGATAGACGCAATCCAAAGAGTCTCATCCTCTGTGAAAACAAAAGAAGACCCTCTCCAAAGCATCATATCCTTAGATCCATATTCCGAAATCATAATACCCTTGTATCCATTTTGGTTTAGCTTGGCAGCCCATATAATGAAATGTCTCTCTGCAGTTAGCTCCTTTACAGTCAAAAATTTTAAAGAAAACACAATAATACAAAGAATCCAGACTCTCTGTAAATTTTCCATTTTTACGTGGCTTATTTTTCTTTATTTTTTTTAATCTATAACTATCTGTACTCTGTCTCTTTAAAGACTTTATCCCCCTTTTTTAAGGGCATTAACTTTATTCTCTCTCTCTATATATATATTTTTTCTCTCTCAAGCCTACGTACATTCATCCAACACTGTGACCCATAGAGGTCTTTTATGTCTGAATCTGTTTTATTGTGAATCTGTAATTTTTTTTTTTTTCAGGAGCATTTTTTAAAATGTTAAGCAGTTCTTAAAAACTTAAGTTGCACCATGTAGGGGTAATATGGTACCACCTGTGTCCGGCTCAGTCTAAACCTTAACTGCGCTGTTATTATGGTAATTACGGTAGTTCCTGCCTGAGACCAGCACAGTTTAGTATGGCGGAGTTGAGCCGCTCCTGCCTCAGAGCCATTTGGTGCCCCTGAGCCACACACAGTTTTAGGCACACAGCAGTCCACATTGCCATCAAGCAAGCCTTAGTAGCACTTTACTCCAAATGATCCATTCAAAGACTCTGTCTCCCGCAGGAGCCAGACAGAGATTGCGATGGCAGTGCAGCCCAGAAAGCCGGCATTTTAAAACAGCCAGTTTTTTCCTGCTGCTGAGTCAGGACAATTTCTTTGCCGCACGCAACCAACAAACAGCAAAAAGCTTTCTTAAATTCTCTCTCTCTCCTTTTTAAGCCCTCTCAGGTTTTACGTGGAGTTCATTAGCACGTTGGGTGCCACTCTGTTGTAATAGGAGCAGCGGGGCTGCTTCTCCGGCACCCGGCCGCCCACATGGCTAGCTTATGCCCTGAAATAATTACACGGAAACTGTATTCTTTTAAACACTGCCTGGCCCATTAGTTCCGGCCTCTTATTGGCTAGCTCTTACATATTGATCTAACCCATTTCTAATATTCTGTGTAGTACCACGAGCTGGCTTACCAGGAAAGATCTTAACCTGCGTCTGTCTGGAGTGGGAGAATCATGGCGACTCCTGACTCGGCTTCTTTCTCCCAGCATCCTGTCTGTTTACTCCACCCACCTAAGGGCTGGCCTATAAATGGGCCTAGGCAGTTTCTTTATTATTTAACCAATGACCTTCCTCCATCACATAAGGGCCATTCCCTGTAATTGATTCCCCCATGACTTTAGACATCACCTGAGTACGCTTCTCAGTCCTTTGTACTTGCCCCCCCCCAAAGAATTTTCTGACCACAGAGTTCATGTTACTGCAGTTCAGAAAACTGAATCTACATTAAATGTAAGACACAATTATTTCACATATCTCTAGGAAAGGTATACAGACTACTAAATCCTGATCCTCTGTTGGTTATCATATCCATCACTAGTCAGGCAGAACAGCTCACCCCAACCATACCAGCACTCCAGAGACTGAAGCAAGAGGATTGTCATGAATTCAGGGCCATCCTGGGCTCTATGATAAAGTCCAGGCCAACCAAAGGCTTGTTTTAAAAGAATAAAATAAGGCTGGGTGCAGTGGCACACACCTTGAATCACACCATTGAGACAGGTGGATCTCTGAGTTTGAAGCCAGCCTAGTCTTCCTAGTGTGTTCCAGGATAGCCAAGGCCATAGAGTGAAACCCTGTCTCAAGTAAACAAAGATACCAATTTTACAATCTTCAAATATGGGTCACATTTGTTATGGTGGTATGTGTGCTTGAAACTGATGAAATCCGTACTTTGATACCTGTCAGTGATTTTCAGTAAGTCTTGATATCTGTGCTGAAAGGGGACACCTACAATGATGGTTATCTCATTCCTTATGTGGAATGAGATGGGAGAAAGCTTGTCCTAAAGAATACTCCTGGTGAAACCACAAGTCATGTTGTCAGCAGCGGCAGCCTGAGAAATTGCTTAGCTAGGGACCTCCATTCAGGCAAAGCTAGGTTCTTGACTAAGCTATCAGAAAGAATTTCTGGATGAGTTCAAGTGAGACGAGAGACAGTGTGCAACTGAAATGTAAGCATGGATATTTGGTGATGGAGAGGGAGGAGAAACGGATGCTTAGGTGTCTTCGAAGTGGCAATATAGAATTCTGTAGTTTTCTAAAGTGACATTCTTCAAAGGATGTAATTCACAAGGATCAAAGGTAAAGCAAAAATTCAGGGCAAAACTACAAGTTGGTTTGGTTTGGCAGTTGGGAGAGTTTGCTGTTCTTCCAGAGGACCTGAGTTCAGTTCCCAGCACTCACATGCCTGCACTCAGCTCACACATGTCTGTAACTCCAGCTGGCCTCCACGGGCACCTGGACACATAAATAAAGATAAGGTAATGTTTAAATGCAAGGTGGTTTACTTCCTGTCCCCCTCTTAAGCCGGGTCTCACTATATAGTCCAAGGAGGCTTGAAACATCTTATGTAGACCAGGCTGGCCTACAAGTGAATCAGAGAGATTCACCTGTCTCTGCCTCTCAAGTGCTGACAAAGACTGATATATGCCACCAGCCTGTTCCCCTTTTTCTTTATGTTAAAGAACTTTCTGTGTGGTGCACGCCTATAGTCCTGGTACTTGGGGGACATAGGCAAAACGATCACACCCAAGTATAAGGCCAGCCTGGTCTCTGTAGTGAATACCAAGCAAGCGAGGGTTACATAGCGACACTATACCTGTGATCCTCTACCTAAAAAAATCACCACAAACAAAAATGCATTTTTTCTTTTGTAAATGAAATTGAAGGGTACATCGTTTAGATCTGAGGAGGAGAAAGGAGTTCTGAAGTGTTGAAACTCAAGGCCACAGACACTGTAGCCTTAAATAGCACAGTTTCTTTGTTACTCCAACATTCTAGGTTGGAGATATCTTGGGAAACAAGTGCTCCAGTGTAGACAAAGATGGTTTTTTTATCCACCCTGTTGAAGTTTCTGACTCCCAGCCAGGTTCTGGAGTAAGGGGGGGGGTCTCTTTGCCCTGTCCACTTAATTTTCCCCTGCCTGTCTCGGTGGGAAAACTTCTTATTAGAGAATGTGAACAGTGGTCAAATCTGGAGAGAGGGTGGGGCAGTGGGGAGATCAGCTAAGAGCTAATGTGGGCATGTGAAGTCATGCAGCAGTCAGTTGGAAAGCTCTCCTTTGTGAGCCCCAAAGATGAGTTAACTCCTAAGCAAAGCAGCTTGATAGACCCTGGCCAGAGCTACAGTTCAGTACGGTCCAAAGGCCACAGACAAAGGGGGGCAGCTGCTATAACTCTTCTTCCTCCTGGGATCCTCTTTCCTCTCAAGGTGTACCACAGTGGGCAGTCGCAATTCATCCAAGCTCAGTACCCACTGGACGTTCTGAGGACTCCCTCTTCCTTCTTTCCATACTCGGTCCTTTCTTCAGAGCCAGCATTTGACACTCTGAACCTCTGGAGCAGGAGGGAGCAGTCCGTGTTTCTGGTAGTGACTGAGCCTGCTGTTTTTCCCTCTTAGCTAAACTCCTGACCTGGCACAATTATATGTAACCAAGTATACGCTTTGTCTGGGGTTATGAGTCGGGCTTCCACCACCACCCCCGTTTTCTTCTCACAACTGATTTGTGGCCAATTCTAGTTTGTGAGGATCACCTGAAAGTCTGTCTGACCTGAACCACCAGGTAGCTTTGGATCCCACATGAAACTGAGCTTCACCTCCACCAGTCAAGAGAATCTTTATTCTCAGGGAACGTCCCAGTCTAAGGGATGATTTGAATCAGTGCAATGACCCTTGGTCTCACAACTGACCACGGGGAAGATTTGTCCTTTAGGGACCCCTCTTTGAGGAACATGGCATTTCTAGTAGTACTAGAGTCTTGCCCCTTCACCCACCTCTGATTCATTCCTGGGATGTTTGCTCAAAACCTGGTCTAAATTTGATCTTCAGTCCCTCAACTCTGAGAGAGATGATTGCATACGGCCATGCTATACCATCTTCCTTACACTCAGTTCCCAGTGACATCCTTGGTTAATCCTCCCTTTGTGGTCATTTGAGTCCATGCTCAACCTCCAAGCTTCTCTACCACCCTTCTACCTGACAACTCTGCTCCCACCTCCCTGTCTGTCTTTGCTACTTGTCTCCCCGTCTTCCTCTCCATCTCAGACCCTATACCCAACAGCTCCTCCTCCCTACCCAGATACACTCTTTCCCTAATGTACTAGCTTATGACCTTCGTATAGGGGATCAGTTCAAACTCAGCTCCCCCCTCACGGGAGACATCCTTTCCCTTTGCGGGGTCACTAATGGAGACTTTGGCATTATCCAGCCACACATCCGCACGTCTGACCTGTGCTGAAAACAAATGCTTTCTGTGCATCCCACCAAGCATGCTCCCTGCAACAAGTCTCCCATTCAGCCTACACTTCAGGACTTCCTTCCTCTTCCCTAGCCTTTAGGCCTTCAGAAAAAAAGGATCCATTTGCTGCATAACATTTTCCAGGGGAGCAGATGCCTTTGGCACCCCAAACTGCAATTGCATACAGGATTTGGAAAGAGAGATTTCTTTGACTCTCTGTGTACTCTTTTCTGTCCTGATTGTTCTTGCTTAGACAAGACAGTTTGCTGCCCAAGGTCACTGGGAACTTTGTTATCTTGGCCAGTTCTTGCTGGAATGTGAGATTTTGTAACTCTGGGGCTCTTCTGAAACCACGATGAAAAGGTCTGAGAGCCCTTTTAAAAAAATCCAAGCAATAATAAAGTCTGCCCAGTACCTGCAACAGACAAGAACTTTATAGTTTAACAGAGTGTTGTGGACAGGTTATCTTAGGTTGTTACTTTACATCATTAATATAAATTTCATTCCCTTTCAATACATAACTGAACGTGTTTGTTCTGTTGCTCTGTCTTATGACATTACAGAAGTAAATGAAGTCAAAAAACTGGAACTGGGAGAGAGAACGATGTAAAGAAGAGTATAAGCATGAGCTATATTTTGAGAAGGGAAGTATCACATGAACATTTGTACTATGGAGACCCTTCTTTGTCTCTAGCTAAGGTACTGATGACAAACTGAAGCAACTGTCCCACTCAAGTCTAGCTTGGTAAGCCAATGATTCCAATTAGAAGAGTTGCCTGGAGGAGGAGGGGTGAGGGATCCTTTACAGGGGCATGGGCAGCACTCAGGTGACTACACGCAGGTGACTACACTACTGAAGAAAATGTCAGTGTCGTTTCCAACAGCCGTTGTTAACTGCCAATAGACCTCAGGGAAAGGTAGTGCCCCCTGAGCCCCTGCCGCTGGCAAACACTAACTGCCTACACATCCTTGGAAGGTGAGCAAGGTTCCAGGAGTCTGTCCCCTCTCCAGAGTGGGCCATTAATGGCTCAGTATGGCACAGTTTCCATGTAGGTAATTATAAATGTTAAGAATTCAAACAGACAATGGCCGTTGCGTGCTCAGAGGATAGTATTCTACAACATTCCACCCCTTCCTCCATCTCTTACATGCACTGATGTTCCCTGAGGCTTGGAAGAGGCGACTTGGATACCTCCCTACTCTGGACCAACCTAGAGCTAAGGGAGCCCTGCTGTCACCTGCTGCGCCTGCCCAAGAACTCTGAACTACTGCCTCTTGCCATATTTACTTTGGAGTGACCTACACAGGCCCCTTTGTCTGCCTTTTCTTTGTCTTGGTCCTTCTTGGTTCGTTTTGCACTTTCCGGTACCAATTTACACTGTCAGTCGGTATCATTCAGATCTGCCAGGGTCTCTCCTATCTTGTAAAGACCTTGGCTTGCCTGTGCTGGTTAGGTTTTATTGTTTGTTTTTGAGGGTTTTTTTGTTCATTTGTCAACTTGGCAGAAACTAAGGTTATCTGAGAAGAGAGACCCTCAATTAGGAAAATGCCTCAGCTGGGTGTGGTTGCTCATGCCTTTAATCCCAGCACTCAAGAGGCAGAGCATGTGGATCTCTGAGTTTGATGCCAGACTGGTCTACAGAATGAGTTTCAGGACAGTCAGGGCTACACAGAGAAACCTTGTCTCAAAAAACCAAAAATAAAAGAAGAAGGAAAAGGAGGAGGAGGAGAAAGAGCAGAAGGAAGAGAAGAAGAAGAAGAAGAAGAAGAAGAAGAAGAAGAAGAAGAAGAAGAAGAAGAAGAAGAAGAAGAAGAAGAAGAAGAAGAAGAAGAAGAAGAAGAGGACGAGGAGGAGGAGGAGGAGGAGGAGCAACAACAACCAAAAAAAACAACAACAAGAAGAAAAACAGAAGAAAATGCCTACATCAGATTGGCCTGTAGGCAAGTCTGTGATTTTCTTGGTTGTTGGTAGATGTGTAAGGGTCCAGCTCATTGTAGGCAGTGCCACCTCTGGGCAAGAGGCCCTGGCAGGGGGCAGAGATACAATGAAGATACCTGAGTGTAAGCCTGGAGAGCAAACCAGTAAGCGGCATTTCTTCATGGTTTCTGCCTCTGCTCCTCCTCGAGATCCAGCCCTGGGTCATCCCCCATAATGAAATGTGATCAGAACATGTAAGACAAATAAACCCTTTCTTCCCTCAAACTGCTTTTAGTCATGCTGTTTATCATAGCAACAGAAAACAAACTAAGACACCACCATTGGTCTCAACAAAGCAACTAAAAGCTTCAGGCAGTCTCAGGATACCTGTTGAATTAACTTTCTTCTTAGCTGTCCTATGGAAACTGTTACCAGGTCTGGAGATCTGGACATCTAGTCCCACCTCTCTCCTGACTAGTTTCATCAATAATGCCTGTCTGCCAGTTCCTGATATTTATGGGTCTCTCTGCCAGTGACTCTGATGAGCTAGTATATCATGTTAATGTTCCTCAAGGTGTCTCAGGCTATACAGCCTTTGTCTTAAGGAGGGATGGGAACTTAGATCGCTCAGTTTTTCCACTTCCACAGCACTCAGAGTGATCCCATCTGCCACCATGCCCCATCATGAGCCAGGCTGTGAGAGGCTTACTCATTTCTCATTTAAAGGCCTTTTCCAATTTCTGGACTGGGGCATTACTAAGGTCTCCATTTGTTTGCCGTAGCATGGACTTTCCCCTTCCTTAGTGTTAAAGGTTGGTCATAAAGGTTGCTCCTACCACTTCCACTTATCTTCCTTCTCAATGTCCAATTCTTTCCATAGGTCCCATGGTCGGGGAGGACCCAAGGAAAGACTATTTAGCACAGATCTAATTTGACACTCTTACCCTTTTTCCTTTATCCTCCATCCCCTCCATTACCCTGCCAGCTATAGAAATGACAACCTGGTACGTCCACCTCATTCTCTCTGGGGTTTTTTCCCTGCCAGTTCAGAGGTTATTGCAGAGGCTAGCACCTGCACCTTCCCCTTTGTGCAAACAAATTCTTTGTAGGCAAACAGCTTAGCCTGGTTGCATTCTTACTGCATTGAGCAACAACCATGTGACTACCAGCACAGAATGCTTAAGGTTCCACACCATAGTGCTATTTTCACAGGTTGGAATGCATTTTCCAACCCATCAGCCATTTTGAGGGTGCCCCCCCATGCTCACTGGTAGACCACACAAAAGGAAGTTTAACACTCACACCACTTAGAGGAAGATGGCCTTCTTGAGGTTCCCACCTTCAGAAGGATCAGCCTTAGTTGCATGTGTTTCTCCCACAGCAAGTACAATACAATTGCCACTGTAACACGAGGGCATTTCATTCCATGCAGCAGGGGAAAGGTCAGCACTATGGGACTGACCCTGAGGACACACCCCAACTTCTCTATGGTTCTGTCCTGCCCCACTTTGTGTGCTAAGTATCATGTGGATCTTTGCTTGAGCCAAAATGTTCATTCACCCCAGAAATGTCACTAGTGACAGGCCAATGAAACAATCCCACCTAAGTTTATTTCAGTGAACCGTTGAGTTTAATTAGGGTTACTTATAGGAGCAGAAGTGGGGGGTTATTACAGAAACATGGACAACTTACAAGTGGCGACTCCAGTGGGGGAGAAAATGTCTCATTTTTTTCTTCAATAATTGTTAATTTCCTCTACATTCTCAGAGAGGGATGAGGACTCGTAAATGCCTCCTACTAGTGATAGTTAACTGCTTGCAATTCTTTGATAAGGGAATGAGGCCTTTTCATCCCTCCGTGATTGAGTGTTAATGGGTTTGACCTTGCCCAGTTCCTGTACAGGTGATGACTACTTCAGGAGTTCCAGGGGACAATGGCCATTTTCTGACTAGAGAAAGAGAAAGAACAACATATTCTTTTTTTGAATAAAGACTTTTGTACAGGAAAATAAGATTTGTCCTAGGATAAAATGGTTGACCAAAATGAGAAAAAAAAAATATGAAGGCCAAACCAGAAACCTAAAGCACATTTCAGAAAGTCTGAGTAAATCATTCAAGATTTGTGAAGGATCAAACTTAAAGGTGCTATATGTATGCTAATTAAAGGGAAATAAAATTTCTAAAGTCAAAATCAGAAACATTGATGTAAAACTAGAATCTGGTTCTCTGTTTTAACAGTGATGCCCTCTTAAGTTATTGATTTGCCTTTGGGAACCTTTACAAAAATGACTGTAAAGAACAATAATTTGGAGGGTATCGAGGCTTAGGACCCCAACGCAGGTGTGCTCTGAGACTCGTGTAGCTCTCAGTCTTCATCAGAGAAGTTTCTTTTTGCAGTGGGCAGTGGCCAATGCAGAGACTCACAACTGGTAAAAGCGGAAAATAAGTGCGGGTTGCTTGGCCCTAAACTAGACATCTGTATCTCCTTGTCAGAGACGCAGGGAACATCCAAAAGAAAGAAAAGAATGAATGTAAGAGCCAGAGGTTGGGGAGGTTGCTGCACAGTGTCTTCTACACACTGTCCTCAGAAACTCACTGCTGCTAAGGTTATCTGTGTGTGCAAGATTAGGCCTGTCGCCATTTTGTCATCCACAAGGCCATGAGGGAGGGAGCTATTCATGTTTTGATAAATAAGCCCACACACACTTACACTCATGAAAGCAACCATAATTAAACTCAGTATGCCAAAAACTGAGGCTTACCAAAGCCATGACTTACTTAAAGGCCCGTTTGGGCTCTTTCCTAAGCATTGTCAATTTTTTTTTTATATAAGAGAAAACTATAAATCATGTAAAAACTATTCTTCTGCATGTTTAACAACCAAAACAAAGAAGATGAAGTCAATGGGGAATATAAGGGACTCAAGGGAAAGCAAATATGTTGTCCACATCCCCACGAAACTAGCCAGGAATCAGAAGACTTTGGGTCTCATCTAAAAGAGGCAATTCCAGTAAACCCACGCACTCTCTTGATTAGAGGCCAGGAAGATGCTGGAGGCTGGACCCTCCCTCTTGTACATCCTACAAGGAGGAGGGCTATTAAAGGGGGAAATGTCTCCTTTGCCTCCAAAGAAAGCCACACAAAAAGACTCCAGTCCATCATCTCTTCACATGGCACAATTGGTGGAGGAAAACCTGAAGAAGGCAAGGGGCTCCTCCCAAGTCCCTAAAAGTAACCCCTAAGTACTTTTTACTAATTTTAACAATAAAAGAAAAGGGTTAGTTTTTAGTCACATACCCGGTCTTGAACACCCTACTGAAATGCATAATTCAAAATAAAGTAACTAATAAGATCGTTGAACAAAAGTCTACCAAGAACTGCCCGGGATTCTCATTCAGACCCGGGTCAGTCAGGGGATCTGCTGCTCATAAAGCCCTGTAGTCCTTCAGGTGACAGGCCTCAGGCCATTTTAAAGGGATAATATTCCAATGGTGATCAAACTCCAGGGAATTATTACTAGGTTTATCTCTCTCTGATAATGCTCTATTTTCCAGAAAGTACTCAAATAAGAGATGAGAACCCTATTGAAACAGTAAACCAACTGAGAACTTAGGCTTTCTCTTCAAAAGACCCCCTAAGGGTCAACTTGAGGTAAGTCCATGGACCCATGATTCATTAGGTTTCTCTCTTTTTTTTTTTTTTTCTTGGTTTGGTTTTTTCGAGACAGAGTTTCTCTATGTAGCCCTGGCTGTCCTGGAACTCACTCTGTAGACCAGGCTGGCCTCAAACTCGCAGAGATCTGCCTGCCTCTGCCTCTGCCTCCTTAGTGCTGAAATTAAAGGCACGTGCCACTGCCACCTGGCTTAGGAGATGTCCTAAGAGCACTTCATGTCACCCTTACCTGTGTCCCACCAGGCAAATCACTACTGTTCTGCCATAAAAATCCTTTCAAGGGACTGGAGAGGTAGCTTGCTGCTTAAGAGCATCTGCTGCTCTTGTTTTCTTCTGAGCACCCAGACAGGCATTTCAAAACTGCCTGTGACTCCACAGCTGGAGAATCTGATGCTCTTTTGGCCTCTACAGGCCCCTGTAGAGACACATGTGTACAGAAACATGTCACACAACACACACACACACACACACATTAAAATTTGAAATTGAAAAAAAAATAAGTTCTAAAACTTCTTTTCAGCAGTTCTGATCTGTTGTCAAAACAAATCTGTGTGGAACTGAGTCAATAAAACTGCAACCCTCTGCCGGTTTCTCCTTGGCTGCTAAAATCCTCATCGCAGCTCTTATCCTCAGGCTTCTCCTCAGCCTTGCCCTATATTGTCTGTACTTCAGTCTTTAGCATATAGCCCTTAACTCCTCCTATGAACCTAGAGCCCGGCCAACATAGGGAAACGAAGATGGAGAAAGGTTGGCAGAGAGATTTCACTCCCATGCCTCCAGGCAAGGAACTCAAATATCTACTAGCTCTGGTGGATACTTTCCTAGGAAGGATATTGGTGTTCCTCACTGAAACAGAAGGGGCGTCAGAGGTGACACTGTCTTTATAGAACACATTATTCCTCCCTTTGGGCTCCCCTAGACCCTAATGTCTGAAAATGGCCTGACTTTTATTTCCAATATCACCTGGGGAGTAAGTAATGCTCTCAAAATTAAGACCTTGGCACCATCAGTCTTCTAAAGGATCAAGGCAAAAGAATTCATGACTCATGCCCTAATCTCCTTCCAGAGTCAAGATTTCTTGGCCCGCTCTTCCCCCAATTATACTTGAAGATCCTGCATTAATCCCACGTCTACACTCTACCTCAACCCTTTGACATGCATTAGTGTAGGCCCATCCTCTAAAAGGACTTCTTTTCCATCCAGAGACTCATTAACTCAGTTGGTATGCAGCATTGGTACAGAGTGTTAAGGCCATCACCGAGTACCAAGATCAGTAAAGTCCCGAGCCTCTTTGTGATGTCCTCAGGATGTTAACCTGAAAGATTAAGTCTATCTCGCTGTCCCACAGCATAAAAGGCTAGTGGAGGCTATCTGGACCGAACACTATCAAGTCTCATTCACATCCCCAACTGTAGTCAATTTATAAGGCTGTCCCATGAGTTAATTTGCTGTCTCTCTCCCAGTTCAAACAGCCTATTCCTGTGGTCCCCTTGGAGATCTCCGATCTCCATCTCCTTTTTAAATAGTTGTTTTGAACATTTATTCATTTGTGCCTCTCTCTCTCTCTCTCTCTCTCTCTCTCTCTCTCTCTCTCTCTCTCGTGTGTGTGTGTGTGTGTGTGTATGACTTGAGTGGGTTGGTTCTCTCCTTCCACTACTATGAGTTCCATGGATTAAACTCAAGTTATCAGACATGGGGGCAAGTGTTCTTACCCACCAAGCCATCTCACTCATCCTCCCTTTCTTTTTCTGATGCAACTCAGGTGAATCCGATCCTCATGAACCTCCAGACCCTACCAACTAATCCCAGTTCAGTTTCTCTCACCTTTTTGGGTTCTGTGATATAATTCTATAAAGCAGTTTCTTCCTATCCTGTGGATGTCTTACAGGACCCAACCCTTTCCATGGAATTTTAGCCAGGACCCGTTCCTCTAGGAAAACTTCTTACATTACCATGACCATCACTTACCTCAAAACATGAAACCTTCCTTTGCTTCTATTGCCCAATACATCCGGGCACCTATATCAGAACTAGGGTTTCTCTGCATCCTGATAATCAATGTATTTATGTTCTTCACTTGCCATCCCTAAAATCACTCTGAAATGGCATCTCTGGTGTTTTCTCTGCTCTTTTTTGTCTTAGCATTCTCTGACTTGCCCTAAAGGATAACTAATATGGTGGTGGTACTGTAGTGAGAAACCTCCTAATAACTAACCCCTCTCCCAAGAAAGCCCTCTACTTGGTGGTTACTTGGATCTGAGACAAAGTATCCTAAGATAGAAATTTGCTGCAGCTTGCCTATCCTGAGTAACCTACAAACTGTTTCAAGTCCTAACCAATCATGAGCCTCCTCCTGTGCCACCTCCTGGCACTCCCACCACGTTGCTGGTATTTCCTGCTTCTTGCTCCTGCTACAGCAGAAAGACAAGAGCAACTCTAACTCAAGGGCTTAAGTCAAAATGCAGTTCAGAATCCTTGACTCATAAATTTCAGGAAGTTTTCTAGACAGATTTGGAGTTTCTTGGGAGCTATATTCACCTTCTGGATGAATTTCTGCTCTGTGTCTTGAGGCCCAGTTTACTTAGCCTTCAAATAGATACAATTGCTATCTTCCCAATACCAAGACTTTAAGCTTTCCCAAGTGGCAAGAATATCAACATTACCACTGACATCCATAACTGAACTCTAGCCTCCTGCAATCACTATTCTTGCCTCCTCTAAAGTGCGTCTAGAACAGTGGTTTTCAACCTGTGAGTTGTGACCTCTTTGTGGTCAAACCACCCTTTTGAACTTCTGCCTGAATGACCACATATAACCTACACACATGCACAAAGGCCTCTCAGAAAGCTTCTGTACTTAGAATTTCTCTTTACTATCTTGTCCGATATACTGTGCTAATGTCTACTTCTCTGCCTTTTAACTCATGGGTACCTGACCTGTCAATATTATCTCCCCACAGAAGAAAAAGAGAAGAGGAGGGAAGAGAAGAGAAGGAAGGAAGGAAGGAAGGAAGGAAGGAAGGAAGGAAGGAAGGAAGGAAGGAAGGAAGGAAGGAAGGAAGGGGAGATGGAAAAGAGGGAGGGGAAAAAGAAGAAAGAAAAGAAAGGGGAAGAGACAGGAAGAGAAAGAGAAGAGGGAGAAGAGATGAAGAGAGAATAGGAAAGGAAAGAAAATCTGGGACCCAGTAAAGCTAAAGAGGTTTTGGCCATGGAATCCGGTTTAGGAATAGTAGATGGCTGGTGGTGCTCACAGTTGCTGGGAATCTTGGTGCTATGGCATGCACTCATCACAAACTGTCATTGTGTTATCCAGACAGTCTTAAGAGGATTGTTCAGGCTTCACTGTACCAGTGTGTATGTCTGCGCTGGGCTGGCAAAAGAAATGCCTTTTCTAGTCTTGTCTCCTACTCACTTTAAGTAGACATGAAGGCTCAGAGTGTCCTTATATTAGGGCCCAAGAAATTAACCCAAGTCAGAAAGGAGATACAGGAACACCTCCAACGAGAAGACACGAAACCAGACTCTGGTCTATTCATACTCTCCTTCAGGGTAAGGTGTTGACAAGAGCTCACTGACATGGGCTAGAAGCCTTGTAGAAACAAAGTCCTCTAGCAATGAAGACCGTAGGCTAGACTATCCTAGGTTTAAGGACAGGGTGGAAAATCAAAGGTAAATGAGGAGAGCCTGTATGAAGCACAAGTAGGTGGGGCTTCGGGAGCTTGATCTAAAAGGGAACCAGGATCATACACACATACACACACACACACACACACACACACACACACACCTGTTATTTTGTGGTGCCTGAGATTGAAACCAGGGCCTCATGCTAGCACATTGCCACTGAGCCACTGAATTCTATCCCCAGATGAACAAATTTTGATGTCCACGGGCACTTTCTGGATCTTTAAATAAGGGCAACTCCATTAAAAATGGCTTGGCGCTGAGGAGCCAATAGCGACTTCCTAGTGGGATGGACACCACCTGGCAAGGAGTACACCTGATTATTCCATGTCAAAGCTCATTCTCAGGACAAAAAGTATAAGATGGGAACAAGTTATCCAGGCAGAACTGGGTAGACAGTAGCTGAGACAGACGGAGGAGAAAGTAACTCATGTGGATGAGCTTGAGTAAATGCAGATGAGAGTCTGAAGAGATGAGGCCAGAGCCAGAGTGTGAGGAGAGTTGATGTTGAAGCTAAGGGCTTTAAGAGCTATGAGAAAATACTGCATGGGGGTAATCAAGAAAAAATGTCCTAGCTTTGTCTATTCATTCACTCATTCATTCATTATTGCCACAGACATTTATTTTGCAAAAAGTTGAAAGGAAAATGTCCCTGACGTGATTTTATTTTTATGCTATGGCAAGATAGGCCTTCCGCGGTGGGAACAAGAATTGCTATTTTCTCACATGGCCACTATTTCAATACTGCTCTGATGTGCACTAATTGTCATCTCCACGCATTTCATCCCACGGTGCAGAAAAAGAGACTCGTCCCATTATATCCCTTGGATGTTCATCTCAACCTCACATCATGGATCCCCAGTCTCTCCTGTGTGCACACATTGGCAGCTTCAACTCTATAATCACCACCAAATTGATGCCTGACATCAACCAAAGTGATTTTGGTTACACACACACACACAAACACACACACACACACAAAGATGTTAAAGTAGGCTTTTTCCACTGGGTGCTCTTAATGGTGTAGGATCAGCTGGTTCTTTGCTGGGGGTTGTCTGTGCACACTAGGCTATTTAGCAGCATTCCTATCCCCTAGAGATGCCAGATGCCAATGATAGGTCCCTCCCCAGTTGTAACCAACTGTCCAACTGTCCTTTGGGAATTCCTTAGCACCTCTCTTAAAAACTTCCTGTGCTTTGTTGAAGATGCTGTACCCGCTAAAGACAAAAGTACATATTAGCCAACTACTTGCCCTAGAGAGGGGGAGTCTTTTGTACATGTAAAATAAACAAGTCAATAAACTTCCATTGGGTTTTTCTTTTTTTTATGTCAACATCAATTTTGTTCAAAGAAACCTTTCCAATTTAGAACCTATGGAGATGATTCTTCTAAAGTTACATTTGAGGTGCCCGTAAGACTGTGAAACTGAGTGGAGAGATCAAACAAGCACTTAGAGAGGTTCAAGATAATTATTCTGGATAAAAGTGTTCTGGAGTTACCAGTCAGTATTCTAGCAGGTATTACTAACTGGACTCAATGGAAGAAAGAAAGGAAAAAAGGAAGAAAGGAAGGAAGAAAAGGGAGGGAGGGAGGGAGGGAGGGAGGGAGGGAGGGAGGGAGGGAGGGAGGGAGGGAGAAAAACAGGCACAAAAGGCATGAAGGTGGGGGACAGATGTGTTAGGGGTGTCCAGAGGCAATGGGAGGAGGCAGTAGGTTGAAGAGACTCTAGATACATTGTATACATGTATAAAATTTCCAAAGAATAAATAAGTGTTTTTTAAAAATCAGGAGTTCAAAAAGTCTTCAGGGGTCTTGCCCTACACGGAACCCTTTATGACAGTTATGGGGCTAGCCAACTGCTTTCCGGTTGAATTTTAGGGAGAAATCCATGCCTGTTAATACAAACTTAACAAAAGCCCATATGATAGGCCTGGCGGCGGCGGGGAAAAAGGAGGGGGCTACTACTGCTGTTTTGCTGTATGTACATGATGTCAAACCTTCAGAATGTTTGTGGTTATACCCATAGATTGGTGCTGCTCTCAGCCTTCATCAGGGAAGCTTGGGTTTGGAACAGGAAGTGACTAATGCAGACTCCTAATGGGTGAAAGTGCTGAAAAACCTGACTACTGACTGCTGGTCCCTGAATGAGACATCTATATCCCCTCCCCCAAGGCTCAGAGAACATCTAGAAGAGAGAAAGGAAAGGCGGTCAAGAGTCAGAGGAGGAGTGGTGTCAATTGTCTTCTGGGAATAACGTGGCTGTTGTAACCCAGCCACTGTGGCTACCTTCATAAGACCTGCACAAGGCTGGTCCCATCGCCCGCTTCAGCTATCCACGGGGGAGGGGCTCATAAGCGCTCTCCCTCAGGAGTTTCAGGCAGTTAATGGTTACCATGGAAGAGGAGTCATAGCCCTCCGTGATAGCCACTGACTGATAAATTGCCACGGCTGAAGTAAAAATCCCCAACCCATTCGTTCTCAGGCAGGCGACCTTAATTAAATGTGCTGGACCAAACGAAAGGGATAGGAAAACAGTAAGAGGACTTGTAGGGAAGAAGATGTTGAGTGGGTCCTGGAAGAGGATGAGAGGATAATAGGGGAGGCTATTAAAATACATTGTATCTGTATAATGAACTTGTGAAAAAAATAATTCTTTAAACAAGGAAAACATTCTGGAGGTCAGGGCCAGAGTGTGGCTCAGTTGGTAGATGCTTGTCTAGCCTGCACAGAGCCCTAATCCTAATTCCACCCCAACAGTGGATAACCTGACTCTGGCAGTGCCTACCTGTAATCCCAGCGTTTGGGAAGTGGAGGCAGAAGGATGAATTCAAGACCAGCCTCAATAGAAAAAGCCCATGTAGTTTACCAAATGGCTCGTGTTGTCCCTGTGCCTCAGACAGTGGAGGGGAGAGAGGGTAAGGGTAAACTTTCTGAGTATCTAACAGGGCAATTCTGGGAGGATTTTTGTTTGTTTCACCAAAGGCCTTTCTTTTTAAAATCAGCCTTATTAGAAGGGGGACTGAAGAGGCGATCAGCTGGAGGGACGAAGTGTTTCAGGACTCCATCAACTATAGTTAGCCCTCAGACGTAGGTTTGGGAAGTTTACAGTTTGTTGCCGTTTTTCATGGTATTTTTTTAAGTTAAAATTTAAATTCACAGACAAAATAACGCTTCTCATCATAACATTCTCATGATCAGATGTCATTGTACTCCTCACCCCCCCACACACACTACCTTCCTCTGTCATTCCCCACTTCTTCCCAGATCTCCCCAATCCCTCCTCCCTCTCAAACCCCCTCATTCTTTCTCCCCATTCCTTCTCACTTCCACTCCTCTTCCCCTTTCTCACTCACCTCCCTCCTTCCCTCCTACCTGGCCCTCCCCCTCCTTTCATCCCTGTTCTTTCTCAACCCCTCCTCCTCTTTCCCACTCACCTTCCTCCTTCCCTCCTCCCTGCCCCTTCCCCTCTGTTCATCCCTGTTTTCTCATCCCCCTCCTCCCCTTTCCCACTCACCTTCCTCCTTCCCTCCTACCTGGCCCTCCCCCTCCTTTCATCCCTGTTCTTTCTCAACCCCTCCTCCTCTTTCCCACTCACCTTCCTCCCTCCTCCCTGCCCCTTCCCCTCTGTTCATCCCTGTTCTTTCTCATGCCCCTCCTCCCCTTTTCCACTCACCCCTCCCTCCCTCCTCCCTGCCCCTTCCCCTCTCTTCATCCCTGTTCTTTCTCATCCCCCTCCTCCCCTTTTCCACTCACCCTCCCTCCCTCCTCCCTGCCCCTTCCCCTCTGCTCATCCCTGATTTCTCATCCCCCTCCTCCCCTTTTCCACTCACCCCTCCCTCCCTCCTCCCTGCCCCTTCCCCTCTCTTCATCCCTGTTCTTTCTCATCCCTCTCCTCCCCTTTTCCACTCACCCTCCCTCCCTCCTCCCTGCCCCTTCCCCTCTGCTCATCCGATCTTTCTCATCCCCCTCCTCCCTTTTTCCACTCACCCCTCCCTCCCTCCTGCCCCTTCCCCTCTGCTCATCCCTGTTTTCTCATCCCCCCACCTCCCCTTTTCCACTCACCACTCCCTCCCTCCTCCCTGCCCCTTCCCCTCTGCTCATCCGTGATCTTTCTCATTCTCCTCTTCCCCTTTTCCACTCACCCCCTCCCTCCTCCCTGCCCCTTCCCCTATGCTCATCCCTGATTTCTCATCCCTCCTCCTCCCCTTTTCCACTCACCACCCTCCTTCCTCCCTGCCCCTCCTCCTCTCATCCCTATTCTTTCTCAGCCCTCCTCTTCCCCTTTCCCATTCATCTACCTCCCTTCTCCTTGGACCACCCCTACTCCCACCTCTATTCTCTCCCATCCCCCTGCTTTTCCATTCACCTCTTCCCTCCCCCTTCTCCCATCACTCTTCCCTAATCCCCCTCCCCTTTTCCATTCCTTTCCCTCTTCCCTTTCCCTCCCTCTCCCCCTCTGTTCCCCTTCTCTCCCACCATCCTCCTCTACCCCTCCCCCTCCCCCTTCCCATTCCCTCTTCTATTCCTCCCCCTTCCTGATCCCCACCCTCCTTTCTTCTCCCCCATCCCTCCACAGTCCTACTCCCTCTGCCCACTCCCTCTGGTCTTCTTGTCCAAGGTAGCGCGCCTTTGATTTTCAATAAAAGAAATACTAAAATAGGTCAGACTGATTACTTTTATTTAAATCACATCAAGTTATTGAAAGGATGACTTCATGTAAATTGTCCCTTAGGAGCAATTGTAGAGGAGAGTCTCTCTAGACGTTGAAAGACTCCTCAATAGCAATCTGGAACTGAGTTTCCTCATCCAGTTGAAGATTCACAAAATCTCCATAATCAAACTGATGCCTCTGGTTTAGATGACTAACGAAATTTCTGGTAAGTTGAGTAGGGTTGCCCCATGGAAGAGAGAGGCAAATTGGGCAAATGACCGGAACAATATGAGCTCTGTGGTGGCTGTTGCAGTGGTCCAGCAAACTCTGTCTGGTCATGTTTACTTCTTCACACAGAGGACAATCAAAGGTAGGCTGATCAGGTGGGCTCGCGTTTTCTTCTTCTTGATAAGCCTCGGCATTTTCTGAGGTGGACGCCTCGTTGTTGCTGTTGCCCACGGGCTCAGGAGACACTTGGAAGCTTGCAACAGTTGAAGAAGTCCCGAACTCATCTTGGTACTTTTCGCAAGTTTTGTAATGTTGTCTCATGCGATAGAGTTCAATGCGTTCAGAACAGCTCCGGCAATTACCAGGAAAACTTCTCATGATTGTCTCAAGGTCCAGTGCTCTCTCTGGGCACGCTCTTTCTCTTCTAGTCACACTTCCACGGCACAGGGGGCAATGGTGCCGGCTCTCCTTCATTGCAGTCAGGAAACATTTCCTGCAGAAGACGTGCTGACAAGCCGTGACCCGAACCGGCGTCTTGAAGACTTCTTGACAGATAGGACAGTAGAAATCATCTTCTGTGTAAGGCGTGGAGGCAGACTCGTTCTCAGCCATGGTAGTGACGGGTGGGGAGGCCCAAGGCGATGGCGGCTGTCGGCTCGTGGCTGCCGAGGTTGCGGTGGCGGTCCGGAGCTCGACTCACTCCGATCCTCCAAGCTGCGCGTCAGGTCAAGCTGCCTCTCTCAGCGGCCGATCGGTAGACAGGTGGCCCTGTGCAGCGGTCCGATTTCAGTCCGCTTCTGTCCTGCAGTTGACTGCGCTTTAGAGCAGTGAATCCCCAGCAAATGAAGGGTGGCGCTCTGTTCTCATGGGCCCCAGAGCCTACCAGACCCCAGGCTCACGGTAATGGGGAGACTTCCCACTCCGCGGGCAGCTTTTCTGTGGTTGAGAGCCCGCTGCTGCTGCTTGCCTAGCTGATGGTCACTGCGGAGTGGATAGCCACACAAGAGCCGGAGGCGGGGTCACTAGGACTGCCTCCATAGCAACCAGCGCGTCGCGCCTTCAGCTGGTTGTGACGTAAGCTGCCAGGTCCGTTTACTTTACCAAGATTTTTTTTTTTTTTTTTCAGAAAAAACCCTAACTGGGCCTGGTGGCGCAGGCATGTAATCCCAGCCAGAGAGGGAGGCTGAGGAAGCATGAACGCGAGTTCAAGGCCAGACTGGGCAACTTAGGGAGCAACTTAGAGGAGCCCTTATCTGAAAAAAGTAAAAAGAGGTCTGCGAATAGAGCTCAAAGATTCCGTTGCATGTGCAAAACGCTAGGTTTAATCCCTAGCACTGCATAAAGTCCCCTAAGGCCCTAAGTTTTTCTTCTGTGTGGCCAATTAAGGACCACTGTTATCAGGCTACTGTGACTAACAGCTTATTGGCTCTCCTACCTACACCAAGTTTCTTCATTCTTCTGGTACGCGGGCGCGCGGGCGCGGACGCGGGCACGAGCGCGGGCGCGCACACACAGGTACTCACATGCGACTTTTAAAAGGGCCAACAGAGAAAGAGCTAAGCGCATCATTTAAAATTCCTGTCGAAAAAAAATAAATAAATAAAATTCCTGTCGAGGCTATTATCTTCATTAATTCAGCTTTCGAGTCCTTTCCTTTCATTGATCGGAGCTGAAAAAACCTATCAACCCTTAAACTTGACAGGTGAGACCTATAAGTCCAAGGCAGGAATATACACCCTACATAGCTGACGTCTTACCAGACCCCGGCTTTAGGGTTTTCCCATCTGTACTGCAAACCCAAGCAAGGAATTGTGTGAGCTTTAGAAATTATCCACTCTCAGATCCAGGCAGGTGAAGTGCTTTCTTTCATGTCACCCAAAAAGTCAGTGATGTCCTAGCTGCTTTAACAACATTGGCAGCCTGACTCTTTGCCATCAACTTGCATTTCAGAATAGAATCAATGCCCTTAGTCACCTGGAGCCCCCTGGCAGTGACAGCAGATGTCTTGGGAAGATTTTAATTTTGTTCACTTAAGAAATTGCCCCCCAAAAAAATAAAATAAAAAGAAATAAAAATAAAAAAGAAATTCCCACCCAAGCATTAGGTAAAAATGTCCCTTTTACCTTCAGCATTGCTGCCTGTCTTTCTACATGGTGCCACCTATGCCCCCTGGCCACTCATGTGAGGGTGCTCAGGTACACTAAATCCAAAGAGGGAACCGTGGGGGGGAGGGGAGAGGAAGGGTTGGAGTACAAAAGACACTGAAAAGGACAGGTGCTTCCAGTCCAAATTTGCCTCTGATCGCTCATCTGTGCAGTGGCACCATGAGCGGTGATTGAAACAGTTCACGGACTTCTGGAAATAGCAAATGAGACCGTGCTTATGAAGCTACCCCAAACCTCTCCTCACATTCACGGCGCTTGTTGCCTATTTGGACCAGTTACTGGATGTGTCTGTGAAGTCAAGGGAAAAGAACAAAGCCAGAGACACACAATGGATGCTTTCTCTGTGGAACCATTTCCTAGACAACAACGTGTTAACCAGCTACCCAACATGCTGTAACATACATTCGACAATTTTTCCCACTTGCTGTGGGATGTCTGAAACAATTGGCCTGTCATAGTTCTAAAATGTCTTTCAGACATCTCTGGATGTATAACATGCATATGTATTTCTCCAATGGAGCCGAGTTCTCACAGCATCATGCAGCCTCCAAGACTTCAGATTTCCATGGCTCTTTCTTTCAGAATCACAAGCCTTGTTAGGAAATGCAAGTCTCTAAGCCTAAGTGATGGGAGTAATGCTCCACTGTTAACCTGGAGAGGACAGCATAATAACCATTGATAATACACTTGGGAGTTCTCTTCTCTGGCTCAGCGAGTAGAAATGGTTCCAGATTTGCTGTTCAACTTCAGGAAGGTGGCATTGCTGCCACCGCTATGTTAAGTGACAGTGCAAAAAGAACTTTTCTAGCCCAATGCAAAGGGAGCAGAAAGAAGGAGAGCTGGTCCTAGTAGACAGCAGAGGCAGGATCTGCAATTGTTCTAACCCTTTGCTGCTTGACATCACAGAGAATGCAAAGTGAACGCTTTTCTATGGTTCCTTGATATAAAGAGTTGTTAGATGACCCAGCTCTGGCCCACGAGACAGAGTTGAATTTTTTTTTTGGCTTCTTTTCCCTTCCATAGGGTAGATGGCAGTAAGAATATATACTCAGACTTCCCTGCTTTAAAGTTATTTGAATAATTTCTTCTGTCTGTGATCTTACCACTAACTTACTCTAACTGAATTTTATTTTATGTTTTGGGCTTTGCTGTCAGGAAACCAGTTTGTATATTTTTTTAGAGGTGTGAAAGTAATTGCAATACTCCAAAATTAGATCTACAAAACAGGGTATATGAGATAGGTCAGGTACGGGCTTTATCTTCCCGAATCAGTTTCCTCTGTCCTCCTGGGCTGTAGAAATGGCTCCGTGGTTGAGAGTATATACTGCTGTACCAGAAACCATATCAGGCAGCTCAGAACCAACTGGAACTCCAAGCCTATTCCTCCTCTGGCCTCCTCAAGCATCTGAACATACGTGGCATACATTCACACAAAAACATGTATAAACATAAAAATAAATCTAAAAACTTACAGAAAATGTTTCTGATATGGGTCTTCCAGTGTCGCTCTGGCTTGCCTAGTCCTCACTATCTAAAGAAAGCTGGCATCAAACTTGTGAAAATCCTTTAGTCGCTGCCACCCAAGTGCTTGGATTACAAGCATGCATTGCCATACCTCAGCCCCTTCTATATTTAATCAATGGAAATTTTATGAAAACGTTTCCTTTTTCCATTAATTATTTTAACAAATATTTATATCAGCATGGACTTGTGGAAAATTATTCTGTTCATTGTATTTTATTCTGTGATTGTTTGTTTAGCATATCATATACACATTAGTGTATTGAAAGATTCACCCAAAATTCAGGGACCTCAAGGCCGTAGGCATGGACATTTGTCCCAGTATCTCAAAGAGATGTGTGTTGGTGAGGAGCAGAGAAAGGAACATAAACATGGCTACATTGAGAAGACCAGATTAAAAGACTCAGTGGCTCCCAAGTCTGTCTTTAAAGGGCTGACAGGAAATGTAAGATTTTAAAGGTGAGAGAAATGAGAGATAGTTTTGGTCAGGCTGGTGGTCTTACTGGTCACTATTGCATTTTGCAAGGGGTTCAGGACAAGCTGTTATCCGTGTCATCATTTGAGGAGAGCTATCTGGCTCCCCTGTGATAGTTACTCTTGTTTGAGGGTACAGCTTCTCTTCCCATTATGAGTAATTGTGTGTGGGGGGGGGGTGTTTGAAAATTGTAAAGTAAGAAAACAAACAACTCAACAAAAATGGGCATAGACATAGCCCTATAGTTCTAGCACTTAGGAGACTAAGACAGGAAGCTCGTGAGGACAAGACCAACCTGGCTTATATGTAGCTAGACTCTGTCTGAAGAAAAAGAAACAAAAAAGACAAATAGACAAAATGCTTGAACAGATACTTCACCAAAGAAGATTGTGGTTTGTAAATAAGCAAATTAGGACATAGCCAACATTGTTAGTATTCAAACATGCAAATGCAGACCATAATGAGACACTACTAGGTAACTATTAGAGCAACCAAAATTGGAGCTAGAGAAATACCTTGACAGTTAAGAACACTTACTGCTCTAGCAGAAGACCCAGGTTTAGTCCCCAGCACCCACAAGGACACTCACAATCACAGTAACTCCAGTTCTAAGGGCTATGTCTTCTGACATCCATGGGCTCCTACGCACATGTGATGCACAGAGAGACAGTAGGGCACATACACATTCAACTCTACGAAACAAAATCTGATCCTATCAAGCACTCCAGACAATATAAGGATGAGCAAGAACTGTCATCCTTGGCTTTGAGCTCTGAAATGTCATGGGAAACACTCTGGTAGTTTCTTATAAAATCAAACATACATTTAACACACAGCTCAATAAATCTGAATTCCAGGGATTTGCCTAAGGTAATACAAACTTATATGCACACAAAAATCTGCCATGGATATTTTTATTGGCCTTACTCGTAACCGGCAAGAGCTAGTATCCTCCTTTACAGAATATATGAGCAAATGGTGGTCTAGTCATACAATAAATGGTGCTTGGCAATAGCATAAGACAAACAACTGAGAAATGTCACAGTGTCAATGAATCCTGAATGGTGGATGAAAGAGGCCAAGCCAAAAGGGCTCCATCCTGCCCAATGTTACCTACATGACATTCTGAACAGAAACCAGATCCCGTTGCCAAGAACTGGGGTTAAGGAAGAGGATAATTAGAACCAGGCAGCGGGGTCCAGCACAGGAACTCAGGGCTTAAGGCTTAATACCAACACTTTGGAGACTGAGAAAGGATCACCATGTTCAAGGCCACTCTTGGCAGCATAATGACTGCTAGACTGAGCTACAATATGAGACCCATCTCAATAATAATAATAATAATTTAGTAAATAAAAGACACAAAAGTGGAAAAGAGACTGTCCAGAGAGGAAAGAGAACAGAGGCAGAGGGAGGGAGCAGAAAAGCCAAAAGTACATGATACACTTGTATGCAAGTATCTTCATGAAACCTATTACCATATAAAGTTAGTATACATTAAAAAAAATCCTACTAAATCAAAACCAGGGTCCTGGGAATGCAGTTTAGTGATAAAGCACTTGTTTAGCTTGCCAGAAGCTCTGGGTTCCATCCCCAGTACTGAAAAAGCAAAACAAAACAAACAAAAAGCTGGGCGTGGTGGCACACTCCTATAATTTCAACAATTGAGGGGGGCTGAAACAAGAAGACAAAGAGGAGGAAGGGAGAGAGGGAAAAAGAAGGTAGAAAGGTAGGTGAAGAGAGAAAAAATAAAGGATCAAGAGACAGGTGAAGGGACGGGAGAGAAAGAAGCCTCCTGTGGCGCTAGAAATGTGTATGTTAAGAGTCACAGTAGTTATGGGACTGCCAGATGCACTATGTTAAGGTAGTTACTTGTGTTTGGCAAGTCTTATAGTCCAAGACTCCGAAAAGATTGAATTTTCCTACATATAATTTGTTGTTTGGGAGAGAAAAGAAAGACAAAGAAGAAGGCAGATAAGAAACACAATCAGTTTCTAAAACTGCAAACCAGATTCTGTCTTGTAAAATGCTGCCCACAACGCTGTAATTATCCAACTTGTTTATCTATAAGGACAAGTATGCCGTTTCCGGTACTGTGACTGTGGGCCCTGAAATAACCTGGAAATATCATGTGGACAAAATCCCTTGTGTGTTTGGGACAGGGTTTTACAAGAGAGGATGAGCAAAGAAGCTGCTGATGTACGCCTGTGAAAGGCGTAAGACGTCAACCCTGTTAGGGGACTTAAGGCCAGAGCTTTGGAAATCATCATTTAAGAGGCACAGGTGGGCTGACGATTTCTTCTGAATAGAAGGCAGGAAATCTTGCTCAGCTTTGTTCAAGCCGGTGAGTCACTCTGAGTGAATCTTTTCAGAACAACAATTCCTTAGGGCAACGGGCATCACTCATTACCAAGGCTGGGAAGAGATGGCAGCCCACTCAGAGGAAGAGCTTTCTCCTCTGACCCCTTCTAAACCTGAAAGCGGGCATGTTCTCATCCTTCTGTCTTTCTCCCTTCCTCCATGAGGCCTTCTGTCTTTCTCCCTTCCTGGATCAGGCCTCTCTATCAAGCACAGATCCCCCCAGCCCCTTTTGTACTGATCAAGCCAGAGACTGATCGACTACAGCCGGTAGAGACAAAAAGGCCAAAGTTAAAAGCAAAACCCCCCACTCTAGCAATGGAACCCTAACTGCTTGGAGCCTGACTCAGTGACCCGTGATGCCTTATACAAACAGTAAGAGCCTAACTCCTAGTGAACTCTGTTACCTAACCCCAAACGGCCAGTCTCAAGAAGGAGCCTGGGGGATTATGAAACCTGCTTCCTGATACCTGCAAGATGATTCAGCTGATAAAGGTGTTTGTAGGCAAACCTGCATTGTGGTGGGAGAAAGAGGTAGCAGATTTCGAAAGTTGTCCCCTGACCTCCACTTACAGAAGGCAACAAATAAACATAATTTTAAAAGCAAAGAAACTTACTTCCTAACAAGGTAGTGAGCTACCCTCACTTACCTCTTCCCTATCCAAATAAGACCCCACACAAATGATCCATGATGTAAGGCCAGGTACATTTATTATTATAAAAGGACCCCCATTACTCTACTGGGAAGAGACACTCACTCTCACTCTGTCTCTATGTCTCTGTCTGTCTCTGTCTCTCTATCCCTGTATCTGTCTGTCAGTCTCTAAATGTGTGTGTGTTTCTGTAGACAGTGTCCATTTATTAAACTTATTTCAGTTCTGGTCTAGTCATCCTGCTGGATATTAACCTTCATCAGGCGATGAAAGGAGACAGAGACAGACCCACATTGGAGCACCGGACTGAAATTTCAAGGTCCGAAGCAGAAGGAGAGAGAGCACGAACGAACAAGGAACTCAGGACCGCGAGGGGTGCACCCACACACTGAGACAATGGGGATGTTCTATCGGGAACTCACCAAGGCCAGCTGGACTGGGTCTGAAAAAGCATGGGATAAAACCAGACTCGCTGAACATAGCGGACAATGAGGACTACTGAGAACTCAAGAACAAGGGCACTGGGTTTTGATCCTATTGCATGTACTGGCTTTGTGGGAGCCTAGGCAGTTTGGATGCTCACCTTGCTAGACCTGGAAGGAGGTGGGAGGTTCTTGGACTTCCCAAAGGGCAGGGAACCCTGACTGCTCTTCGGACTGATGAGGGAGGGGGACTTGATTGGGGGAGGGGGAGGGAAATGGGAGGCGATGGTGGGGAAGAGGCAGAAATCTTTAATAAATTAAAAAAAAAAACCAAATAGGTCTCCATGCTTTAAAACCTTGCAAGTTTAGTCTAAATTCCTTTTAATTCATGACTTAAACAAATCTAACAAACTATTTCTTTTAAATGTGTAAAAATAAGATAACTCAACCTCATACAAATGACTGGACAAGTTAAGTCTTAAAGAGACATGACAACATAAGCTTTAATACCATTCTCTAGCCATATCTATTATATGAAAGACAAAAATGATCATTTGAGCCCTGTGTCCAAGCATTTGCTGGTTTGAAGGGTTTTTTGTTTTGTTTTGTTTTGTTTGTCTGCTTGTTTGAGACAAGGTCATATATATACCCCTGGTAGTCTGGATTTTGCTATACAGACCAGGCTGGCTTTGAACTCAGATCTTTCTACCCCTGCCTCCCCAGTGCTGGGATTAAAGGTATGTAACATCATGCCAGAAAAAGGTTTTGGTTTTTGTTAATGTTATTAAGTTTTGGATTATACAGTTATTTTTAAAAGAAAAGTAAGAGAAAGAAACTAACAAGTGTGAAAAAGAGATACAGAAATTTCAAGAGTAGAAATACAGTTCTGGTTTAAAAAAATGCTTTGAGATGAGAAAGGATTTTACACTTTATCAAGATTATTGCTTATAGTTTCTACTGAATTTGTCAGGCTCCATACTAGTTAAGAACATTGAGTCTTCACAAACTCAGGATTCATTTTAAAACCTCCTCGGGTTTGGTCAAGCTGTATCTGTTGTTCAACAGCTAAATTTTAAACCACAATCAAATTTTCAAGGCCTGTGTAACTTGCCCTGAGAGTGTTCAATGGCCATGTTTAGAGGCCAAAAGCAATTCAGATAAAAGGGCTAAAAGAACGTCAAGACTTTGGCCCTTGCCTCTCAAGGTCAGCTGGCTCCCAGGCAACCAGGCTGACAAAAGAATATTTCTAAAAGGCTCCTGCAGCTTCAGTGAGTCACCTGTGCTCTTGATTAACCATGGGGACTGCTGAAGACAGCCTGTAACAGTGTATACTCTGCAAAGAGAAGAGTCATTACAGAGAAAATCTCCACAGTGCTTCCATGGGAAGCCACATGCTCCAAAAAGCCATGACCCATTCCAAGAAATGACATGATGGAAAGTAATCCTCAAGGAGCCTTAAATGACCAACAAAAAGAAATGAAGTTTTTTTGGCAACCCACATGGCCTTAAGCACCCAATAGGAAAGTACAACCAATAATAATACAATATTATAAAATAAAAGTCTAGCAGCCCCCAACATGTCTTCTTAGACTGGGATGGTTAAGCTGGAGACCCCAGGGCTCTTAAAAACCCCACCAAGACGGTCATTCAAACAACCAGATTTGGCCAGTTGATAAATAATACAGGTCTTTTCAAGTACTCAAATGGCTGTCAAACTCTGGGGAGTTACTAAGTATGCTCATCTGTCAAGAATAAAACCTATATTTTATAAATCACTCACCATGAGATATGAAGATACCTTATTAGAGCACCAAACCAGCCGAGGACTTTCTTCCATTCTCTTTTCCAAATGAACTTGAGGGCCAAAGTCAGAGAAGTAAATCTGTGATCCTTTGATACATTTTCCAATTATCCAAATCAGAGATGTCTAGATATAGCTTAAGGTCATCTTTATGTAAACCTAACCAGAAAAATCCTCGCTTCACTATCATTTAGAAAAAGGATTTGTCTGGAGAGATGGCTCAGTGGGTAAAGGTACCTGCCACCAAATCTGACAACCCACTTGGAAGGAGAGAAGTGACCTCTACCCTCCACCCACGTGTGTGCACGCGCGAGCACACACACGCACACACACACTAAACAAATGAAATGTAATTGAAAAATGCTTTATGTATTTCAAGCTATCCTAGTGGGATTACTAATATATGTGGGCTCTGTGTGCATAAAATTACAACTCTAACGTTTCATCTACCCACTTCCCCCAAAATGTCCAGCACAGCTCTTAACTTCCCCTAGGTAGGTGGCTCAGATCCCAGAAGACTCCACAGGACCCCATAGCACCACTGATACATTCTAATGGATCATTTCTAAACCTTTCTCCCAGGTTCGTTGTCTCTTGCCTCATATAAGCTCCTCAAAATAATCCCATGACACAGCAAGTTCTTGCCTTCCTGTTCACTTCCTTCATGGGTTAAACTTTTCTTTCCTGTCTTCGTGCTGCCAGTGTTTCAAACATAGTTTAGACAAATGTGGCCACAGTTTGTCTCTCCCACCGTGCATATTCATTATTAAAGCTCTTATGTCAGCTCTAGTCTGATGAATACTTTTATCCCACACACTGGGTTATTTGTTCTAAGCAAAGCACAGCCCAAGGCCATAACCTGCCTGTTCCCTGCATGTCTGTGCCCTCTGAGTGAAGTGAAGGTTTTTTTTTTTAAAAAAAAAAATTTAATGACTGGAAAAACATCAAAGAACAATAATACTTCATGAGATGTGAAAATTATGTGAAATTTCAGTTCTGTTATAGGTAAATAATTTTCCCAAAATGCATGTGTACATATTCATTTCTCTACTGTGTGTGACAGCTTCAGCAACATTAGAGTCAATGGCAAAGTTGAGAAGCTTCTAGAGTCCAGAATCTAGACAAACCACTCAGCTAACAAAACCTAAAATATTTATCTGGCCTTCTGTAGTTTAAAAAAAAAGTTGCCAACTACTAATTTGGGCATTCTCATTCTGTTGTCTCTGTGTTGATGTCCATACATTTATTTTAAAAAGTCTCAGTGGCATCTTCTCCATGTTCTGTCATGTCACCATGATGTCATAATACCTGGTTGCTCCAGCACAATACTTTATGCTGTGGCTAAACAGGATAAAGATACATAGCCCCACAACAGAGAAAGGAAGAATTTGATGAACACAGCAGAACACTTTGTATTCATGGACTGTGTACCAACAGATTCAAGAAATTATTGGCCAAAGATATTTGGAAGAAATTTGTCTCTGTACTAAATATACACCGCCATGATTCCCTAAATAAGAGAACTATACACACAGTATTTACTTCATGGTCAGTATTATAATTCGTCTAGATAAGAGTTAAATTATAGGAGATGCACTTATGTTATACCCAAATGTTATAGTATTTTACATAACGGACTGGAACACCCATGTTTTGAGTATGTGCAAGAATCCTGGGACCAGTCTTCTGCAGATCCTGAGAAATGACAGTACTACATGGTAAGCACATACCTTTTTTTGGCAGTACTTGGGACTGATCCTAGGGCATTATGCATGTGAGGCAAGCATTCACCATTAAGCCACTGCCCCAACACTAGTACACATTCTTACAAGAAATTTGTAGTGCCCTAAACTACAACTATTCACTAAATATTACTTGGGTCACTCAACTCAAAAACAGCCCATCAACTCCAGAAGTTTCGTGTGCTTTCAACTGAAATACAAGTGTCACAACCATTTCCAAAGCTCTGAGAATGAATTCTACCCATTCTAGGCATTCTACCCATTCTAGGCATTTGTTCACACACCTTCTTACACTCTTTCAGTGGAATATTATTTTAAGATGTGTTGCATTTGTTTATGCTGTGGAACGTTTGTTTAACGATGCAAAAATTTGTTGCATTCTTTTATGTTGTGTTTGTTTAATTCTGTGACGCTGTGTTACTTTGTTTGTCTAAAACACCTGATTGGTCTAATAAAGAGCTGAATGGCCAATGGCATGGCAGGAAAGGATAGGCAGGACTGGCAGGCCAGGAGAATAAATGGAAGCAGAAATCTGAAAGAAGAGGAAGGAGCAAGAGAACAAGGAGAGGAGTACGCTAGGGGTCAGTCATCCAGTTGCACAGCCAGCCACAGAGTAAGAATGAAAGTAAGATATACAGAAGAAAAGGAAAAAGCCCAAAGGAAAAAAGATAGATGGGAAAATTCAAATTAAGAGAAGCTAGCAAGAAACAAGCCATGCAAAGGCTGGGCATTCATAAGAAAGAATATGCTCCCATGTGCATTTATTTACGAGCTGGGTGGCGGGTCCCCTTAAGCGTAAAGAGTAGAAACAGCCTACAACAAACTCTAGCATCACTCTCATTTTTTCTGATACTAATCACATTATGAAGCCAGATGGTACAGCAAAGAATGCTGCATCTAGAATAGTATTCAGAATCTAAATATCTACATTTAAATCTTGGTCCTACCACTGATGAATTCTCTAACATTTTAAAGCACTGGTGTCGATGTCTATGGAATTGGAATGAAAATTACATCTTATGGGACTTCTGAAAGATTGTAATAATTATATAAATGCATTATGCTTAGATGATAATGATGATGATGATGATGATGATGATGATACTAGTTTTCATCTTATTTCCTGGCCGCTTTCCTTTCCTCGGCTTCACTAAAATAGTTTAACTGCTATTGGGAAAGTCAATCTGTTAAAGAGTTTTTCTCAATCAGTGTGGACAGGAGATCATTAAAAATATCAATTGGTTGAACTTTTTGATTAATTATTCCTTTATGCTCAGTTGACTAATATTTGGTCCCCAAGCAAAGACTAAACAGATTAGATTGCTTTCATTCTGTGTTAACAAAAATAGTCTCATTTTCAATTAGCAGGGTCAAATATATCTCACTAACCAGAGATGATGATCAATTAATTATGAGCTACATTGCTATAAGGAGAAAATCTTTGCTTCCTTTCCACAGTCTTATTACCTTTGGAAAACATTATTGGTCAGGCGTGGGAGCTCCTGCCGGTAAGCTCAGCATTGGGAAAACTGACATAAAATGATCACCGTGAGTTTAAGGCAAATCTGTGCTGTGTAGTGAGCTCCTGTCTCAAATAAATAAACAAATAAATAAAAACAAGCAAAGATGGTTGGATTTTATAAATTTGAAACAATTTAAAGATAATTTAAAGTTTGATTAAGAAGTTCCATGAAGGGATGGCAAGATGGTAGGAGCAGGTAAAAGTATTTGCAGCACAAGCCTGGCAACCTGAGTTCCGTCGCCCTCCCCCCCCCCCCCCCGTCTCTCTCTCTCACACACACACACACAATAATGAGTTAATAATTCTTCAAAAAAAAACAGCCATCAATATGGCTCAGCAGGTAAAAGCATTCACCACCAAGCTGGCAACCCGAGTTCAATCCCTGCTACCCACATGATGGAAGGAGAGAACCATCAACTTCCGAAAGCTGTTCTCCGACATCCACACATGCACTGGAGTATGCATGTGCTCACACACATGCTAAATAGATATAATAAATAGGTTAGTGAAGTGAAGGAATTAAAACTGAAGAAAAAATCATTTCTTTTGAGAAAATTCCCATTTAGGATCATAAAGGGACAGATACAAACAGATGGTGGCATGTCATTTACTCCCAGCTGCCTAGAAGGCTGAGGCAGGAGGATTGTAAGTTTGAGGCTATGCTGGTTAGTTTTTGGCCAACTTTACACAAACCAGGGTCTTCCCGTAAAGGAAACTTCAACTAAAAAAAACACCTCCATGAGCTTGGCCTGTAGGCAAGTCAGTGGGTGAGAATTTTCCCGATTGAGGTAAGAGGGCCCAGTCTAGTTTTGGTGATGCCAACCCTGGCCTGGTGGTTCTGTTTTTTTTGTTTTTTGATTTTTGTTTTTGGTTTTTCAAGACAGGGTTTCTCTGTGGTTTTGGAGCCTGTCCTGGAACTAGCTCTTGTAGACCAGGCTGGTCTCGAACTCACAGAGATCCGCCTGCCTCTGCCTCCCGAGTGCTGGGATTAAAGGCGTGTGCCACCACCGCCCGGCGTGTTCTGGATGCTATAAGAAAGCAGGCTGAGCACACCAGTAAGCAGTGTTCTTCCATGGCTTCTGCATCCGTTCCCACTGCCCTGCTTGAGTACCTGTTCTGAGTTCCCTCAGTGATGGATTGTGATCAAAATATATAAGCTAAATAAATCCTTTCCTCCCCAAGTTGCTTTTGGTCATGTTCTTTATCACAGCCATAGACACCTCAATAATATAGAGGTCACCCTGAGCAACCAAGTAAGACCTTGTCTCAAAAAAAATTACATGAATTAGGGAGTGAATAAATGAATGAGTGAATGAGTGAAGAGAAAGGAATAGTATGTAACACAGTGACAGAGCATTTATCTAGCATATCCCAGGTCTTGCATTTAATGCACAAAACCAAAACAAATAATAAATAAATAATATAATAGAAAAGAGGCAAATAAAATGATCTAATTGCTGTGCACGTAAGTGCTGATTTGATTGATGTTGAAAAATAAATGTAACTTTTTTATGTTGGGGACACTCCCGTTCCTAAGCACTCTTCATCTAGAGCTGTTTGGCTGTCTGTTTTTAGAGACAAGGACTCTCTGTAGCCCAAACTCACAGCAATCCTCCTGTCTCAGTCTCCTAAAATGCTGGGATTACAAGCATGAATGAGCCAAACCACCATAGTGGCTTGATTACTGATTTACTGCTGAAGTCCTAATACAACGGAACGTTGGTTTGCCCTTGACGAGACTATAGAAAAAATAATGACTACATGTGCCCAGGCTTCCTTCCAAAGACTGTAACACAAATAGAAGAGGTATGTTAATAATGACAGGTAGTACCAATTGGGGAGCTAGTTACAGGTAGCAAGTTCGGGGACCAATTACACTGTCACCTTTGGCCAATATATTTGTTCAAATGTCTCTGATGACTTTTTCAAATCCATTCAATAACGGTTCCCTGAATAGCTATTGAATTTTAGGCCATGAGATAGCACCGGGGATAGACTGGCACTAAACTGGGAGCCAGCAGCATGGGCTCTGGTCCTTGATCTGGCACTAAGCAGCTGTGTTAAAAGGTGATTTTGAGTTCACTAACGTGCATTCATGTCAATGCAGCTCTTTACAGATAGCTTTTGACTGCTCTTGACCCCAGTTAGGAGGCCATTTTTTTCTGGTAAGGCAGTGACTGAAAGTGTTGTCGAATGATGTCCTCTGGGCATAAAATGGCCATTGCCCTCTTGAACTCCCAATAGCTATGATTCCACATACAAGCACTGTACAAGATTGGGTCCACTTGTGTTCCATCATGGGGGGGCGGGTGTGGGAAGCCTCTTCAAGGACACCCAGTTAACAGTTGAGAGGAAGGAGGCTCACAAGACCCTGGCCCTCCCAGAAGATAGAAAGGCAGTTAACTATTGTTAGAAGGGAGGGGCTCACGAGGCTCCGCCCCTCCTTGAGAAGGTATAAAAAGCTAACTATTGCTAGAGTATAGGCTCATAAGTGCCTCCCCCCACGATATATAAGCAGTTAACTATTAGAAGCAAGGGGTTCACGAGGTCCTGCCCCCTTTTGAGGATATATAGGAAATTAATGGTTGTTGAGAGAGAGAAATTTTCTTCTCTGATGTAGGCACTTCTAAGATGCCCATGTTGGCACATCAAGCCTTCATGCTTCTGCAAACTGCTCTAACTCAACTCATTGATTCACCAACGTAGACCTGGGTGCAATCGGTTCTTCCGTCTGTCACTGGTGCCATCCCTGGCGTGACTAGACCCTTGTTCATCTCCCCGGTAGAAATTCACACAAGAGTTGGCTCTCAGTGTGGGCCACAACAGAGCCAAAGATGAGTTTCAGAGGAACGTTCATTTGCATTGGCTCTGCTGTGAGTGGTGAGACTTGCAGCTGAAGCGAAGCTGCGCGAGGGTGGAAAGTCTGCAAGAGCAGTCCCTAGGGATGGATGCCCTTTCCCTTGTCGCATGGAATGGCATGTCCTCTTGTTGCAGTGGTATTTGTGTTGTCCTTGTTGTGGGAAAAGACATCCAACTAAGGCTGCTCCTTCTAAAGGTGGGAATGCCAAAACCAGTAATTTTGCTACTGTTATAAGTTGTAATGTAAGTATCTGATATGTGACCCTAAAGGAGTCGCGACCCACGGGTTGAGAACCACTGGTCTAAGTTGGATGGCATCATAAACTTCTCTGACAAAAACAAGGGAACATGCTGACTTACCTTGACTGGCTGTTGGACTGGAAATGTGTCAGATTCTGTGAAAATGGCACGTAAGGGTGCGATCTTAGGCAGGCTGTGACGTCAGTCACAGGACCCTTGCTCTGGGCAGTAAGAATGCACCTGAGGCTGAGGTGTCTGCCCAGAAAATGGTTCCCTGCGTGAGGGAAAGAAAGGCATGATGAGAACAAAAGACAAGCGGATGCTGTTCTCTGCAACTAGCCTCTGAGCTGGCAGGAGAAGCCAGCAGGAGAGAGAGAAAGAGAATGACATGACACGGAAGGAACGGCTTACCATTTTTTAGTGCGGCGGGGGGGGGGGGGGTAACAATGAGTAAAATTATATTGGTGCCAAATAGCCTTTTCTGTGACTCCTGAAGCCGCTGGGAAGAATTAAACAGAAAAGATGGAGAAAGTCGGGTAGAGCTAGAAAACTTTGGAATTCCAAAGGACAGTGGTCAGAAGCAGTTGGGGGGAAAAAAAAAACCCAAGTCTCTCTTATACTGAAAAGTTTATATAATGCAAATCTGATAGTACTCATAAAATCTCTCAGCCATCTGCTTGTGGAGTTTCTTTGCTATAATTGGTGCCTCTGAACCAGTAGTAAATACACAACCCTACCCTCAGTGAAGACCATGCTCCCTATTTGAGCCATAGCATCAGACAAAGAGATCCACTTTTTCATTTCTTTTTTATTATTCGCTCATACAATACATTCCCACCACAGTTTCCCCTCCCTCCACTCCTCCCAATTCCCCGCGACCTTCCCTCTCCCTCAGATCCTCTCGTTCTCCGTGTTCTTTAGTGCCTGAGATGATTCAAAGTAATGACCTCTGAGAACAAAAAAGAAATGGAAGAGGAAAAATTATTAGGATAAAATTCTGAAGGAAACAGATATGACAAAATACTCAGGTGGAGATTCACTGCATATAAAAATGTATTTATTTTGCAAAAAAGAAGAAAATAGTTAGAGAATAAAAGAAATAGAACAGAATTCTAATACAAAGAAGGCATTTTGAAGTGGACAGAAGAGGAAATGACTGGTTTCAAGCTAATAGCTTATCTTTTTCAGGGAAGAGGTAAGAAAATCCACTGAAGTCAAGAAGTCCATTAGCAATAGAATTGACTACACAGTAAATTGTATAGAGAGCCTACACAGTGTGGCTGAAGTATTTCCCTTCCTTTCTTCTTTCCTCCTTCTTTCTTTCTTTTGAAAAGATTGAAGTTTTTGCTCTAATTCACTCTAAGTGTGTGTGTGTGTGTGTGTGTGTGAGAGAGAGAGAGAGAGAGAGAGAGAGAGAGAGAGAGAGAGAGAGCAAAATAAGGTGTACCTATCTCACATATACTGCCACATAAAACAAAATTTTAGTCAATCCAGATGCACCTGTAGAGCCCTTTGTGTGAGACTTAATTACCACGTCTGTCACATGACTTAGTCAAGGTCTGAAGTAACTTTGCTAATTTTCCCCATGAAGTAACTTTGCTAGTTTTCCCTAGTAGCACCTTGCCATGTCTTAGAGTAGACAGCATCTTTTATGTCCTTTTCTATACCTTTCCTTGCCCAACTAATAGTCTGGTAGTCTAGTCATATTTGGACAAAAACATTTAAATAATAAACCTAATGCAATCCAAGGCTAAGAATTGGTCTCAGTATTACAGCCAATGATCCACTTTTGCCTGCCTAGTCTCTCTCCAATGCATAAAAATCATATCCAAACCTGATATGGTAGCACATGCCTATAATCCTCTCACTCAAGAGGTGGAGGCAGAAGGAGCAGGGCTTTAAGGCCAGCCTCTGTTACATCAGCAAGTTCAAACCAGCCTGGGCTATATGGACCCCTGGCTCAAAAAATAAAATATAACTGAATAAAATAAAAGGTAAGCTCCCATGAATATTTCAGTGGCCACCAAACCATTCAGCACTGTTTCTTTAACTGTGAGGTGTTTGTAGCTATCAGTTTTAACACTACAGGGGTTTTTGGTTTTTTTTTTTTTTTTTTTGGTTTTTTCGAGACAGGATTTCTCTGTGGCTTTGGAGCCTATTCTGGAACTAGCTCTTGTAGACCAGGCTGGTCTCAAACTCACAGAGATTCACCTGCTTCTGCCTCCCAAGTGCTGGGATTAAAGGCGTGCGCCGCCACCACCGCCCGGCTACAGATTATTTTTAAGTGTCTGAATTGCTTTAGGATTTCAGCAAGGGCTCAAAAAAATGGCTCAACCTTGATGTGGTGCCAAACGCAATCAATTGAAGCTTCCAGCAAGTCACACCATCGTTGACCAACACCAGGGCCTTCTCAGCAAGGTTACTCATGAACTATCTACATTTCTAGAGAAGGGCATCTTTCCTTCCTTGCTTGCTTCCTTCCTTCTGCCCTCCCTCCCTCCCTTCCTTTCTGTTTAGACAGTATCTTACACTACTGCTCAGGTTGGCCTACCGCTCGCTATGTAGCCTATCTAGGCTGACTTAAAACTCCACAGAATCCTCCTGCCTCAGGCTCCCAAGTGCTGTAATTACAGAAGTGGGCCACTATATTCTGGTAATATCTCCCCTTAAAGCTTATTATTACTTAAGAAAAATTGGTTTCAGATTGGATTTTTCTTCAGTCTTTTGCACAATGATGCCCAAGTGAAGAACAACCCAGGGTTTCCAATCTGACTAAATTTCTTCCTGGCAGTGGGAAAGCATTGAGCTGGTGGAATAAATAGCTCAAATCTCAGGAACCTATTAGACTGACACGCACTCCTGTATGCTCCACAGCCCTAATCATCAACTCATTTATATTCTCAAGGATTGAAAGAAGCACATTAAGGAAGGACATTCTTGCCCTGAACAAAACTGTTCCATTCCAATAGCAAGAAAGATTGAAGACCCAAGAAATACCTTGGAAGCAGCTGCTTGATTTCCTGAAGCATGTTAATGATGCCCAGAATTTATCAAGGTCACGATTCCAAATCTCAGACTAGGAAATCAACTAAGCAGTGCACATGGTTTCGAACATTTTTTTCTGTCTTATATTAGGAATAATGAATTGTCATCAACAATATATAGCTCAACTCAAGTCAGGCTGAGAAAATAGCTAGTATGTTTATTAAAAATGAGAGAACAATCAACAAAAAACCTTCAGAAGCCTTTTTTTAATTTTATAAACTTTATTATTACAAACAGCTTACAAATAAATAAAAGTATCACTCACTAAAATTACCCAGACCCAAAGTCCACACAACTCAAGGAACGTCTATGCAAAGCTTCCCAGAAGGCTTTCTAAGATGTTGGGTAGATCAGAAAAGTAGTACAACCTACCTTCAGTAAAGTCTAGTCTTAGCTCTTCCCAAAACACTGATGTGATGGTTCAGCTGCCATTCCTGCAATGGCAAGAAGCACCCACAGGAGCAAAATGGCTAACAGATTTGAACAGCTGGAGAGGGAGGGAGGAGAGAGAGGGAGAGATTGATGAGAGGGAGAGAAAAAAGCATGAACTTAAGGTATCAGGGGCCGAAGACACCATAGAGCCCTTGCTGAAAGCTCAATTTCTTTCTTTCATATCAGAACACCAATGCAGAGACAGAACAGGACATTTTTCAACCAGATAAACCTTACTGGACAAAATAATGCTGAGCTAAATTCACTCTCAATGACCTTTGACAGTGATTGGAGGAATGCAAAAGAAAAATTACTCTATCAAATGACAGTGCTCCCTGACACCAGTTCCTCCCTTGGCTGGCATTAATCATGAGCTACTATCCATAAAGGATTTTTAGTTAACAGCAAAAGAAAGCAAAGCCACCTTCCCTTAGTGCCTTGCCAGACAGAGGTTTCAGGATTCATTTGCATGGACTACATGCTGAGTCAGGCCCCCTGAACTTGATTCTGATGTTGAAAGGATTGTAAAGAGTTGTCACGACAAATCAGAGGAGGGAGAGACTTTGAAATCAAGGCTGAAGCAAGATTGAAGGGGATTTTGTTCCCTTGACTCCCCCTTTTCATCAGTGACTATAAATTATTAGTCCCAGCTACATAAACTCTCTTAGTGACCAGAGAAGACTTATTTCATCCTCGTCTCTGTGACTTTGATGGGTTCCAAAAAAGATCTAGCTGAGAAGTCAGTGTTGAGGGGCTGATAAGGTGGCTCAGCAGGTAGAGGTGCTTGCTGTCAAACTGGATGTCTTGAGTCTTATTTCCAGAGCACACATGGTGGAAAGAAAGGAGTGACTCCTAAGCCTTGCCTTCTGACTGACACACAGCTGCCACGGTATACATGCAAATATACACACCCCACACAAAAATAGATAGGCAGACAGACAGACAGACAAAAGGAGTGCAAAAAAATATTTTCTACAAAAGAGAAGAAAAGAAAAACAGTTAGTTTAGGCCTGGTAGAGATGACACTCACTCATGATTCTGTGCTTTTCACATCATTCCAGGAGAAAGATTTGCCCATGAACTTGTGTAACCATATCTCATAGCCCTGGTATTCTCTAGGTCCATGTAACACAGACTCACAGCCTCAGTAGTAGGAGGGTGGGCCTATCATGATCTGGCTTCGATTGCTGGCAGAGACCAATTCATGTTAAAAGAGTAAGGAGAAGCCAGACATGGTAGCTCATGCCTGGTGCTGATTAGTTTCTGTCAACTTGACACCAACTACAGTCACCTAGAAAGAGGGAACTTCTGAGGAGTTGCCTGCATTAGATTGACCTGGAAGTATGTCTGTGTGACCTTTTCTTTTTAATTAATGATTGGTGTGGAAGGGCCTAGCTTCTGTGTCGTATAAGAAAGCAGGCTGAATGAGTCATGGAATCCAACTAGTAAGCAGTCTTATTCCATAATTTCTGCTTCAATTCTTACCTCTGACTTCTTCCCTATAGGTTCCATCCACTCTTGCCTTCCTTTGATGGTGAGCTGTAACCTGTTAGGTGAAAGAAGCTCTTTTATCCCCAAGTCGATTTGGATAAGTGTTTTATCACAGCAAAAAAAACCAAACTCTGACCCACATAGAGTCCCAAAGCTTGAACTCAAGAAAGAGCAGGAATTCAAGGACAACCTCAGCTATATAGTGAATTGGAGGCCTCAAAACAAACAAATAAATAAAAAGAACCAAGGATATAGCTTAAAAAGTATAGTACTTGCCTAGCCTTCACAAGACGGGGGGTTCAACCTGCAGAACCACATAAAGCTGTGCAAAATGGCACCCACATATAACCCCAGAATTTTGGAAGGGGAGACAGGAGAACCAGATGCTCAATGTGATCCTTGGTAAATAGCAAGTTCAAGGCCAACCTGTGGTACATGAGTCCATGTCTCAAAAAAAGGAAAGAAGAAAAGTAAAAAGAAAAGATTCATGAACCAAGCCATAAAAAGGCAGCATCTGTGGAGAGGAAGGGCAAACAAATGGGTTCTTAAAGCATCTAGAAGGAGTAAAAACTCATTGGAGATCCTGACCTCCAAATTTGCAAGGCAGTAAAGTTGTAATAAGATATGCATGAGGAAGTATGTCACTGTGGGGGCAGGCTTTGGGGTCTCTTTTGCTCAAGTTTCCCTGGGGGGTGGCTATCAGTTGACTTCCTGTTGCCTCTGAGTGAAGATGTAGCACTCTGAGCTCCAGCACCACATCTACCTGCTCCCTGCCATGACGATAATAAACTGAACCTCCAAATGAGCCACCCCACTTAAATGTTTTCTTTATAAGAGTTTTTGTAGTCATGGTCTCTCTTCGCAGCAATGAAAACCCTAAGACAACAAGTGAAAGGAAAGCCCAGGTTTTTCTAAAACTTTCCTTATTCATCTACTGCCAGTTCACTTCTCTCATAGTTCCAGGGCTCCATCTCTCCACACATGGAACCACTGCTGACCTTGCTGCTGGTCACACTTGCTCTCAGGACCTGATTTCTGTGCCTTCCTGCTTTGCTAGTTTCTATTACTTTGCCCAGAGTGTGGCTATGATCACCATCCTTCATTTCCAGAATGTATCCTGGAATAAAATAATAATAAAGAAAACAGTAAGTCAAAAGAGTAATTAGTGATGACAAAAGTGTACATTGAAGAAGGTAAAACATCTTGAAGATTCTCACACATGATTTATGGAAGGTCAACCCTGAGGAGAGTAATGTGTGTTCTTTGAGTGAGATGGAGTCTTTTCTTAGCTCTTGGTGGGCTTAACTCCAAGAGTCACAGTAGCCACCAAAGGCCATAACCAGTGGCTCTTGAATTCAACTTCTCAGGCCCACGAAGAATAAGAAAACTCAGACAATGAGTAAGTAGAACAAATGGATTTACTTTTAAATATTTATTTATTTAAATTTGTGTGGATGTCTATGCATGAGGAAGCCCTTGGAAGTCAGAAAAGGCATTGATCCAAACCCTTGGAATTGAAGTTAGAGGTAGTTGTAAACCCAAATGTGAGTGTTGGGGACCAAACATATGACCTCTGCAAGAGCAGCAAGCACTCTTAAACATTTAGCCATCTCTATTGCCTTAAACATAGACTTATTTAGGAAAAAAACCTGAAATAATTTTTCATACTAGCCCCAGTTCTCCCTCCACTTCTACCATCTCCCTCACCTTCTCCATCCCATTCCCATCTACTCTGAGGAAGAGGTAAGGCCTCCCTTGGGGAGTCAACAAAGTCTTGAATAGCAAGTTGAGCCCCCCCTATATGAAGGCTGAACAAAGTATCCAACCACAGGGAATGGGCTCCAAAAACCCAGTTCATGCACCCAGGATAAGTACTAGTCCCACTGCCAGGCACCCTCAACAGATCAAGCCATATAACTGTCACCCACATTCAGAGGGTTTAGTTCGGCCCCATGTAGAATCCCCAACTGTCAATCCAGAGTCAGTGAGCTCCCACTGGCTCAGGTCAGCTCTCTCTGTGGTTTTCCCAATCATGATCTTGCCCCCACCCTGCTCGTATGATCCCTCCTTCCCTCCCTTCAACAGTTCCAGGAGCTCAGCCCAGTGCTTCGCTGTGGATCACTGCATCTGTTTCCATCAGTTACTGGATGTAGGTTCTGTGATAACAATTAGGATAGTCATCAATCTGATTACAGGGGAAGGCCAGCTCAGGCACCTCTCCACTATTGTTAGGAGTCTTAGCTGGAGTCATCCTTGTGGATTCCTGGGTATTTCCCTAGCACCTGGTTTCTCCCTAGCCCCATAATGGCTCCCTCTATCAAGATATCTCTTTCATTGCTCTCCGTCTCTGCCCCTGTCCCAACTCTGCCATCTCAAGCCTTTATGTTCCCATCCCCCATCCCCTTCCTTCTGCTCCCCTTCCCAGTTTACCCAGGAGATCGTAACTATTTCCTTTCCTGGGGTCCTTTTTGCCTAGTTTCTCTGGGGTTGTGAACTGTAGCCTGGCTATCCTTTTTTTAGTGTCTAATATCATCTGATGAGTGAGTACACACCATGCTTGTCATTCTGGGTCTGGGTTACCTCACTCAGGATGGTTTTTTCTAGTTCCATCCATTTGCCTGCAAATTTCATGATGTCACTGATTTTACCACAGAGTAATACTCCATTGTGTAAATGTACCACCTTTTTCTTATCCATTCTTCAGTTGAGGAGTATGTAGGTTGTTTCCAGGTTCTGACTATTATGAACAATGCTGCTATGAACATAGCTGAACAAATGTCCTTGTGGTATGAGTGTGCATCCTTTGGGTATATGCCCAGGAGGGTCTTGAGGTAGATTGTGAAACAACACTCTTAAGAGTAGGAGGAGTTTCAAAGCAGTCACCTTGACCCACTAAGTGGTCTTTTATGGGGTTTATAGTGGGAATTGGATGGATAAGTAACTCCCTGTTTAGGATGAAGAAACATGCATGGAACATGTACACGTCTTACTGGCTTGTCATGATGAGTTCAGAAATGAATAAACTCAAAAAAGCGAGTGGGATCTCAACTTAAACCTGACTCCACTGGAAAATATAAAGTACAAATTTCCCTAGAAACCAGACTTATGTAGAAAGCAGAGGGCCAGTGTTATCAGTTCTTCATTGGCCCCAGTCATTGGCAAATAGAGTAACTTTAACTCATAGAAAAGGAGACTCTTTTGGTGAGAGCACCTTTCCAGAGATAGCTATGAGCTGGAGACAAACAATATTCGCAAAAACTGATGAGTGCACAGACTTTTCAAGGGACTCCGACCCCGCATCAATAATACCTGTTACGATGGCATATAATTGAGCTCAAAAGTGGTCCTTGAAGAAGTGCTATGAGCACTGCCAGAAAGAGGCAACATCTTACTCCGCTTCTCCTTCTTGCCCCATATACTAACAAAGATGTTTTGAATTGCCTCTTTTTCCTGGGGTCAAAGAGCTCACAGACATTACTTCCTCCATTAAAAATCTCACCTTTGGCTAAACAGATGGTTCGGCAGTTAAAAGCACATGCTCCTCTTGCAAAAGACCCAAGTTAGGTTCCCAATAGCCACATCTGGTGGCTCATAACCACTTGTAACTCCAGTTTCATGGAATCCAATGCCCTCTCGTAACTTCTGCAGGTACCTTCACACTTGTGCATGTACCACACACCCTCTATACACACACATATGTATACATAATTCAAACATCAAAAAATAAATAAATGCATCTCCAAATCTGTGCTTTAGTGTCAAGATTTTCCAAGGTGATTTAGAGTTCTCACTCTCCTATTACCCCAAGAAGCACATTGGAATACAACAACCCAAACATTGCTATGTTATTTCTAAGTCCGACTCACATAAAAATGAGTTATATGAATGTACAATGCCAAAGGCCCAATTCATATTGAACCAAGTTCATGGGTTAGGTTCGATCCAGGAAATGATTCTTCCTAAACACCTTCAGAGGTGACATAGCTCTATGAATACCTTGACTTGGGACTTTTATAAGTAGAAGAAATAAGTTTCTGTTGTGTTAAAAGTCACATGGTTTGTGGCAATTTATTTTAGCCCCTGAAGACAATTAATGCATAGGTTTTCTTGCTTTTTCTCCAGACACCGAATTTTCAAAGTCTTAAGAAATATTTATATGTATCTGCTTGAATATTCATAAAACACCCCTGAAAACATAATCAAGAAACTGACAACACTCATTGCCTTTCAGAAAGGGAACACGGTACATGCAGGATGAGGAACTTTTCCTCAAAAAATTTTTTTTCAACCCTGTGATGTTATCTGCTTTAAAAATAAATGAAATACACATTTTGAAAGTCTTGCATTCAAAATCAACCTACCTAGCAACCTCTCTCTTCTTCTCACAGACTGCATTATTTCATTTGGTCTCATTATAATGAACTTGAAGCAGAGTACATTTGGAGAAAAGTTTATTCTGGCCTGTGGTTCTGATTGGAAAGTTTAAGAAGCTACACCGGCCATGAATTTCTTCTGACAGAGTCTCAGAATGGCACAGAGCTTCGTCTGGCAAAAGACAGGAAGCACAGGTGTGTCTTTCTGATGTCCTCTTCTTGCAATGAAGCCATCAGGATTCAATCATAGTGTGTGGGGGGTGGTAGGGGGTGAATTACAACTTTAACCCTAACTGCTTTCCAAAGGCCAGACACCATAGTCATTGCTTCTGACTTCTTACCACCTCACAATGGGGGTGGCATTTCACCACATGACACCTTGGAGAGAGCTCTAAAGCATATCCAAACCATAGCAGTACATTTCATTTTGGTTTGGTTTCAAACAGGGTCTAAATCCTGTAGCTCATGCTGGTTTTGAAACTCACCATATAACCTATGCTCGACAACTTACCAGTGGCTACACCACTAAAAAAAAAAAATGCCTCTCCATCCCAAATCCTCCTCTGGTTTCATCCCCATAATTTCTGGCATTAGAAATAGCAGCCAACACAATCAGCCCCGCCCTCCTTTTTTTGAGACAGCGTTTCTCTGTGTGTAGCCCTATCTATCCTGGAACTAGCTCTGTAGACCAGACTGGCTTCGAACTCACAGAGCTCTGCCTGGATCTGCCTCTCAATTGCTGGGACTAAAGGTGTGTGCCACCACCACCCAGACCATTCCATTTTGGTAACAAGAGGTACAGTTCTAAGAAGCAGCTCTTTTTTTTTCACAGAGATCCCATGGTTCATCTAGCCATTTTCTTTTTTTCCACTAAAAACATGGGAAGACAACTGTCTAGTCTTATCAGAAAATATCTTTACTTGTCTTCTTTCAAGTTATTACTTGAGGATAAAAAGCTCATGAGGAAAAAAAAAGCATACTGAAAGCTGAGATAATGTTGCTATCCACAATGTCATTTAATTACTGACTTAATAAAAATCCATTGTCACATATCCACACCAAAAGACATATTTTATGGGTAGAGAATTTATAGGGATGATTTAAAAACAAACTAATCAAACAGTTTGAAGCTAAATCTAAAAAGAAATGGATTGCTAATTACATCTCCAGAAGTGTTAGACAAAATGGGCCCAAGGGTCTTTCAAAGTCAAAGCCTCCAGTGGAGGACATGATGTAACCTGCGTACACAAGTAAAACACTCCATAAGGCAGCTGTATATCCTACCAATAATCAATACATGTTTCATGGGTTAAATTAAATTAAAAGTATAAAATATAGAGCTAGAAGTTACTGGAGCTATCAGGCAAGCTGTCCCCGTAAATCTCTGAAAATGGGAACCAAGCCAGGACTGGTAGCACATCCCTGTAACCTCAGCACTCAGAAGGTTCTGGCAAAAGAACCAAGAGTTCTAAGACAGCCTTTACTATTATTATGGAACACTGCCTTTGGAGCATGGCATGACCATTAGCCATCTCAATCTGTATAGTGGTGATACAGCTGTCGAGGGATCGTCCACACTCTCATAAGTAACCTGGTGATGCGATGCGATGCTGTGCCCTACTTCAAGTTACTCCATATCCTGTGAAACAGTGGCTGTCTTAAGCTTCACCTTACCCTGAGTGACTTCACATTGCAAAGTAGCACTGGGCGCCTTCTAAATGCAAACATAGAGGCAGGATGGCTCGGTGAGGAAGGTAGTTACTATGGTAACACGAGGACCTGAGTTTGGATCCCTAACATCCATGTAAAGGCAGGGTGTGGTAGTGTATATCTTAACCCCAGCCCAAGGAGTGTTAACAGAAACAGGAGGATCCTGGACACTTGCCGGCCAAACACTCTAGCTCAGAGGTTCTCCAGCCTGTGGTTCGTGACGCCTTTGGTGGTTGAATGGCCCTTTCACAGTGCTTGAACATCAGATATGCTGCATATCAGATATTTACAGTATGATTCATCACAGTAGAAAAATTAGTTATGAGGTAACAATAAAAAAAATTTATGCTTGGGGATCACCACAACGTAAGGAACTATAGTAAAGGATTGCAGCATTAGGGTGCTGAGAACCACTGAAACAGCAAGCTCCAGGTTCAGTGAGAGACTCTAAAAACTGAGGGGGGGGTGTTGATGGACCCAGTCTTGTGCAGGTAACTATGGCTGCTTTGTACGCATTCATGTTTTCAACGAACATGTCATGTCCAGAAGGTAGCATGTCACAGCAATCCTCTTCCCCACCCTCCAGCCCTCAGAGTCCTCCCATCCCCTCTTCTGCAGTGTTTCCGAGGCCTTGAACTATGTGATACAGATGTCCTATTTAGGGCTGATCATTCAACAGTCACTTAGTCCCAGCACTTTGATCAGTTAGATGTCTCTGCACTAACTGTTGCAGAGTGCAAAAAGAAGCTTCTCAGACGAAAGCTGAAAGTAGCTTTAATCTATGGCTAGAAACATAATTATTTAGAAGGCAGTTTGGTGGGCACAGCATGTCCATTTAGCAAAATAACAGTAAAAGCTTCCCCAGCGGGGCTTATGACCTCCCAAACCACAGGTTTGGAGCCAGGTTTATAGTATCAGGAACAAATTCCTTCTCTTTCAGGAGCTGAAGCCCCGAGACTGTTGCTGGGCTCCAGTGCAGAAGAAACAGGAGGTCTCCCTGTAACACATAGTGCTAGAGCTTGTCTCTTTCATAAGGGCTGTAAACCATGCCTCCCCATCCTTCCATCCACAAGGTCGGGGCTGAGTTAGCCCCTCATCACTCTACTCCACTTCTCTAGTGCTAGGACATGATTTCTTGACAGAGCTGCTTTCCTCAGCCCCACTATCTACCACTGCATGCCTCAGGCCTGGCCAGCCTTTAGCCCTGCTTCCTCTAGGTGTTAGTTCCATGGCCCTTTAGCACAAACCAGCCTCAGGGGACCCAACCTTCTTCCTGCCTTCTGTTGCCTTGCTTGTGTCCTGAAAAGATATCAGAAGTCTGTTGAGCCATTCCTCTCTATTGGCAGCCTTGGCTGTCAAGAGGGGACCTAAGACTATAAAAGATGAAATCCTGGTGCCCTTTATTCTCGAGTCTTCAGAATGGGTCCTCTGCTTTTTTACCCAGGAACCACCACCCCTCTTCTATTACAAAACTCCAGCCTGGCCTCTGGCAAAACTATAGGCCTTCCTCAGGAGACATAGCTTAATAGCTCCCTCTTCCTTATAAGGTCACTGGGTCTCTGAGTCTTTGTCCCTGTTGTCCAGACGTTTTTAAGATACCATACTGGTGACAGGCCTCTGAGCAGAGAGAGGAACTGCATTGCTCTGTGGTGACTCTCTCTTGTCACCAGAGGGTATCTATTAGCAGATGACTAGCAGAGGCCTAAGTCGCAAGGATCTCAGCATTCTCCCACACCAGGGCTAGATCACCTAGGAAAAGGGACCCCAGACTTCAGCGAGAAATTCTCTAGGGCTAAAACTTATCGGTAATTGGACTACCAGATGATCTGGAGGAAGGCACAGGCAAATGGAGGAGGGGATCAGGGATCTGGCGGGGGTGATGCAAGGAGACAGACCAAATGATGCCCTTAAGGAGGCCCAACCATGTACAAGAGGGGTGTGCCCAACCATGGTCTAATGGAGGCCTGAGTACAGAGAGACACATCCATCAGGCATTGCCTACCCTGGTGATCCCTTCCCTGTCCCCCCCCCCCGTCCCCTGCTCCCCCTTCCCACCCACCCGTCCACCCACTTTCAGATAGAAAATTAGGCCTCCATCTTACCAAGACACACCCCTTTGGGCATTTCTGAAGAACTGAGCTAAACTTGACCTAGACTTTCTCAAAAAACTGGTGTGTTATTTTCTTCTGCAACACAGCCTGACCGCAGTATAAGCTGGGAGAGAGAGAAACATGGCCACTAAGTGGCAGTTTAAACTCTGACACCATGAAACAGCAGGCTTTGTTTTGCAGGCGGGAGGGGAAGCGGAATAAGGTCCCACATGTTCAAGCTTTTTATGCCTTGAGCAACCAATCTGTTCTGTCTCTCAGATACTGGATTGACCTCTTATTTATGACCAAAAGGGAGACCCCTATACCATCACCCTTACTTTCTGTGTGCCTGGGGGAAAAAACCTAACCCACTGAGGAACCCTTGGAACCTTCTCAACCATCATTTCCACCACCTTGCTCTCCCTCTCCGGGGGCTCCACACAACTCCCATCTCTGGAAATCAGAAATTGAGTTGGGCCCAATCCAAGGATATATCCCCATCTCCTTAAAAGATCTAAAATACACAAAGTAGGACCCAAGCTGACTTCCAGACAACCCTGACAAGTACATAGAGGTCTTCCCCCATTTAACTCAGGACTTTGAGTTGACTTGGAAGGATACTACTATTATTTTAGGACAGATCCCAACCAGATCTGCAAGACAGTGGATCTTGGAGGCTGCCCAAAGGTTTAGGGATAACTTAGATACTTATTATGGACTCCAGTACCTGCCAGATGGGGACACAGAAATTCTTTCCAAGGACCCTGATTAGGACTATAACCAGTAAAGAGACTTCAGAGAGCTTGCCTAGCAGAAAGACTAACAAATAGCCAGGCCAAGCCCCTTAGTTATAGTAAATTGTCTACCATAGATCATGGGACATAAAAAAGTCTCACTGCTTTCCTGGGAAGGTTCAAATGGGGCTCATATAAGGCATATACCACTACATCCTGAGAATGTAGAAGAACAGATAATTCTTTTTTTTTTAAAGATTTATTTATTAAGTATACAGTGTTCTGTCTGCCTGCATGCCCGCAGGCCACAGACAATTCTTAAATATAAATTTTCACCCAGTCAGCTCTGGACATCCACCAAGAGCTCCAAAAGTCAGCCTTGGATCTGGAGGCTCCTCTTGATGACCACTCTGTTTATTCTAACTGGGGTCATGAAGAGAAGGAAATAAAAGCCCAAAGTGAGAGTACTTTGGGAAAAAAAGAAAAGCCTAACTCCTGGTCATCCTGCAGACAGGAAAGGCATCACCCACACCCTCCAGGCAGCTGCCAAATACACCACAGGTCAGGCCATTAGAAACAACAGTGCCCAAATATGGCCAAATGGTACATTGCCAATGGGGTTGTCCTGAGAACTGAATGATGCCCAGGATGGACGTGATGGCTTTGTTCTTTGTGTCCATCCAATAAGGCCTATGGCCCTTGCTGGCACCAAGTACTCCTATTTCTATCAACAGGGAAGAGCCAAAGTTGACCCTGAATGTTATAAGTAGATCCATCGTATTCTCATATATCAGCGTCTCCTACTCTGCTTTTACTTTACTCCTAAGAAATTGACCAAAGCTTCTCATCAGGTAAGTGGAGCTGAAGGAAAGCCCCAGACCCAAAGCTTTATAGTCCCTAGCTTTTGTCTCAGAGAAGCTTAGAGTTTTACTCTGTTTTAATGATGTCACAGTGTTGTCCCCACTCATTGGCTAGGGTATCCTAACAAAGTCATGGGGAATCTGTTTTCATACATGTTATAGAGGCATCTTTCATTTTTTCAGACTATGGCTCACCTGCCATCTCCCCTTGTCTCCAGTTAATCGGAGGCAGATACAGCTGTCTAGGACACAGGGGTCTCTGGTAGGGCAAAAACTGCCTCTAATAAAAAATCAGCTGAAGAACCCTTCCGTGTTTCCCCTCAAGAAATAGTGCCGTTTAAGTCAGAGACCATAGCTGGCATCCAACCCAAGCACTTTTGGTACCCTGTACTTCTCATGCAGCTTCCTCATCTTAGCAAGAAAGAACACTGGTATTAACTGGTACAGGATCTCAAGACTGTCAGTGAGACTGTTATTCTCCTCTCCCTAGTGGTATCAACCCTTAGTAGGAAACCATTGGCCTTCAATATTTATCTCACCTGAAGGATGCCTCTTTCGGAATACCATTATGCCCAGATTCTTAATGAATATTTTCCTTGGGTCATTTTTGCTGGAGAATACCAACATGTGACTTGGACTGTCCTGTTGCATAGGTTCCTAGATAGCCTTCACCTGTTTATACAGGCTTTCTCTCAAGATCTGAGGCATATGTCCTGACTGGATGAGGCTTATTTTTTATGACATGTAGTTCACCTTCTGATTTACTCACCATCATGAGATCTGGTCAAATGGCATGCAGGATCACCTTCAGTTTTCTGGTTGATTGGGAGTGCTGAATCTTGAGGAAAATGACCAATTATTGTCTCAAAAAGTAGCATACGTGGGTCTTGTCCTCACTCCAAGAAAACTAACAATCTCCCCCCATTTACATCCAGACAGTTCTCCAACTGTCATTCCCCAACTTAGGGCCTTCCAAAACCTGCTTGACTACTGTCACTTGTGGAGCCTGGAATCCATAGAACTGACAAAGCCACTACAACAAGAAGAAAAGGACTCTCTAATCTGAACCTCGGAATAAAGTTCTTTTTTCAACTAACTGAAAAATGACTTTTGCCTGGCCTGGCCCTTTTATGTCCCTGAATGAAGAGGAGTGGCCCTAAGTATTCTTGCTCAGAAAGAGGAGCCCACTTCATAGCCTGTAGAACACCTATCAAAGAAGACTCTGTGGCCATGGTTAGCAAGACTTTGTCTCAAAACTTTGGCAACAGCATCTCTCCTAGTAGAGGAAGGAATCCAAGTCTCTTTGCGGGGAGTCCTCAACTATGAACACACACCATCATGTCTCTGACCCATTAAAAGCTAAGGGAATAATCTGACTTGCTGATAGCCACAATATAAAAGTAGAAAAAGCAAAATTAACAGTTCAAAGGTATAATGTCACCAGTCCATTCGTTCAGCCTGTTTCTATTCCCAGAGGATATAGAGCCGCTTCTCTACGGTGGCCTGAGGTCTTCAGTATTGCCTACATCAACAGTCTGGACCTTACGGAAATACCTCTTCAAAGTATACTATGTCTGGCTTTATAGCCAGAAGCCATCTTCTTCAGTATGGTGTCTACAGAGTCAGCTATGCAGTAGTCTCATTGGCTGAGGTCATTGAAGTCAAGTTTCTGCTGGGGAAACCTCTGTGCAGCTGGCTCAATAGATTGATTGCTCTGACCAGGGCATTTTTTTTCTTCAGTAAAAACAAAAGAGTCACCATTAAAACTGATTCTAAGTATGCCTTCCTGGTCTTCCATGCCCATGTTGCCATTTGGGTGGAAAGAGGACTACTAAGAACCCTGTAAACCCAGCTAAAAGAACCTCTGTAAAATCTGGGCCTCACAGGCACAAGACTTATTACCAATGTATAACTAAATTAATAGAGCAACAAACTGTCTTCTAAATAGCTATGCTTCTATATAGACAAAAGAAGCTCCTAGTCTTAATAAGACAAGCTTCTCATTAAACAGAACTTCATTGAATGTAGAGACTCATGGATCTTAAGACCTAAAAAATATGTCATGATTGTAGATACAACCTTAAATAAGACATTTATACTGCTCTCTCCAAGGTCCAAAGAATATTGTATAGCAGAGTCCAGGAAGTAAGTAGGAGTGGAAAACCGAGCTGGGCAGTGATGGTCCATGCCTTTAATCCCAGCACTTGGGATGCAGAGGCAGGCAGATCTCTGTGAGTTCTACAAAACTATTTCCAGGACCAAGGCTACACAAGAAATTATGTCTTGAAAACAAAACAAAAAAAAATGGAAGCCAAAACGAAGGGCTGCAACATGCTATTCTGTAGGCTCCATATAATCATCACAATAACAGTTATTGTGGTCACCTACAGTGGGCCCATACGTGACTGGTCCTATCCATCATCAGTCTTGAAAGGGAGAGGGGGTCATAGGACCCTATCCTTTACCTCTGTACGACTATTGTCTCCTGACAGATGCTGGATGAAGGGGAGTCATTGTGTGCCCACTACTACCTCCACCAGTCTCAAACAGATACTTTCAAAGCCATGGTTTCATGAAGGTGACCCTTGTTAAATTCAGTGGATCACAAAACAAAACAAATCATGAACGTAAAAGAGATTTATGGAAAAATAAAGCAGACATTGGGTGGTAAGGAAGTCAGTATGTACTTCCTACCTGTGCAAAGAACAAATGTATTTAGGACAGATTTAATGGATAAACTATTTTAAATTGGTCTCGGATTGTGGAGCTTCTCTGAACAGTAACCACTCCTATCAAAGCATGCATTGCTGACACCACTGAAATGTGGACTTTGGAGAAATTCAAGGCAACCATTGGCCTGACAAACTACCAGAAATGCAATAATGATCCCCAAGGATCCAAAAATGTCTCTTATCTATGCCAATCCCACCAGCTTATACACCAGAAGAAGACTGGGCCACAGGGAAGGGATGTATCCATTCTCTCACAGTGGAAGATTCTTAAGGCAATCCGTGATGGCTGATATTTCATTAGGGAAAAACTGCGGTCTCTGTAAGGGGAAATGGTCTCCGAAGAGTTCTTACAATGTTATCAATCAGGTCTTCGAGGCCTTTGAAGTTTGTGCATAAAATAATCACAGCAAGGGAGGTCACCTCTCCTGGTGTCCCTGCCAAGAGACATAGCTAACACCCAGGGGGAGACTGACAATTGGATTTTATCCAAATGTCAACTTGTCATGGATTTGAATACTTGGTGATGATGATTGATTCCTTTACTGGCTAGATTGAGGACTTTCTCACTGACAAGAGAGGCTTCAGAAGTCATAAAGGGTATTTTTCAGGAAATTATACCTCATTTGACCTGCTCCTACCCACTTCAGCTTGAGAATGGGCTTGCCTTTGTCTCTGAAGTCACGCAAGATGTTTCTAACTTTGGGGTTATCTTCTCCTCTTTACACTCTCTCTGGTGGCCTTGGTCTTCCAGTAAAGTAGGTCAATGAATCCCTTAAACGCCAAATAAAAAAGAAATTTGACTAGAAATCTTTCCACCCTGGAGAAAGGTGTTTCCCCTGGTCTTACTCAGGACCCAGATTATACTTTAGCCCCTAGGAAGCCCTTTATGGGAAGCCACTTCTTAAAACTGAATTCATCACTAATGAGTAAGAACTGATCCTCATTCCATTTGTCAAAAGCTATGATAATTTCAAAAGAACTTACAATAATATGGGCTAAGGAGGGTATGTACACAGTAACAAAACCTGATGACTTACTTCAACAACTCTAGTCAAGTAAAAATATCAACAAGATGTCATACTGTCAATATGACTGCAAACTGATCTCAACGCTATCTGGTCAAGCATCTGAGTATCCCTACTTTCCTGAACTTCGCTTCTGCCTTTCTTGGGGTCTCTGATGGTCATAATTTTTATCACTTCTTAGTCCCTGTTTATTTAACCTAACTATTTGATTTTGTTTCATCTTGCCTCCAGAAGCTCCACCTTCAAATGGTGGCTTCAGCCAGATGTATGTCACTTCCACCATCATGACTACTTTACAAAAAGGACACCTGGCATCCTAATATTATAACGACATCTTCTCTCAACAGAAAGGAGCCTTTATTCACTGAAGGATTCAGGGGCCCAGATCCTAATGGGTGGGGATATTGGAGGTTGGTGCTAGGAAGAACTAACCAAGAAAACTCAACAAAATAAGACATGAACAATGATGGTTGGTAGTGACCAACCCTAACTGAGCCAGCTCAGGACCCTTAAAACAGGACACAAAGAAAAATAGTTGGTGGTGATAAAATTTAGCTGGGGCAGTTAAAACTGGCTTAAGAAATTTCCCTTCCAGGAGAGCATGTACAGAGTACTGTTACTCTCTCCCTAATGACATTTTCAGCTTTAGAAGTTCTTAAATCCAAATACACAATCTTGCATTTTATTCATTTATCTATAAAAGACTGAATACTAAGTAAAATGGGCATCAAAAAATCATACTCCTTCTCTGGAAGTACCCACCCTGGGGGAGACACAGATTTATCAGAAAATTAGGGTTCTGTTTTTGAGTTCTCAGTTTAGTTGATAGAGTAATTTTAAAATGAACTCAAAAGTGAATTTGGGCTTTTTTTTTTTTTTAAGAATTTGAGGGAACCGTTGCAACAGAACAAACAAAGTAAATCTTGACAGCTTCTGGAAGGAAGGAAGAAGGAAAAAGGAAGACAGAAAGCCATACCCTCAAGTTCATGCCTGCAAGGATGATCTTCAAGCAGCCGTAGAAAAGTTTGGGAGGGTCTTCAGAGATAGGCTTGAAAATGTCCAAAGTGTCAAAACATGCATGCTTGGGATTTGGGCTGGTATCTAAGGAAGAGCTGAGAAAGAAGAGGGGGAAATTTTCCTCCTTGAAAACTCAGGAACCTGGACAGGCTTAGTAGCAAAGACTGGCAAACAACTGCTTTAAGAGAGGGGCTTCTGGGTAAAGAGGATAATTATTCGTCCCAACTCCTTAGCGTGCCTTCTAGTGAATCAGCTTCCTCAAGGGGTCGCGTCCCAGGTCCATGATTGTTAGGACTAGTTGGAGTAATTTTAAGGGAGGAGATAACACTAAGCAATGTTCAGGGCAAATCAGAACGCCCTGCCTCTGCCCAGGGCTGGAATTAGGACTCAGAGTCTATTCTTTTGATCAGGTAGAAGTAGTTTTCTCATAATGGGCTCCAACAAAACCCTGATACTTACACCTTTTTACATTTTTTTTAAATCTGAAGTGGGAGAAATTATGATACTTTCCTTTCTACTGTTACCAAGGAAACAGAAGGAGGCATCCAAAGCTGATTATGAGGGAGGGGGGTTCATCCTTATCGTCTCTAAGCCTACTAATGCCTGCCTAACTGCCCAACAACAGGGGAAGAGATAGCAGAGAGAAAAGAAATAAAAGCCTCCATAACTGCCCAGATTTGCGCCAATGCTCTTTTTCTAAAAAGTATATTCTTGCTTTCTTGTTTGCTCTATTTAAGCTGGCTGTTTGCTCTATTATTGTGGTCTATATGAATTCCTCTCTTTTGGGAGTTCAAGAACCAAAACTGTTGCTGCCTTCAAGACAGAGGAAAGTGAAGACTTCCCCATAGCATAGCCAAACCCCCATCTGAAGAATAAGCATTTGTTCATGTTACACCAGAAATATGCACATTCTTTTTCTTTGGGAACCTTTTTCTGTTCAGATGACTGACAGACCTATTTGGATTAATTCTTAAGGGATAGGACAGTAATATGACATGTTCTTTACCAGAAAGCCTCCTGGGCTGGATAGTTATTCTATAACCTTCTAGAGAGCTCAGAAAGTCATGTGTCCACCCAGGACCAGAGATGAAACTCAGACCCCGTTACTTTTTATCAAAACTTATGAAACAAAACAGATTAAAAAGAAAACTGAATAACTGGGCATGGTGCTTCCCACCTTTAATCTAAACCCTGGGAAGATAGAGGCAGACAGATTCTTTAAATGCCAGGCAACTGGCCTAGATAGCAAGTTCCAGGCCAATCAGGGATACACAGGAAGACCTTGTCTCAAGAAAAAAGGTGTGTCCAGTCATATGAGATCTGGCAAGAGCTGGACCTGGAGAGATGGCTCAGCAGTTAAGAGCCTATACTGCTCTTTGCAGAGGAACCGAGGTCAGCTCTCAGCATTCACATAAGACGGCTCCCAATTGCCTGTTAGTTGAGTTCCAGGGCATCTGACACCTATGGCCTCCTCAAGCACCTGAGCTTAAGTGTGCACACATGCACGCACACTCACACACACATACACACACTTGAAATTTAAAATAATTAAAATTTAAATTAAAAAAGAAAAAGAAACCTAAGGCCCATAAGTGGGTAAAGGCTCTTGCCACTAAGCCTAACAAGCTGACTTCAATCCCCAGAATCCACATGATAGAAGAAGTGAACAGACTACCATCAATTGTCCTTTGACCTCCACATGAGCGCCAAGGTACATACACAGGCATGCATGCGTATGCATACACGTACACACATGCACACGACCCCACAGCAATAACAACACAAAGATTATTCTCAGCACAACTACACAGGACCACACCATAGCTTGCTCCCATACCCTTTTGAAATGCACACTGACTTCAAGACTGGAGGGCACACCCCCAGTACTCTGCTCTCTAGTGTATGCCTTCTTGAGTTCTAGAAGGATCACACTCTCATGAGAACTATGGGTAAAGTAGGCCCCTCATGCTCCAACATATTATGCCCTGTGTCAAAACCCTCTAAACATAGATCCCAAGTAAGACAAACAACAGCAAAATCCAAACAAACAGAGAGGCTGTACTTCAAAGTCCAGTTAGACCCAACTGGACACCACACAACAGACCCGTACCCTAGCACACACTGCTGAGAGAAGGCCCCGACTGGAGCTGATCAAATCAGCCTCAGAAAGATAAGCATTCCATGCTTTTTGTCATTTGTAGGGTCTAGTTGTCAAAAGACACATAAAATCCTATGTGAACTGATGACTCGAACGTAGATGGTGAACTGTGTAGTGGAGTAAAACATAATCAGAGCCAATAGGAAAGGGACGGGGAGAGAAAGAAGAGGACCAGGGGGTACCGGGGAAAAAATATACCCGAGGTATGTTACTTCCATATATATTTGCATAAAAACAGCATCAAATAACCCAGTATAATCAATTAATAATCACAAGTCAATCGAGAAGGCTTATTCCCAAAGAAGTCCCTCACAGAAAAGTACAGCTATCTGTCCAAACAGATGTAACAGAAATTTCACCATAGACACACCAGAAATATGGACCACTCATACTTCAAAAGGATGAGGTTAAAAATAGTGGAAGCCTTCAAAAAGGATATAAGTAAACAGCTGAGTGGATTAGAGAAGAAATTAATCCAAGATCTCAAGAGCTGTGTGGAGATGGTGATGCTGAAGAGGACTAAACAAATTTTGGAAATGAAAGGCTGCACAAATGAAAGTCTCAAATGAAAGATTCTCTAAGAGATTAGCTGAAACAAAGGAATAATAGGAAGGCTTAAAGTCAAGGTTTCTCAAGAAGGATATGGCTGGCTGCTTTGAAGGGCTCTGCAGGTAATGCATAATACTAGTTTTATACCTTGTTAACAGGGGTCTATATTCCTTTATCAGAAATTTAAGACAACCCCCATGAGTGTAATCCCAACACTTGAGAAGCTGAGGCGAGAGGATCGGAAGTTCAAGGACAGCTATGACCCCATATCAAAACAAAATATAATAAAATAAAACTTGACAAAAGCACTCGGGAGGCAGAGGCAGGCGGATCTCTGGGAGTTTGAGACCAGCCTGGTCTACAGAGCTAGTTCCAAGACAGGCTCCAAAGCCACAGAGAAACCCTGTCTCGAAAAACCAAAAAAAAAAAAAAAAAAAAAAAAAAAAATAATAGGAACTCTACCAATCTGTCTTGGACTATGCACTCCTGGAAAAGGCATAAGGTAGGGCTAACAATCCTTCCTTCTAACTGTCAAAATGCTCAGGAACTTAGTGGGAGGGCTTTGTCCAGAGACTGAATAGCGCTCATCAGCCCTACTCACTAGTACAGGTTAGCATGCCTATGAGAGCATGCCTGTGTGTGTGTGCCTGTGTGCACGCATGTGTGTGTGCACACATATGTATGTGTGAGTGTGCATGTGTGTGTGTGTCTGTGTATAAAAAGATGGCGAGCAGGAGTCCAGTTTATTGGCACAACACAGGTTCCTCTCTAATTCTGAGGAACAGGACAAGCGGAAAAGATTAAAAACAAAGGAGCCAAACAAGCTTAGAGAGGAGGCTGAGCCTGATAGTGCAGGCTTGCAACCTCAGCTAATCAGAAGGCCGAGATAGTAGGACTGCATAGCCAAGCCAGCTTCAAACTGGAAAAGAGAAACAAAACGGACAGAGATGTTGCTGCCCCGTAGAGCCCTTACCCTGGATGTGGGAGGCCTCTAGACTGAATCTCCAGCACTGTCCCAGATAGAACAAAACAAGAAAAGATTAAAGTGTTTCTTCTCTCTAGCAGATATGAGAGACAAACGCTGGGGTTGGAGAAGGCAGGCCTCCACTCTGGAAGAGGGGCGTGAAGAGAGAATGAGTAGTGAGAAAGGGATTCCTCACTAGGAGAAGTGCCCCCGGAACAAGACTTCCAAATCAATGCTAACAGACTAGAAGTCCAACAGGACAGAGATGAGGGCATTTGAGCAGAGATGAGAAGAACACAGGCAGCAGGCAGAGTAGCCTGTATTTTCCAGAAATCCCAACACTGGGACTCTCTCTCATGAAGAATTTAAGCTACAATGTTTGGGTTTTCCCACCTGTTTTAACTATGGTTACTCACAAACCTATCTGTCTTTATGAGAGCAGCATCTCAGCCTCGAGTACTCAGCAAAGTTGTCATATCACTGGGGACAAGTTCCGTGACATACCTGGTGGGTTGGGGGTCATTTTGTTTTCCTTTGTTTTGCTTTGCTTTGTTTGTGACAGGGTTTCTCTATGGATGCCTGACTGGCCTGGAGCTCTCTACTACGTAGACCAGCCTGGCCTAGAACTCTCAGAGGTCAGCCGGCCTCTGCCTCCCAGGCATTAAAGACCTGAGCCCCCACCACTCATCTTTTTTTAAAAAAAAAAATGAATTTGGGAATATGTAAAGGGTTGGGAAATTTATTTGTGGATTAGGGCTTGAAATTTAAGTTTCACACACACCAGGAAATCACAGCACATGAAAGGCCATGTTGGGCATTTTACATGGATATTGGGGATTTAAACTCAGGTCTTTACGGTTGCACAGCAAATGGCCTTGCACACTAAGGGATACCATTTTGATAGCCTTTTAGGAGAAATCTTTCTTTGAGGATTTGGTTTGGTTTGATTTGGGGGTTTTGTTTGTTGTTTTGGTTTTGGTTTGCTTTCGGTTTTTTTTTTGTTTTTTGGTTTTTTTTTTTAGCTTGTTGTTGGTTGTCAGAACCAATGAATAATCTCAGTGTCCCACAAAGAAACATATGAAGAAAGTGAAAATAGCTTGGCAAGGCAATTTCTTTTTGTAAAAAGGTTTGGCTAGAACTCAAGTCCAGACAGCAGGCACATTTGAACAAGATGGCTTCTGTCTTTCATCCCTGATGTGGGTGGTGACGGCATCCCGTGCTAGTGCTGGGAACTCAGCATCCCGTGCTATTGCTGGGAACTCAGCTTCACAATCTGACATGGCTACCTAATTGACACAGGGAGAAGAGGAAGGTTCAGGAAATAAGAGCCCTGCCAGTCCTACTAGTTTTCACAGAAAAAGAAATGTTTCTGCCAGTTTAGAGACAGAGTCTGGGGTAGCTCAGGCTCATCTCCTACTAGCCATGTAGCTAAGGATGACCCTGAACTCTTGATCTTCCTGCCTCTGTCTCCTAGGTGCTGGTTTCATAGGCAAGTGCCAACTTGACTGACAGGAAAAGCCTTTCTCATGATCTCAACGTCTCTTCTGGATTTTTCTTTCAATCTAGCTTACGGCAAAACCACTGAATACTGATATTAAGTAGTAAATTCTATGAGATGTTTCCTCTAGTGTGCCTTACTGCTTCTGGGCTAGTGTGCGCCTTGCAACCAGCCTACAGTTGATTCACTCCTACCCCAAAGTTTGAGAAATAGATACAAGGGAGAAAAAGACACAAATGAAGCACCAGTGCTGAAATACAAGAGAAAATCAATTGTTTCACATTGTTAAGGTGTCAACATGAATAGGAGGGCCATTTATATATATATAAAAAAATGATGCTGATCATGGCATGGTGGTGCAGACCTGTAATCCCAGCCTTTGGGAGGTGGAGGCTGAAACCTCAAGAAATCAAGGTCATCCATGGCTGTACAGTGAGTTAGCAGTCAGCCTGAGACCTTGCCTCAAAACAAACAAGCAAGCAAATAAGCAGCCAGACAAGGCGATAATCTGGAGAATTAAGTATGTTACCATACTTTATAGAGAAATAGAACTGAAGCTGTAGTAGTGTGCAGAGGACGGTACTGTCTGGAGTGAATCACTGGTGCTCACATCACCAGACCTGCAGGACCAGAAGAGGCCATGGCAGATCACAGAAGTCGGAGGGAACTCCCAGCAAAAGACTTACTTTCCTCCTCTTCCCCGGACACATGCCAGAACCCTAGGGAAATTGGCTGCAGAAACCGATATCTCCCCTTCTCCTCTCCCTCACAGAGTTCCAGGTGGCACCTGCTACAGCTAGCAGGATCTGACAAAGTCCCCTCTCAACTCACGAAAGCTGTGCTAGCAGTTCACTGTATAAGTCTGTGCTGCTCTCAGCCTTGACCAGAGAAGCATCTTTTAGGAATTGCCAGCAGTTAATTCAGAGACTCAAAGGGGTCAAAGTGCTGAGATTAAGTGACCGTTGAATGCTCAATGATAAATAGGATGTCTATAGCTTTCACCAAAGCTCAGTGAACAGGGTGGGAAAGAGGGGGTAGAAGGAATGTTTAAGAGCTAGAGGATAGGGAAAGTGTCACATGACCATTGCACTCCTGAACCCACCATAGCTCCACAAGACCTGCAGAAGATTAAGCCAGTCAACGTTCTAGTATACAGTGTGTGGGGGGGGGGCTAAGCCCCACCATAGCTGAGGAGCTATTGGATGTTGATAGCTGCTAGGAAAAGAAGGGGTTTGTTTTGTTTTGTTTTGTTTTATTGAAAATTTCCACCTCCTCCCCTCCTCCCACTTCCCTCCCCTCCCCACTCCCCTCCCCCCTCCCTCTCCAGTCCAAGGAGCAGTCAGTGTTTCCTACCCTATGGGAAGTCCAAGGTCCTCCCTGCTCTCCCCAGGTCCAGGAAGGTGAGCATCCGAACAGACTAGGCTCCCACAAAACCCATCCATGCAGTAGAATCAAATCCCAGCGCCATTGTCCTTGGCTTCTCTGTCAGCCTCCACCGAGAGTCCGGTTTGATCACATGCTCCATCAGTTCCAGTCCAACTGGCCTTGGTGATCTCCCATTAGATCAGTCCCACCATCTCAGTGGGTTGACACACCCCTCGCAGTCCTGACTTCCTTGCTCGTGTTCCCCCTCCTAAAAGAAGGGGTTTTTTAAAAGGGTGTAACCACTGGTAGGTTGCCCATGCGCCAATAGAAGGTCCCATAGCCGTGTGAATATGGACGCACTCATTGGTCTTGGTAAGTCATAAAAAGAAAAACAGAGGACATAAAGTGGGAAGGGGTGTGTTGGGTGGGTGTCCAGGAGGAGTCAGAGAGTAGAGTGGGAGAAGTATGTGATCAAACTTGTATAAATACATGAAATTGGTAATGAATAAACAAAAATAATATTTTAAAGTATGAGATACTGAATAGATAGCAAAGACTGTACACATAGCCACCAAGAAACAAAAATGAAGGTTTCATTCACCAAATATTCATTAATTCCTAAGTAAATGGCAAACGTCATTTTCAAGAGCACAGTGGTTGAAGTTTAAATGGCCTGACTCCCTGTTTTAGTTACAAAAGACTTTTAAAATTCCAATTTAAATTCCCTCAAACTGTAAAAGAAAAAAAACACAACTAAGTGCTTTGCATCATTATTTTATCAGGCAAAAGATGATTTTGTAGAATGTGCTGGCTTTCTTGTTTTTTCTTAGCTGTCCATGGTGTTAGCAACCTCTGCAAGCCTTGGTGATGATCTCAAGTCTGACCTTTCATTGTAGGGAAATGCCAAGTCAAATCCCAACCTTACATCTTTACACGTAGAATAAGCTGTGGTTCGTCTGCAGTCCTATAGCAACACTGTCTCTCACTTGCCTTCTGAGTGTCAGCACCACAGGCCCAATTCTGGCTTGTGGCGTCTGCTGTTCTTACTTCTTTCATGGAATGGGGTTCCCTATGGCATGTTCTTCCCAAATTTCATCTTTTTAAACTGACCAGAGGAAATGACCATTTCGTCTTCACCTACCAAATTTCAGCCACTGGCGTCTCCTTTCAAAATATGATGTACCGTTCTTCTGTATAGGCATGGGTGAAAAATTAATGTTCCCCTCTTCCAGGAGAAAAGAAACCGCACCTTGTTGTATTCATCATTGTATCGTCAGTGTCAAGCCAGTGTCTGCATAGTGAACAATCAATAAACATCCGCTGGATGGGTGAATGGATGAGTGAGTGGATGGATAGACAGACTTAGCTTCTAAGCCTCCACATTTATCTAATTAGCTGTGCAGCTATCAGTTTTCTGAGACTCAGTTCTCTAAACTGTGAAATGAAATGTTGGACTGGTTAATATCTGAGATCCCTTCTGAATTTAAAGTACACAATTCATACAGTGTTACTGGCAAGTGAACTTTTTAGATTAAAAATTGTGTGTGTGGATATTTTGCCTACATATCTGTCTGTGTACCATGTGTGCCTGATGTAGGTCGAGGCCAGAAGGCATCAGATCCCCTGGAACTGGAGATACAAATGGTTATGAGCTGCCATGTGGGTGCTGGAAGTTGAACCCAGATCCTCTGGAGCAGCAGCAAGGGCTCTTAACCATTGTGCTGTCTCTCCAGACCTTTACATTATTTGTGTATTGGGATGTATATTGTGTGTGGTGTGGTGTGTGTGTGTGTGTGTGTGTTGTGTAGACCAGTAGACCATGTGGGTTCTCAGGCTCAACAGGTACCTGTCACTGAACCATCTCGCCAGCTCTGAAAGTGAATTTCTTTAACTGAAAATACTGTGCCTATAAACTTGAAAAGACTACCCTTTTGAAAATGTCATCTTTAATCAGGTTCCGACTGTATGGTCTTGTGCAGTAGATGGCAAACTGGAGTCACTGGGATGCCACAAGCGTCTGGAGTTGCCACGTAACCAACATGAGTTAGAAAAACTACATGCTGATAGTCTGAGAATATATTAAATTAAATGTTAAAAATGTAACACATGAGCACTCGGGGGGCAGAGACAGGTGGATCTCTGTGAGTTCGAGACCAGCCTGGTCTACAGAGCAAGTTCCAGGACAGCCAGGGAAGTTATACAGAGAAACCCTTTTGCGAACCCTCGCCCCCCCACCCCCCGCAAAAAAAGAAAAGAAAAAAGGAAAAAAGAAGCAATAACATTGTGTTCTTCACCTCCATACATACCTCCATTGAAATTTTCAAAGTAGATGCTTGATTAGATTGAATGCAATGCTAAAATTAAATTATATCATTGGGTGATGTCTAATACAGAACATTATTATTATATCAAAACTCTTTATTCTGAATTTACAAAATGACCTCATTTGAGCTGGGGAGATGGTTCAGTGGATGAAGTGCTTGCCACGCAGCACGAGGGCCTGAATTTGGATAGCTAATACCCACATACAAGCCAGGCATGGCCATGCCCACCTGTAACCTTGCTGAAATGGTAAAGTCTAGGTTGAGTCAGAGACCCTGTCTCTAAAAGCATTGTGGAGAGCACTAAAGGAAGACACCCAACACTGACCTCTGTCCTACTAGAGCACGCATGCGCGTTTTCCAGAGTTATACTTCCTTCATTACCTGACAGTGTCAACTCTGGCTATATATCAGAATCATCTGGAGAGTTAGATATGTATGTATGTGTGTGTAACACGCACACACACACACACACACACACACCCCAACTCATTAAAATTCAGCTAAATCTTACGCTTACTTTTATTCAGAGTACATCCAATTCATAGCCAAGGCTTGCCTATTCATGCATGTAAAACGAAAACAGAATTCGTCTTATCACTCCACACGCTTATGAGACCCAAGATTCAAATTCCCTACCTGTCCTCCCATCCAACATCTGGATCTGAACTAGATCCATAAATAAGAAACGAGAATTTTCATCAGGCAGCTGTGCAATCTGTTCAGCATAGTCTGGGAATGCTTGATGGCATCACAAATCTCTACGTAAATTAACTGATGTGAAGACAGTTGAACTATTATAAAAGACTTGATTATATTCCCTATCCCTTTAAAATGGATACTTTCTAATGAAGTAAATCAGCCAACATGCAGACCTTAAAAGCACAGTATGAAACTGTCCTTGTAAAAAGAGACTACTCTGCTGTGGACACTAGATACCGTTTTATTCCTTACAGGTCCCCTTTCAATGCCTGGGGCAGGACTAAGCTAACTAGTCTCCCATAACCATTTCTGTTTCTCTTTGGCTCTCAAAAAGCTTGAGCTTCCCAGTCTCCCACTTGGCAGATTCCTGACCAGTGGAATGTAGCCCGAAACAGTGCTCTCTAAGTGGGGCCTGATCCACAAACGCAAACAAACAACAAAAACTCCCTTGTAACCGGGCACCAAGGGGACACACCTGTAGTCCCAGCACTTGAGGAAGTGGAGGCTGGAGGCTAAGAAGTTCAAGGCCAACCTCGACTACTGTAGGAGCTGAAGAGCAGCCTGGGCCTGCAGGAGACTCTGTCTCAGAAAGCAGCAAGCCTCCTGTGTAAAACCCTCGCCCCTCTTTGCTCTTACGTGCTGAAGATGGCAACGCTCAGCCTGCCTCACTTCCTCAACACTGTGCAGAGCAAAGCCCTCCTTCATTCCCTTCAGGTTGCTCATACGGCCAACCATATCATAACCTAGTCAAAGAGAGATAACATTATCTCATGCCTCTGTCTTCGAAGCTCAGGCTTTGGCAGTAAGCACATTCCTAAATGTCCTCAGTAAAATTTGGAGTTTGTGACTATTTATTCTACTTCTTTTCTTTTCTCATTAGATAGGGCCTCAAAGCTCCCTAAGAATGACCTTGACCTTCTGATCCTTCTGACTCCCCTTCCTGAGTGTTGGAATGACAGACTATTATCACCTTCACTTTACACGGTGATAGTTGGCTGGGGCTTTCCATATGCTAGTTAAGGCATTCTACCAACTGAGGTATTTCTTCAGCATCAGGTGGTAGTTTTTCTTCTCCATTTTTCTTCATTTTATTTTATTATTTAGTTTTTGTTTGGTTAGTTGCTTTGGTTTGCTTTTGAGACAGGATATCACTATATAGCCTCAGCTGGCCTGGAGCTCACTATGTAGATCAGGTTGGCCTCAAACTCCTGCCTCGGCCTTCCTAGTACTGAGATTAAAGGCATGAGCCACCACACCCAGATCATTTTCTTTCATTTGAAAGAGAGGTGAGAGATGGAGAGGTGGCGCCCTGGCATTGCATTGTATTTCACCCAATAGTCATTAATCCTTGCATATTTGAATGCACAAATTAGACCAGTCACAAGAATGCGGGAAACGCTTAGGGGCAGCAGGCTGTTCATTTGCAGGTGTTTTTAGTAACAGACCTTGCCCACTTCAAAGGGGTGTGTCAGCCCAATTCCTCACAAAAGCAGGTGCCAAGATGGAGTAAGACAGGCAAGGATTTGCCTGAGAGACAGGCCTGGGAGATGAAGTAGAGAGCAAGCCAGAAAGGCTAGACAGTTACCAGATCAAAATACAAACCCGAGCCTGGAAGAAGAAGACAGGAAGGAGAAACTTGGGTGCAATTGTCTGAAGCTGCCATGGGCTCTAAGGAAGGTTTGGCAAGACCATCACCCCTCCAAAACAGGCATGCTTTCTTGTCACCACCATTCTGCCATTAGTTGGGATATGGGGTTGACTAATAAAGCCTCAGCTCAGATGTGGAGATGGTTTCGGGGCCCAGTGGCTGAAGCCGGCAGTTTCCCTCCCCGCAGGTCTTCAAAACTCATGTTTCTAAGCTCTGGTGAGGTTATCCGTCTTACCCATATTTCATGTTGTCCTGACAAATGTTAGCACTGGACGTGGTGAGATGCACATCTGTAACCCCAGCACTGGAGAGGCAGGGACAGGAGGATTGCCATGAGTATAAGGCCATCTGGGCTACAGAGGGAAACCCATTATCCATGCACATACACAAATAATGATCATGATAATAACAATAATAATAATAATAATAAATAGATCTTAACATTTTGGAAATATAGGACCAGAACAAACCCAGCCCAGTGATGGGTTTTTTTAATTAACATTTGGGGGTATCCGGGATTGAACCCATGGCCTTGTTCAGTGTTCCCAATTAAACAGGGATTCCTCGCTGGAGGTGGTGGGTGGTGGTGCATGCCTTTAATTTCAGCACCTGAGAGGCAGAGGCAAGTGGATCTCTGTGAGTTCAAGACTAGCCTGGTCTACTGTGTGAGTTCCAAGACAGGCAGGGCTACACAGAGATACCTTGTCTTGAAAAAAATAAAAGAAAACAAAAACAGAGACTCCTTAACTACTTAGGACTTGTATTTAGCTACAAACTGGAGATTTTTTAATGGTTTAACCAAGAAGTTTGTTTCTCTTTACTGTAAGTGTGTAAGTAAGCAAAATAGTGGGATGGTCCACAGGGTCCTCCTGGGTCAAGGTACTTCCTGTCTTTATATCCCTCTATTCTCTATTCTTAGAATATAACTACCATGTTCAAGGTCATATTATTTTCCAAAATGGATGTTGGAGGCCCTTCATCCAGAAGAAAGTGGTGTTAGAATAACATTGGAGACCCCTTAGGGGAAAACTGTCATCTCCTAACCAAAACAATGAATCTGCCTGTAGCTGGAGACTCCACTCTTCTCCAGCCTCCTCCTCCTCTTCCTCGTGGCAGTTGCCAAAATTCCTAGTTTCCATTCGGGTCTGTTCTTAAATTCTTCTTAGTAAGACTTAAGAACCCCAAGGGGGACCCCCCCCACACACACACCTCCGCACTATCAGTACAACACAAAAGATGTTTGCTAACTCTGCAAACCTTTTTGGGAACAGATCTATCCCTGTGAAGTTGCAGCCTTTTCAGCATCCAGTTCCTTTGGTGACTCCTTGCTCTACGGGAAGCTGTGAAATGCATTCATTTGGCTGTGCCTAAAAACTGCCTCAACTGCTTGCAGAGAAGGGGAGAATAAATTCGGGGACTGCGTTCTTTGTCACAGGCATTTCTTGAGCTCATATTTGAAAAGGTTTTAATTAAAAGAGACTGATGAGGTTTACTTCCTGTGCTACCAAACGAATGAATATTTATGAGAACCATTGATCCAATTCAGTGACCATCCATAAATTTGCAAATATTGTTTATTGGTTGCCTTGTGTGTCTGCCTCTTTATTTTTTACTTTCCTTTCTGGGCAAGAGTAAATTTTGCTATAATTTCTTTCAAATTTTATTATAGACCTTCTGGGCTATCTGCTCAGCCCACAAGTTTCCTTCTCTGAGAACTGCTCTCCCAATTGTTAGTCCTCAACAGTAATAGTTAAAACCACCTAAGGCATCCCCTGACCTTCAACTATTGGGTGGCAGAAGGGAAATAAGGCAATCAGAGCAAACCCTTTTCTTCTAAGACTGTCCAGCTGAGCTGAATGTAACAATACACACCTATACTATCAGAGAGGCTGTTGCAGGATGGTTGCCAAGAGTTTGGGGCCAGTCTTAGCTACAGTGTGAGACCCCCATGTTAACCTGTACTACTCTCAAAAAAGAGAGAAGGATGAAGAGGATTTGAAGTTAGTGCCAAACCCAGTCTCTATTGCTCATTTAACCAGACATTTTTTTTTCTGTAGTTATGTGGATCACTGCTCTCCGTGGATATTTTCCCAAATGTAATATTCAGATCAGTGAACTAGAAAGACCATAACGAGCTGCCGTGGCTACTGGAAAGTGCCTTCCAGTGTACTTTCATGGTTATAAACCTAAGCGATACGGTTCCAAGCCTGTAACTTTGCAATCCTGTCCATATGTGGCATACTGGAGTCAACATGGAATTTGCTAAGTTGATGTGTGGGTTCCCCAGACCCCAGAGCAGCGAGTACATTTATGAGGGGGCATGGTACTTCCTGATGACAGAGCTACCCTACTTTTGTTTGTTGACACGGGTACTACATGTTAAAGGTGATGCTTAGAGTTGAGGGTAAAATCCGTTTGACTTATTAGACTGATTTTGAACAATTAGGCTCAACTGGTCTTCGTGCATTGGTCCAGAAACTGCATGGATGAATAAGTCATGGATTCTGCCCAGGAAGTTAAATGATTTGTGGATCTCGGACTCTAGTGTTCTATATGCATGACAAGCCCTATCTAGCAAGAAAGAGTTAAGACTTCTCTGTTGAAAGAAGATTCAGTAGTCTAGAGGCAGAGCAGGGGCAGCAGGGGCGGGGAGCCATTGATTTCTTCCAAGACAGAAACACATTCAAAGGGATTTTATCCCCTCCCGGATCTGGCTTTACCTATTCCCCTATGTTTGTCTGCACTCGGTGTTTAAAGATAGCTCTAACAAGGAGGGGAGAGAGAAAAACAAGTCACGTAACTACTTTTAGGTAGTTTTCAATCAAACGCTCAGAATTATGTCAGGTTATGAAAAGCTATAAAAATTTTAGTACAGGTACAAGAAAGAGCAATAGTTTTCCAAGCCTTTTCCTTTCGCTCTGGTATACCCTCCTATTAAAATAAAAACAAACAAAAATAAAGAAAAGCATTGAAGCCTCTGCCTTCTGGAACTTTCTATCAGCGGGAGGTAAGAAATCACGCAAATTGCTGAAAACAAATGGTAATGGGCAGTCATTTCTTTTATAATGGACCATTAGATTATTGTATTTGCATGTATCATTAAAATTTATTGCAAATTCTCTAATGGAATGACAATTCTGGAGATATAGCCTGCCTGATACAATTAGAATGTAGGCTTGTAGAAAAAGTTGCTGTAGATTGCCCTTGGGCACGGGAATGTGTATCCTTTGCTATGAAACTATCAGTGAGAATAAAGAATCGATTGTGAATGCTTTTGTCCAATTTAACATTCTCCTCTCATGGAAATCGTAAGACGATTTTCACATTAGCCAGTGATTTGAAGCCTAGCATCTTTTGAAGTGAATCTCTTTGTTTAATACAAAACATGAAGTAATCAAGATCAGATACATGAATTTTTCTTATTCTTTGATGGAAAAGGCAAATAATTCTAGGGGTGATTATCAATGAATTCTCAATGCCAATTGATAAAGGGTGTGTTTGTGTGTGTGTGTGTGTGTGTGTGTGTGTGTTTACAGCTTTCGGGAATTGGTTCCTTCCTTCTATCATACGGATCCTTAGAATTGAACTCAAGCCACCAGACTTAGCCACAAATGCTTTTACCCTATGAGCCATTACACTAGCCCAGGAATTGTAGGTGCGCACACTTGAGAGCAGTGTGTCTTCACAGCAGAGGAGAATCAGAAGTGGGCATAAGGAATAAGTTTCCTAGTGGGACAGAACAAGTGCAGCCTTGTTCAGAGATTCCCACACATCCAGCACACAAGTTAGATTGCCTGATTTAATCTCTCTCTCTCTCTCTCTCTCTCTCTCTTTCATCTCTGTGTGTTTGTCTTGTCTCTTTCCTCACCTCTCTGTCTCCTTCCTGTCTCTTTGTTTCTCTTTCTCTCCCCGACCTCTCTCTCTCCCTCCTCCACCTCTCCCTCCTTCATCCCCCCTCTCTTGCCAGTATCTCACTATATAGATCAGGCTAGCCTTGAATTTGCAATGATCCTTATGCCTCTCTCTCCCAGTGCTGGGATTACAGGTTATGGGTTCCACATGTCACCGAGCCTGAGAAAAACTTCCCTTTCTCATGAGTGCATTGAATTATTGGTTCATCGCTCCCTATTTCCAATGAATTCTTAGACCACGGATATTGTTCCCTTCTATTCTTGAAAATAAGATAAATTTCTCTCCACTCCTTGCATTGTTATCACTTGATCCAGGGAAATTATGAAACTACATGAAAGTCAATTTCAATGTCATTCTGCATCAAGAATAATCAGGAAATACCTCCCGAAGCCTGTAATTTTATACTAATTTTTAAGTGAGCCTAAGAATATTGAAGACTTTATTTTACATTGCTATATTAGCTCAGCACATTAAGTATTATGCATATATTGTATAAAAGGCAAGAATAATAAACAGGGAAAAGAAAGCTGGATTAAAAAAAACAGTGCCTTTAACATGTATTTTAACTAGATGAATAATTCAAATCTGTCTCCTGGCACCAGAAATATATTCCAGAATATTTTTTCAGAGATGCATCTTGGTTTATTTGATATTTCATGACACAATAAGTCTTAGAAATATTCAAATGGTTCATTAAAAGTGAAAGATGAGTAGCTTGGGGGATGCCAGAACCCCAGAAGAAAGACGTGACTTAAGAACATGTGCCGTTTCCCCCACAAAGTCAGATGTAAATATTTTTAAAGTTATATTTGAAATGCCTGTGGTGTACTATATAACAAATGAGGAAATGAAGTGTGAAATTAAGGGAGTTGCTGAGTGATCAACAGTTTAAGTGTGTCAAATGGAATCTCCACCAAACTGATAATATAGCATTAATTCCTCTGAAGAGCGCTGTCCTGGAATTCCTACACTTTTCAAACAATGCTGAAACATGCAAAGCCATGTGGATCAACATTTTCTGCAGATGTTTGCCCAAATATCAGATCCAAGCAAATGAAAGAATAGGACCGTAGGCAGTGGAGGGCCTGCTTTCTGGTGTTTTTCAAACCGCCCATTTGGAAGATTCGATTTTAGTTAACAATGCAGGTCATCCTCAGCTGTTATTATCTCTATTATCATCAAGTTTCAGCCATTATCCAAAGGGAGTGATTGATTCCGTCTTCTGAAGTGTATATGGATGAATTTGAATGTGAAAGATGAAAAGAGGGTAATAAATGAGAGCTATGTTTTCCTGTGAAAACGTGTGCGTGTGCATTAGCAGCAAGAACCATGTTTGTTAAGTTGCAGACATAGACAAACAATGAGTAAGATTCAAGAATAATTGTAAAGTATCCATGGCGACAATAAATGTCTTGTCAACACACATCGTTCTATTTATACCTTGGGAAGTAGTCATCAGGTTTCTATAAATAGAGTAGAAATTCATTCATTTCCACGCTAATCTTGTAAATCTCCAATTTTCACCACAATAAAGGGACTGGACTCTGGAGGGTAATGGGGGAATGTGTCAGAATATATAGAATGGGCCTTGTGTCTGGAGAAAGTGTCAACATGGTTAAAAAAGAAAGATAAAGGGGGTAATAATGGAGCTCCATAAAATCTCCAGCTGGTGATTTCCTGAGGAAGAGGGACCCCAAAAAGCTGAACAACAATATGCCACTTCTAGGACATCCACTGAATTTTGGATACAAAACAAAACGAAAATTTTGGTTAAATATATTGGGGAGTGTTTTCTGTTTGTTTGTTTGTTTGTTTAGAAAATCCAAAAAGAATGAGTTACTAAACCACACAAGTGGGTCAGACCTATAATCTCAGCAATTAGGGAGGCCAAGGCAGGCCAATCTCAAGTTTAGAGACTGCCTGGACAACTTACTGAAACCTTGTCTCAAAATCTAACAAAAAAAAAAAAAAAGAATTTCTACCTGGGAAGTGGTGTCACATGTTTTTAGACCCAGCACTCGGGAGGCAGAAGCAGGCAGAGCTGTGAGTTTGACATCATCCTAGTCTACATAATGAGTTCCAGGATTGCCAGGACTACACGGAGAAACCTTTTCTTCCAAAACAAAAATAATTCAGAGTGGGCAAGGAAAAAGTGCATTCAAAGTACCAAATTCCCAGCATGCTCAGGGAATCAGAGGCATCAAGTACTCGTGAAGACTGAATGGTAGAACCCTGAGGAACAGCCATAGAGGAGAGTAGGGATGCTCTGCTACAGACGAGGGGTTCATTGGTTACCATACTCCCAGAAGTGCTATTCCCCAGCCCCTTCTCCCTCCTGGCTCTCAAACACCTGGCAGCTATGCATTGACTTTGAGTGCAAGAAAATGACCTCTGACAGAAGCCTATGAGCCCTAACATGTGGAGGTTGGCAGTGAAAGATCCAGGCCCTATAGGAAGTAACTTACCCTGAGGCCCTTCCCTTGACAATTTCACATAGATTTCACTAAATAAAGCTTTATTGAGAGCTGGACGGTGATGGTGCATGCCTTTAATCCCAGCACTCCAGAAGGCAGAGGCAGGCAAATCTCTGTGAGTTTGAGGCCAGCCTGGTCTACAAGAGCTAGTTCTAGAACAGTCTCTAAAGCTACAGAGAAACCCTGTCTCAAAAAACAAAAACAAACAAACAAACAGAGCTTTATCGAAATTCTGTTCATAAATTTATTTAAAGGGCCCAGGAATATTTCAAACACATTGTATACATTATATCACTTAATCTTCAAATTAAACCCGTCAGAATTCTATAGTTATCTCCAATTAAAGTTAACAAAATGAAACAAAAATGTAGAAAGGGAAACTATCTGTGAAGGGGGAGGGAACAGACAAGAGTTGGAGGGGACAAGACAGAACAATGGGAGGTAAATATGAACAAAATGCATTATGTACATGGATGAAATTATGAAAATTAATAAGGATTGCTATATCCTCTCTCCCTGCCCCAATTCTTCTGCGAACAAACTCCTGACTTTTCAGCATCCTAGGGACTTGAGCACATGGAACCAAATAAAAAGTCTTAGTTTATTTGGCAAATAGTAGAGGCTGAAATGGAAAAGGAGATTTAAGTTGGGGTGGTCATGGCCAAGCTCTCTCTATGATCAGGAAATACACAAAGAAACCGTCTAGATCCCTTCAGGGGAGGTAATGGCTCCTATTGGAAATCTAACAATCCCTCACCTCTTGACCTCCAGATGTAATGGAGGTAATAGCTCTACTGGCCTATTCTTGGGTACTACAGTCTCTTGTTCAGTTTCCTATAATTGCCCCCCTCTGCAAACACTTATTGTTTAAAAAAAAACATTCTCATGAAATTACCGAATTTCAGCATGCCATCCACTTCCTCCCAGAACTCTAGCCACATCTGATTCTCCACTGGCTAGAAAGTAGATTATAGTGTTCAGTCACTTTTGCTTGCTGTGACAAGATATATGAGAAGACCCCTTGATGAGGGAGGAAAGGATTTGTTTTGGCTCCCGGTTTCAGAGGGTTCAGGGCTTGGGGTGAGACAGAAAGGCCTGACAGAGATGATGGAGTAGAAACCGAAGTGGAGCAGAGGTGCTTCAAGGTGGCCAGTAAGTAGAGAACACAGCGGGGGCTCAAGGGTAAGACACACCGTTGAGAGCAGGGGCTCTCCCTAACTATCTGACTGGCTTCTGGGAACCTATTCCTCATACTGGATTGCCTTGCCCAGTCTTAATGCAAGGGGCAGCGCTTAGTCCTACTGCAACATGATATGCCCTGCTTTGTTGATACCCGTGGATGGCCTGCCCCTTTCTGAACAGAAACAGAGGAGGATTGAATTGGTGGTTGAAAGGGAGGTGGGGAGAGAGAATGGGAGAAGAGGGAGGGAAAACGGCAGTAGGATTGTAAAATAAGTGAATAAATTTAATTAATTAAAAAAGATATATCCTTCGAAATCATATGCTGGTTCGCCCAAACCATAACCCACGTTCTCCAAAACCATAACCCAAGTTCTCCAAAACCCCCACCCCAACAGTACATCCATCTATTAAATCATCAAGGGATTAATCCCCCAGTGACCTACTTCTTTCAACTTGGCTCCACCCCTCAATAGTCTGTTCCTCTTTGCTGGCAAACTTACAGTCCTCATGATCTAATCACCTCCAACAACACCCCTAGCTGACCACTAAGTCTTTATGAGAAACACCGCATACAAACCATAACAAGCATCTTCTTCACTAATAACACATACACTCATCTCTGTTCACTACAAACCTCTAGAATCGTGTTGTTTTGAGATGCCCCTCAGGTTAAGATAATTATATAAAAATTGAGGGAAAAAAAGAAAGAAATGAATCACTGGGTGATTTCACAAGCCTGAGTCAACTGGTAATGATATTTTGGTTTGAAAACCTACAACTGAGTAAGAATTTGCCACTTCCATAAACAGACATCCTTTAGGAAATGTTTAGTATGTGTAGATAGCAGAGGCAGTGTAGGAGAAGTGTGGGGCATAAGGATGCTTGGCGCTTCTAGCATCCTCCCACGTTCTCAGGAACGCAGCTCCCCAAAGTCCTGCCCTTCACTCGGCTGTGAAGTCTACCATCTCCACCTTCAAGCAACCATTCTGAGTATTCCTTTCCACCACACACGCTGCTATGTGGGAAAGAAAATCTGCAAACACAGTTTTCTTCACCATGGCAATGCTTTTAAGGATGTTCCGGTGCTCTATTGCTCTTTCACCAATGTATTTCTCAGCCACTGATACACTGGGCAAATGCCTGCCCCTCCTTTCACTCTGGTACCAAAGCAAGCATGGTAACAGGAGATCACTTCAATGTAGCGGTGGTGAAAGCCAAACAGAAAGTGGAATGCTCACTCTTCCAGTCCTCCTATAGAAGTGTCAGTTGGTCTTGTTTCACAGTCACCTCCACAGAAGGTTCTCTGTGAAATGTTCAAAAAAAGCATTCGTTTTTATCCATCGCTGGTATGAGGGGAGACTTCTTAAAAAGTGTTTACAATGAGTACGCCCACTTGAATGAGTGGAATGGTCAGTAGCTTAATGAACCTAGTGGCTAGACTGCACCTACTCCCTGGGGGTGGGGCAGGGGAAGGGAACTTGTTCAGTCTAGGGCTCTCCCACTGGTTAACAGTACAGGTTGTTGCTAAAAGCACAGGAGCAATGGTGACATCTTGTGTCGGGTTAAAAAGTGACAGGATCTTGATTCCTCATGGGTCTCCTGGGAGCACCTCGGGTGAGCTTGGGCTACAACCCATCTGTCTCTTATCTGCTCCTTTTAGCTGTTGATCAAATAAAGAAAACAAAGCTTTTTTTCAGATGCAGAGAAGAAGACCTGCAGGAATGATGGGGGACTCCATGTGGCATCTGACTGGTCTCAGTGCCACCTCAATGACGTAGGAGTCCCATTCTAAGTCAAAACTCAGCCGTTGCATCATGCTGAAATACCATTAGCTCTGGACCCAACTACAGTCAAGCCATCACAACCAGAGGTAGCTGCAGAGCCATGAAAAAGGATGCTTCTGTTCTACTGCATTGGCAACTTTCCCCATCTCATTTCTTTGCCAGTCTTTTAGACATTGCATGCATGACATGGCTGGACCCTCGGGAAGCCAGCAAGTGATGAATAATGGGGTGATGGGAGTCAACTGCAAAGCCAAATCTCTTGTTTCTTGTGCTCTACATCAAAGTGCTACTTCTTAGCACTGGTCACACAGAATCATCTGAGAATCTTACAAAGGCATCAATACTATACCTGGACCAAATGCAAACCAGTGAAATTGCAATTTACAGGGGCTGAGCCAGACAGCCTTTTGAAATCCCTGTCTAACTGCCTCCTTCCTTCCTTCCTTCCTTCCTTCCTTCCTTCCTTCCTTCCTTCCTTTTTTCCTTCCTTCCTTCTTTCCTTCCTTTTTTCCTTCCTTCCACCCTCCCTCCTTTCCTGCCTCCCTCTCTTTCTCTCTGTTTTTTGAGACACAGTCTTACTTTGTAGTTCTGTTGGAATCCAGTATGTAGTCCAGGTTGGCATCTAAACCATGGTGATCCTCTTTGTCTCAACCCCCCAAGTGTTGAGATGGAAGTCCAAAGCCACCACATCTAGCTGATCCTGGGTTTTGCTTTCTCGCCCTGGGAACACAGCCACTGTGCTGTGATGAAGCACTTGGCACATGAAGTGACCATGACTCTACCCTATCTGATGTCCCAGTTAACAGTCAGTATCAAACACCAAAGTAATGAATGAGTGAGCCTTTGATAACTCAGATCTACAATCATCGAGTCACCCCAGCTAATGCCACAGTAGATCAAAGGCAATGCATCTCCATTATTTTCCCTGTGTTAAGGTACTGAAGGGGGCCTTCACAGCACTGGATAGTTGGAACAATTTCATCCCTGGTTTTCGATGAGGAAATGGAGACAGCGAGAGTAGAAGTTAAGCCACCTAAGGTAGGCAGACATTAAGAGGCAGAAAGCAGACGAGCCTAGGCTGCATCCCTAGAATGCAGCTCCTGCTCAGCCAGCAACTGGAAGCAATGGTCTATAAAACAAAAACGCTGTGGAACTCTGAAAATGACATGATTCCTGTGCCTTCAAACCCAGAACAACACAAGAGCAAGAAGGGAAGAAGGGTCTGCTCTTTCCACCACTCTGGGTTTGTTTGTTTGTTTGTCTGTTTGTTTGTTTCTTCATTTGTTTGTTTGCTTTTGTATTTTGAAAAAGGGTATTACTGTGTATTCCTGGCTATCCTAGAACTTAGTGTGTACAGGAGGCTGGCCTTGAACTCGCAGAGATTTGCCTGCCTCTGCCTCTGAATGCTGCAATTAAAGTCGCGTGCCACCATTCTACATAAACTGAGGAAAAGCCTGGAGAAATATCTGCACTTATTTTAGTGTCCATATAATTAAGGTAATACTGTGCTAGAGTCTGTTTTATTTTGTACTTAATTCCTCTGGCAACGATTGTCTATTTTACCAGTAGTCTTTGAAAGAATTGATTTGAAAGACTCATTTATAAGTGAAAATACTGCATTGGGGCCAGTGAGATTGCTCAATCAGTACAAGTCAGGAGAGAACCAATTCCTGAAAGTTGTCCTCTGACCTCCACGTACACATTGTAGCATGTACACACACACACACACACACACACTGAACATAATTTTAAAGATCAAGAAGTACTGCATTCTACATTGCTTTTAAATTATCTCTGAGGTTATGTTGTGTTGTGTACCTTTGTGTTTAAATATTATATACCTTTAGAATTATTAAAGCATAGTTACTGAAACAGAAGAATCTTTTTAAGGTATTGATTCAAATACTTATTTTAAGAGTGAATAATTCAAATAACTGCATTGTTTTCTTTTAATTATCTACTTCTCAAGGGGGAAGGGAGAACAGGCATACCACATCTAGACACATGGCAGTCAGAGGGCAATGTTGTGGAGTCAATTCTCTCCTTCAATCACAGGATCAGAGATGGAAATCAGGTGACCAGGGCTGCACAGCAAGTGCCTTCCCCTTGTAAACCATTTCATGGATTTATTTGTTTATTTTAAATATACTTGTTGCTAACTTGGTATCCAAAACCTTATTCTGGTCTCAGCTTTCCCATCTCCTCTGGTTTCTCTTCTCAGTCTTTGCTCAATTCTTCTCTTTTTTTGGAGTGTTTCCAAGCTCAGTCCTAGCTCGTTTCTTCTCTGTCTCTCCCTCCATGACCTCACTCTAATTCAAGACTTCAGATTCCACACGCTAACTTTACCCCCAGCTATCTCTCCACACACATTTCTCCCCAACATCTAGCTTCTTCAGTCCAGTCACATACTTAACGTTTGTGTGTGACAGACATCTCAGCATCTTAAACCCTCTTCCCTAAAACATTTCCTCTACCAACAGCTTTTCCCTTTCAGGGAATAGCAATAATTGCCTTCCAGTTACTGAGGCAAAGCAACTCGAGACTTTCTCAAGTTCACCCTACTCATGAAGAGACTTTGAGAACTTAATGTTGAAAATTTCCACTTTTACTTAGCACTTTGCCGGTATTGCCATGATCCAAGCACCTAGGCCCTTGTTTGGAAAACTGTAATAGCGCCTCTCTCCAGGATGTCTCCTTGCCTGAAGTTATCCCTGCACCATACTGTCTAGTAGTCAGGATGGAGCTTTCTGTAGCCAGGATCTTGTGATGTTCTCAGCTCAAAATTCTCCAATAAATCTCCTTTTTCTTCACATACTCAGTGTCCTTTATCCCATCCCACACTGTCATGTTTCCATGGCCAGTGACACTTTTTTAAAAAGGAAGTTTTTAAACATTTAATTTATTGATCTTTTGAGGAAATTTGACACACCATCACTGTATGCCAATGGAGCCATTAATCTTGTAGCTTAGGTGACATTAGCTGCTTCGTTTTTATGGTGCTGCTAAGGGATCGGCTTTCTGCAGAGGCCCAAGAAGATGGCCTTTGGAGACATGGGCAAGTTCCTTCAAGATATTTTCAAACGTCTGTTCACTCTGCTCTCTTTTTCATCATTTACAAAGTTTATCTTCCTAAGATTAGTGCTAACAGGTTTGTTTGGATTTTTTTTTTTTTTTTTGCTGGCTATATGAAATACATTCCTGGACTTGTGCCTTCTTAATTTATTCTAAATCACTGTCTTTGGTACCCTATGTGACTATTCAAGCTCTAGGTGGGGCAATCTGAGGGTATAGGCAGTGTTACTTTTTAACATGTCACATGGTTTATATTTTATATCTGTACATCTTTAGTTTGTTATATTCTTGACTAGAAGCTTCCCTCGTGTACCTCAAGACCCTGTGTTATTTGTTTCATAACCAGCAAACAAATAAAAGAAAGGAAAAGTACTCTGTATCTTAAAAGCTCTGTAACCTATATGTAAGCTAGAATGGTTGGTGCTCACTGTCAACCTCACAGAATCTACCTGGAAGAAGGCCCTCTAGGCATATCTGTGGGTGATTATCTTTATTATGTTAATTGAGGCGGCAATACACACCGACTGTAGGTGGCACTGTTCCCTAGGCAGGGGATCCCGAACTGCACAGGAGTAGAGAAAGGGGCTTGAAACCCAGCAAGTGTAAGTGCCTTCATTTGCTCTCCTGAATGCGGATGTAATAGGGTCAGCTTCTTTAACGTCCTACTGCCTTGACTTCCCCACCATGGTTCCTTGAACTACAAACTACAAATAAACCCTTCCTCCCTTAAATTTTCAGGGGATAATTCTATTAGAGCAACAGCAAAGAAATAAGACGATAACACAACCCTATTCACCCCCGACCCCACCCTCAGGAATAGGGTATTGTCTACTTTGTCCCTTACCTCTCCATATAAGCATAGCTTCTCTCCAGATGTTGTCAGTCTCCTTACTTCTAATGTGGATTCCTGCAAGTTGTCAACAGCAAAGTCTCAAATTCAAATAATTCTCATTGAAAATGTTTGTGCTGTCTGATTCTCTTTCTCATGTCCTTCCTTTGAGCCTCCAGACCAGTGATTCTCAACCTTCCTAACGCTGTGACCCTTTAATACAGTTCCTCATGTTATGATGACCCCCAACCATAAATTATTTCATTGTTACTTCATAACCGTAATTTTGCTACTGTTATGGATCGTAATGTAAATATCTGATGTACAAGATATCTGATATGTAACCCCACAAAGGGATGTGACCTGCAGATTGAAAACCACTGCTCTAGACTGAGAGGCAAGCCATAGGAGTGGCTAGATGCACATAATTTATGAGCTCATTAAGTATTACAACATCACTGCCAGAAAGTGTCCAATACCTCACTTTTCACACTGGAGAGATCATATAGACTGAATATCCATTAAACTGAAGCAGACATGAATGACACTGTAGACCAATTGGACCCAACAGACTTGCACAGAAATTAACAAGTGTAGAACAGAAATTCTCCTCAACTTACATTGGGGGGTTACATCCTGATGTCCTCATCATAACGTACAAATGTCACACAAGTAAACAATGCACTCAACACACCTAGCTTACCAAATATCTACTTTAGCCTAGCTTGCCTTAAGTGTAATCAGACCACATTAGTCTACGATTGAGCAAATTCATCTAACTTCAAACCTGTTTTATAATAAAAGATTGACCATTTCTTGTAACTTGCTGAATATTATACCAAGTAAAAAATAATAATTGTAGCCAGGCGGTGGTGGTGCATGCCTTTAATCCCAGCACTCGGGAGGCAGAGGCAGGAGGATCTCTGTGAGTTTGAGGCCAGTCTGGTCTACAAGAGCTAGTTCCAGGACAAACTCCAAAAAATCTACAGAGAGACCCTGTCTCAAAAAAACCCAAACTAATAATAATAATAATAATAGAATGCTTTATCTAACTTTATGCATAAGTATATGTGTGTGGTATACATGCATGTTTGGGAACACACATGGAGGGTACATGTGCACAGTTATGCACATGCATATGGAATCCCAAGGCTGATATCAGGTGTCTTCCTCAATCAGTATCTACCTTATATATTGAGGGTTTTATATAGTGAGGGTCTCCCACTGAACCTCAGACTTGCCATTTAGGCTAGTCTGGCTAGCCAGCTTGATTTCCTAGCTTTACTTCCCACAGGATGGGATTACAGGAGGACAATGCTCTCATGGCTTTAACGTGAGTTCTAGGGATCTGAACTCCAGACCTCACATCTGCAAAGTGTGGTAGTTTAAATAGGTATGGCCCCACAGACTCGTGTGTTTGAATGTTTGGCCCATAAGGAGTGGCAACATTAGGAAGTGTGGCCTTGTTGGAATAGGTGTGTCACTATGGAGGCAGGCTTTGAGGTCTCATATGCTCAAGCTAGGCCTCATGTCCTAGTCTCCTTCTGCTGCCTGCACATCAAGATGTAGACCTCTCAGCTCCTTCTCCAGCATGTCTGCCTGCATAACAACCATGTTTCCTACCATGACAATAAGAGACTAAACCTCTGAAACTGTAAGCCAGCCCCACTTAAATCAGTTAAATGTTTTTCCTTTATAAGAGTTGTGCTCATGGTGTCTCTTCACAGCAATAGAAACCCTAACTAAAACACATGGTGTGATGGTTTGTATGAAAATGGCCCCCATAGGCTCATATGTTTGATACTTTATTCCCAGTTGGTATAACTGTTTGCTAAGGATTATGAGAGGAGGCTTTGGAAGAGATATGTCACTGGGGCCAGGCTTTGAGGTTTCAAATGACTCATGTCATTCCCAGTGTTCTTCCTCCCTGTCTTAGGGTTGTGGATCAACATGTGAGCTTTTAGCTGTTCCTTTATCTGTCATCATGAACTCTAATTCTCTAAAACCATAAACCAAATTAAATGCTCTCTTTTATAAGTTTCCTTGGCCATGGTGTTTTATCTCAGCAGTAAAAAACTACCAAAGATACATGGCAAGTGTTTGATCAGCTGATCCATTCTACCCAGCCTACTTTATTAAAATTTTAAAGTTAAAAAGTCCAAAACAGAACCATCACAAGTCAGGGACATCTGCAGACATTTTTCTTAAGTGCACATGGAAAATTCACTGCAGTAGATGATAGAATAGGCCTTGTGGTGGTTTGGATGAGAATGACCCTCACAGACTCAGATGTTTGAATATTTAGTACTCAGCTGGTGTCACTGTTTGGGTAGGTTTAGGATTTGTGACCTAGCTGGAAGAAATATATCACTAGTGGTGGTGGGCTTTTAGGTTTACAAAATCCTCATGATTTTCCCAACTCTCTCTCTCTCTCTCTCTCTCTCTCTATATATATATATATATATATATATATATATATATTTTTTTTGAATCATAATATATATATTATGATTCAAAATATGAGCCCTGCTATCTGCCAACATGCCTTTACTTCTCCATCTATCTTTAACTCTCTGACACTATCAATCCAAAAAACCCTCTCTCCTATAAATTGCCTTATTCATGATATTTTGATATTTTATTCCAGTAATAGGAAAGTAATTAATACAGGTCCCACAAAACAAGTTTCAACAGATCTAAGAAGGCAGAACTCACATGGCATTTTCAGCTACAATGCCATAAAACCAGAAATCAATAACTAGAGGAGATTCTAACAAAAAAGTGGAAATGAAACAATGTATTCCTGAACAACCAACTCATCAAAGAAGAAACCAAAAGGGAAATCAAGAGATATCTTGACATAAGCAAAAATGCAAACACACCAAATCCTGTGGGATGCAGAAAAAGCAGTTATAAGTTTATAACAATAAAAAAAGAAAGGTCTCCCATAACCTAGCTGTGCACCCAAAAGAACCTGGGGGAAAAAAACTAAGAGCAAATTAAAGAGAAGGAAGAAAATAAGATCTACCATGGCAGGAAAAAATGGAGCAGAGACCACCCCCCAAAAATAGAAAAGATTAATAAAATGAAGAGGGCGTTGAGAAGATAATATTGAATTGACAAACCTGCAAATGGAAAAAAAAAAAGAAAAGTCTTGGGAAATAAAATTACAAATAAAAGAGAAGACAGAACACCTGACCACAGAAATATCAAGGCTTATGAGACTACTATGAACAATCGTAAACTAACCAACTCACTAAGTTAGAAGAAACAGATAAATTCCTAGAGGTGTATAATCTACCAAAGCTGAACCAGAAAAACAAAAAGAATCTTAATGAATAAAATATAAGTAAGGAATTTGAATTAGTGAACATAAGCTTACCCCCAAAAAGGAAGGCTCATGTCAGGCATGGTGAGGCATGCCTATGACCTCAGCACTTAAAAGGTAGAAGTAGGAAGTTCAAGAGTTCAGGGTCCTCCCTTGGCTACATAGAGTTTAAGAACATCCTGAGATACATGAGATCCTGCCCCCACTAAAAAAAAAAAAACAAAAAACAAAAACAAAAGGGCAAACAAAAAAGACGACGGAAGAGAGGACAGAAAGAATGTAAGAGCCAGGGGAAGGAGATGGAGCGATGTGGAACACTTTTCCTGATGTGATTCGTCCATTGCACTCCTGAACTCTCAGCCACTGGTAATGGGGGCTGACTGAGAAGCCAATGATAATGGCACGGGGATTTGTCTTTACTGCACGTACTGGCTTTTTGGAATCCTAGTCTGTTTGGATGCACACCTTCATGGGCCTGGATGGAGGGGGAAGGGCCTTGGACTTCCCACAGGGCAGGGCACCCTGCCCTCTCTTAGGACTGGAGGGGGAGGGGAAGAGGGGGAGGGAGAGGAATGGGAGGAGGGGAAGAGGTGGAAATTTTGAATGGTATTATTTATAAAGCAAAAAAATAAAAAAATAAAAAAGAACCTTCTCAAAACCGGCGTGAGATCCTTTCACAGAGCAGGAAAGAGCTCATGAGGCCCTGTCCCTCCCTAAGAACTTATAGGTAGTTAACAGTTACAAGAAGGGGAGGCACCTGAGACCAACCCTTCTCTGAGCATCTATAAGCAGTTAATGGTGGCTATGGAAGGGAGGGATGTTTTCTTGGGTGATATAGCCATTAGTAAGGTGCTCATGCTCTTGTAAACAATTTCTCACCTATACTCATGCAAGCAACCCTAATTCAACTCATTAGATCACACACACACACACACACACACAAACAGGAAAGTAGAGGTGACTGATTAGGAAGAGGAGGCGAATCAGTGGGAGGGAGAAGGGAAAACAGTGTAGTGAAAATATATGTATGTAAATGTCATAATGAAACTCATCATATATAATTAATACATATATTAATAAAATTGTCTTTAAATGGAAAATGAAAATATAACTATCATATGACTCAGCAATCCTACTTCTGTGTGTTTTCCCAAAGGAATGGTGAACAAGACCTTGGGATAAATGCACATAATGAGTTCCTTGCTACATTATTCTTGCTAAACGAAACACGGAGTCGCCTAAGTGTCTATCCATAGTTAAATAAAGAAAATGAGGTGTATGAGAGCTGTAAAAGATGGCTTAGTGGTTAAGAGCTCCTACTGCTCTTCCAGAGGATCTATGTTTGGTTCTCAGTACCCCTGACAGGTGTCTCACAACCACCTATAACTCAAGCTTCAAGGGATCTGATGCCCTCTTCTGGACTTCACAGACACTTGCACTCATGTGAATATGCCCACATATAGACACACACAAACACACATAGCTTTAAAATAATAAAAGTAGGGATTCAAAAGAGAACATGGAAGTATATACATATGATAGAATTATCACAGCCTTTATATAAAAAGGGAAGCCCTGCCATTTTCAGCAATATAGATAAACATGACTATCGCACTTATATACAGAATCTAAAAATGCACAAACTCACAGAAGCAGAGAGTACAAGTGTGGTTACCAGAATATGGGAAGACGTTAGTCAAAAGGTGCAAAAATCCCAGGAATGTCAGAAGCCTCAATTTTAGAAGTCTAATGTACAGTATGGTAAGAAGAGGTGACAGTCCTATACTGCATCCTTGGCATTTGCTAAATATGCAGATCTCAGTGCTCTCATTACAAAAATAAAGAACTATGTGAGGAGTTAGATATGTTAATGACCTTGATCATGGTGATTATTTAAGTTATGCACATAACAAGATATCAAGTTGTAAATCTTATACATGTGCAATTAAAAATCAAGCCAGGAATGGTGACACACACCTGTAATCTCAGTACTCAGGGAACTGAAGCAGTAATGTGGTAAATTAAAGTCCAACCTGGGTTACACAGTAAGTTCTAGGCCAGCCCGGACTATTAGAGTGAGACACTGTCTCAAAATAATACTATTAATATTAATGTGATAATAATTTTTCAAAATAATGTGGGATTGTGCATGTAACTCAATGGTATATGCTTAGCATGCATGAGGCCCTGGGTTCAAGTCTTAGCATTAGCACCACCATAATAATAATAATTACAATAATAATAAACATAAACAGTGACATAGCCAGTGACTTATGCCTGTAATCCCAGTATTTAGGAGGCGACTGTAGGAGGTGTATCATGAGTTCAAAGTCAAGACTACATAGTGAGTTATACATTTATGACAAGTATGAGCTCCAGGAGCGCACACCATGTGTCAAAATAATAATAACAGACAGATACATTTCAAAAATAAATGCTATGCAGGGGCAAATATAAACACCCAAGAAATGTCAAGTCTCTGTCACTCAAGATTTGGAAAACAAAATCACAACTGAGGAGATGGCATTTGCTGTGCAAGCCTGAGAACCAAAATTAGAATCCCTAGAACGCATACAAGGCCAGGTACAGCAGCACACATCTGTAATCTCAGGACTCACACAAAGAGATGGTCAGTAGAGACAGGATAATCTCTGGAAGCCTGCAGACCAGCTAACCCAGCAGAAGCCTAGTAGGAAGAAAAAAAAAACAAGAAGGAAGGCAAGGACCAACATCCAAGGCTGCACAAATTTGCACAAACGTACACATGCGTGGACCCACACATGGGCACATAAGAGAATAAAAGCAATTTAATATTAACAATCAGAAAAGGTGAAAAGGCTGGATCTAACTTATCCATTCACTCACCAATTACTTCTTGAGTAGCTAGGGGCAGACACTGTGCTAGGGCTGAAGATGTAACAGTGGCTAGAGCTTTAGCACATGCAAGACCCTGGGTTTCATCCCCAAGTAACCAAAACGAACAAAAATAAAGCTTTCTGTAAGAGTCCTAGCATGAATTTACATCGATTAACTTATGCTTGTCTACAGCAGAATCCAGCATGCTGGCCTTGATTATTAGACACTATGAGTAGGTCTGTCTCTTTGCCAGGCAAATAGAAAGCACAAAAAATATTTTTTTTTAGGATCCCAGCATGAAAAGGCTGTTAATGCAAAAGATAGTTTTGGGGAAAAAATCTGACCTCCTAAGAAAAGTCAATACATTTCAACACTGTTAAGTCAATGGAAGAGTTTGGTATTCCCTGTTTGGGCAGAAGCACACACAAAAATGTCAGAAATCACACACACACACACACACACACACACACACATCAAATTGGCCTGTGTCTGCTCCATCTGAACTGATCTTATGATGGGATCATGAATTAGGAGAATCAAGCTGGGAGCTCTCTCTGTTTATTATTTTATAAGGTTACAACTGAGCCTTTCCCATATCTCCCCTGCTGTAGTACACCACGTTGTGAGGAAGACTCTGCTCTGTCCATTTTGCAGATAAAGAAACAGAGATCAGGGGAGTCAAGTGAATTTCACATGCCTACCTCTACTACAAGTGCTGGTATTAGCATTTAAAACCCTGAACCACCTGCTTCAGAGTGAGAGAGTTGCTGTTTCTTGGTTAGCAAGGATTTACTATATATTTCTGGCAGAGAAGTTTTAGCTATTTCCTCCCACTGATAGGCTATTGTGTTCAAAGCCTGTGACTTGGGCTTCAAATGGCCTGTACAGTTCCCATCAATAAGGTACTGAATCCCAGAAGTAAAAAGTACCTATTCATAAAATATTGGATCTTTCTGAAAGATAAAAGTGAAAAAAAAAAAAAACCCAAAGCCAAGTTCCCTGGATGTATGTTATTATCACTATAACTCACTGTCTCCTGGATCCAAAGCATTGTAAGAAGCTGGAGAGATGGCTCAGCAGTTATGAGAACTTGTTTCTCCAGAAGACCTGGGTTTGATTCCCAGCATCCACATGGTAGCTCCCAACAGTCCTAACTCCAGTTCTGACAGATCTGATGCCCTCTTCTGACCTTCATGGGAACCAGGTACTCATGTGGTACAAAGTCATATACATGCAGGCAAAACACACCAAATACAAAAAATAGAATAATAATTGTGAAAGTTCCAACAAAGTTTTGTAAGATCAAAATCTACATTCGGAGAGGGGCACATGCCTTTAATCCCAGCACTTGGGAGGCAGAGGCAGGCGGATCTCTATGAGTTCGAGACCAGCCTGGTCTACAAGAGCTAGTTCCAGGACAGGCTCCAAAGCCACAGAGAAACCCTGTCTCCAAAAACCAAAAAAAAAAAAAAAAAAAAAAAAAACCCAAAATCTACATTCGGAGAGGTGGGGTAGTTGGTAGAGTACTTACCTAGAATGCAAGAAGCCCTGAGTTTGATCCCTAACTAACGTGTGCATTTAATTCTAGCACTCCAGAGGGGGGGGGGGGATCAAGAGGATCAAAAGTTTGAGGTCATCTTTGGCTACATGGCAAGATTCAGATAAGTCTCGTGCCATGGGATAATGCTTTTGTACACTATAAAGATTTGTCACTCATGTTGGTTTAATGAAACACTAATTAATCAGTAAAAAGTATAGGCAGAGCAACCAGACTAAGAGAATTCTGGGAAGAGAAAAAGCAAGACTGAGTCACCAGCCAGACACAAAGGAAGCAAGATGAAAATGCCTCACTGATAAAAAGTACCAAGCCACATGGCTAAACATAGACAAGAATTATGGGTTAATTTACATTGTTAGAGCTAGATAATGATAAGCCTGAGCTAATAGGTGAAACAATTTATAATTAATATAAGCCTCTGTGTGCTTCTTTGGGACTGAACAACTGCGGGACCAGGAGGGACAGAAGCTTTGGGCTACAGCCTTGGACATAAGACAATATGTCACAAAATAAAATAAATAAATAAACATCTTTCTAAGTCTAATATCGTAGTGGAAGCTGTTCTTTGTTCAGAAAAGGAGAATCAAGAGGGGGTTTTGAAAATTTTACTGGTGTGTGGAGGATTTCGAGTGTGTGTGTGTGTGTGTGTGTGCGCGCGTGCGTGCACACATGCACATGCACTTAGAATTAAACTTAGGGCCCTACACATGCTAGTTCTATATCTGAGCTACATGGTACATTCCCAGCCCTGGAATTATTGACGAGAATAGAAATAGCATCAGTGACAGTGGAATCGAGTATGAGCAAATCACATTTTTTATTGCATTCAAGTTTCTTGAGGTGATAAATGGGAAATGAGGAAACAGATAAAGCTCAAAGGAGCGCTAGACAAATTAATCTAGTGTTTATGACAATTTGACAGAGGAATACTAAAAATGCTCATAGTTTTCATCTATGTTAATAAGACTATGGTACAAACACCCAGGAACAATAAATACTCAAAATATTCATAGACAGAACTATGGACAAAAGAATTGTGTATCTTCTCCAGATGCAATACATTAATCAAAGGGGATGGACTTCAGCTACCACTATAGTTTGCATCTTCAAGTCCTCCAAAGACCCCGTGACAATGAAGCCTTTGGGAAGTATGAGCAAGTGAGATGCTTTTAGTTCATTGGAGATGTGACCTTGTAGAAAACAGTAGGAACCAAGCCCTTTCCTCATTTTTTTGCTTGCTTCCAGTCAATAAAAGTGAGCAGTTTCGCTTGGCTCCCCACTCCCACCAGGTTATGTTCTCACAAGGCCAACTGATTATGAACCAAGTGCCCTAAAACTGTGACCCAAAGTAAACTGTTTTTCTTAATGAGTTGATTCTCTTGGGGTTTTGTTATAGTAACAGAAAGTTGACTAACCCAACTGCTACCAATATAGATAACGAGTTCCAACTAGAATTACATATGGAGACCACATCTAAAAAAGCAACATGAATGATTCAATAAATGTTAGAAGCTTGAATGAAAAGATATTACATATTATGCCATGTTTTATAAAGTTCAAAACAAAACTAAAATTGTTTAGGAATCTATGTGCTAAAGGTATTTTGTTTTAAAGAAGGGTAATGTAAAATTGAAAATACTCAATATTTTGGTGAGAAAGGAAGAAATTATGAAGGAGAGCCAGACTTCATATGTTTATGTTTTAGTATTCTTCACAGCCTACATATTGATTATATGTTGTATTTATTACTTTATATATAAAATATCAACTGGTAAAACTTTCAGAGAAAAATATATTTTCTTCCATCCTATTGTAGGGCAAATTCTCAAAAGATCCTAAGAATGTGTAGGGGTTGTGGCTCAATAATCAAGCACTTGCTCAACATGCATAAGGTCCTAGAGTCAATCTATAGCCATTGAAAGAAAATTCTTAGAAATGATATGGATTTTTTCACAATAAATTAAATATTTATAAGAAGCCATATATCTCAGTGGTTGAGAATTGTTACTGCTCTAACAGAAAACCTGAGTTAGGTTTCTAGCATCCATATGGTGGCTCACAAAAACCTATAACTACATCAGGGGATCTGACTCCTACTGACCTCTGAGGGCTTTGGCATGCAAGCTACACATACATACACTCAGGCACAAACATACACACGTAAAATTAAAGAAATATTTAGAGGAAAATATTTGAGATGCTCTGAACATAGTGATGCATGTTTGTTAATTCAGCATTTGGAAGAGGAAGATAGGAGGATCAGGAGTTCAAAGCCAGCCTTGGCTACAGCAGGAGTTTGAGAAAAGACTGAGCTACAAGAAACCATTTCAAACACACGCACACACACACACACACAGAGAGAGAGAGAGAGAGAGAGAGAGAGAGAGAGAGAGAGAGAGAGAGAGAGAGGAGAGAGAGGAATTGAGAAGCCAGACATGTAGGTAAAGTCTAAATTTGGTGCATTGAACCAATAAGGCATTTCTGCAGCTAACCTTTAAAGCAGCCCTCTGCGCTGACACAGCAGCTTCTGGCAGTCCCAAATCACCCTCCCAGTTCTAATCTGGGCATGTTAGCTAGCCGGCTCCCTTCCACCAGATAAGACCATTTGACAGTTCGAGTGATCATTTCGAGAATTTATCTTTTGATTCGCCAGAACAAATCTTCAATCTGGAACATGGGCCAGGTATTTTTCAAAGGCTGGGAAAATAACAGCATCATCCACAGCGGGCACCGTTCTTGGTGTCCTTGATGTTCCAAGGTAAGAGTTCATAAAATAATGGGGAAGTATTAGCAAAGCCTTGGGGGAATATGAATTTATGATGGAGAGTTTTCCTGAGAGCAATTCCCCACATGGCTATGATCCATTTTCCAGGAGCATTGGAACCATCTGATGTTGTTTGACTTGCTTTTCCATCCTTCTTGTTAGTCTCAGGGTCAGTGAAAGTGAAAGGAGAAGGAGACCAAGGAGGAGAAAGAAATGAAGACAGGGTTGGGGTGTGGAAAGAGGGAGGTGACAAGAAGAAGGGGGAGGGCAATATGGAGAGGGAAGGGGAAGGCTAGTGGAGACAAGGCGTGGGAATGGGAAGGTGGAACCATAAATCACATAGACTGATCACATTTCTGTAGCTTATCTCACTACAGTTCCATTCTTATTAGGAAGGTCAAGAAGTTTGGACCAACCAAAGAGAAAAGTTCTAGAGGACTAGGGACCTGTGGCACAGAGATGAGAAGGGATCCCAAGAACTTGAACCGCCAAAATGTTCATCTTGGAAGAACGACCATTTCAACTAGTTTTGCTTACAATTCTACCGAGTAGGAAGCGGCCAAAAGCAATGAGACAGGTGGTTCTGAGCTGCTGAGGACAGTCAGCTAAACAGAATCGGGAGGAACTTTTGAAGAAAGGGACTGGCTGCCCTGAAAACCTGAGAGGAAAGGAAGGTAAAAAACTGGCTTCAAAATAAGAAAACAGTTTGGGCACTGGAGAGATGGCTCAACACTTAAGAACACTGGATGCTCTTTCAAAGGACTCCAGTTTGATTTCTAGCATCTCCATGGAAGCTCTCTACTATCTGTAGCTCCAGTTTCAGGGGATCTGATGCCCGCTTCTGGCCTCCACAGACACCAGACATTCAGACAAAACATCTGTACACATAAAAATAACTAGACAACAAAGAGGACCCTAAGAGAGACATACATGAATCTACATGGGAAGGAGAAATAGACATGATCTCCTAAGTAAATTGGGAGTGTGTGGGTCATGAGAGAGGGTAGATGGGGAGAGGGGAGAAGGTAGGGAAGCAGAGAAAAATGTATAGTGCAGTAAAAACAATAAAAGAAATTTAAAATTAAAAAAATTAATTTCAAAAGAAGAAAGCACAGTTCTACTGATTCTGCAGAGCTGTACAGTAACAGAAAAGCTGGGATCAGCAGACTCTAATATAGGGCTCTAAAAACACACTCCTAAATATCTAATGAGAATATTACAAGGTCCTTTTAAAACTGCAAGATTGAATCTCACACTATGGCTCAGGCTGGCCTCAGACTCAGGGCAATCTTCCTGTGTCTGTTTCCTGAGTGCTGGAATTAGAGGCATCAGCTGTCATGCCTAATGCCTAATGCAGTTTGAAACTAAAGTAGAAGAGAGTGCATGAGCACATGCCTGTGGTCTCAGCACTGGGGAGGCGTTAGTTCAAGGCCAGCCTGAGCTACATAGTGGGTACTAGGCCTGCCAATACTACATAATAACATCTGGTCAAAGAAAAAAAATAGAGGCAAAATTCAAGATTTATTTTCTGCGAGCTAGTATTGAAAGATTAAAAAATGAGTACAGGTATAGAGAAAAAAAACACACCTACCTTTGAGTATGTCTTATTGTTTCCCTAGCATCTCTTTCTAATAACTTCTGTGGTTACGATCTATGCTTGAAATGTTGTGTGTGTGTCTGTGTGTGTCTGTTTGTGTGTGTGTGGTTTTACGAGGCAGGGTTTCTCTGTAGTTTTGGAGTCTGTCCTGGAACTAGCTCTATAGACCAGGCTGGGCTTGAATTCACAGAGATCCGCCTACCTCTGCCTTCTGCGTGCTGGGATTAAAGCTGTGTGCCACCCCTGCCCAGCTTAAAATGTCTTTTAATAAATCTCCAAATCCCACCCTAAAAATGAATGAAAAGATAAGAAAGGGCCAGGTGACCTGCCCCTGACTCCTTGTGACTCCATAGAGGGTGTCACTTAAAAACAAAGTAAGGGCAGCCCATCCATGGAGTAAAGGGTATGGAAGAGCACAAACCCTCTCTCATCTCTTCCTTCCTCTGCTCTGATCAGAATGTCCCCTTAAGGCCCTGTCTGAAGCTGCTCCTCAGTGGTCACTGGTGTCTAGGCCTTGAGGTGAAGGAGAAATGGGAGCTTTCTTGGCCTTTCAATACCCATCCCAGGTTCTCACTGCGGGTGAGCAGTCCCAGGGAGGCAGAAGAGGAAAGGCCTGGCAGCATGATTCATCACCTGGAGTCCTGCCAGGAAACATATGGAACACTCCCAGAGGTGAATGAGAAAGCTTCAGAAAGAACTTTCTGTAAGGCCAAGGGAAGCTAACAAGATATTGTACAGTATCATGCGGTTAGCAACTCCTGGGGAGGGAGCTGTGGGAGAGGGTACCCAGAGGTACCACGGGTTCCTGTGTGCCATGGTACCACGCCATTAATTTAGAAATATAAGTGATAACTATGCGGATTAATCTTTTCCTTTCTTCCTTTCTTTATTTCTTCCTTCCTTTCTTTCTTTCTTTCTTTCTTTCTTTCTTCCTTTCTTTCTTTCTTCTTTCTTTCTTTTTTGAGACAGGGTCTCACTATGGAGACCAGGCTGACCTCAAGCTCACAGAGATCTGCCTCCCTCTCTACCTCCCGAATTCTGGGATGTAAAGGCATTGGTTACACTTCCATGCCAGGTTGTGATGCTTAATCTTGATTGTCAATTGGGCAGGATCTAGAGTCACGGAGGGGCTTCCCCTCTGCAGTGTCCGTGAAGGAGTTCCTACATGGGGTTAGCAGAGCTGAGAAAACCTTCTCTAAATGTGAGTGCCAACGCTCTGTGGGCTACAGTCCCAAACTGAACAAAGAAAAAGAAAGGGGAGCTAAGTAGCAGAATTCATCCCCCTTAGTGACTGGTTGGATGCAATGTGACCAGCTGTCTCATGCTCCTGCTGTGACATCTCCCCCGCCATGATGGACTATACCCTCTAACTTCCTTAAGTCTCATTTGCAGGAGTTCTGTCACAGCAACCAGGAAAGCTATACAACAGCCCCACAAGGAGGCAAGGCAGGAAGCATAATCTATTATCTGCCATCCTCTACTGGGCCTTCGCAGTGTCCTGTGGGAGCTGTCCATTGCCAGAGAGCAAATAAGCCCAAAGATACGGTTCGTGAAGCAAGGCAGATAGGAGTGGAAACTGGTGGACACAGGGCATGAGGGGTGGGAGGGCAGACAGAGAGCAGTCAGCATAATCATTGGGAAATTATGTGTAAGTAAGAGCCTAGCATGAGGATATTTATCACAGCATTGTTTGTAAAGGCAAATACATGGAAATTACCTAAATGTTAGATGGGGGAAAAATCTGTGATCCTCACAGGAGGTCAGAAGCTGCCTTGCCTGTTTTTACATATAAACTCCAGCAATTGGAACAATGCCTTCCACAGACGATACTCATCAAACATTAAAAATGCAGGTGGGGGATGTTTCCTGACACAGAAAAATACTCATGATTCGGTTCCCAAAATAGAAAGAAAAGGTCACAAAATTATGTGATAATGATCCCACTTTCCTTCTGAGCGTGCTCCATGCACAAATACCGGATAATGATTTAGGAAAGCGTACATGGAGACACAATGACGGCTAATGTTCTGCGGGAACGAGGAAGGCTATTTTGTTTTGCTTGGGGTTGGCGTTTGCATTTGCTTTGTTTTGGGGTTTGTATGTGCATGTGCGTATGTACGATTTGGTTTCTGACTCTTTTGTGCTATACAGGGATTGTTTTTGTATTAAAAATGCATCTTTTTTTCCTCTTTTATTCATAAAATGGTGTTTGTTTTCCTTTCCATTTCCTGTGTCACCTCTGACTCCATAACCTTGAGAGTGGCAGCAGATGGTGTGGCAGGCATGTAGATGGAGGGAGGGGAGGGAATCCCACCATATGGAAATCATGTCTCACGGCTTTCACATCTTGCTGAGTGCCCAGGACTGAAATACCAAAGAATGGCGGGGGCCTAGGAAAACCTGCTGTTCCCAAGGCTGCAATCCTAGGAAGCTTCAAATGAGATTACACACTGTAAAATGATGTTAAGTGAGTTTTTATTTATTCTTTAATGTTTTGACAATTCTATATAAGTCTATAATGAATTTGGGTCATTGTCTATCGCTCCCTTATTCCCCTGACTCCGACTGAACTTCTTATTTTTCCTAACAAATCCTTCTCCTCCTATCTTGCTTGTTTTGGTTTGGTTTGGTTTTGTGACCCACTGAGTTTAATTAGGGTTGCTTTCATGGGCATGGATGGGGGGTTATTTACTGGAGCATGGCAAGTTACCAGTGGCTACACTACTGGAGAAGATGATTCCCCTCCCTCAATGACCATTAACTGTCAATAGCTCCTCAGGGACACTTGAAAATATGTTTAGGCTGTGTAGTAAGCAAGATAAATAAGCAGGGAAGAACATCGCTGCTGGGGAAGATGTCTCATTACCAAGTAGCGAAAAGGAAAGCCCTTCAGTTCCTGTGTTACTTTCATCTCCATCATCATTAAAATAATACTTTTCGCTGGGTGGTGGTGGCGCACGTCTTTAATCCCAGCACTCAGGAGGCAGAGGCAGGCGGATTTCTGTGATTTCAAGGCCAACCTGATCTAGTTCCAGGACAGACTCCAAAGCTACAGCCAAACCATGTCTCAAAAAAAAAAAAAAACCAAAATAAATAAATAATACTTTATATTTTTCCTTCTCGATCACCACCACCATAATCCTCATCCCCGTCATCATCAGCAACATGAGCAGTACCATTACCAGTGTAACATCTTCCAAAAAGTACCACCATTATCCCTAGGCTCTGTTCCCAGCAGTAATGTTCCTAAGAACAATAAATATGCCACCTGGGTGTATATGCTGGAACACCATGCACATGGCCCTTTGTAGCTCAGTAAATTCGAACTGAGCTAAGCAAGAGGAAGGCATTCTTATCAAATGAGGGGATGGTGTGATGCTTTAAGGCTAACTTACTAGATGAAAAGTTTATGGAACGTCTTTAAAGAAAAGGCAGGCACTTCTGAATAATGCACCACCCGATATGCTTATACATATTTATTTTTGAATTTTACACATTCTATTATTATAGCACAAGGGTATATGCGTGCTAATGTACACAAAAGTTAAAAAGGTTTCTCTGTATATTCTGCATGGGAAAGTAAGCACTGTCCTGAATGAAAGTATCCGAATCAGTAGTCTTAGAAACAGATGTAGAAAAGGAGCTAGAAGCAACTATAGAAGACGAACTATAGGTGAAGGTCAAGCCTTGGGTTTAGCTTCCTAACTGAGCACAGGTCAAGGAATTTAAGAGGCAGGTCCACTATTGTCATGCCAGCATACCACCACCAGGTGACCTCAAGCTCTAGTCATTTAACATGAATGGACAGAGCAATACACAGCATTTAAATAAAAGCTAACCTTGACAATTACTCAAATGCACCAGATGGTGCCCTGTTCTCGCTACTACTGCTGTTTAGCATTGCTGTATTAAATTACTGTATTTTCTTTCTAGGGAATTCTTGGAACAAAATAAGGTTTCAGAGGGCAGAAGCAGTATGTGCCTGTTCCCATCACATTTGGAAATTGCCTTAGTACCAAGGCTGGCAGAAATTCTCTCAATTACCCTGGAGAGTCTGCTTCTCATCCCTTTGGAGACCTGTAGCTTACTCTGGGCTGCTGGTTATTAATCACAAAAGGGGCGGGAGGGGGAGGAGGCATCCTGTTGACTCCCAGTCTAATTTCCTTTCACAACTCATTTACATGGATGTCATCATTTTCAATCAAATTACAAGTTTTAGATAGAAATTGTTATCACCAACCAATGTTACCGCCCCATACCACGCCTCCCAGTGGATATAACCAGGACAATCAGAGTGTATTTGAAGAGTTGTGACAGCTTTCTGGAAAGTGGTCTGATGATGTTGGAACTCCTAAAACAATACCCAGAGGGTGGCACTTTAGTACGATGATGGTACTTCACATTGAAAGAGCTTGAGAGGGCATAGACATAGGGGTAGGCTTTCTCATTAGTTCCCCTAATTGCCTAATGGCCAGAGCCAGATGATATTTAATGATTTAGAATCCATTCTCCTAATACTTGATCAACAAGAAGAAAATGATGAATGTGGCAGAAAGGAAGAGTAGAGTTGACACCAGACCCATAGCCCAGCTAGATTTTTGTCCCCGATCACTGTCCCTTCCTGGGGGCCCCTTATCACACTCAAAAGTCATTTATTTAATCCAGGGTAATTGAGAGAATTTCTGCCAGCCTTGGTATTAAGGCAATTTCCAAATGTGATGGGAACAGGCACATACCGCTTCTGCCCTCTGAAACTTTATTTTGTTCCAAGAATTCCCTAGAAAGAAAATACAGTAATTTAATACTGCAATGCCAAAGAGAAATTGCATAGACTCCTTACCACTTTTTCTCACCTAAGAAGTGACTGTAAGCAGGTTATAGCTACTTTACTGAAGTGTTCCCATGTGCATAACCAATTTGTATGGCCTTTCCCCTGTTAAACAATTGTCTTTTCATTTCCATAGACTTAATCTTCTTAATCTGAAGATTAATTTTAATCTTCTGAAGAAGATGGAAAGTTTCCCTCAATCCCTACAACAAAGACACAGAATGAAAACTTTGGAGTCATACAATTTTAGGATGGCCTCTTCCATCTGGCGTTGAGCAACCCACGCAAAGTCTCCATTATGAAAAGCAGTTAGTGGAATGTCATAGTAGCAGCTTCTTAAATTGCAAGCCTGCACCAGAGCTGGAGTTGTGTAACAGAATGGAAGGGCATCAATTTTTGAGAATAAAAGATTTCTGAATTCACAGAGACTGACGGAAAACTTATTTCAAATCAGACACATCGTGAATCCAGTGTGGTTCTGGCAGCACTCACCCATGCTGCCTTGCACAGCTTCACTGCAGGCTTGGTTCTGAACAGACACAGAAACATATGAACATGTCGTACTGCGCATACTGTCACACCGTGAGACACCAAAGATGCTTCCTGAAACATTGTGACTCAGATTCGAGGCTCGGTATGTCATGAATTTCAGAGTTTTTAGTCCACACACAGCATTTTCTGCCCTCATGGAAACATAATGGTTTAATTATAGAAAACAAAGACTGAACATTTCCCTACTATCATTCCTTAGCTTGTAAGTATCCAATTAGCATAACTATAGGATTGTGTTAGCATGATTTTAAAAATTGCTGTTTGAGATGCTGACTTGAGTTTCATTAAAAAAATAATCTTAAGAATTTTGTCTTGGGATTAGGACAAAATTTCCAACAATTCTGAAATGGCCCTAAGTAGACCTCAGTCACATATAACTTGATGTTTATGTTATAACATAACATGAACTATATATTTATGTAAGGCAGCACTATCAGCAGTGATTATTATGAAAGAAAAATATCTCTGGTCTAGAGTCCCAGCCTATAAGCAGGAAGCAAGGATACTTAGAAGGAATGGATGGGATCGGTGGTGTGAATCTGGAGTCCCTACCAGAAGATGGAGGGGGTTGGAGGAAGAGCAGAAAGATGGGTATGTGCCATGCAGTCCTCGGGCAGGCCACAGAGATGAGTGGCGTGCCCTCTGTGTGTGTGTAGGTGTCCTACCTGGAGAGCTGGTACTCGGGTTCCATATATGCCCGGGAAGAGTTGACTTGGCAGTGAATTCTGTCCAGCATCACATCCTTGTAGAGGCTCCTCTGAGCATTATCAGGGAACTGCTTCTCCTCCTAGGTGAAGTTCGCAGACAAATCCCCAGACTCCACAAATGTGCTCTTTGAGCTCTGTAGAGGACTGAATAATTACAGCATGGCACTCAGTGGTCACCTTCCTGTGGGCTCCAAACTATGATCCTACTAAATACACATAGTATTGAACCAACTCCTAATGACTGATACTCATGGATTAACACATCTCTCAATTGTCATCAGAGAAGTTTCTTTTGCGACAGATCGTGGTTAACACAGGGACCCACAACTGGCTAAGTTGCAGAGAATATGAGACTGTGGAGCACTGAGCCCTAAGTGGAAATTCTCTATCACACCCTCTTTTCCCAAGGCTCAGCAATCATGTCTAAAGAGAGGGTAGAAAATTGTAAGAGCCAGAGGCAGTGAATGACTACAGAGACACAGTGTCTTCCGGACATAGCAGGGCATGTGTGAGCTCACAGCAGTTGTGACAGCATGCACAAGACTTGTGGAAGCTAAAGCCAGATAATGTCCCAGCATAGGGAAGGGAGGTGGGCACGAAGTCTCCCACCTCTAGCTGAGTATCTGTTGGTAATGACAGCTACTGGAAGAGGGAGTCAACTTCCCTACCAGGATGTGGGTACTGGTAGGGGAGAAAGAAAGCCCACACATCCAAAAATAATATGGACAGCACAAATTGGACTTGACATGTGTTTTTAAATTATTATTTCATTTTATTAATTAAAGTTTTCATTTATTTTACATTCTGACCACAGACCCCCCTCCCCCATGCTCCCAGCCCCTCCCCCACCATACCTCTGCCCATCTCCAGTTCTCCTCCATTTCTGTTCAGAAAGGAAAAGGCCTCCCATGGGTATCAACAAAACATGGCATATCAAGTTGAGGTAGGATTAAGCTCCTCCCCTTGTATTAAGACTAGGCAAGGCAACCCAGCATTAGGAAGAGGTTCTCAAAAGCCAGCCAAAGCATTAGGGACAGGCCCCACTCCCACTACCAGGAGTCCCACAAGTAGACCAAGCTACACAACCACACAACCATCACACATATGTGAAGGGCCTAGGCCAGGTCCATGCAGGCTTCCTAGCTATCAGTCGATAGTCTATGAACTCCCATGAGCAGGCCAGTTGCTTCTGTGGGTTCCCTTGTGATGACCCTGATCCTTCTGGCTCCTACAAACCTTCCTTCCTCTCAACAGGATTCCCTGGGCTCTGCCCAGTGTTTGCCTGTGGATCTCTGCATCTGTTTCCATCAGTTACTGAATAAAGGCTCTCTGATAGCAATTGGGGTAGTTACCAATCTGATTATAGGAATGGCCATTTCAGGCTATGGTTAGAGAGTGGGAGTGGATCTGGGAGGAGCTAAGAAGGAGGTGTGACTATAATCAAAACATACGTACCAAATTCTCAAAGAATTAATAAAAAATTTAAAATGTATCCATCAACTCTGAAAAACATTGAAATTGCTCTGTCATGCAGTATCAAACATTTGCAGTAATAAGCAAACAAGCCACTCTCATTAGTATGTAAATTTGCTTTAATCTTTGATAAATGATAATATGATTATATATATATATATATTCCAAAGAACTGTTTTGATTTTGTCAACCTTTCCTCGCGAATGGTTGTGAGATACATTTCTTTATGATTTGTTGGCAGTAAATGTTTGATTTTTTTTTGCATTTTTTAATTCTTTTTTAATTAAAATTTCCACCTGCTCCCCGTTTCCCATTTCCCTCCCCCTCCTCCCACATATTGCCCCCTCCCCCCACTTCCCTCCCCCTATCCCCACTCCTCTTCTCCTCCCCCCACTCCATTCCCACTCCCTCTCGATACTGAAGAGTAGTCCAAATTCCCTGCCCTGCGGGAAGACCAAGGTCCTCCCACTTCTATCTAGGTCCAGGAAGGTGGGCATCCAAACAGGCTAAGCTCCCACAAAGCCAGTTCATGTATTAGGATCGAAACCTAGTGCCATTGTCCTTGGCTTCTCATCAGCCTTCATTGTCCGCCATGTTCACAGAGTCCAGTTTCAAATCATGCTTATTCAGTCCCAGTCCAGTTGGCCTTGGTGGGCTCCCAATAGATCAGTTCCACTGTCACAGTGGGTGGGTGCACCCCTCGTGGTACATATTAGAGTACTACTCAGTGGTAAAAAACAATGACTTCTCGAATTTTGCATGCAAATGGATGGAAATAGAAAACACTATCCTGAGTGAGGTATCCCAGACCCAAAAAGAGGAACATGGGATGTACTCACTCATAATTGGTTTCTAGCCATAAATAAAGGACAATGAGCATATAATTTGTGATCCTATAGAAGCTAAATAAGAAAATGAACCCAAAGAAAAATGTATAGGCATCCGCCTGGATAGGGGAAGTAGACAAGATTGCCGGGCAAAAACTGGGAACTTGCGGGTGAGGTGGCATGGGGCTAAGCGGAAATGGGGTGAGAAACGTGAGAAGGGGAGGATGGGAGGAGCTTGAGGGATTGGGATGGTTGGGATATAGGAAGGGTGGATTCGGGAGCAGCGAAGTATATATTCTAACTAAGGGAGCCATCTTAGGGTTGGCAAGAGACTTGACTCTAGAGGGGCTCGCAGGTGTCCAGGGAGATGTCCCCAGCTGGTACCTTGGGCAACTGAGGAGAGGGAACCTGAAATGACCCTATCCTATACTGATGAATATCTTACATATCACCTTAGAACCTTCATCTGGCGATGGATCGAGGTAGAGACAGAGTCTCAATTTGGAGCAACGGTCTGAGCTCTTAAGGTCCAAATGAGGAGCAGAAGGAGGGAGAACATGAGCAAGGAAATCAGGACCACGAGGGATGCACCCACCCACTGTGACAGTAAATGTTTGATTTTTGTTAACTATTTTATGTACCTATATATCTGGGATTACATAAAGCCTTCTTGGGTGAAAAGGAGTCATGAATGTTTGAGAAAGCTTGAGAAGCCCCATTTTAAGGTCACTGAGTATTGGTAACATTTGTGGGGCATGAGGCCCTGGGTCCAGGCTCATCATCCATTTACTTGGTCTTGCTAGTGGATGTGAGTACCTGAGGCATATGTTAAATATACAGATTCCTGGGGGTGATTAAATGGCTCAGTAGTTAGAAGCACTTGCTGCACTTGCAAAGGACCTGGCTTTGATTCCAAACATCCACATGGTGGTTCACAGCTGTGGTGGTTTGAAAGAAAATGTCCCCCAAAGGGAGTGGCACTATTAGATGTGGCCTTATTGGAGGAAGTGTGTCTATCACTGTGGGGGTGGGCTCTAAGGTCTCTTTTGTTCAAGCTTCCCTCAACATGACTGGCAGTTGACTTCCTGTTGCCTCTGAGTCAAAATATAGCACTGTCAGCTCCAGCACCACATCTGCCTGCTACCCGCCATGATGATAATGGACTGAACCTCTGAAACTGTAAGCCGGCCCCAATTAAATGTTTTCTTTTATAGTAGTTGCTGTGAACATGGTGTCTCTTCACAGCAATAGAAACCCTAACTAAGACAACAACCATCTGTAACTCCAGTTCCAAGGATTTCAATACCCTTTTCCGGCCTCTGAGGGCACTATATGCACATGGTACACATACATAGATGAGGTAAGACACTCACACATATGATAAAAATTAATAAGACTTTTTATAAAACTATGGATTTTCAGGCTTTTCCCCTGAAGACTAGGATGCCATAAACCCATGCATAGTCTCTGTTTCTGAGGAATTTTGTTTGTTAGACAGAGTCTCATGTAGCCCAAAATGGTTTCAAAGTCATTATCCTCCTGTCTCTTTTCCCGAGTGCTAGGATTGCTGGTGTGTACCACCATGTCCAAATAGAATCTGTATCTGTAAGGGCCTCCTCTACCTCCCTTAGGAACCTTTCTACCAATAGTTATTTGCTTACCATTATTGTGACCATTGCTATAGATAGTTTTAGTTTCTGTACAAATCTCCCTCTCATACAGCTCCCTGACCCCAGGGTAACCTGTTTTTAGATTCTACTCATTTCCTTCCACCCAAGAGGCTGTGATTTCTATTCCACTTGGCCCTCCCATGCTCACTTTACCAGCCAGCCTGCTCTCTGCCATCTGTCCAGTTTCAAAGGCCCAAGTGGATGGAGTCACATCACTTTCACTGGAGATTGACTTGCGGAGTTACCTATACGTGCCACCCTGGGATATTCTCTAAGACATGATAGAAACTAGTGAAAGCCAGCCTAAACAACCACAGGTCTAGCCAGGGAGGGGATGTGTGGAGAAGAGAAAACTCAACGACTACCAGTGCCTACTCTGTTATTGGAGGTGGTGTTAAAATGCATATTCTGTGCTCAGATCTAAATAAGACATCTGTAACCCTCATTCCGCAGGCTCAGGGATTATCTCAGAAGAACTGAAGAGCCAGAAAAAGTGGTACCATATTGTGGAATGCTGTCTTCTGGGCCTGGCATGGCCATTGTATTCGTTAATTCTTAATAGTTGTGACCACCTGTACAAGACCTGCATTGAGAGGGCACCGTGACCCTGGCTCAATTTCAACACTTCAGGGCCTGTCTACAATTGAGAGACACAGGCTCATTATTGTTTTCACCTCGAAAGTAAATGAGGGTTAAATTTCTTATCTCCTTTTCCTGTTTAGAAGCCACCTGGGGCTGGCTGCACCCTGTGATTCTAGCTACCCCAACAGCTACCAGAGGGCCTGAAAGCAGATCTTCACTTGAGGAGGATCCCAAAGGATGGATGCTCTAGTGACCCCATTAAGAGAGTCTAGCAAACCTTGATTTTGTCATTTTAAAAATCTCCCATGTTCTGGCTTCTCCTGCTTCCCTGCCTAGGAGCTGCAATACTAATAATGCATGCCTTTCCTTCTCACACCTCTCCCCGGGCACTGGACAGAGACTTCCTTCCCTCCCTACATCTGCCAGTTACACAAATGAAACCACTGATGCACTTAGGGGGTCTTTTAGATAAGCTCACTAAAGGGTTACCCCAAATGCTACACCTAATACCTTCATTTACCTCAAAGAAGCCAAATCAATCACCCCAATTCCCTAAAGGTATCCTCTTCAGAGGGGGAGTGATAAGAACAGGAGGTGAAAACCGGACAGTCAGCTCTTGGCAGGAAGCCCAAAGCAGCAGTTCTAGAAATATCCTTGGTTCTCTGGCCAGGAATGCCAGAATGAAGCCCCGGTTTCCCATCTCCTCCCCAGTAAGCACCCTGTTTAGAGGCTCTATGTGTGGGTGGATGTGTGCGTGTGCGGGGGGGGACGGGACTAAACCTCCAGTGCAGACATTGATCCCTTCTGATGGACAGCCTCGGAACAGCATCTCCAGATTTTCATGGAGAGGTATACCAATTTCAGTCCATCTCCTAAATGATTTTAGGGTTATCCCTTTGGGAGAAAGATATTGTCTCCTCCAGTAAGCATTAATTTAGTCAAGTAGATCCATGACAGGAGCACAGGTGTCCTACCAGAGTTTACATCACAGGAAATATCTCCTCCTTAGCCCCTGGAAAGCATTAACTTATGCCGATAGATGTTAGACAGTTAGTGAGGGACCACACCTCCGGAAGACAGGACCACCCCTAGAACTTTAGGCTTACCTTAAACCATGCTAAAGAGATAGGTGAAGCATGAGATGAGATGGTATTGCATTTCCCTTCCCAGAATCCCTGTCCCAGCACAATCTCCTATGAATCTCCATGAAATTCTTCTAGGTCAGCCCACCCTTCTGAGTCCTGACTCAGAAAGATACAACTTTTCTTTTTTTTTTGTTTTTCTTGTTGTGTGTTTTCTTGCTTGTTGGATGATGTCCAAAGGCTAAGTATGTCTTTCTTTTACTTTGGGCTCCCTCATTCTTTTCCTAACTCCCTGTCCTCACCTTGTGATGGCTTTCTCCCTTTCTCTTCTCCATTCTCCTCCTTCCAGGAGCTTCTGAGATTTACAACTTGCCTGCCCTGGGATAATTTTCTTTTAATTGTTCTTCAGTTTCAAAAATATATTTTAACAAAAGAGAATGAGCTCATTGGCAGTGGCAAAAAGAGAGGGGCTCAGCAGGCCCCACCCTTTCTAAGAATTTGGAGGCAGTTAACAGTTGCTAGGGGGAAGGCATCACAAAGCCCCACCTCTGTTTAAGGATCCACAGCGGTTGCCAGGGGTTGCAGGGGAGACTTATTTTCACTGGTCTAACCACTGGTAAGATACCCATGCTCCTATAAACTCACTGTATCACCCAAACAAAAAGATGAGGGGCTGGGGAAAGAGCTTAGTAAAATGTCTGCTGCCAAACATGAGGTTTTGAATTCTGGTCTCCAGCAGCCATGTGACAAAGCTAGGCAGGATCCTACATATCTATACGCCTAGTGTAGTTGGGGCAGAGTCAGGCAGATCCCTGAAGCTCCTGGCAAGACAGCGAGTGCTGGGTTTAGTGAGAGATGCTGTCCCAAAGGCAAGGGAGAAATTGATCAAAAGAGGCACTTGAATTTGATATCTGCCTTTCATATGCACTTTCATACACACTCTTATTTTAAATAAAGAGATAAAAATATTAAAGAGACCAGCTGGAAAAAGGAAGAATATCAGTGGGTGGAACAAAAAGGGGAAATAGGGGATAAATATGACCAACTATATCATATATGCATATGAAAATGTCATAATGACGCATATTATTATATAAAATTGATATAAACTAGGAAAGAAGAGCTTAAACTGTAGATGTTAACCCCTTCCTTTTCAGTTTTGAGTTTATGGTGGCTTTTTTTGTTTTGTTTTCACTTTTGGAAATGGGATCTTCCTATAGACCAGGGTGCCTTTGAGCTCGCTATATAGCCCAGGCTAGCCTCCAAGTCACAATTTTCCTACTTCTTCATGAATGCTAAGACATATGCTAGCGGGGTGTGTGTGCATGCGTGTGTGTTGCTAGAGAGTAAATCCATTGTATTGTATCTTGTCTTGTAAGCAAGCACTCAACCACTGAGAAGCACACCAACCCAGATTCTACTGCTTTGTACAGTCAGGCTTCCATACCCATGGTTTCTGCATCTGTGGAATCCAACCAACAGTAGATAAGAACTCTTGGAAGGGGGAAATTGCATCTTCCCTGAACATATTTGTAGGCTCTTCCCCCTTGTCTTTGCTTCTTAATCGATACAATAGAACAGCTACATGCTTAGTGCTTACACTGTATCAGGTAATACAGAGCAACCAGAGATGACATAAACACTGAGAGAGGCCATTCATAGGTTCTGTGCCAGCAGTATGTCATTTTACAGAAAGGGACCATCTGTGAATTTGAATATCCAAGGATCTTGGTAGGTCTCACTAGAACCTATTTCCTGTGTAGACCGAGGTATGATCAATCATATAGTACTGGGAGGAGTTGGAGAAAGAAAAACTGCATTTCTCTTTCAAGATGTATTTCTTATTTATGTGTATGCATTTGCACTCACGCACATGCACTTACGTGTGCACGTGGGTACGTACACAGACATGCACAAATGCAAGTGCCCATGAAGACCAGGAGCACTGGATCCCTCTGGAAATGGAGTTTCAGGCAGTTGTAAGCCACCCTATGTGGGTGCTGGGAATCAAACTCCAATCCTCTGGAAAATTAGCACTTGATCTTAACCACTGAGTTCTCTTTTGAAAGTGCATTTTGAATAGCCTCAGGATAACGGGAGTCTGGTGGTCCGAGGCCACTGGGAATGTCAAGGCTTGTGCATGGTGAAGTGAGAGATCAGAAACTTGCCAATATAGAGTCCAAAGTGGTTGTGAGTACGGAGAGCACCCTACTCTACTAAAGCACCCAGAAGTAAGCCTGTTCTTAGTGCATGAACACCACCCTTAAACACTGAATCTTTATCTTTCAAAATGCCAGAATCATTGCTTCTCATAAGGCAAGACGCAGAGGACAAAGAGCTTCAAAGCTTCGTTTAGGTTTTGTTTTGTTGAGACAGGGTTTCTCTGTGTAGCTCTGGCTGTCCTGGAACTCACTATGTAGACCACATTGGTCTCAAACTTGCAGAAATCCACTTGCCTCTACCTCCCAAGTGCTGGGCTAAAAGGTATGTGCCACCCATAGCTGGCTATTTATTTATTTTAAGACAGGAGCTTCTGTTTCTCAGTCTGGCCTTAAACCTCGGTACGTAGCCAAGGATGATCTTGAGCTTCTAATTTCCCTGTCTCCAACCCTCCCTGCCACGCACACAGTACTGGGATTACGGGAGCACACACCACCACACCTGGCACTGTAAATTATGCCTCAGAGCCAGAGAGATGGCTCAGCTGTTAAAGGCTAGGCTCCCAACCAAAATTATACTTCAATGCCCATAAAAGGTAAGCAAAGGTAGATGTGTTTGCCTTACACATGGTCGACCATGCAAAATCACCAAGATAATGGTTGATAACGCGGTGTCCCTGGAAACACGCGATTTCCATTAGTCCGTGCGGCACGGTTAGCTCCCCCCAGTTTAAAAGGTTTTGAAAACATTCAACCGGCTGCTGCTGCTAATGTTCTGTCAGAAGTTAAAGCACAGTGTGAATCGGTGAAAAATGAATGGAAGAGCTAGGGACAAAGGAGCAGTCGTGGGCTTCTGAAATTCAGATGGTAACCTATTCATAAGCCACTGGTCTCTACAAAGCCACCGGCTAGGCAAAAGCTTTTGACAGTGCTAATTCCTCAGCCGTGATTTTCTTTCGCAAGAGTTCCACCTTGGGTATGTGAGCTGGAAACTTCTAGGGATGCTGCTATTATATATCACAAATATATTACCTCATTTTTCAGCTCTATCCGTCACCTTAGAAAGCCAGTTGGGTCATTGCACAGATCCAAAGCTGCTGGCCAGAGCAGCTGGAATCTTCTGGAACACAGCACAGTGTTTACCTTTATATTTTGCCCCCCCCCCTTTGGTTTGGTGCTACAGTCTTTGTATGCACATCATTTAAAACTGCCACCTCTCTTGAGAGAAGCCTAGTTATATGTCTGGGCTTGAATCCACATTGCTCCCCTGCTCAGAAAACTTTCCCTCTCTCCCTAGAAACCTGGCTTTTTAGCCTCCAGCTATTAAGCTACCAGGCTGGGAAACAGCATCAAGCAATGTCAGGCAGAAATTTTAACTGTGTCTGCAGTTTGGCCTATGCCTCTGGGAAGATAATATTATACTCAACTACAAGGCCACTCTCCTTTGTACACTCTAACTCATTAGATTTTAACCTTCTGTGACTTTTTGAACTGTCCTAGGCAGTGCCCTGCTTGTATGGCTTATCGCCTGTGTTAAATGCATTGCTCAGATTTTTTTTTTCCTTGCCTTAACTTTGTTTGTCTGTCTGTTTCTTTTTTGGTTGTTTTGGTTGAGATAGAGGCACGTCTTGTATGTCCCCCAGGCTGGCCCTGAACTTCCTCCGTAGTACAAGGGTAACCTAGAGCTGATTCCCCAAGCCTCTTCTTCCTGGATGCTGGGATTGTGATGCTATGATATCATTTTCAGTTTACAAAGCACTGGATATTAAGCCCAGGCCTTTGCACATGCTAGCCAAGCTCTCTATCAACTGAGCCACCTCCCCAGTCATCAGGCCTTACTTTTTGATTGACCTGTAGATAACGGATGCAAAGGAAACCGCACAAATTGTACATGAGCTGATGAAGCAATACTTCCAAACTGACCCCATTCATTGAATTGACAGCGAACAGGAACTGGAGCATGACAACATCCTAAAAAGCCCTTTTCTGTCTCCCTTTAGTCCCTGCCTCCCTGGAAGAGAGAAATGACTATCCTGCCTTTTAACATTTCATAGTTTGTATTTTTAAACTTGTAAATTCAAAGGCTGACATTTTTTTTGAGGCACTGGCTCTTTGAAAGTGGAGGGGGTTTTGTCGTAGTAATTTGGGGGCTCTAAAATTGAAGTGTCTTTGTTAGACCAGTCTGATAGTCACTGTGGGGGGATCTGTGCCCCCTCTCCCTTATCCCTGTGCTCAAGCCCCAGATTCCCAGTGTGGATTTAGAGTTAGAACCTCAATGATATAAGGAAGTTACTGGTCATAAGTGAAGGGCCCTAATCAGAGAAGATTGTGACCATGAAAGAAGAGAGGACATGGTGGCACAAAATGTCTTTAATCCCAGCACTTGGATGGCAGAGACAGGAGGAGTTCAAGGACAGTCTGGTCTACAGAGTGAGTGAACCCTGTCTGGAAAACCAAACGAACGAACAAACAAAAAACATGTCTCTGGGACAGTGATGGCACATGGTTCTCCTTCCTCCTCAGGGATCATTGGCCTCTGGTCCTCAAGCGGGGAGGGAACAGAAGCAAGTGAGCAGGATTGGAAGGCTTGTGGGTCGATGGAGTCAGCTCTTCAGAGAGACAGTTTAAGTGATGCAGCTCCCTTTATTCCGGAAAGAGAGGGGGATATAAAACCTGGGGACAGTGGCTGGGTCATCGTCTACTTTGCATTAAAGAGCACACCACTATCATAAAGCTCCTAGTACAAGTCATAGGTACCATATGGGCAGCAATGGGAGCAGGGTGGCGGCTGTAGCAGGGAACTATGCCAAGGGATACTATACTAGAGATAAAGCAGGCATCCAGGCTTCGGGACAGCTTTCAGATAAGGCCAGACCTCCAGACCTAGAGATCTTTTCTAAATAAGGACAGGTGGAAAGCAAAAGTACCCACCCCCATGTTGATGAGCTTTGAGAGAGCTGCTAGGCCATGATAGACTGCAACTTTTGACCAGCTAGGCCTCCCAACAGTGGCACACACCTTTGATCCCAGCACTTTAGGAGGCAGAGACAGATCTCTAAGTCTGAGGCCAGCCTGGTCTGCCGAGCAAGTTTCAGGACAGCCAGGGCTACACAGAGAAACCTGTCTCGAAATCAAAGTGGAAGCGGGGGACAGCCCTCATCGCAGACCAAATTTGCAGATGCCTGGGCCTTGGAACTGTGAGAGGGGATTTCTGATGTTTAAGCCACTCAGTCTAGTGTTGACTGCAACATTTTTTTTTTCATTTTTTTGAGACAGGGTTTCTCTGTGTAGCCCTGGCTGTCCTGGAACCCACTCTGTAGACTAGGCTGGCCTCAAACTCTGATATCTGTCTATCTCTGTCTCCTGAGTGCTGGGACTAAAGGTGTGTACCACCACCACCTGGATGTTACATTGATTTTCTTTTTAAAAAAATGTAATTTTACCTTTTTTTTTCTTGTAGCACTAGAGCTAAGCTTGGGGCCTACCACATACTAGGTAACCATTCTAGTACTGGGCTGTGTGACAGCTCATATTCTATTTGTGTTATATTTCCTCCTAATATTATTAATAATTATATATCTCTAAATATAGACTTTATGACTGGTATAAAATACAGAACCCAAATACAAAGTTTTGTCAGCAACCTATGTCCTCCGTGTATTGAGTATGTGAGAATTGAGCTCAATGTTATTCAGTCCAGGCTTTAAGCTATAAAAGTGCAATACAGGAGAAAAGGACAACAAGCCAAGAAAGGCACACTGCATATTTTTATTCACCTAATGACATGTGCATGGTTTCTTATCCGTTTTTAAACTCATTCACCTGGTCCTCGGTGTACTCCATGTGCCAGAAATGGAGAAGAACCAGGAATACTAACCCTATTCCCAACCACCTCAGCTCAAGCAAGAACTTTATTTTCTGATTCTGGGGATGACTCCCGGGGCCTTGTGCCTGCTGAGCAAGGATTCCACCACTGACGTATAGCATACCATCAGCCTCAAGTGGGAACGGTGGAATGAATTTTGCTCCTGAAGACCACTCTCTACAATTTAAAATAATACATTGAGATTTTTTTCTTTTTCAGCATTTAGCTGCCATACAAAATCTATCTCATCCTGTCCAAAAAGAAAATTAGTTTTACTAGAGCTGGGAAGGTCGCCCATTTGGTAGAGTGCTCGCTTAGCATGCAAGAAGCCTGGGGCTTGATCTCCAGCACCACATACACCCAGGGGGGGGGGGTGCCCACTTGCAGGCTCAAGACTTTTGAGGGTCAGAGGCAAGAAGATCAGAAGTTGAAGTTTTGAAGTTCATCTTCTGCTACAAGTGGATTCGCCTGGGTTACACAAGACCCTATCTCAAAAAAAGAAATGAAAAGCAGTGTGATTCGAGAAGCATTAAGAGACCTGGGCGGTTTGAAAATAATGAACTGGCACAGTGGTGCATGCCTGAGAGCCCAGCACTTGGGAAAGAGAAGCCGGAGGATTAGAAATTCAAGGCTAGGCTTGACTACTACTTGGTGAGTTTGGGGCCAGCCCGAGCTACAGGAAACCCGGTCTCGAAACAAATAAATGTTGAGGTACAAAGACCAGAAGCCAAGATCTGTCTCTTTCCCAGAATTCACAGTTTACACCGAAAGTTTCAATTATCCCACATCAACGGCAGGTATAAAGGCCATCTCTTTAACGTAGGTTCGGATGCTTTGACTCTGACGCCACGCAATCCAACCCTGCCCTTGCCGGGGCCTCTGAAATCGGCGCGGTAGCTGTAGTGCTTCGCGGTAAAAGCAGGTATCCAACACATGTTGTTGATTAAAGAGGCTAGTGGAGGATGCAGGAGTGAGAGCGGTGGCAAGAGGTGGCTCTCTTTAATTAACACTCTGTTGGGAAGGCTCCCAGGCTCCCACCGGGATCACCCATGCAACCCAAAGGGAGCCCAGCGATTCTATTTGCAAGCCAGTGTGATGAGAAGTGTTTCCACTGAGTCATATCTTTCAAAAGCCATCGTTTCCCCCTCCTGTAAACAAATGCCAATTAATGTGTAGGCTGTGACTTTCTTAGAGCCAAATGAAAAGAACTCAGTGCCTGGGTAGTATTGCAATTGCCTACATGTGCTTTGAATTGACAGACCCGGTGCCTGCTTGTCGCTTGTGTCAGGCAAAAGGGCAGGAAATAATTAAAAAGTAAACTAATGGGGGAAGAAGATATCTGTGATACCCAAGTCTTGCTCAGAAGCTGCAGACATGCTGTTTGCTCTACCACATCCAAATACCCGACAAATGATGTCTCCAACCTCAACTGTTTAGACTGGAAATTGGCCAAAAAGGCAGCTGACACTAGCTTCAAAAGTCACTTTCTCAGCCAGCTCTGACTCAAAAAGAAACCTTTTTTATGAACACATTTCTTCATCTCAAGCAGATTCTTATTATTCCGTTTCGGCTGCACATAGAAAGGAAAGCAGCAGCCCCTGGCGTGACCATTTGCTAGAAATTTAATGTCAGATAAATAGATGTGCTCAACTAAAAATATTAGTAGGATATTGACTGCAAATTCAAATCACTTCAGTATCTGTTGTCTTTAGCCGTTTTTAACAAACGAGTGGTTTTTTTTTTTTTCTCTAAGTGTATGACACCAAAATGTATAGTGTATTCATTTGGAAGGAGAGTGAACAAAAGCGGTTCGCATTTTTCTCCTGTCCCCTGTGTATCTCTAGGGGCTCTTGACATAACAATAAATAACAAATGCTGCTCGCTGTTTACCTCAGGAGCTTACAATAAATCAGGATACAAATGTTAAAGGCACCGATCCCTATTACTGGCTGATCCTCTTGCAGTTAAAAGCTGGGGCGCACTTCCTACACCTGGGGACCCCAGTTCTATATGGCCAACTTCCAGGAAAGTATGGAAACAAACTGAAAGGGGAAAGAGCTGATACAAGACCCCATTTCCTGAATTTTCTCTGGCTGCTCAGTGGAAGTCTTATCCCAGGACCAAAATGTTGTGTGATATCTTGATTTCAGTCTGACAATAAAGTTTGCTTTCAGTCAGAGGGCGAAGCTAACCACTAGCTGACCAAAATTAACCACAGTGGTCTTGGATTGAGGATGGATAGGAGACAGGAAGTAGTTAAATTGGGGCTGAGAGCCGGCCTTTAATCCCAGCACTCGGGAGGCAGAGGCAGGCGGATCTCTGTGAGTTCGAGGCCAGCCTGGACTACAAAAACTAGTTCCAGGACAGGAACCAAAAAGCTACGGAGAAACCCTGTCTCGAAAAATCCAAAAAGAAAAAGAAAAAAAAAAGTTGGGGCTGAGAGAGGAACTCAAGCCTTCTGGGTTGAGGAACAGAAGAAAGAGGAGGTGACTGGTGGCTTCTCCACTTCTCCGATCATTCAGGTTCTTACCCCAATATCTGATTCCTGATTTTTTTAAATTAATGAACACTTTGGTAAATGCTTCACCAAAGCCACAGTAACTCTTGAGACTTACAAAGGCTCTGTGATTCAGGACTAGGTGAGATTTGAAAGCTTGGTCATAGGAAAATGGTAAGATTCAACCAGCTCTGTCCACCGTCTGCTTCGGCCTACTAGCTGACTATTCTCCTTCTGGCCCTGCCCCCAGTGCAAGGGAAAAACTTCCTTCAGCGAACATAATGAAAAGCACAAAACTGATAGCAGTCGATTGTGATACCTGCCGCTAAAGTCTTTTGCAAACTGAGGCTATTCCTGCCAGTGACAGCATTCATAACTGTAAATTAACTTGTCCACATTCATGGCTTTGGCATTGTTTCTTTGGGAAATAAAAAAGGAGGGGGGGGGAGGGAGAGAGAATTTCTTGCCTAGTGTGGTGGTAGAGACCTATAATCCCAGAACTCAGTTTAAGGACAGTCTGGCCTACACTGTGAAACCCTGTCTCAAAAAGAAAAACTAAATGCGTAGTTAATGCTCACCTTCCTGGACCTGAATGGAGGGGGGAGGACCTTGGACTTCCCACAGGGCAGGGAATCCGGACTGCTCTTCAGACTGGAGAGGGAGGGGGAAATGGAGTGGGGGGAGGGGGAGAGAAGTGGGAGGAGGCGGAAATTTTTTCAATAAAAAAATAATAAAAAATTTAATTTTAAATTTCAAGTAAATGACAAATATTGCTTCGTGTTTAATCTGACAATCGTATTTTCAGAGAAGCATGAATGAATAAATTACTCCAAATGAATTGCTGGAAACAAGATTAAGCAGGATGACGAGGGCAACACGGCTCATAGTCAGTGGATTATGGAGAAAATAACACGGACTTTGGAGCAGACCAGATCCATAACTGGAATCTAACTCTTCGTTTTTGCAGTTCTGAGCTTGGGGAGGCTAGCTTAGAGTTTTCATTTCCCCTTAGCAAAGAAACAACGGGGGTTGAGAACGGAAGAGGGATGTACCCTTCTTTCACCGGTCACTGGTATGTGGGTTGTGTATAAGAGCTCTTTCAGGATGAAATTGGGGCCGGGGATTGGGGCTCATTGGCTAGAGCACCTGCCAAGCATGCATGAAGCCCTGGGTCTGATCCCTGGCTTTAGATAAAACCGAACATAGTAGAAGTTCAAGGCCAGCCTGGGCTGCACGAGACTGTCTCAAACACAAGATTCGTATTTATAGATTCGAGGCCTCTGTGCTCTGTAGATAAATCGCGCTGTCACTCGGGAGTCTAAGACCTAACATGAGCACATTACTCATGCAACACCTGTTGGGGTCAAGAGGGGAAGAAGTGAAACCCGGGGTTGCTTGGCCAACAACAGTTAGAATATCCTCTCAGGACTGCTGGAACAGGGCTAGGAGCAAGCACTGAGCAGAGCAGCAGGCACAGACCCAGAAAGAGAAAGGCGGGCCTAAACTGGCAGTACAGCAGGACTGGAGATTGCTTAAGAGTTCTGCTCTTTGTTGTACTTTCCCACCTTACAACTGGTATAATGATGTAAAAAAAAAAATGTGGTATTGCCCTTTTTTTTTTTCAAAGCTACTTCCCTGCATCTCCATTTCTTCATCCACAGAAGGAAGGGGTGGAGCAGATGAAGCATTTCAGCTTTGACAAAAGGGCTAGTTCCTCCTTTCCGAGGCCTGGCAGAAGCCTGGCCTCTTGCTGAAAGGCTCTGCTCTGGTTATCTAGAGGGGGGCTCATCTCTCTACCTAAACTAAAACAAAGCATACCTTGAATATGACTCAGCAATACAGCACTTGTCTAGCCTGTGTGAAGGGGAAAAAAGGCACAATATGAGAAGAAAAACAAAGCCATGCCACAGACCTACTAAGTACAGAAGCTCAGTCTAGCATGCCAACAGAGAGTTTTAAAGGGTGCAATCGGGCTAGTAATGGCTCAGGAGGTAAAGGCAGTTACCATCAAGCAAGTTGCCTGATGACCTGAGTTCCTCCCTACAACACACATGGTAGAAGAGAACCAACTTCTACAAGCTGTCCTCCAACCTGCTTTGGCACTTGCACCCATACACACACACACAAATAAGCAAATAAAATTTAAAAGATATTAGCAATTAAGAAATATGAAATGATCAAATTTGAAATTTTTAAATATTAAATATTTTATTTATTAAATGTTATATGTATTATTGTTCTGATTTTACAGAACAAATTTAGTGTCACGGTGTCAGCAGCACTTCAGAGATAGAAGCAAGCAGAGTTCAGAGTTCGGTAAGTTCAAGGCCAGTCTAGTCTATATAGATAGTTCCAAGTCAACCAGGGTAACACAGGGCTACTCTGACTAAAGAAAAACAAACAAATCTATCATGAACCAATTTGTTTATTTAAAAGGTTACATTATTTATAAAAGTTTATGGAATAATAAAGGAAATAGCTATCAGACAGATGAAGAACTGTTACAACTAGTGCTTTAAGGGCCCCTTTGCACGTTCCCCACCACCTGCAGTAGCCACTTCCTTGAATGTTGTCAATCCTCTCTCTTTATTATTTGCTTCTTATGGCTTTGGTTGTGAGCCTAGCCTTTAACCGCTGAACCATCTCTCCAGCTCTTATTACTCACTTCTTTTCTTCCCTTTTTTAATCTTTCAGTGCTGTGAAATTGAACCTTAGTCCTTGAACCAAGTGCTTCATCACTGAACCCTCAAACTCCCAGCTTATTTTTGAGACAGTTTTATAGCATATATATGTATTCCTAAAGAATATTGTATGGTGGAATCACTTACACTGAAACTATATATATATATATATATATATATATATATATATATATATGATAAGGTGACGTGGGACTGGAAGATCCTGGTTGAAGGACACCAGGAGGAATAAAAACAAATCTGAAGTGCTGCATGATGGATGCAGTAAATAGCAATGCATTATGGTCTTTGATTACTGACCCCCACATTTGCAATTTTGCAGGAAATAATAGACATTCACTTGCAATCAAAAGTCAGAGGAAGGGCACGATGGTTTGGGGCATAGGGTTCTGCTGATGATGATGTTGCTGTCCCAATAGACCTTTCAGATAGTAAATTACCAGGGTCAAAATTCATCATCTGGTGTCAAATGCGACATAAAAATCTTGCTGAAGCAACCTATATACTCCCACAGCTTAAAGAAGAAACTTTCTGACTATTTTTGGCAGCAGTGTTAGATTGTTTTTCTTACTCTTTCCTTTTATTTCTAGTATGTGTTCTGCATTTACCAGCCCTCACATGATCACAGGCGGCAAAAATTTGTCCTCAAACCTTGAATCTGGAAATGCGGCACTGGAGCAAGTAATTGGCTTTCGAGATGACAAAACTATCTCAGAATTTCCACCTGCATCTCAGCTTTCATTGCATTCACACCAATTTCGGCATCTTCAACTGCAGAAAAGTGATAGCGGCATCTTCCCAGCGGCTCCCGTAGGAAGCCTTGTAGGTCCAACGCACATCGGTCTAGGTAACTGCTTTAGCAGCTTCCAGCCAATAGCCCACATTCATTGTGAGTCACTGTCATTTGTTAATAAGCCTCGCTTTGTCGGTATCATTAGCTGCAAGGTAAAGAATTAAGGTCTTTTGTCCAAGTAACATTAACATTTTTCTCATTTCTTTTCATTTTTATTTATGTATTTACAAAATCTCATGTATCTGAGCGTGACCGAGAACTCATTTAGGAGCCAAAGGTGACCTTGAACACCTCATCCCCCTACCTCAACCCCCAGAATGATTGCAGGAATATGGCATCAGATGGAACCCAGAGCCTTTTGCGTGCTAGGCAAGCATTCTTCCAACTGAGCTCCAGCTCCAGCTCACCAATAACATTAAAAAAACAAAAAAACCCAGGGATGTGAAGAGATGGCTCAGAGGTTAAAATCATTTCTTGTTCTTACAGAGGACCTGGCTTCAATTCCTAGCACACATCTGGTGGTTCACAACCATTGGTGATTCCAGTTCCAGGGAATCCAGTGCCTTCTTCTGACTCCAATGGACACTAGGCATGCAGGTGGTGCACGTAGATGCATGCAGACAAAAACAAGCACGGAGAGAAATAAAGTGAATAAATCTTTACATTTTAAATTAAGTTTTAAAAAGTCAATAGTGAGGCTTATATCTTGTCTGATCTGCACTGTCAACAGCACCTTTGGCCACTCACTGGTAAAGAAGGAGGTAGTGCTTATTAAATACAGCAATGACTCAAATTAGTGTTTCCTAAGCTTTAGTGATCCCAAGATATCCTCCTGACTAGTTGCTGGGGGTGAGCCTCAAGAGTGTACATTCAGACATACCCAAACACATGCCCAAACACGGGTAAGTATAATGAACTCTGAACTACGAAATTTACTTCATCTCTGCCCACCGGCTCCAGGTGTGCCTGGTTTGTTGAAGGGGTGTTCATGCACTTCTCTTCCTTTGTAACTTTCTAAACTTTGCCCAGAAACTACCGAGTTCTCAATTTTTTTAGTTATATGGTATTTCTTAGAAAGTATTTGTTGTTAGTGTGCCTGCATGATCTGTGCTTGTGCTTGTGCCACAACATTGGTGTGGAGATCAGAGGACAACTTTGTGGAGCCTGAGTCAGAATAGAAAGATAGAGAAATTATGGGACTTGAGAAAGAGAGGCCCATTGTCCTAGAGTCTCTTTAAAGCCTCTTGGCAGTTTAGAAACCAGCACACTAACAACAAAAGGATGCCAACACAGAGTATTGTTTTCATATGTAGATATTCTATGCTGAAGTCGCAAAGATCCAACAAATGCATATGACCTCGGGTAGAGCCTTATTCCTTTCCTGAAACATTGCTGGAGCATCTCAAACTAAAGGTATCCTACTGCCCTATATCCCTAAGAGTTAGAGTTTTTCCTCATCTATTGCAATTCTGTTGGTGCTTTGTGAATCACCCACCAAATAATACCGTAGTAACTTCATACAAAATCCCTGTATGTGATGATTGTAAAACAATGAGCTGTGACTCTCCTTTAGGGAACCTGTACTTGGAAGTGTCTGATCTTCCTCTAAGAGGCTTTTTCTTCCAACGTTCATGCTTAAGCCTATATTAAAATCACTTGTCGAGAATTGGTGTGGGAGATCCTTCTGTCCATGTGTTGCTTTTATTAGTTAATGAATAAAGAAAATGCTTTGGGCCTATAGCAGAGCTATAGAGGAACAGAGGTAGGCAGGAAAAACTAAACTGAATGCTGGGGGATGGAAAGTAATACACAGAGAGAAGCCATGTAGCCCCTCTGGAGCTGGATGGAACTATACTCAGTAAGCCACAACCTAGTGGCGATACACAGATTAATGGAGATGGGTTAAATTAATATGTAAGAGTTAGCCAATAAGAAGCTAGAGATAATGGGCCAAGCAGTGATTTAATTAATACAGTTTCTGTGTGATTATTTTAGGGCTGAGCAACCGGGAACCAACAAGCGGCCTCCCTGCGACAGGTCATCTTGGCACACGCCTTTAATTCCAGCACTCAGGAGGTAGAGGCAGGTGGATCTCTGTTAGTTTGAGGCTAACCTGGTCTACATTGTGAGTTCCAGAACAAGGAGAAACCCTACCTCTAAAATTTATATATAATCTTTAATAAAATCTCCAGGCCTGCCTGCTTCACAAACTGGCTTGTGCTGAAATTGAAGTCATGAATCGTTGTTTTTGACTGAGTTGAGGTTCCCTCGGGTTGCTGAGGATGGCAATGAGGAGCTGTGCCTCCTTTACCTCCATCCCTAAGCTCTGAGAAATTCTTTCCTTCTAGTTTTGCGTGGGTTCCAGGGACTGAGCTCAGACTTCCAGGCTGACTTATGTGCTGAGTCATCTCACCTCTTTCTTTTTTTAAAGAACGACATTATGGAGAGAGAATTGAAGAGAGAATTTTCTCACCAAACTCTTTGTCACTTGAGTAATAAATGTTAGTATTCTGTTTAGTATATACATACTTATGCAACTCTGGATGTTTTCCATGTACAATTCAAGTGTTAAAGCTTAATGGCCACAGTAACAGGATGAAGTAATGGGGTCTCCAGCCATAGTTATCATCGTGACCATGTCCAATCTCACCTAACTCAGAAACTGAGCAGAGTCGAGCGTGGTTAGTACTTTGATGGGTAGACTAAGGAGCAGAGCTTTCAAGAAGTGACCAGAGTACTAAAAGAGACTGCTGGAAAGCGGGGGACATCTCGGAGTCTGGTGAAAACCTGGTACAAGGGAATTGCTCAGGAATTCACAAAGATGATCCCAGCTAAGACTCCTAGCAATAGCAGAAAGGATGCCTAAACTGGTCATCTCCTGTGACCAGATTGGGTTCCTAGCCCAACTGTCATCAGAGAGGCTTCATCCAGCTTCCATCAGTTGATGGAAACAGTTGTAGACCCATAGCCAAACATTAGGTGGAGTTCAGGGAATCCTGCAGAAGAAGGGGGACAAGGATTGTAGGAGCCAGAGAGGTCAAGAACTCCACAAGAAAACCCATAGAATAAACTAACCTAGACTCTTTGGGGCTTATACAGACTGAACCGACAACCAGGGAGGCTGCATGAGACTGACCTAGGCCCTCTGCATATATGTTACAGTTGTTAAAGTCACATATATGTTACACATATGATTGGTCCCCTTGTGGGACTCCTAACAGCAGGGACAAGGGCTGTCTCTGATTCTTTTACTAGCTTTTGGGACCCTACTCCTCATACTGGGTCACCTTGGCCAGCCTTAACACATGGGGAAGAGGTTATCTTTCATTTTGTTTTGTTTTGGTTTGGTTTTTGGTTTTTTTGAGACAGGGTTTCTCTGTAGGTTTGGAGCTTATCCTGGAAACTAGCTCTTGTAGGCCAGGCTGGCTTCGAACTCACAGAGATCTGCCTGTCTCTGCCTTCTGCGTGCTGGAATTAAAGGCATGTGTCACCACCACCACCCAGCTGAGGTGCTTAGTCTTAGTGCAACTTGATACGCCAAGTTTTGATGATACTCATGGGAGACCTGCCCTTTTCCTAAACAGAAACAGCTGAGGAGTGGATTTGGGGGTGAGAACAGAGGGGGGCTGTGGGGGAGGGACTGAGAGGAGGGAAGGGAAATTGTAGCCGGGATGTAAAAAATATATTTATTTTTAAAAAAATAAGTGATTGGAGGTCCATGAGATAGCTCAGCAGATAAACGTGCTTGCCACCGAGCCTGATAGTCTGAGTTCAAGCCTTGGACATATGTGCCTACACACAAACACACATACACACACACACACATATGCCCAGGGTGGGGGGAAATAGATCTGTGAGAGTCCCTCCATTATCAGTGGGTTTAGTGCCATGGTGAAAGAGGTTTCACACAGCATCTGGGCCCTCTGGCCCTCTTCACTTCTGCCATGTAGTCCCAGTAAAACCATCATCTAGAGAATGGCTTTCTCAGCAGACAATTGAACCTACTCTACTCTTGATCATGGACTTCCCGATCTCCAGAACAATGAGGAAAATAACTTTTGTTCTTAATAAGTTTACTCCTCTGTGATATTGTTAGGCCACTTGTCTTGGTTACCTTTATGCTGCTGTGACAAAGCACCACGGCTGGGAAACTTCCAGCAGAAAGAGTTTATTGGGGATTTACAGGTTCAGAGGATGAATCCATGACCGTCATGGTGGGGAACATAGGATCTGATCCACAAGGCCAAGGCAAAGAGATAGCTGCATGAGAATGATATGGGCCTTTGAAACTCACAGTCCACCCCCAGTGATACACCTCCTCCAACAAGACCACACCTCCCAACCCTTCGCAAACAATTCCACTAACTGGGGACTCAGTATTCAAGTATATGAACCTATGGAGGCATTCTCACCACACCAGTAAAAGTGGATTAACACCGAAACCGTTACCATAATTTTGGAATAGTTCCATCACCGCGGAAAGAACTGAATTGCTAGGGTTAGAATTGTGGTTTGTTTCCCATGGATACATGTAACAGAGGGTCTGTCTTCAGTGTTATGGCATGGAAGAGAAGAAGCCTTTAAGACAGTGGTTCTCAACCTTCTTAATATTGTGAGCCTTTAATACAGTTCCTCATGTTGTGGTGATCCCCCCCAACCATAAAATTATTTTTCTTGCTACTTCATAACTATAATTTGCTGTGATTATTAATCCTAATGTAAATATCTGTATTTCCCAATGACTTAGGCAGCCCCCACAACCCACAGGTTGAGAATCAGTGCTTTTTTTAAATGATTATTTTTTTCCTTAATTCATTTTACATACCAACCACAGTTCCCCTTCCATCCACTTCTCCTACTCCCTCCCAACCAACCCCCTTCCACTCCTCAGAGAGAGTAAAGCCTCCCATGAAGAGTCAACAAAGCCTAGCATATCAAAATGAGGCAGGATCAAAACCTTCCCCTCACATCAAGTTTGAGCAAGGTATCCCACCATAGGGAATAGGCTTCCAAAAGTCAGTTCATGCACTAGGGATAAATTCACTGCCAGAGGCCCCACAAACAGATCAAGCCACACAAGTGTCACCCACATTCAGAGGGCCTAGTTCAGTCTTATGCAGGCTCTCCAGCTGTCAGTCCAGAGTCAGTGAGCTCCCACTAGCTCGGGTCAGCTGTCTCTGTGGGTGTCCCCATCATGATCTCGACCCCTTTGCTCATATAATCTCTCCCTCTCTTCAACTACAAGAGTTCAGCCTAGTATTTGACTGTGGATCTCTGCATCTGCTTCCATCAGTTACTGGATGAAGGTTCTATGATGACAGTTAGGGCAGTCACCAATCTGATTACAGGAGGTCAGTTCAGGTACCCTCTCCACTGTTGCTAGGAGTCTTAGCTGGGCTCATCCTTGTGGATTCCTGGGTGTTTCCCTAGCACTAGGTTTCTCCCTAACCTCATAATATCTCCCTCTAGTAAGAAATTTTTTTCATTATCCATTCTTCAGTCAAAGGACATTTAGGTTGTTTCCAGGTTCTGGCTATGACAAACAATGCTGCTATGAACATAGATTAGCACATGTCTTTGTGACATGATTGAGCATCCTTTGGATATATACCCAAAAGTGGTATAGCTGGGTCTTGAGGAAGGTTGTTTTCTAATTTTCAGAGAAATCACCACACTGACATCCAAAGAAGTTGTACCAGCTTACATTCCCACCACCAACGCAGAAGTGCTCTCTTTACCCCACAACCTCTCCAGTATAAGTTGTCATCAGTGTTTTTTAACTTGGCCATTCTTATAAGTATAAGATATAATCTCAGAGTTGTTTTGATTTGCATTTCTCTGATGACTAAGGATGTTGAACATTTCCTTAAGTGTCTTTCAGCCATTTTAGATTCCTCTGTTGAGAGTTCTCTGTTTATGTCTGTACTCCATTTTTTATTGGATTTTTGTTCTTATGATAACTAATTTCTTGAGTTCTTTGTATATTTTGGAGATTAGACCTCTGTCTGATGTGGGGCTAGTGAAAATCTTTTCCCATTCTGTAGGCTGTTGTTTTGTCTTGTTGACCATGTCCTTTGCTTTACAGAAGCTTTTCAGCTTCAAGAGGAAAATGTGGTACATTTACACAATGGAGTACTACACAGCAGAAAAAAATGATGACATCCTGAATCTTGCAGGCAAATGGATAGAGCTAGAAAACATCATTTTAAGTGAGGTAACCCAGATACAGGAAGACAGTTATCACATGAACTCACTCATAAGTGGTTTTTAAAGATAAATAAAATAAAAAACAGTCCACAAATCACAATCCCGGAGAACCTAGACAACAATGAGGACCCTAAGAGAGACATACATGGATTTAACCTACATGGGAAGTAGAAAAATACAAGATCTCCTGAGTAAAATTGGGAGCATAAGGACCTTGGGAGAGAATTAAAGAGGAGGGGAGAGGTAGGGAGGGGAGCAGAGAAAAATATAGAGCTCAATAAAAATAATAATAATAATAATAAAAGAAATTTCTTTCATTGCTCTCTCTCCCTCCCTCAATATAACCGCCCCATTCCCCTATGTTCTCATCTCTCTTCTCCTCCCCTCTTTTCCCCTGCCCCCAGTTTACCCAGGAGATCTTATCTATTTCTCCTTCCTAGGGGGATCCATGCATGTCCCTCTTAGTCTGTGGCCATACCACCATGAACTCTCCTGATCTCATCTGATCTTGGAAGCTAAACAGGATCGGGCCTGGCCAGTCCTTGGGTGGGAAAACTACTGCTTTAAGAGGTGGGACCTGGAACTGAAGAGATGGCTCAGTCGTTAGAGAACATACTGTTCTCTTAGAGGACCTGAGTATAGCTTCCAGCCACCATATTGGGCAGCTCACAACTGCCTCTAACTCCAACTCCAAGGGATCTGATGTTCTCTTCTAGCCTCTGAGGCTAAATAAATAAATGTGCATAAATGTGATGCAATCTGGGCAAGCAGGTGCACACACACGCACATATAAATAAAATTTAAAAAACAAAAGAGGAGAGACCTACTATATAGGTTAGGGTACTAGAAGTGAGACCTCTGTAGAAATCAAGGTAAGTTCACACAGCAATGAGTTGTTACAAATGAGTGAGCCGAGCCTCCACCCCCAGTGCTGCCTCTGGCTTCCTGCCTTGTCATATGATCCTCTCACATGTAATCCTGCCATGATGTCATCTACCATGCGTCCCCCACCAGAGACTGAGCAAATGGGACTATTGAACACTGGACTTTCAGTTTCCATGATAAACTTCTTTCTATACTACCCTACCAGACCCTGGCAGTCACTAGTGTTTGTTTTTGTTTGTTTGTTTTTCTGTCTCTGTGAACTTGCATCTTCTGGACATTTCATACGAATGGAGCCAGATGGAGTGGGATGGGGGTAAGGGGAGATGGGGAGAGAAAAGTGAGAAGGGGAAGATGCGGGGTACTTGGGGAATTGGGTTGGTTGGGATAAAGAAAGGATGGTTATGGGAGCAGGGAAGCATATATCTTAATTAAGGGAGCCATCTTAGGGTTGGCAAGAGACTGGAACCTAGAGGGGCTTCCAGGTGCCCAGGGCAATGTCCCCAGTTAGTTCCTTGGGCAGCTGAGGATAGGGAACCTGAAATGGCCCTATCTTATAGCCATACTAATGAATATCTTGCATATCACCATAGAATCTTCATCTCGCGATGGATGGAGATAGAGACAGAGTCCCACATTGGCGCACCCGAACGAGCTCCCAAGGTCCCAATGAGGAGCAGGAGGGAGAACATGGGCAAGGAAGTCAGGACCATGAGGGGCGCACCCACCCACTGAGACAGTGGAGCTGATCTATTGGGAGTTCACCAAGACCAGCTGGATTGTGACTGAAAAAGAATGGGATAAAACCGGATTCTCTGAACATGCCGGACAATGAGGGCTGATGAGAAGCCAAGGACACTGGCACTGGGTTTTGATCCTACTTCATGTTCTGCCTTTGTGGGAGCCTAGCTGTAGTAGGAGCTGTGGGCCTCTTCCCACAGCCCGCTTCTGGCCGCCTGGCTAGCTTATGCCCCAAAATAACGACACACAAACTGTATTCTTTTAAACACTGCTTGGCCCATTAGCTCTAGCCCTTACTGGCTAATTCTCATATCCTGATCAAACCATCTCTAATAATCTGTGTAGCACCAGTCTTACCAGGAAAGATTCAGCATGTCTGACCTGGCAGCTTTCTTCATCGCGTCTGCCTCTGAGAGGAGATGCCCTGCATCTGAGCTCACTTCCTCTTCCTCCCAGCATTCTATTCTGTTTACTCCACCCACCTAAAGGCTGGCCAATCAAATGGGCCAAGGCAGTTTTTTTATTAGCCAATGACCTTCCTCCATCACCTAGCCAGTTTGGATGCTCACCTTCCTAGACCTGGATGGAGGGGGGAGGACCTTGGACTTTCCACAGGGCAGGGAACCCTGACTGCTCTTCAGACTGGAGAGGGAGGGGGAGAGGAATGGGGGGAAGGGAGAGAGAAGGGGGAAGAGGGGGAGGGAAATGGGAGGCTGGGAGGCGGCGGAAATTTTTTTTTCAATAAAAAAAAACCTAAACCTTTCAAAAGAAAAAAAAAAAGAATGGAGCCAGAAAAGAAAGGAGGCTCACAAGGCCCCACTCATCTATGAAGATGTATAGAGGCAGTTAATGGTGGCTGGGGGAATGGAAGGTATTTTCTAGTGTAGTCACTGGTAAATTGCCGAGGCTCCTGTAAACTACTGTGGTAATTTGAATGAATTTGCCTCCATAAGCTCATGGTGGGGGTTGCACTATTAGAAGGTGTGACTTTGTTGGAGTAGGTATGGCTTTGTTGGGGGAATTATGTCAGTGTGGAGCAAAGTTTTGAGGTTTCATATATGTTCAAACTATGTCCAGTGTCTCAGTTTACTTCTGTTGCCTGTGGATCAAAATGTAGACCTCTCTGCTCCGTCTCCAGCACAATGTCTGCCTGCATGCTGCCATGTCCCACCATGATGAAAATGGACTAAATTGAAGATGGATGCTTAAAAGAAATCCCACACTAGCTCAGAATTGAGAATAATAGAGGGTTATTTATTTAGGGGTAGACCCACAAATCAATATCCTCTGCTGGAACAGAGAACAGCAACAGAATCCTGTAGCCGGCAAAGAGGCCAGATGTGCCTTTACATTGATATAAATAGTATAAGAGGCCACGCCCAAGTGGGCAGGTAACTTAAAGGCTACTAGAGGTAGGAATCCCTACAGCACCTCCCCCTTTTGTTTAAATAAGAAAGTTCTAAGTCTAATACAAAATTATGTACAATAAGAACAAATATTTTCAATAATTATCCTATCCTAATGAGTTTAAGTCTTGTATAATAAATAACTTGGCCTAGTCATATGAGATCAAAGTTACTACAACTATCTAGTCTTCAACCCCATCGAAGATCTGAGAAGGGAAATAATATTACTTGAGTAAGCAGGAAATGCAATCAAACAACTTCCAAAAATGTACAACAAATGACAGAGTGTGATTATTTCGGGGCTAAGTGGCCGGGAACAAACCAGCGGCCTCCCTGCAACACTAAATCTCTGAACTGCAAGCCATTCTCAATTACGTGTTTTCATTTACAAGAGTTGCTGTGTTTGTGGTGTCTCTTTACAGCGATAGAAACCCTAAGACAACTATTCATTCATGTTCCTATAAGCAGTTCTCATAAAACTTAGTATTTTATTAAAACACACAGACAAAAATACATGGAAGGGGAAAGGGATCCCCAAGAGTGTGAAGGGGCAAGAGAAGATTTGGGTGGTGAATATGGTTAAAATGCATAATATGCATATATGGCAATGCCAAAAAGAAAATAACATTGGGCATCAAGAATACTAGTATCAGAGCCATGCAGCTGTGGTGTGCACCTTAATCCCAGCACTTAAGAAGCAGACGCAGGTGGATCTGTAAGCTCGAGGCCAGCCTGGTCTACAAGAGCTAGTTCCAGGACAGCTAGGGCTATTACACAGAGAAACCCTGTCTCGAAAAACCAAAAAATAAAAATAAAAAAGAATACTATATCAGAAATAAAAGACAAATACGAGATGGAAGAAGAGGAGGAGGAAAGGGCCTGTAAAGAGTTCAATGAGTAAATGTCTACGAGCACGAGAATGTGAGTTCAGGAAGGGCAGCATTTGTCTGTGACACCAGTCCTGGGAGGAGGGGGAGGGGGACAGAGACAGTCAGATCTATGGCGTTCATTTGGCCAGCTGCTAGGGTGGTTTGAATGAGAATGACCCCCATGGGCTCATATGTTTGAATGCTTGGTCCACAGTCAGTGAAACTGTTTGGGAATGATTAGAAGGTGTGGCCTTGCTGCAGAAAAATGTGTCACTATGGCTGGGCTTTGAAGTTTCAAAAACACATAACCTTCCTACGTAGCTCATTCTCTCTGCTTCATGAGTGTGCCCCAAGATGTGACCTGACAGCTACTACTCTCGCTCCAAAACTGCCTGCCTACCTGCCCGCCTGCCTGTTGGCATGTTTCCTACCATGATAGTCATGAATGTTAACATTTGGAACCATGAGCCCAGCCCCAAATTAAACAGTTTTTTTTATAAGTTGCTTTTGTCATGGGTGTTTTGCCATAGCCACTGAAAAGTAACTAAGACAAATATCCCAATCAAATCCGTGAGCTCCAGGTTCACTGAGAGGCTCTTTTCAAAAATCAAGATGCAGAGTGATAGTGGAGGATCCCAACCACCTGATCTCCACGTTCACACATACACATGCACGTATAAGCACATGCACTCACACAAACATGTATCGTGGCTGCAACCTGCAGAGAGAAGTTGAGATAAAAGTGAAACAGAGTCTTGAGGACAGAGGCATCACCATCTTGTCCCTGCGCTTCCCAGAGTAATCCTGTGTCTTGCTTCCCTGAGACTTGGCTTATTGCTCCCATCCTCCATTCTGGGAGGGTGAAGTGAACCTCAGGCCAATACGAAGGCCCAGATCCAAAAGAGGGCAATACATTAATCTTCAATGTCACCAGTCTTATGGCAAGCAGGGGTCACGTGCACAAACTTGTGCTCATTTCTTATGTCTGGTAAGTAGCCATGAAGATACCTGGGCTCTCTGGTATAATTGAAAGGAACTAAGAGAGAAGTATAAAGCTTCCATGAAGAAAGGGGGAATGAGTGTTTCTCCAAGTCAGCCAAACTCTCACTCTATGCTCGCCATCACCTGAAGATCTCTTTGGGACCACAGATGCAAGCTGTACTGTCTCCTCTTTTGTGAAGCTGTTGTGTGCAGCTAAATATCACTACATCTTACTATCAGAGAAATACTCCTTTATTGTATCTGTGAGCATATTTCCACCAATCACATCAGCATCCTGCTGAGATTGCTTTGCAATGAGTTGCCCAATGATTCTTCCAATAAATCCCCTTTTATCTAACTGTCCTTCAGTTTTGCTTTGTCATCTGCTATGAAAAGCTCCAATTTAAACAGCAACAATGTTCAGAAATATAACCATTATCTGGCTTATGCAATAACAATGCACTTACTATACTTGGTTTAAAATACAAATAGATATTATATGGAGACTCTAGACTGCACTGTAAGGGTTTGTTTTTTTTTTTTTTATTAGGATTGGCTTGCCTAGCTCCTATGTAAGAACTCTACTTTTACTTAACTCTATCCTCTATGTTACTATGAAAGATAGTTACCTTTTTAAGGCTAGCAATTTTTTTGAAATTAATTTTATTCCATATCTTTGAGGTAAACAACATGGTATCTTGATAGCCATATATGTGTATATCAGTTTATGTGTGTAGACAATGCGGTGAAGTGAGTACTACACAGTCAAGAATGATGACATCCACCATTTCATGCACACTCACCTTCTTTCTTGCATAGTGACAACACCTAAAATCTACTTTCTTGGCAAATTTCAATTATACAACACAATATTATATTATGAATTATATCCCCCATATTAGACATTAGCTCCACAGATTACTCGTTCTACATTATTACAACTTTAAGTCCTTTAGTCTATATCTTCCTTTGTTCCTGATAACTACCTTCTGTTTTCATGTAGTTAATATTTTAAGGTAATAGAGGGTAGAAATATTAAAATAGACATAGTGAAAGAGAGCCAGAACAAAACAGTGTAGCATGTTTTCATTTTATGTTTATGTGATGCATGGGGGTGTTTTGTCTATGTGGATGTCTGTGCATCACATGCATGCCTGTACTCACAGAAGCTAGACGAAGGTGTCAGATCCCTGAACTACCATGTGGGTGCTGGGAATGGAGTCATGGACCTCTGATAGCAATTAGTGCTCTCAACCACTGAGCCATCTCTCTAGCCTCATGAAATAGTGTCATATGGACAAAACAGGTCGGCTACACGCATGATCTAATAGTAGCTACAGTTGCCTGCACAAGATCAGGTCAGTCAACACTTTAGCATGAAGTAGGGAGGAGCTCATGTCATGAGTCCCCAACCACTTGTTTCCAGAGAAGGAAAGTCAATTTTCTTTAAGGGTGTAGCCCCTGGTAGATCGGCCCTCCAGTAGATGGCCCCATACCCAGGAGTATATGGGCAGCATTATTTGTATTTGGTGGTTTTGTCAATTTGACTACATCTAGAACAACTACAATCCAATCATCTGGGCACATCTATGAAGATTTTCTTGGTTGGAGTATTCTAGGTGAGAAGTCTCACTTTAAATCTGGGACACATACACGGGGGGGGGGGGGGGGCGGCGCTGGAGAGATGGCTCAGTGGTTAAGAGCACTGACTGCTCTTCCAGAGGTCCTAAGTTCAATTCCCAGCAACCACATGATGGCTTACACCCATCTGTAATGAAATCTGGTGCTCTCTTCTGGAGTGCAGGCGTGCACGCAGGCAGAACACTGTATACATAATCAATAAAAAACCTTAAAAAGCAATCTGGGACACACCTCCTGGTGGTGCCCTATTAAAACAACACGGAAAAAGCAAGCTTTTGATTTTTACCTGCTTGCTCATATTCCTGCTAGAAAGTTCATCTACTGTCATGCTGAAGTTTTCCTTCAGTGATTTTCTTTTCTTTTTTTTTTTTATTTATTATTATGTATACAATGTTCTGTCTGTATGCCTGACGGCCAGAAGAGGGCGCCAGACCTCTTTACAGATGGTTGTGAGCCACCATGTGGTTGCTGGGAATTGAACTCAGGACCTTTGGAAGATCAGGCAATGCTCTTAACCACTGAGCCATCCCTCCAGCCCCCCTTCAGTGATTTTCAAACCTACTTCTTTGGAACTCCAAAGTACACTGAAAACCACTGGGATATCCAGCCTAATGAACTGAACAACTACCCAACTCTTGGCCTTTCCAGCAATAGACAGTCATTGTTGGACTAGCTGGTGGACAGCCTATAAGCCATTCTAATAAATCCGATAGATGATAGATAGATAGATAGATAGATAGATAGATAGATAGATAGATAGATAGACAGACAATCAGTTCTGCTCCTCTAGAAAACCTTGACTAGTATAGTATAGTTGGTTATATTTTTTTAAAAAAAGAGTACATGAAGTTGAGGGGTATAGAGATCTGGAAGAAATTGGGGGGAGGAAGGGGTGAATATAATCAAAAATTCATATGCATGTATGAAAATCTTAAAGAATTAAAACATTCCACATGTGAGAGACATTGTATATATTTTTGTTTGTATCTGGCTTAGTTCACTTAGCACAATGTCCTCCAGTTTTGTTCATGGTGTTGCAAATGACAAGGTCCCCTGGTTTTAAGACTGAATAATGTTTGCATATAATTATATTACATATATACATAAATATCAATTTTTTGCCCATTCATCTATAATGAAGGCAACTTGTTTCCACATCTTGGCTATTGTAAATGATGTTCCAATGAATATAGGAAAGAGCTATCTCTGGGACAGGCTGACTTCATGTCCCTTCAGTGTAAACCCAGAAAAGAATTGCTGATTCATATGGTAGTTGGTGTTAGATTTCTTATGAAATGCCACACTCTTTTCCACAATGGCTGCAGCAGTCAACATTCCTACCTCCTGTGTACAAGGCTCCATCTTGCTATACTCCCTCTAATACCTCCTATCTCTTGTCCTTATAAAAATGACTCCATTAAGAGGACTCACATTCTTGATGGCAGGGAAAGGACTGTAGAATTCTGTCTCTTCTAATATTTGACTCTTTCCCAATTTGACAAACTTACCATTCCTGCATCAGAAAAGAAAAGATTAAGGGTGTCGTCATCTGATTTTTGTTATTTGGGGAGAGGAATCTTGATTCATTTTGTTTTTATTATTGTTATTTTTTAAAGCAAGGTCTTGTGTATACCAGGTTGGCCTCAGACTCAGTGTGTAGCAAGGGATGACCTTGAACCCCTGATTTCCCTGCTTTCTAATCCTAGTTCTGGAATTATAGGTGTGTGCCAAAATGACTGGTTTATCCAGTGCTAAGGATCATCTCGTGAGCTTCCCCTGTGCCCTGTGCCCACTTTCCTTGGAGTTTCCCCTAGACAAAGTCTACTAACTTAGCTACCTCTCCACCCCAAGAAGCTGTCACTTGTTGACAGAGAAACCCTTGAGGTGTACCTCAATGGCTCAGTCTCTGTGTTGATTTAGTCTATTTGGTAATTGGGTTTTTTAAATTATTTTATTCGTGTTTTAGCCTGTATGTATATCTATGTGAGGGTGCTGGATCCTGGAGTTACAGATAGTTGTAAGCTGCCATATGGGTGCTAGGAATTGAACCCAGCTCCTCTAGAAGAGCAGTCAGTACTCTTAACCACTGAGCCATATCTCCAGCCCCTATTTGGTAATTGTTAAATCTACTATGGAACCAATATTGCCAGTGAAAGAACATAATGCTATCCCAAAGTAACAATCCTCTAGTTAATACATAAATGGCTGCTTTGAATGTTATACTGAACATTTGGTGAAAGGTGATTCTAGATTTTATCTTGATACATAGAATCATATTGTACAGATGATGTGAAAGTAGATGTGAAACTGCCCAGGATTAATGCGAGATGAAGTGGAAAGAAAGTCGGGGAGAGGGGGATTGAGGTTTATGAGAGAGAATATGCTCAAAGTGCATTATATTATATACGTGAATGAAACTGATCTTGTGAAGCCAGTATAAAAACATAAAATTAGCATTCAAATAAAGAACTAAGGAGAAAGCTCAGTCAATAAAGCGCATGACGTGAAACCATAAAGACTTGAGTTCTATCCCAGCACCTATGTAAAAACCCAACATTGGAGGAGCAGAGACAGGTGGATCCCTGGAGTTTACTGAGCAGTCAGCCTCGCCTAATTGTTGAGCCCTAGTCCCAGTGAGAGACCCTGTCTCAAAACCCAAAGTGGATAGATAGCTCTTGGGGATTGCCCATCTAGACTGATCTCTGGCCTTCACACACAAATACACACCTGTGCACATGTGCCTGAATATACATGTGATCCACATACACACAAACACATGCTTGCTTGCTCTCTTTCTCTCATCTATCTCCATCTCTCTGTCTTTCTGTGTGTCTCTGTTTCTCTCTCGTGCACACACACTAAATGAAATAATTACTATTAAAACAAAATATTTTCCCAGTACTTGCATGTCTTTCCAGTTGGGGCTTAAACTCCACTTGGATGCCTTTTAGAAGGCCTGACTCTGCAGTTTCTGCTTACTGTTGGCAGGGACTGGCTGTCAGGCCATGCTAAATACATTCCAAAAGGAGCCTTTCTTTGTACTGTGGAATTTCAGTCAATTAGTGATTTTCTTGTTTTCCTTTCAGCCCCTTGTTTGCTCTCTTACATTCTTGCACGTTTACTCCTGACAGTAAATTAGCTTTGTGTCCTCGCACCACCGCCCTCTCCATCTACATGGGAGAATTCATTTCATTTGCCAGTATATGGGGACCCACTGGCACTTTTCAGAGCAAGGTGTTCAGTGCTGGAACTGTGAAAACTGACACTGAGCAGGCATGTACACATAATTGTACATGCCTGCCTTGCGATCAGATGTTTTCCTCAAAGAAGTCTGTGACGTAGATATGGTACTCCTGTTTTCCTACAGGGGAAACTGAGCTCTGGGGAGCGAGCACTACTCAAAACTGTAGAACTGCTGAGGCCGTGAATGTAGGTGATATAGGAGGGTCATCTGTCTATATGTTACTTTCATTGGTTAATAAAGAAATTGCCTTGGCCTTTTGATAGGACAGCAGCTTAGATAGGCAGAGTAGACCGAACAGAATGCTGGGAGAAAGAAAGTAGAGTCATGCAGATGCCATGAAGCTCCGACCTGAGATGGACATAGGTTAGGATCTTTCCCGGTAAGCCACAACCCTGTGGTGATATACAGATTACTAGATATAGGTTAATCAAGATGTGAGAGCTAGCCAGTAAGAGGCTAGAACTAATGGGCCAGGCAGTGTTTAAATGAATACAGTTTCCGTGTAATTATTTCGGGTGTAAAACTAGCCAGGGAGCCAGGCAGCGGGAAGTGACCCGCTGCTCCTTTTACACCCAGGCTGCTTGAATCCAGTGTTCCAGTTATACTCCCTTCATTACCTGACAGTGTCAGCTTTGGCCATATAGCAGAATCATCTGGAGAGTTAATGCACACATCACATGCACACACACACACACACAGCCTTGGCTTCAATCCTAGAAGTCCTATTTCATTGTTTTTTAAAATGAATTTTGGTGGAGAAGCATTGAGGCAAAGACAGGCAGATCTCTGAGTTCCAGGCCAGGGATACATAGTTTGAATCTATCTTTGAAAAAATGACATGTTTGGCCCACAGAATCAATTGACCAGGACTCATGGGAGCTTGCAGAGATCAGGGACTCTGTTGGAGTCTGACCCAGAACCTCTGTGAAGGCGAAGGCGTAAGTCACAAACACCAGTCTGGAACTATGATTAATAAAATGGTTATTTATTTAAAAGGGAAAAAACTTACAGATCACCAGCCCTCTGAGCAATCAGGAAGGGAGTCTAGTCGCCAGAAGCGGAGCAGGAAGTAAGAGAGCGCTAGGAGGGAAGTGGCCGCTTTTTTAAAGGGAGAGAGACCATGCCCCAATGGGCTGGTATCTCAGTGGCTATTGGCTGGAGGAGCGGAAGGACCTCCCACAACACCTCTGCATATATGTTATGGCTGAGTAGCTTGGTGTTCTTGTGGGATTCCTAACAGTGGAACTGGGGGTGATCAATGATTCTTTTGCCTACTTAAGGGACCCTTTTCCTCTTACCTGGTTGCCTCGTCCAGCCTTGATGTGATGGTATGTGCCTGCTCTTATTGTAGGTTGTTATGTCATATTTGGTTAATGTCCCTAGAAGGCCTGCTCTTTTCTGAGGAGAGACAGACAGGGCATGGGTCTGGGGAAGGAGGGGAAACTAAGGTTGATATGTAGTATATGAGAAAAATAATTTTTAAAATGACATGTTACATATATTTCATTGTTCCTTGCTCTTATTCAGCTTTTCCACAGCCTTCTCTCATCCCTTCTGCTATGGTCCTCCTTCTACATTTAAGTCACACATATATGTATATATTTAAATGTATATTCTCCAGATGAGAGAAAGCATGAAATATTTTGCATTTCTTCCCCATTATTTTCCGTCTCCCCCTTCTTTTCTCCACGTAGTAGCCCTTCCACTTTAATGCTCTACTTTCATCCCTATTTCACTCAAAACTCCACATGTGATAGAAAACAGATATTTGTCTTCCTGGGTCTGGTTTATTTCACTTAGCGTGATGATCTCCAGGTCCAGCCATTTTCCTCCAAATAACAACCATTTCCCAACCGAATAAAATTGTCTTGCATTCTTATCTGTACTTTTCATCCACTCATTTGTTGGGAAGCAAAGAGATTCTATCTTGGGTGGGTGGTGCCTGCGCATCTGTATTTTCCTCCAAAGCCCTTCAGATGTTTCAAATGAAACCCCAGAGTTAGAACAAATTATGCTTGTATGTGCTTCCTCTCAAACCACAGCATGAAACAGCAGAGGCTGCATCTAAAAATAGCTCCGGAGGCACCGGTCCACAGTGTTAAAGGAAACGCTGGGTAATTTCACCTAGGGTGCTTCACTCGTCTGAAGTGTTTATGATAGGCCTGGGCCAGGACAAACAGCACTCATCAGCTCCAGAGACCAGACCTTGGCTCTCCTAATGAGTCTGCACAGCCTAGCCAACTTGGCACACACCAAAAATTTCCTTCCCCACATCTTGACCCATTTCAGGGTCATCTGTGGTGATTGGAAAAGATTGTCTGGCACCTGCAGACAGCTCTTCCCTCAGGCAACTGCCAGTGTCTCTCCGTCTGCCTGTGGCTTCTTTAAATACCTTCAGAGCTGCCCATCTTGTGACCAGGCTGTCCAGGAAATCCCGAGATTTATCACCTCCAGGGAAGCCCTTAACCAGCGAGGGACCAAAGTCTGTGGCTAAGTATCACAACTATCTCGTCCTCAGTGAGACGGTTTGGAAGCTTAGCTTCATTTGCTCACTGATTATTTTCTCACTAGCGCATCGTTTTTTTGTGACATCTTGGCTTGTGTAACCTGCTCCCTCTGTCTCCCAGGCTTCCTGGGCTCACCTCCACAGCTACCTCACGGCTTTCCAGGCTGAAGCTCTGAGTCTGTTCTGCAGAGCCCAGACTAAAGCAGCTTCTGAGTGGCTCATTTTGACCTCAGCTCTAAACAAGCATTGAAGCAAGGAAGACACTAATTCATCGGTAACTAGTTTCCCACTGGATTACAGAGAGCCTTTCCCAACCCTTTCACTCTGCTCGCAAAAGGATTGTCTAGCACTGTCACGAGAGGGTTTTACAATGGATGCCATGGGCCTGAATTCTTCAGAGGAGTGTATACTGTTATCATAATGAACACAAACATAGATAAATTTTTCCCTAAATGCATATACTTTGCTATTAGCGGACTCCTCCCAAGAAAAACGGCCTACTTGAGGAAACATTAGGAATAATTCTATTGTTTACGCAGAGGATGTTCAAGTAATTATTGCAACAACGTCAGGGCTGTTCTCGCTTTTCTTCAAGTTCTATTAAAGCCATGCTTCATTATGTAAAATCCTGTGTTAAAAATGTGGGTCATGCAAACATTTTTCACTGAGTGGGGGACAAAAACAATTTAACATGGATCATGGGCTAGGAATGATAGAGAAATTCAATATTTTTTCTGTCCTGTCACAATTTAAATAAAAATGAAATCGAGAGGGGAAGATCACCGGGGGTTGCACGACAAAAAAAGCAATATACTTTGCCATTTCTTTGCTGGGTATTATAGCTTACAGCAGTCTTAGCTAGAAAGAATTTGAAATAAAATTGGCTCAAAGATAGGGATATTATTATTTTGAGAATAAGAATGAGCAAAAATGTACAGCTCTGTCTGAGTTCAAATCCCTAATGGAATGGATAATCCCACACTAGCGGAATTTGATTTGAGCTGTGATGGCCTCTTTCATGGTGTGCCAGAGTTGACTACCTTCCATGTCTCTTCTCACAAAGCAGGACTCTTTCCTAGTGTAATTCCAGCTTTTAGGCCTCTTTACTGCAGTTTAGATGCCAAGTCTTTGTATTTTATGGAATTTTCAAGTGTTTCCTTGAAATCAAATTAATACGGAGTATACCATGTTAGCCAGATAGTTGCCAGTGAATTTTATATTTGATTTTAGTTTTAGAATATGTAGATCATGAAATGTCCAAACAAATGATGTCATAATCGTTCAAAATTTTTTTCAGTTAATCCTCTGCTTCCAGACTTTGGTGAAAAAAAGCGATTTCAGTCCTATTTTGGGGTCAGGACAACACCAAGGTCATTCTAACAAAGTGGGTGCGACCCTGGGTATTTCCTAATGAAGTATGACAGTCAATGAGGGCAAATTGCTTCTGAGGGGGGAGAAAGAGAGGAAAGGAAACCGGTACAGGTAATGCATGGCTGAAGGAGAAAATAGACCAGATCACAAAGACAACATCCAGAGCATTCTTGGTGGCCAACCCTGCCGGGATCGTCGAACAGAAGAGCGTGCAAGCTGAAAAGGCAGAATTTTTTTTTTATTAATTAATTTATTTAATTATTTTTATTTTAATATGAAGAACAAGAAGAAGGTATTCGGGGAAATAAAGACACTGAGAATTAGTAGCACTCCAGAGAAGTGCTCTGCTTGCTGCAGAAAGCACCTGAACACCTCCTCAGCTCGATCTGCATTTCCACAGACAGCTCCACTTAAATGTGGTCATCCTGTGCCGGGAGAGCAGAGGCTTGGGCTGGGTCTGCAGTCTGATGCTTTCCTTCTGATGGCGATAGTGGTAAGAACGGGCATGTTCATATATCAATGAAAACTGTAGCAGTGTCCAGATCGTGATGCTGATTAGTCTGGTAGGCCTAAGGATCAACTGCCAAGAGGTACACTGTAAAAAACAGCTAATAGTACGTAAAGGCCCTTTGCAAGAAAGCTTGTTGGCCTGAGTTTAAGCCCCAGCAACCATAAAAAGGTGAAAGGAAACAACTACCTCCAAGAAGTTATCCTCTGACCTCCACACAAACACCGTGGTACACACACCTACATACACATATCATACACTCATAGTAATAATGATAATGAATAAAATATAAACATATATATATATGATTCATCTGTTTTACTGGTGTCAAATAATGACATTTTTTTGTTGTAAAATGGAAAGATATAATGGTCCTTTCAGTACTTGTGTGGGCCCTTCTGTAGGCTAGGGAAGCACTCTACCTACTCCCCTAGCCCTCAACATTTTTCTGTTGAACTTTCATCTTGGCCATCAGTTTGCCACTTATTATTGATCATTTGTCAATGAGCATAAGTTTGGATGGAGTACATGAGCAATACACACATATCTCCTTTGAGGCCGATTTTGAACTGGACGAGGTGGTTGTTAGCCAGCATCCCCAAACGGTTTGTTAGGATTATTGTCCTCGCATGTGCTGGCTTTTCTAAGTTAGCAAAGAGCATCATACTGGTCTGCAAACAACTTTAAGGGTGGGGAAGCATGCTGGAAATGTGCTGAGAGTGAGGGCAATTTCCATATTTCTTACCTGAAATCCTGAGACTTTCTTTAAAATTTCTTTCTTTCGTTTTTTTTTTTTTTTTTGGGGGGGGGGGGAGTAGATGTGTATATCTGTGTGGAGGCCCATGGATGTGTGAGGTCAGATGCCTTCAGGGTCCACAAGAGGGTGTCAGATCTCCCTGTTGGGGTTACAGGCAGTAGTCAGCTGCCCAAAGTGGGTGGATGCCAAATTGGGTCCTGTAAAAAGCAGAATGTGCCCTTAACCACGAAACCATCTTCCAGTCTTGAGACCTTGAGACTTTGTTTAGTTTTTTTAGATTCTTTATTAATAAGCTCTCTAAGGCCAGGCTGGTCCTGAATTCCCTGTAGAGCCAAGGATGACCTCGAACCTCTGATCCTCACTCCTCTACCTCCTGAGTGCTGGGATCACAGGTGAGTATCACCGCAAACAGTTTGTGCGGAGCTGGACTCCACCAACGAAGCCACCTCCTCAGCCTCCCATCAGTTTAAAGAGTCTTTCTTTTCCCCGTGTGTCTGGCTAAGCGTTAGGTCTTCAAATATCCGGTAAAACTGTCAAAATTAAAGTCATTTGTTCACATTTAAGCCAGGAGAGTCATTCTTAACCTGAAAATCTCTACGTAGGAGGCTGTCAAGGCCCTAAGGAGCCAATGGGGCAAGCATGACTCCAGAAGAGCAGCTTCCCATTGGGAAACAAATCACTTTTATTGCCTTTTCCTTTTCTTTTTTTTTCCATTTGCAATTTGTAGACTCATAAATATTACACATAGTTAAAAATTGAATGGAATTCTATGATTTACTTTTTCATAAATCTTTTAGAGAGTATTTGCCTTGTTCTCTGAAGCGATCATGATGTTGGAGATGAAAATATTATATAAGCATTTTGATAGATTCCGAAGGTGTTTTTTTTTTGTTGTTGTTGTTTTTTAATGTAGGCCAGGAATATGGCTCAATTGGTGGAGTGATTGCCCAGCATACACAAAGCCCTGGGTTTCCATCCTCACCAGTGCATAAACTGGGCACAGTGATGATTCCTGTCAAACCAGCACTTAGGAGGTGGGGGCAGGAAGAGAAGGGTGACAAGGTCATTCTCCATCATATTGGAAGTTCCAGGCCAGCCTGGAACACATGACATCTGTCTCAAAAAAAAAAAAAAAAAAAAAAAAAAAAAAAGTTGTTTTTTTTTTTTTTTTTTTAAAAAAAAAAATTAGTTAAAAGACCCAGGAGTAATGGCACAGACCTGAAGGGGAGGCAGGCTGATAGGGGATCAGTTACATAGTGAGTTACAAGTTACATAGTGAGTTAGAAGCTGGCCTTCATAGGCTACATGAGACCCTGTCTAAAATGGAATGAAATGTGAACTAAAGTGAGTTGGGTGGGGCAGCACCTGTTCGTGATCCCAGTACTTAGCAAGCTAGAACAGGAAGACCGAGTTTCCCACCAGCCTGGGCTGTATTGAGAGAGTGTGTCTCCGAAGGAGAAAGCAAGTCATTGAAATGGAAAGTGCTGTGTTCTATGTTCTAGTTTGCCACACTCAAAGGAATATAAACAAACCAAAAGTACAAAGCATCTTGAACTCTGCGGAGTGACCATCCAGCCCACCCACGGGGATACCAAGACCTTGCCAAGAGCACGGCAGAAGTCTCTGCATCCTACTTGTACCGCTTTGCTTTGATCAGCCAAGCATCTGTGGAGGTGCTGGTGAAAGGGGATCTAATGGCATAATGGAATGGTCTTTGTGACCCCAGTGGCCCAGGCTCCTGCAGCTCACTGACATCCTGTGCGGCTGTTTGCAAATCATTCTTTGAATATTGTAAATCACTCCCTGGGAATAATAGTGCACTCACTTACAGGCGATACCTGTCTGCTTCCCAACTCCCCATCCATTCTCCTCTGTTCGCTCTGCTCCAACCACACCAGGTTCCTTCCTTCCTTCCTTCCTTCCTTCCTTCCTTCCTTCCTTCCTTCCTTCCTTCCTTCCTTCCTCCCTCCCTCCCTCCCTCCCTCCCTCCCTCCCTCCCTCTCTCTCCTCTCTCTCTCTCTTTCTTTCTTTTTCTGGTGATGCGGATCCAACCCAGGGTTTTCTGCATGTTCAAGCAAACACTTTATCATTGATCTATACCCCAGCCTCAAACACTAACTTAATTTTTCACCTCAAAAAATGCCATTGTTTCTCCTACTCGGCTCCCAGACTCAAATCCTTCTGACTTTAGCCCTCACCTTTCGGCCATGGTGCTGGGACTGGAACCTAGGGTTTGATGCATGTTAGGCAAGCACTCTAGCATTGTGCTACAAGCCCAACCACAAAGCATCATCCTGCTTTATGCTTTTCAGAAAGTTGATATCATCATACTCACCATGACTGGGTACCCTCACTTTCTTCTCATCTGTGCTCAGATATCACATTGCCCACTTGGTCAGGGATGGCTTCCCTTACCACTTTATCCAACACAGGAACGCCAAATGGAGTCTCTTTTGGCATTGTTTTCTGGCTGTTTATTATCTCCTGACCTATTTATACATCTGCTTATTGTGTGTCTCTCATTGTTCCTTCCATCCTCTTACCTCTTGCCACGCCTCACTCCGACATATTTATGTATTTATTTTCTGATTTTCTAGATCTCTTGGCACACTATGGGTTTTCAGTAATTATTTGTGTAATAAATCAAAATTTGAGCTTGAACTCCCCTTAGTCAGTCAAACAAGAATTACTGAGCAGTGTTGATATCCTAGACACTGTGTGGCCATCCAAAGAGCTGGACTATGCTGAATATGGAAAGGGCTGAGATTCTCTTGAAAGGCCAAGGAATATTTCCATGGAAATTCCCACTCACCAAGGTATAAGAGATCGCAGCTTCTTCTGAGACCCTCAAAGTCTCAGACAGGGGCTTTACGTGCCCTGGGGGGAAAAAGGGTAGGACTTACAGTCACCTCATTATTTGTTTATCAGTTTATTCTCTTTTCCCTCACCTCTTGGGTTTATTCACCTTCAGATCAACCTCCAAGAGCCTGACCCTGAGAGGCCACCACTCAGAGTCTGACACCTATGGGCATTGAACAATGTAATTGATCATTGGGACAGAAAGTGAGGGACAAGGCCAAGAGCCCAGCCGATAACGATATTTGTACAAAGCCCACATTATCCCTACTTGCAGATGGCCACGGTACTTAAGAAGGCTGCCAAGTCAGATTAAAATCAATCAAGAATGTAGAATATGGGTCTTAGGTTCAACAGACAGAACTACCGGCGAGGGAGTAGTTGCCAGACAAAAGCCTCCCTGTCTCGGCGTAGGTTGGAGCAGGGCAATGTTCAGGGAAAGGCTGGTTAACCAACCCAGCATGTAATTGAGTCTGTCCTTTTCTCTGTTCTCCTAATGATTCATTAAGCAGACTGTACCGCTCACTGCGATCCAGACTCATGACTTCAAATCAAACAGAGGAGGCCAATTTCTGCAAAGTGTGGGAAGGAAACAGTCAGTGCCCTCAGCTTGACTAGGGCGGGCTACGGAGGCAGAAACCCTGCAATTGCTTCTCTCTGAGCAGAGTATTTTTGGAAAACTACAGCTTCCCGGCCTAAACAGAACACAGGTAGTTTTTAAAAAATGCCCTTGGCTACTGATAAATACATGCCTTCGACTCAGCTACCATTATGTCGATTGTGCTTGAATGAACCTATCAGTAATTAGGAAGCGAGAAGATTTTAGCTGCAGGTACATGGTTACATTCGAGAAAGAAATGCACATAGGCACTAAACAACTTAAATATACAGTGTTAAGAAATTAACTTTAGCATATTATTTTAAGTCAATGCTAGGAATTGTTGGATAGCAGGGAGTTCATAATAACATTTGATTTTCATTGTATGCTTGTTGCATACTAAGTGTTATGATAGGTACTTGGCAAACTTCATTCTATTTCATCTTCAAACAGCTTTCTGGAATATATGTATGCCATTAGGCTCATTAAATAGATGAAGAAACTGAGTTTCTGAGAAATTAAGCAAGCTGACCTAGGAATATAAAGAAGCCAAGACTTAAAGCCCAGGTCAGTCTGACTTGGAGGGTACACTGTTTTGTATTGTATTTCCAAGAAACTTGTTCAGGCTTTTGTGACAAAGATCAAGTACCCTTTTTCTTATTTTTTTTTCAAGACAGGGTTTCTCTGTATAACAGCCCTGACTGTCCTGGAACTCACTCTATAAACCAGGCTGGCCTCGAACTCACAGAGATGTGTTTGCCTCTGCCTCCTACGTGCTAGGTTTCAAAGTGTGTGCCACCACAATTCAGCAGATCAAGTACCTTTTAAAACAAAGTCCGAGACTGAGGGCAAGCCAATGGTCAAGCACTTGATCAGCCTGCACAGTGTCCTTGGTTCCAACTCGACACTATAAAAGTCCTATCAGAGGTCCAGCCAGATGTCTCAGCTGTACAAGCCTAATTCCCTGAGTTCAAGTCCCAGAACCCATTTAAAGGTGGAAGGAGAGAAGTGACACTAGAAAGATATCCTCTGACCTCTACATGTGCACCCTCATACACACATCTTACAAACATGAAAGAAATTAAAATAATTTTCAGAAAAAAATGAAAATGAAGAAAGTGTGAATTTGCTAGAGATCATATTGAGAAGTAATAGTTTTTTTTTAAGTAGTTGTGAAAATGAGTAATTCTCTACTCTTCAATAAATTAGGAGATATCATCCCTCAGAGAACATCAAAGAAGAAAAGGCAGAAAGAATGTAAGAGCAGGATGATGGAGAGAAATCCTGTGAAAAGCTGTCTTCTGGGTCTGATAAAAATCAGTCCTTACCTAAACTCACCAGCTGTGCTTCCCTGCACACAAGCTATGCAAGACAGGCCCTTCAATATCTCATCATGCATTGGGGAGGGACTGTTGGCTGTTGATGGTTATAATGGGGGGGGGATGAGTCATTTTCTTCAGTAGTGTAGACACTGGTAAGTTTCTGGTGCTCCAGCAAGTAACCCCACACTCAGGCTCACAAAAGCAACCCTAAATCAAACTCAATAGGTCACAAAAGATCAAAACCAAAACCAAATCAAAAAGACATGAAAGTTTAAAGTAGGGACTTGTTGGGAGTTCGAGGAGGATGAGAAAAGCTAATGAAGAAAAAGAAATTGAGCAAAATCCATGATATATATGTATGAAATTGTAAAAGAATTAAAAAAAGAGAGAGACTAGGAGATATCCACTGGGCAAAGAAAGATTGGAGGGAGATTGTAATGAGTCTTTTCCTGTCCTCCAGCCATCTCCCAAATAATGGCATGGAGATGTCTTATTAATTATGAAAGCTCAGCCTATAGCTTAGGCTTGTTCTTAACTAGCTCTTATAATGTAAACTAACCTATTTATATTAATCTATGTTCTATCACAGGGCATTACCCCTCTTCCATCTTGCATCTACCATTTCTCTCCATGTCTCCTGTGCACTTAGATTCTCCTTTATTTTTCTCTCCCCAGAAATCCTGCCTAAACCTCTTTCCTAGCTATTGGCCATTTAGCTCTTTATTAAACCAATCAGAAGGCACCTTGGCAAAGACACATCTTCACAGAGTACAAATATTCTGCAACAGAAAACCTTCAAGAAGATGGAAACCACTTCAAAGCTAAGTCATGAATATAAATAAGGCATGCAATAAAAAGGCATTTTCTCCAGGCGGTGGTGGCGCATGCCTTTGATTCTAGCACTCTAGAGGAAGAGGCAGACTGATCTCTGTGAGTTCGAGGCCAGCCTAATCTACAGACCTAGTTCTAGGTCAGCCAAGGCTGTAACACAATGAAACCCTTCCTTGAAAAACAGAAAAAGAAGGGCATTTTCATGAGCACTACAAAGAAATCTCAACAAAATGAGCTCCTTCCTTGAGAACTTGCATATTAACAATCATGGAAGTAATCTTAAGGAACTTTCTAGACACTGGCTTTCCAACATGTTTTGCCTGACCGTCTCTAGTGTTTCATCATGAAACACTTAGAGAAATAGTCTCCCCGTCACACACAGCTAAAGAGCAGTATATTTGGACTGGGCTTTTGGGAGTCACTGAGTGAGAAGTCTCTTTTAGGTTCTGGCTGGCCAGTCTTTCCTGAACATCTCCAAAAACAGGAGGTTCACTTCTGCTGCTCCAACTCCACACTCCTAATTGCTTCTCAATACTTGTTTATTCTTGATCTGAAAATGTCTAATACCTTGTAACTTTCATTCTTGTTTAGAATTAGAGAGAAGCCTATCTTTCTATGCTAACTCCAAAAGGACCTGCCTCGTGCCCCTAAATATTCTATTTCCTGAGCAAACCATCCTCATTCATTCATCTGTTACTCATCTGTCATGATTTATAATGCTGTATGATGTGACTCTTTCGGAGGAGGTGAAGTTGGTCTGTGTCCTCATGAAATATATTTCCCAGAATTGAACATAATAAATCAAAGTATGGTAAGATGCATCATCAAAGCACAGAACAGTCAGAATGCTATATTTCTGTTTCAACGGCCTAGGAAGGCTTTGGTTTGGATGTCCCTGCACCCAACCTGTATTTTGAAGTTTCATATTGCTTGGCTGCCATTGAATTCAGGCCACTAATGCCCTCAAATTATTTTCTTTTGCATGTTGATATTTACCATGCTCTTTCTACAACCTTAACCTTTGGTCCAAGGATAGAACACAGGACTGGGTCCAATTTAAATTTCACCTTGGGCTGGAGCTATATCTCAGTGGTAGAGCACATGCTAGCATATGCAAGGTCCTGGATCCAATCCCTAGCATGATGAAAACAAATTAAATTTTACCTTTATACATGTATACATTTTTTTACATTTATGCATGTATCCTGTTTTATTCTTTAAAAGGTACTGGATGGCCAATATATCACCTCTGGGCTAATGTCAACTTGGCTAATGTCTTGCCTTGCAGGATGATTTATTCACATTTCCTCACGGCTTCTTGATACTTCATATATTGAGAACCAAGTCCACTCAGCCCCTCTCCAGGTTACTTAAAGAGAGATTGGGAAAAGACTCGTCTGGGAAAATAACCCTAGTCCATACAGACTGTTGAAGAAATTTGCCAAATTTGATCAAGATAAATGTGTTCATCTGCACTTAGGCCTTTTCTATGGGATTCTAAGACAGGCTTTGAAAATTCCTTGTGAAAATATGGAAACTAGATTCACAGGATTTCTGTAGTCTACTAAGACAATAAGAATATCACAAAAGACCCCAATACCCATTTGTCATGTTTAGTAAAATAATCCCTCTACAATGGCATTTTTCTCATTTGATTTCTCACTGCAAGATATCTGAAGTTAGGACCTTGCCTATGTTAGGCCAGCCCTGCACCACTAAGCTATAGCATCATCTCTGAAACATACTGAGAGGCCAAACCACCACTGTATTTTCATAGAGAATTAACATTGCAATCTTATGGTCACATTTGTATCATCTACTGTCTTTCCAGTTTTGAAAAGCAAAGCATTTGCCATTTCTTTCAGGGATTTTCTATTTCTCATAGATTGCAGATGATATTTTATGGATCTAATTGAAAATTGCTTCCATATTCTTAGATATGATTTACCCAAATTTGAAGATTTATATTCTTTCGGGTGTCATTTTGTTTTCTTTCCTTTTGTTTTTTTGTTTATCTAGCAGGACTAGGGGTGGAACTCAAGACGCTGCATATGGTTGACGAGTGTCACACCACTGAGAGACATCCCCAGTCCAAATATGGACTTTCTAAAGGACAGTTCCAGGTCATTGTTTTTGTTTGCAGCATTGGTAGTGGAGTGATGGTGGTGGGAAGAAATTGCAGTACGCTTCTCAAAAAAATTGCTCTCAAAATGAGTAAAGGATACTGAGCAAGCAAAATAGAATTCATGGTGGCAGTGAGCCTACAAAAAGGACCCAGTTCTTTCTAGTTAGACTTTCTGAAATTTCGGTTCCAAGTCTGTGCGGTTCTTGTGGTTTGAATCTTTGGCTCCCTTCTCCCTCTTCCCAGACTTTTATGTATCTTACAAACTGAGCTGCGCAGAGAGCCTAATCCCTAGCTCTCCAGCAACTTTGGGCTCCTGAGTTGTTTTCTCTATACTGTGGACTTAATGTGCATGTCCTCTTCAAATTCCTATGTTGAAACATTAATCCCTGATATGATGATAATTGGAGATGGGGCCAGAGGGATGTAATTAGAGTCTGATAATCAAGTCCAAAAGATGGAATTAATGTTCTTATAAAAAGAGGCTCAAGAGAGTTTGTGTTCTCTCTCCCTCTCCCTTTCCCTCTCCCTTCCTGACCTCTCTTTCCTTTTCTAGAATACAGGGAGAAGACTGGCTGCCTACCAACTGAGAAGAAAGCTCTGACCAGTTACTGGATGGGCTGCCCTATAATCTTGACCTTCCCAGCCTCCAGAATTGTGAGAAATAAATATCCTTTTTGTTGCTGTGACTGTTGTTGAGTTAGAGGCCGTGGACATTGAAGCTGGGATGTGATCTATACTAAAGCATGATTTTACCACTGGACTGCACCCCAGCCTATCATTGTTTAAGGCACCTAATCTATGGTATTCTATTGTAGCTATTCAATGAAATCATTCCACTCTTAGTATTAGGGGCTCTAGTACCTTTGCACAGATAAGTCCTTTTGTTTGTTTGTAACACACATCTCTTGGAAACAGATGCATTCATTCAGGTTTATTGCTTTTGGTAAGCTCTGGTGCTATTTCTACAGTTCCTGTTACCAATGTGGTTGAAAATTAGTTTGCAAGCAGAAAAGATGGAGTCATCGAGGGCTTCTGAGGTCAATAGGCTGGGAAATAAATTGTTCCGTTTATCAGGGTGAGAACTGAATCCTTGTATTAACCTTCCTAATTGCTTGCTTACCTTGTTTTTATACTTTCTAAGCGAACAGGAACAAAGCCACTTGCTGCTGTTCTCATTAACACTAATGATCAATAAGTAGAAAAATGCTGATTCTTCTATTTTGTTCAACATTATGTATGCTTAATTTAGAGCTTATTAGGGCATTGCCAGTTTTGCTCATTATGTCTTCAACAAGATGAATGTGTTTCTTCGGCAAGCAGTTACCATGAAGCAGCAATGACTGACTCCAGTTTTGTAATCACGCAAGGTTTTCAGTTGTAGTTACAGCTGGGAGTGAGGAGAGAAGATGTAAACATGAACATTTAATATTGTCTTCTTCTCTTCTCAAGAGACAAAGGTACCTGTAACTGTTAGGCATAGAAGATAAATAACCAGAGCTAACTTGTAAGCATTTGGCCTTGCACCCTTCCCTAATTTCCTTGAGGTTCATTCCATCCATTAAAATCATGGCATGATGAACTGGAGAGTTAGCTCAGAAATTAAGAGCACTTGCGTTCTTGTACAGGGCCTGGGTTTGGTTCCCTGTACCTACAGTACAGCTCAAAACCATCCATAGCTCTAGTCCCAGGGGATATGATGCCCTCTTCTGACCACAGGTGCCACAGACACCATGTAGTTATGTGGTATACATATAGCAGACAAAGTACTCATATGCATAAAATGAATAAGATTTTAAAAACACAATCACAACACAAAATACAAGTAGATGCTACAACATGGATGAATTGCAAAACCCTTTTAAGGAGTTAAAGAAACCATTTACAAAGGACCAAGAGTTGAGACCCTAGAAACTTTTGTAGGATGAGTATTGAGTTGATCTAGCTACTTTAAACTGAAAGGGAATATAGGATGCTTTAGGGTTTTCAGTTTTGCTGACCTTCAGCTTTGGAGGATGATCAAGGGGATCCGAGCAGATGGAGTTAGGTTGCCAGAGGACCATCTGATGGTGAACAGCTGCTAGGTACATGAGGTCCAAAGACTGATAGAATCACAAGGATTATAACACATACAACCCATTTCCACCATGAAAACCGAGAGATCCAATTCCAAAAATTGCAATGAAAAAGATGACAGTATCTGATATGTTCTGAATCTGATTTGGTAGCCTGCATAAGGCCAATGAGACATTAGAGAAATTATCGGGACTATATACATAATACTTAACCTTGTTCCAATGACATCCCGTAACCCAATAAATGGTATGAAATTAGAATCTGGTTAATTGTGCCCATGGAAAACACTGAGTCCAGCGATGTTGTAACACATAGGTAAGTTACTAAGGTGATCTAGAGCTTTCCTCTTCGCTATAAAGAAAACAGAAATAAAAGACTACCTAGAAATAAAGACAAACCCAAGGAAGGAAGGAACAGTGAAACTTTTACTGCTTTGTTCATCTGACAGGTATTTAAGATCTCTTAGGTGTTGGCTCTCTCCGGAGTCTATTGTAACATGAGGGTCTGTTTGTTGGGGTTTCTGTCCTGCCCGGTTCCCCAGTTGTTTAGCCCCAAAGAAAATCATACAGAGGGTCTGCCTAAGTTATAAACTAATTGGACCATTTGTTCAGGCTTCTTATTAGCACTTATACCTTATATTAACCCATTATTCTTATCTGTATTAGCCACATGGTTCAGTACCTTTTTCAGTGGGGCAGGTCACATTCTGCTTCTTTGGTGTCTGGACAGGACTGCAGAGAGAGCTTCCTTCTTCCCAGAATTCTCCTGTTCTCATTGCCCCGCCTCTACTTCCTCTCTGGTTGTCCCACCTATACTTCCTGCCTGGCTACTGGCCAATCAGCATTTATTTAAAACATAATTGACAGAATACAGAATTGTCCCGCACCAGTCTATGGGAGATTTTTCATCAGGAAGGTCTTCTTCACAAGGTTGAAGTGGGGAGTGATGGGCCTAGTTAGCAATTCCTGAGACCTTGCTGACATAAGAGAAGATGAAAGTGCCATTGACCCTGAGGACCCTTCCTGTTAGGTTTAATTGGCACCTGTTCTCCCAGGTGAAAAAGAAGCTAATGTTTTTTTTTCTTCTCCATGAGTTAGGCAGCCTCTATAACTCAGATTCTTTGATATCTCATTAGAATTCAATGAGTCTAAAGGCAAACACTGGTTTCAAGGTTTCTTCATCTAGGAATGGATCCACTATAGAACAGGGTGTTCATGAAGCCCCTTCAAAGGCTTAGGCTGAGAGTTGAATGAGGCCATGTGTGAACTCTCTGTAGAGCTGATGGTATGCTTGCCCTCCCAGAAAACTGAGTCTCCTGGCAAAGGTTTTGTTTTCGTTTTGTTATTTTAAAGGGTTTTGTTTGTTTGTTTGTTTGTTTGAGACAGGATTTCTCTGTAGCTTTGGAGCCAATCCTGCTGGAACTAGCTCTTGTAGACCAGGCTGGCTTCGAACTCACAGACATCCACCTGACTCTGCCTCCTGAGTGCTTGATTAAAGGCGTGCACCACCACCACCCGGCTTAAAGATTTAATTATTTATTATGTATACAGTGTTCTGTCTGCAGGCCAGACCAGAAGAGGGCACCAGGTCTCATTACGGATGGTTGTGAGCCACCATGTGATTGCTGGGAATTGAACTCAGGACCTCTGGAAGAGCAGCTTATGCTCTTAATCGTTGAGCCATCTCTCCAGCCCCTGGCAAAGGTTTTGAAAGGATTACCTTAGGGGTCTCACTGGTATATTCCAATGTTTCAGAGAACTGAGGTCTTCAAGAGGAATGAAAATGTACGTAATTCTCAATTAGCTACATACTAAGCAAACTGAGAGATAAAGGAAGGACCACTAATTACCGCTTTAAAGAGATCCTGGAAAACCAAATCGGGGAATAATTTAAGTGGCTGGGGTTGGAGTATTGGAAGTGAATAGCAGGAGGTAAAAACTCATAACGGGGGTCAGTTACTGATTAGAGTTTTAAGTTTCACTCACACTTTAGGCCAGAGAAAACATTCTTTATAATTAGGAAAAGCACGAGAGTCCTTTAATCTGATTGGAGAGATGGTTGTGAGTGCCCTACCTGGCATGTCAGCAGCCCATACTTGGGAGTTAATGAGGATGCCTGTAAGGACTCAGTTGTTGCTTGCCTCTTCAGCAGAGGTGATCATGGCTATTATTGTGAGAATTTGTAGAGGACTGAAGATAAGTTAGGCTCCTGTTTTTGTTTTTGCTAGGTTTCTGCCCAATAAAGTAAAAGGATATTCAGGAATTAGAATATGGAGACAGAATACATTACTAGGACTGGTAAAGTGCTTACTGTGCAAGCATGAAGACATGAGTTCAAATTCCCAGCAGCTACTTACAAGCCAAATGGCAGTCTATACCATTAATCCTAGTGCTGGGAGGGGCAATGGAGACAGGCAGATCCTTGGAGCTCATTGGCTATACTGCTTAAAAAGTCAGTAGGCTCCAGGTTCAATGAGAGATCCTGTCCTCAAAAATAAGGTAGAAAGTGCTTGAGGAAAACACCCAATACTACCCTGGAGAGCGTGCATGCAGGCATGCACACACGTGCACGGCACACATACAGTCACACACAGAGGCACGCATGAATGCACAATGAACATGTATGCGCTCACGCCCACACCATTCCATAGACACCATAAAATATTTGGTTACAGGAGTTCCGTGAATGCCTATTGTTTGGCAAGTGTTGGAGGCCAATTATCTATACTATTAGGTATTATATTATATTATAAGAGTAGGAGGCCTCAGTATCCAGGAGAAAATACATGGTCCTATCTGTGGCTTACCCAAGGCTCCATTGCATTGATGTTAATGGTCAGAGGTCAAGTGGAGCTTGTTCCATTGACACCTGAGGCTCTGATAGGTAGTAAGCCTTCCAGGGTCTTCCTTGCCACTTTGAAGGCAAGTGTCCTTAGGAAGACATCCAATATCTGTGCAGTTTTCTGCAGTGGCCTACCTACCAAGAGACTTGGCACCTGTTTGTCAGTTGATTTTCTGCAGGAGCAGAACCAGCGGGAGATCTTAAGACCTTATGCTGTGAGAAGTTCTGCCTGATTTTCTTCTCCTTCTGTTAGCTTTAGCCTCCTTTTATCGGTCCTCTTCCTCTTCTAGATCCTGCTCATACAGGATTTGCTGTGATTAGCAGGCCATCATTGGGAGTGTTAGGGCCAAAAGATGATTTCTGTCATTTCCTTCAGATGCCAAGGAAAGACTGAGGAGCAACTCCATCTTGGGAAGGATGTGGCCGTCACAGGAGGATAAATCAGCTAGAAAGGATTTTTACATAGCCTCCTCAGAGCACTCTAAATAGGCAGAAAGTTTTTCTTTCCCCACTGGGCCTCTGGCCAATAGTTGCCAGTTACTGGTCATATTTCTCTAACATCTAACTTAAATTGCTTGGTTACGCTTGTTTGTGCAAGGCCTGCTAGCTACATAACAGATATAGAACGGGTGTTTTGTTTGTTTTTGCTGTTGTTACTGTTGGCCTCTCTTCCCTTCCTAGAGGCTATACTCATGCTCTTCCAAGTGGCCTCCTCCATCTCAGCAGCGGGGGGGGGAAAAAAGAGAGAACTCTTTCAAGGCTGGAGAGATGGTTAAGCGGTTAAAAGCATCTGCTGCTTTTGCAGAGAACACAGGTTTGGTTCTCAGCATGGCAGCTCGCAGCTGTATGTAATTCCAGTTCCGGGGGATCCAATGCCCTCTTCTGAACTCTGAAAGAACCAAACATGTATGTAGTGCACAGACATACATACATATGAAAAAACACTCATATATATATATATATATAATAAAATAAATCTTAAAACATTTTTTAAAAAATCTGTCCCTCGTATTTCTTTATGCTTCAAATATCTCATATTAAAAAATCATTGCCCCCCACTTTGTGCGTGTATATGTGTGTGTGTGTGTGTGTGTGTGCACAAGCATGATGTTATAATTGTCAAGATCGGAGGACAACTTGTAGGAGTCTGTTCTCTCCTTGTACCATGTGGGTCCTGAGGATTGAACTCAGTTAATCAGGGCTTGGCATCAATCACCTTTACCCTCTGAACCAACTGGTTGACCCCAAATTATTTCACTTCTGATCAACCAAAGAAAACTCTGGTTTTAGAGGGCCCCATATGATCAGGTTAAGACTACTTAGATTAATCTCTCTACTTTATGGTCAACTGGTTAATAACCTTAATTACATCTGCAAATTAATTCTTTGTGAGTAGTAAAACAGAATCATCCAGCTATCCCATAGGAAATGTGTGGGAACCAGCTAATAGCTTTGCCTGTCGTGGTACTTTCAGATGCATCATTGTGTCCATACTTCAGGAGTGATCTCATCTTTTGGCCAGTTCAAAGGGGCTGACAGCTCCCCAGCTCACTACCTCTAGCTCCTAACCCCACCCGGGTGTCTGTAGACCTGCATCAGCAATTCTCATGGTTCCATGTAGAGTTCCTACTTGAAGCTCGAGGCATCATTTCCCCGCCTGCGGGACCTCTTTCTAGGTTCTTTTCCCTCAAGGAATCATTTCTCAGCAGCAGTATCCTTAGCTTTAAACTCATTGACCCTGCTGCTGCAACTGCCTTACTTTTCCCACGGCTGTGACTTAAGGGGAGAAGGTTTTACTTAACTTGTGGTTCAAGAGGCCAAAAGTCCTCATGGTAGAAGAAGCGTGGAAAGTTTATAGAAGTTGGGACTATGTGCCAGAGACTCTTCACATCTTAAAGGGTCAAGAAGCAGAGAGGGTGGGGGGTGGAATGCCCACGCTCAGCTGACTTTCCTCTTTCATCCAGTTCCTGAGGTTGTTGGGCTACTGTCCAGAGCAAGGCATGCCTTCTAAATTAATCTTCGCTAGAAAATGTTTGGCAGACATCTCTGAAGATGTGCCTCAAGTATGCCCTTGGTCTTTCTTTTTTGTGTGTGTGTTTGGTTTTTTGAGACAGTTTATTTCTGTGTAGCCCTGTCTGGCCTGCCTCCCAAACGCTGGAATCCAAGGCATGCACTACTACCTCTGAGCCATCCTTGGTGTTTCTTAAGCCAATCAAGTGGAAATTTGAAATTAACCATCACAGCAACATATACCAATCGATCCCGCCTCCAAATTCCTCCAACCTGCTTCCATCTCTTTACTCTCAGCTACGGCTACCTTCACCTCTCACATGAACTGTTCGGCAGCCCCATAATTCATCTCTTTGCTTTGACCTCTATAGAGCACATGGCAGATTTCCACTCTAACCTCCTTTCAGTTCCTTTTAGCAAGCTGCATCCCTTAGCTAGACTTCTGGTTGTGATATACAGCTCAACAATCAAGTACACCCATGCAAGATCTAGAAGGTGGAAATGATGTATCGTGGACCAGAGGGCCTTGCTTCTGCTATTTCCATTGGCAAGCAGAGTTATAGAGCTATTTGGCCCTTAGTGGCTGCTGTGGAGGGAGTGTCCAGTACCAGGCTCTCACTACATGAGTGAAAAGAGCATTCAGTTTGCTGGATGATTTCCAGACCATGGCAAAGAAGAAAAAGTCTTGGAGCCAGCCATTATGTGGAGACAGTCTTAATATTCCAGTTCACTGATCGCAACAGAAGCAACAAATTTCTGGCAGTCAGGCTATTCTGAAAGGTTTGTTGGAAGCTCAGTCTAGATTTTTGCTCCCCTAACAATTCCAATTGTTTTTAAACAGCTTGTATTTGTACCCAGGTGGTATATTTTATCAGCACCTGACCTCTGACTACCACATCACCTAACAAACAGCCATGTCTCACCCACTGTGATATTCTTAACCTCCGAAACCCCAAATCAATGGTGGCACTACCTTTCCTTAAGATCTTCCAATATCCCCAATATTCTTTTTATCAAGTTTGGGTCTTGTTTACAAGATGTATTTTTATTTATTTGTATATGTTTGTATCTGTGTGGTTGTATGTTTCATGTGTGCAGGTGTCCTTGAAAGCCAAAAGAGGGCATTGGGTCCTCTGGAGCTGGAATTACAGGCACTCATGAGCCTGATGTGGATGTTGAAAACTTAAATTGGGGTATCTTAGAGAAAGAAGAGCTCTTTTTCATATATATATATATGTATGTATGTATGAGAGTGCCTGCCAAGACCAGAAGGAGGCATTGTGTCCTCTGGAGCTGGAGTCACAGGTATTTGTTAACCACCTGACATGAGACCTGGAAACCAAACTCAGGTCCTTTAGAAGGACAGGAAGCACTCTTTAATGATCGAGCCATGTCTCTAGGCCTCTGAGTATTTGAATCCTACGTGAAAGGTCTTATAACTTGATCCCCTTATCCTCTGCAGCCTCGTATTTACCCATTCATTCTCTGGCCATATTTGTCTTCATTTCGGTCTGCAAGACAGCCACGAGCCTCCTCTCTTTGTCTTGGTTCATGCTGTTTTCCCTCTTACCCTGTCTTCTCTTGGCTAACCTTTTTTTTTTTTTTTTTTCAGCTTTGGCTAAAGGAACTATGTTCCCCAAGAAAGCTTCTCTGACCACATCATTATCACCCAGAGTCTGGGTGAATACCCTGCCATGTTCTCACACAGCATCCTACCCCCTACCTTTGAAACACTCCACTGAATTGTGATTGCCAATTGCAACCTGTACTCCCTCCCCAATTATGCCACATTGGAGGGTCCATGTCTAAGTTGCTTTATATTCTCACTACTCAATGAGTACCTGGCCCAGACTTGAGTGTACAAATTCAATGAACTAATAAAGAAATGGAAGTTTTTATTTTAGTTATTTATATATTTATTGTGATGGTATTTGGGATACAATCTAAGGCCTCACACATGGTGGACAAGTCCTCTACCACTGATCTACAAACTCAGGCCCAAATCATAGGATTTTAAACAAAAGGTCTAATTCTTTTTGTATTTGTGTCTTAGGAGAATACACACTCACCAAAGGAACTGGGGTGGGATCATCTGGAGGGCAGGGGCTGAGACAGAAAGTGCAGTTTGCTGGTCTGACATAGTGCAGTATCTGTGGCAATGAAAGGGAGATTATTTCAGAAAACTGTAATTTACAAGAACTAGAACTAGAACAGTGAGTGGGCAAAGGGAGAAAGAGAGAACAGACTCCCATAAACTGTCCTCTCCTCTCTGTATGAAAGCCATGGTGTTCACACACATATAGCCCCCCCCACACACAATAAATAAATGTAAATAAAAAATTAAAACTAAGTTATAAGATAGGGCTTTATTATGTCTTTTGACATTTCGATTCCATTTCATTCACATTTTTTGAGTACTTACTCTGTGCAAAGCTTTGGGCTAAGTTGTGAGGCACTGCAATTGCTAAGACAGTCAAAACCTGGTGGTTGCTAGGCTTTGGGTTAGCATGCTGGACATGTAAGTACTTTAACATCAAACAGAGAAATCAGAAGTGGCAGAACTGAGAGTTTATGTTGTGACACTTTGTGGGCTTTTAAAGTTTTCATTTGTTTGGCTAAAGTTAATGGGCTAGTAACCAGTGACACTAGACACAGTGTACCTTGCTGGGAAGAAAGTTGACTTTCTGGAGGAAGAACACAGGACTCTTTAATTCTTCACCTCCCACTGTCTGGTAATATGATCTTGAACAAATTGCTCAACTTCTCTGGACTTTAATTTTTCTCATCTGTAGGGTGGACTTTTTGAATGAAATGACCTTAAGAATTCTATTATTTTAGATATTTGTCATATTTAAAATGTGAAGTAGCTCTAAAACTCTTTCAATCATCTGATTAGAATGTCAGTACCTAAGAAATAATGTCAATATCATTTTAAGTATGCTAGCATTTCCTGTAGTGTTTAGAACATAAGGACATAGCATGGCCACCGACTACAAGCTTTGATTTCTTGATTCTAAGAGATGAATAATATTAGTCACCGTTGCCAGTTTGGGAACAATTTGCTCAAATGTGCTTCCCAGTCCACTTTCTCGGCCCTTCCAGCCTTATGATTTTCTTTTTCTTTTGCTTTTATATATTGCCTGATAGGAATGCAAAGGAGAACTTCAAATATGCGATTTTTTTTTTACCTACTTTGATAAATGAGTCGTTTTAAATTCTAGACTCAGACTGTGAGGCAATTGTCTTCAAATATCAGTGGAAGGAAGACATATGAAGGCACACAAAAAATAGGATTAGAATCATGAAAAGAGCTATTTCATCACCTGATCTTCTCTTTGCAACTAGGCATGCAACAGCTTACAAGAATGGTCAGGAAGGCTAGCAGCTGTTAACAGATGAGCCCAGAAAGAGCAGTGACTTAAAATAAAGCCATTTCTCTTTCATTTCCAGTACAATTGATGGCAGCAATGATGATGGTGGTGATGTCTGTCATTCAGGATGGAGATTCAGTTACTCTCATGCACAATCCATGATCTTCAAGGACACCCAAGGTATTAACATTCAGATATCAAAAGCAGAGTTTAGGAGGGCATGAGGGAGGGGGAGTCTTACTTGTTGGATATTTTGCAGATTAGTGGTAGTGGTGGATTTTGTTTCTTTTGTTATTTTATTTTTTATTTTTTGGCTTTTCTCTTCCACTTCTTTTTTTCCTAATCACATTATTTTTTTATTATTATTAAAAATTTCCACCTCCTCCCCTCCTCCCACTTCCTTTCCCCTCCCCTCACCCTCCCTCTCCAGTCCAAAGAGCAGTCAGGGTTCCCTGCCCTGTGGGAAGTCCAAGGTCCTCCCCCTCTCCATCCAGGTCTAGGAAGGTGAGCATCCAAACAGACTAGGCTCCCACAAAGCTAGTACACGCAGTAGGATCAAAACCCAGTGCCAATGTCCTTGGCTTCTCAGCAGCCCTCATTGTCTGCCACGTTCAGGGTCTTAACAAGTAACTGACTAGCCTGGAACTCACTATGTAGAGCAGGCTGTGCCAGAGATCTCCTGAGTGCTAGGGATTAAAGCCAGGTGCCACTGTGCCCAGCTGCTTGCTGGATGCTTTTGTGACTAGTCTTGGTACTGTTTCTATCCACATTCTGTTGGTCTGACCTCAGCAATATGGGCACACACAATTGCAGCAGAGGCTAAGGAACAGGGTCTAGTTCTTTGCTAATAGAGGAAAATAACAAGTTTTGATTACTACATGCTGGTCTTTGGGTTCTGCCTTATACAAAGATATTGATTATTCTTTATAGATATTCCCTCTAGACTTCCTCCTTCTACCATGTCTACACTTGCTGATAAAATATTTTAGAGTCGATTCTAACTTGCCATGAACAATTGAAAACTCTATTCGGGGTGTTGATATTCACCAGGTAAGCATGGTTTTCATGGTACAAGCTTCAGGCTTCTCTAAGCGCTCTAATTTCTGCCTTGGAGTCTTATAGTATGCTACTTTGTACAAGGTATACAGTGACCATACGTCACTCTGGATGACACACAGATTTGGCTTCAGGTCCATAAAACTAGGAATATCACTTGCTTAATGTTATCAGGTTTAGGAGGTCAATGATTAAAAAAGAAATTGACTTCCACTTCACTTTAGGTCATTTATCTAGGAAATTAAATCATAGCTGCCGACTTTAAGAATCTTCTTATAAGATACATAGCTTTTATTTGATGTGGAGTAGTGTTTCTCAGAATATGGCCCCTGGAGTCACATCAGTACTGTTCAGTAACTTGTTGGTAATACGATTTTTCAGGTCTCAGTTCATACTCTGTCTTACATACGTGGCTAGCCTTTGCTGCAGTTTGGGTAATAAGGCCCCGTAATCTGCACAAGTCCTATAAAAGCATATTATAGAACCACTAAATAGTTATTTAGTTGAGTTGTACTATTTGCGGGGGATTTTATTTCAAGAACCAAGTCAAAAATATTATTTCAAATTGTTTTTTCTTTCGTGTATAGTGTGTGTGTGTGTGTGTGTGTGTGTGTGTGTTGGCATGCATGTAGAGGTGCAGAGGATAACTTTGAGGATGAGTCCTCACCTTTTACCTTGCTTGAGACAGGGTCTCTTGCTTGCACTGTGCACCAGGCTAGCTAGCCTGACAGCTTCCAGGCACTCTGTCTATGCCTTCCGCCCTCCCACCCCCCGACCAGAGCAGCGAGATTACAGATACATGCTACCACTTGAAGACTTTACATGGGTTCTGGGAATTCAAACTGAGGTCCTCATCTTTGTACAGCAAGTTCTGGACTTACTGAGTCATCTTCCCAGAAAACAAACAAAACATAAACCTTCTTCCTCTTTTCTCATATTGCTGTGAATTAAGATTGATGTAGGAAATTCACAAAATGAAAAGATTGCTGCTCTTAAGAGTCCTGAGACTTGCCTGAGGATCAGAACACAAAGCAGCCACACCAGTCAGCCATACAGGCCAGGCAGTGGTGGTACACACCTTTAATCCCAGCAGTCACACTAGTTAGCCATAGAGGCTGGGTGGTGGTGGTGCTCGCCTTTAATCCCAGCAGTAGAGAGGAATATAAGGTGCTCTCTTTTTCTGTCTGAAGATTTCACAGCGGTAAGAGCTCTCTAGTGGCTTGACTTCTTTGCTTTTCTGATCTTTGGGTTGAATCCCCCCCCTTAAAAAAAAGAGTCCTGCGACATCACAAAATGTCAGCCATAAAGATGTAAAGTTCTAATGAAGCATGTCTAACAGCTTCCTTAAAAAAACCTGTAGTCATACATGTGATTCATGACTGCTTCTTTGGTCATCCAGGCTTTGTCTACAAATGATGAACGCAGAGGTTCACAACTATAATGCCAGCAGTAGGGAGCATGGGGCAGGAGGACTGCTGAAGCTTCCAGACCAGGCTGGGGCAGTGAGTTCAGAGACAAATGTGAGACTCTGAATAAAATGAGAAGACAAGAGATGAGGGAAGGAAAGAAGGAGGGAGGGAGGAGAAAAAACTGTCACAATTCTGTTTGGGTCAAAGATACATAATGAACATTTATGATGAATGAATGGGTAGTCATCTCATGGATTCAGGTGCTGTTGACTACTGTTCTGAAATGGGGTCCGTTGTTTGAAATCACATTTTGATCCTTTATTCTAGTTAAAGTTTTATTAAAAGATACTGAGTGCCTTAAGTATATGGCCAGCCTTTTCTTCACGTCACGATTTTATCTATCCACTATTAAGACTAATACCTCCAGTCCCTCTGAGAGACACCGAAAAAAGCTTTCTATGAAAGTTGTGCTGTTCCATTTCTGGAAATGTCTCTAAAAGATCCGCTACCGCATGTTAACATTTGCCGTGACTAAGACAGGCTTTGTTCCCCTAGTAGCACTGACATTTGGAGCTGGGACCTTCTTTGTGGTGGGGCGAACATATATGCTGTAGGGAGTTAAGCAGCACCTTCCATTCTCTGCTTGTCCACTGGATGCCTATAGCATCAAGGACTCCCAGCTGTGACAGATATTCCAGACACTGCCACGGGTGCCCTGATGAGTAAAACTGTCCGGTGTGAGGGTAACTTAATAATTTTGTTCAAAGCTACAGAAAGAACATAGGTTCTACGTTTTCCTCTAGATCACTGGTGAGGACTCTGGAACGGCAGAACTACTTCACAAATCCTCATCATTTAGGTCCATTTTCTCTTTGGGACAACTTTATCATAAGATATACAAATGTATAAACCCTATACATCATTTCTGCACATAACTTATATACTGATTCAATACTGAGTTATACTATTGTGTACAAGTAATCAAAAAGCTGACTACAGGAACTCTGTAGAAGACTCTACTAGAGAGTGCACCACTAACCGAATGGCTTTTAGCTACTCCATGATAATACTTAAGTCATTTAAAAATTGAAATAAAATATATTAGTCCCTCTGGTGACATTCTACCTCAAGATTCTAACCATGGAAATTCGCCATTGATTCCGGAGTCTGCTTCCTAGAATGGAAGAGACAAGCTAATAATTCAGCTTTTGGGTTTCTTTCAGATGTCATTGACTTCAGCATTACTGTGATCTCTCCTTACTTCTGCTTGAATACTTCATATTTTCAGTGTGTCGACTTTTTATTTAAATCGTCAGTATTTAGATGATATTGTACCTTCATATCCTTATTGACCTTCTCATCATCCTTAATGTTCCATGTCATTATCCATGTGGGCATGTTTGAGCTATTTTTTAAAGTAACTTTTATCATATATATTATATATGCTTTGCTTACGTGCATATCTGTACACCCCTTTGTGCCTGGTGTCCAGAGAGACCAGAAGAGAGTGTCAGATCCCTGGGAACTGAAGTTACAGTTAGGAACTGTCATGTGGATGCTGGGAACTGAACTTGGATCTTCTACAATAGCAGCCAGTGTTCTTAACCAATCAACCATCTATATAGCCCTATGTAGGCATATTTTAAACATTGTCTTTTTTCCCTTTTCATTTAGTTATATTTTAATATGGAACAAGCATAAGAATGTGCATCTATGGCAAATTTAACAGGAAACTAAAATTATTTTTTAAAGCTTTAGATAATATAGTATCCAAATTTTATTACTAAAAAATAGAATCTCTCTTTTACCCTCACATCTTGTAGCTAGCATACATGACAGCAAGGCACTTTTTAAAAAATTTAACAAACACATACAAATTCTGTTTATTAATTTTTCACACATAATTTTGTATTATTAACATAAGGCAGAATCATTCTGAAAACAAAGACAAAAGAATAAAATGATAATGCATTGGCATAGCAGATGAAAACGATATTAGGTCAGAAGAAACATGTATACAACAAAGCCTACAATTTGAGAAATGTGGAAATCAAAGTCAAGCTAGTTAATTACTAACAAAGATGGCAGCCGTGTTTCTTTTTGTCTTTCCACAGTGAATGCACGATTAGCACTTAGTACTAAGGCTGGGGAATAAACCATCTATAATCTACTGAAAAAGACCATCTGCTTCTATAAATTTTGTTCTCATATACTTGCCAAAGGAAGAGAACATATTAACAAAATAATGGGCCCTGCTCTGTTAATTGTAGGTTGTTTGCAGTTTTGCTATTGCTATTAGAATTTAATAAGCCATTCCTTCTGCTAAATTAATAAGCAGCCAAGATTATGTAATAGCTGCTTTCAGCTGCTAATTATTTTCCCATAATTCCTTCTCTACCCCCAGCCCTCCCCACCTTTTTTCTTTTTTTCCTTTTTTGGCTAGAAACACAGATGAGACTGCCAATATGTCATTAGCAAGTCTCCCATCATTTCCAGAGGTACAAACCAACATTAGTAACATATCCAATGAGATTAGACTTGGGAACTGGCTAGCTCAGGAACCTTGAGGACATAGGTGTTCTGTATACAAAAAGAAAAGGCAGTGTCTTGAATCAGAGGGTAGGTTTTCATTGTGTAGTATTAGTGCTGTCTTTAAACTGCCTAATGACATCTGTTTCCTGTATTAAGGGAGAAAAAAAAGACATTGGCATTTCAGGGGCATGTTTGGACAGGAAACAAGAGAAATTTGGGCAGGGGGCCCAAAGACCTACCAAAAGCCAATTCCACTTTCTGTTAACCACTTTCATATTCCAGTATATATCAATCACACACACGTCAGTAGGAACCTTTCCAAGCAGCATATTATTGCTGAAAGGGGAAGGTATTCTAGTGTTATTTTGCTAAACAAAAGCATCATAAAATGACCTCAAATTCCTATCATATATATTACATTAGCACTGTAAGGCATAAACATGAACATTAATCTCTAATAGGGGATTTTTTTAATTGAGTAAATACAACTTTGTTTAAAACGTAGCATCTTTTTCTTACATTGGTTAATTCAAAATTCATGATTAGTAACCTCTGCAAAGGAAGGCATGGCCCAACAAATGCTCTTTTGGCTTCCTTTGTAGGAATAGAGGTGACTGAAGTACTGAAGAGTATTTGACATAGGAAATCCACGGCTGTCCAAGCAAGGTCACCTAATCCTATGGGTCTCCACTCCCCCTATCTATAAAAGATGAGTTGAACTAGATGATTCATCCATTCTGTCATTCAAATAAAACATGGACATCCATTATATGCCCAGAACTAAGTCAACATTTCAGCTTTTAACAAGTCTATCATCATTTCATAATTTGATTAGGCAACTCACATTTATCAGTAGTGTTAAAGACCAGGCAGGGAACTAGGTTCTTAAACGAATAAAATCCAAGATGCGCTAAACAGAAGCATGTGGGTAAAAGAGGGATTCGTTGTTCCGGGGCTTTAGGGTGAGGCTTCAGAGATGTGACTTTAGAGGAAGGACATGCCAAGAAGAGCGAGTCGTCTGCAAGGCTAAACTGGAACCCGGTCGGGGGTGAGGTGGGGGGCGAGACCATGAGAAGCGGGATCTGGAGGACTAAGCGCCATCTGGGCTTTTGCAGCAGAGAGCGGACCGCAACTCCTCCAGTCCGCCGCACTGCTGGGTGAAGCAAGCCCCGCAGAGCGGCTCTTGCAAAGCTTGGGGTGAGAAGTGTCTGGGCTAGCTAGGGCTGGAACAGTGCATTGGAAAGGAGGGGCCTCCCTGCAAACGCGGGCACCACGAAAGCGCTGACTTGTTTTCCCCAGAGTTGCAGCCCTCCCGTCCTTCCTCCCACCATCAGCACCGACTGTCACACCTCCCCGCCCAACCCTCTGGGAACCCGGAGAGTCACTGGAGCTCTAAGTCAGCTCTTTGCAGTGCGGACCATCCTTAGCCTGCACCACGGGGTCAGCTAAGGGCGCCGCGGAACCCCATCCTCCCGCCACTAAAGGAGCCAGGACAGTCGCGCGGGCTGTGTCCCGGCGGCACGGGGAGAAATACGCAGGCGCCCCCCCCTCCCCAGCCGAGGCCTCTTCCGGGTCACGTGGCCAGACTTCCGGCCCTCGCCACGCCTCCCCGCGGCCATTTGACCAATCGACTTTCTCGCTCTCGCCGGCAACTGCTAGGATACTCGAGGCGGTTGGCGCCCCCTCGGCAACTTGGCGCTCGTCCTCCGGCCCGCCTCTCCGCTCGCCGCAGCCCGGGCTCCTCCTCCGTCCAGCCTCCGGGGCGGGGACTGTTGGCTCGCCCTACCCTCGCAGCCTGAGCCTGCCCTCCGCCAGACGGGTCCCCTCCCGGCGGCACCACGGCTTCCCTACAACAGCACGGAGACGGGGGCTTCCCCTCAGCAGCCGCCGCTGCCTCGGTCTCCGCAGCCGGCCAGGCTCCGCCGCGTCCGCGGCCCGCGGCTGCCGTAAGTGTCGAGGGGATCCGCTGAGGTGGCAGGGATGGAAAGAGGGAGAGATGGTCGGGTGCGCCCCCCGCCGCCCCGTGAGCGCCCCGACGACCCCACCCCGAGTCCTCCCGGGGCGCCGCGCCCCAAAACTCACTTCTGGCGGCGGTGGCGCCCCGCTCTTCACTCTGCGGCGCGCCAGTGATGCTGGGGCTGGTCCTGGGTTCCGCGGGGACCCCGAGGCACCTGTGGTTCGCCGATCGCCTCAAGTTTGGCGGGGCATTTTGGGGAGGGGCCGGGGGTGGCAGCGACCGAGGACTTGGCGCCCCTGGCGGGCCAGCGGATGCCATTGTCTCTGCTCCGCTCCTTGCCGGTCACCTCTCCTGGCTTTGGGCAGTGATGGAGTGTGGTCCCGGGAGGAGGGGAGGCGTCCAAGACTGCGGGACCCCAGGGATGCTGGACCGGAGCCCATTCCAAGGCTGAGCCCATTGTTGCTTTTTGTTTTGTTTTTGTTTTAATACTAATCTGAAGAAATTTTTGTCCCGAGATTTGCGGCAAAATCAAAGCGAGGGAAAAGGAATACTTGTGCCAGGGCTTTCGTCCCATGTTAGCACATCATTTGTTTTAAGGAAAATGCGTGGTTTCTTCGTCCTACAAAGTGGTAGGGCGGATACTGGACCCTGCTACAGATAGCCTGGAGCACACTCCTGTCGTTAGCAAACCCTCTCCTGGTCACCAAGATTTAAGAAAACCCATTTGTTTCCTTCCCCAAGTTGTAGTAACGGTTTGCGTTGAATGTCCAGTTGATGCTTTACTTGTCCTCTTCGAATGCCGCTGTCTTCAGAACTTATATGGGCGGCACTTGGCTAGCAATGAATTATATGGCGTGTTGTGTGTGGGTAATAGCCAATTTTAACTTTACTAAAGTTAAATGGCTACGCCATAAATTTCCGGATGTTTTCTTGATGCCTTTTTGGGATATTGCGAGATGAATTTCCTGTTGAAATTTAGAGCCAGTTTGATTTTATATTAGTTACGTAAATTCCTCTTCCCGATGTTCAAATTTAAGGTGGTGTAGTGAATATTAAGAACCTGCCTTGGGGTCTCACTTGCACTGTCGCTGTTAAAGGAACTTAAAAGGGTTAAAAGAGAACACCTACCTGAATTTTACCTTCAAATTAGCTTTACAATACAGCTTGCTTTTATCCATTGAATTATAAAATACCTGCTTTAGAAAACTAGCCTGACCAACAGTCATGCAAATGCTAAGTAAATCCATACAAATTGGCTTCAGTATAAAAACACACTAGAATCCATCATACATTCAAATGTGTTTTTTTTTTGTTTTAAAATAAGTATTCTGTGAAATGTCTCAAAATTTTCTTTTCTTTTTTTTTAATTTAAGTATTCTATGCCCTGTCTCAATATGAGTAACTTTTGGTCAAGCTTTTCAGACTTGCATTTTCTTTCATGTACATTAACTCAGTTCTTGAGTGTTTATTTGTGATAGATGGATTTTATAAAAGTGAAATGCAAACATAAAAATCAGGCTTTTGTTAAGAAAATTGTGTTGTTTGTGATTAGCATTCTGTTTTGCTTAAAATATGCTAGCATAAATTGAGGGGAGTGCTTTAACTGATGAGTAGTCTGTCTGCAAGAAATTCAGCCTGAAACTACAATGGCCTCAGGGTGAAAAACAGTAGGTTTCCTCTTTCCTAGAAATAAATGTCCCTAAAGCAACTACCTGGTGTCTACAGTTGTCTTTTGATGCACAGAGAATGTGGAATGTGTAACAAGGGAGAAAATTGTTTCTTAAATTATCAGAGTTCTTGTTCTTCAAAAATTTCACTTGAGCTTACCACCTATTCTTATTGCCACACGCTCTCTTCCACACTTACCTACTATCATTGTAAGAAGACCTTTCCAAAAGAATTTTCTGTTGTTAGAACCTGCGTAGAAATGTTGATGGCTTACTAATCATTTGGCAGGGTGTTTAACTGTATCCCCAAAGCAGCTCTGCAAGCCATGTGATCTTAACAGTTTATCCTAGGTAATTGTATGTAATCTTGATTTTATTTATCTTAACAGATGCAGTTTATGTTGCTTTTTAGTCGTCAGGGAAAGCTACGGCTGCAGAAATGGTATGTCCCACTCTCAGACAAAGAGAAGAAAAAGATCACAAGAGAACTTGTTCAAACCGTTTTAGCTCGGAAACCTAAGATGTGCAGCTTCCTGGAGTGGAGAGATCTGAAAATTGTTTATAAAAGGTATCATTTTTTAAAATTTATCAGAAAGGGGAAATCAAATGCTAGCATTATTTCCGATGAGGACATTTTAGACTTTTCTGCTGATAAACAAGGATTAACAAATATTTAAATGAAATAAGTTTAAAGGAAAACTTCCCAAAATGGCTGTTTTGATTGCTTGCCTTAGACTGAACAGCTAGCAGCAAGGGAATCATTTTTAAATTAATTATATAATTAAAGAAAAATAATTATTCATGCTTGGTCATCATTTTAGAAAATAGTCAGTGGATTCATTTCATTACAGGGTTAATAGGGTCACTATTTTAAATTTTTAAGTAATTTGATAAATTCAGGCATGCATAGACAATAGTATGATGATCCTTTCTCCCAACAAATCCATAAAAATTTATTTATCAAATAATTGACATTTGGCATTCATCTTTATTTTACAGAATGTTTTTTGAGGGAACATTTATTTCTTCCCCATTTCCTGCATTTAAAATAAAAGCATTTCTGCATATAAAACACTGTCTTGATGGTGTGTGCAGAGAACAGTATGGAATGCCATGAAGGTGAAGAGAAATCATGTTTTCTTCTGTTTTCTGTCACTACATTCCAAGTATGGATGTATTTTGTGGTGGAGGAGGTGCCAGGGGAAGAAATTAGATTTATAGTATAGAAAAATCATCTTAAATACTTTAGGCTTATCTGAATTTCATCAGTTTGGGTGGATTTTTTATTCAATGTTTGGATTGGTACTTGTTGAGAAAAATCACAGCATTTGAGAACTGGGAAATGCCTTAGAACAATCTACACACACACACACACACACTATATATATATATATATATATATATATATATATATATATATATATAGCCCCGGGACAGAATCTTTTCTAAAACAAGTAGAAATCCAATTGCTTTTGCGGATCAGAAATAAGAACCCTGTACCCTGGCTCAATTGGCCTCTGCTGTCTGCACTAGAGATGGGTCTTCGATTTACAAAGCACGGTTACTGTTCAAATTTCAGTTTATAAAAGATGAGAATTTGTAAATAGGTCACATACTAATGATGGACATGGGGCTACAACTTAAAGTTTAAGTGTGGGGGCAATGGTTTGAAACAGGTGTGGAAAGAAATAAGGTTAGATTTGCATTTCTCAGAATATTGCTGTGAAACCCTGGCTGGGGGAGTGAAAGGAGCTGAGACTGGCACCTGCAGGATCAGTGGAGAACTACATGATAATTGGATCCTGAGCTGAGAGGCTGGAAGGGAGACTTGTTACCTAGGGAAGTTTGAGAAAATTTGGTCACCCCAAGAAGCAGAGAGCCAAGAGCAGCCAAAGAAAGAGGGAGTGGTATCACCTCCACTTCTAGAGTTTGGCTTATGGGAAGAAAGGTAAGCTAGAGAATTTAGTTAATTTGGGGGCAAGTTGACATGGCCATATTTGTTCACTTGGCTCTCTGATGGGATGTGGTAGGCATAGCCATGAAACTTGAGGGTGAAAATTAGACTTTATGTATTAAATCACCAGCATTCTGGTGCAGGTGGAAGGGCTAAAGAGGGGGCCCACAGATCGAAATGAGAAGCAAAGGAGTGGTATTAGGTCAGTAGTCAGGAGCAGAGAGATTTGAGACTAAGAAGACTAATGCCGGCTGTTGCGTGAAGTACAGTAAAAGTGAAGAGCTTTTTAGAATCTTCTAGTGAGCATTTTATGCATTGCCTGTTGCCAGAACATTGTCAGTGAAGTAGAGACAGGATTTTTAATGTAATGAGGTGAAGGTGGAAAGGTAGAGAAATTGAAACTGCATGGATAGAATATTTGGGAGAGCTTTGCCAAGGACAGAAGAGGTGATAACTGCCCATAGACCTGGATTCTGGAATCCTGGATAGGGTTTGTAAAAGGTGCGAGAAGTTTAAGCTTATTTCTAGATAGTGAAAGGAGTCCCCCGTGTGGAGGAAGAAAATCCTAGCAAGAGAACAGAGCCCATGAATGGGCGGGCCATTCAGAGGAAAGGAAACATCAGGTTGGAGCTCATACACTTGCCACTCAGCCTCTTCCTGTAGATCTCCCCACCTTTTTCTGAAATTACAAGAGAGAACTCCAACCTGATCTGATATTTAAATCAAAGGGATTTTTTTTTCAAATAAAATTTGGATTTAACAAAAAGAAAAAATAATTTTATTGGGATGTTTCATATACAAAATGTAAAATGTTTTTCTGTAGGCCCCTCCTATTTTATACTGAAAACATCATCTACTTCAAACTTAACCATGTATTTTGTTATTATCAGGTGATGTGTTTTCCCTGCTCCGGCTGGAAGAGATAAGACCTTTTAAGGCATAGAACTTCTACTGAGTTCCTAATAAATTCTGCTCTAGCATTTTCAATGTTTCTTTTAGCATGTGTTTTTTATATCGTCTTTGTTCATTTGTCCTGTCCACATTCTTCATTCCTGAACATTTGGCATACATATTTCCCCTTTGTGGGAGGAAGTGGTGGAGGTACAAGGGTAATGTAGTTGAGAAGACAAGCTGAAAAATCTGAAGACTTACAATATGTTCCCATGTGCCATTACCTAGTTTTGTGACTTTGAATATTTTGATTTTTTTTGCCTTTGTTTCCTCATCTTTAAAATAAATGCTCCCGAATATCCACTAGAGACAGAACATTATATGCTTAGTTGGTGCAACATTTTATAGTAGAGGCAATTGAATTTAGGTCTTTTAAAATTAATTTTAAAATGCATCCCCATGTTACCAGCTTGAGAATTTGTTGAAGGGTACTTATTGATTTTCTTTACTAACAAAAGAAATTTTAACGACATACCAGTGGGTATTGAGAATAGTTTAGCTACATTCATGCACAGTCAGCTGATATTTAGCTGACTGCAGAGAAGTCATGTGTTTTGAATGTAAGAATAGGCACTTTCAGATGTCCTGAGTGCCAGTAATTAGAGTAAGCCCTAATCCATGGTGCTAAAAATAACTAAACATACCTCTCTTCTTACTAGTCTATTATTAATTTTACTAAGAGAACAACATGAGCTCATATTGAATTTTAAAGCACCGTGTGGTCCTAAAAATAGGGAGTACTCTTCAGGTTTTCTTAGTAATCTTTTACTAAATCTGTATGGCATTTTTTATCTCTTTCCCTTTCTCAAAGCTCTTAATATTGAGCATATTTTAATTTTAGCCAGGTGCAGGATTATTTTAATACACTTCACAGCTGTGGTTTTTAATTGAAAATTTGGGCTCCAGGGTCAAATTTCTGTTCTCATCCAGTTACTCAAGCCTGGTTCTCCTATAAATGCAAGTAATAATGATATCTTGGTAGGAATGTTATGAGATTAAGATGGTAAAATATGCAAAAGCCTTCACTAACGTTTAGCACCTCACGGATAGTGAGTCTCTCTGTGGTACTTGCTATTGTACTTCACCAGCTTTCTGAAGAGGTGTTCTTATCATGCTAATAGTTGTCTATTCACCTGGAAGAAGTAGTTCTTTAAGTTGATGCCTTTTCCTCATTCTTAGCGAAGTAAACATTTAGAGGACTGAAGCTGCCAGTGAATGATATTGGATTTGATTTCTAGAATGAAAAAGAAAAAACTCAAATGAAATACTATTGGAGGAGTTCAGTTTTTTTTCTTTTAAAAGTATTTTTGGCCAGGCGGTGGTGGTGCACGCCTTTAATCCGCTGGGAGGCAGAGGAAGGTGAATCTCTGTGAGTTCGAGGCCAGCTTGGTCTACAGAGCTAGTTCCAGGACTGGCTCCATAGCTCCTGAGAAACCCTGTCTCAAGAAACAAACAAAGTATTTTTGATTGGTACCTAGATATATCAGTCCTGCTCAATTTTAAATTCATGGTTAGTATACTTTAAGACCTTTAACTATTTAGTTGATATTTAAATATTGCTTACTTGTAAACAAAGAGGCAGTATTGTGGATAAAAAAAAAAAAAAAACAAGGAGATACATACTGGATACCTAACAGTAGCATGGGAGACGTTTGCAATAAAGAATGTTACTTCACATTTACTATTAATTATCTCTGTAATAGGATTATTTGTTATTCTGTTCAGTTCATAGAAATAACTTGTATCTGTCTTTTGGTCTGTCATTTTTAAATATGTTCCTTTCATCTTTAGTTTTTATAATTCAGAGAATTTCCTATATCAGTGTTTCTCAACCTGTGGGTCACAACCCCTTTGGCAACACTCTACCTCCAAAAATATTTACATTACAATTAACAACAGCAGCAAAGTTACAGTTATGAAGTAGCAATGAAAGTAATTTTATGTCACCACAACAAGAGGAACTGTATTAAAGGGTCGCAGCATTAAGAAGGTTAAGAACCGTTGTCCTATATCATTTGTGCCACTCTGGAGATGAGATGTTGTTGAAGAGCATGGATTAGGGAGGGTGGAGAGTTGGAATAATCTTGCTTTTTAAATACATAAACAAATCAAGGCTATGCTGGGAACAAGAGGAAGTTCTTTGCTCAAGTTAGAGATGGTGCCCTGTTTTGTCTTTCCTGTTTTTTTTTTTTTTAATGGGGATGAGGGAACACATTGAAATGTCTACTCTGAAAGACCACAGGCTTGCAGATTTGAGATTTCTGTGTATACATTATTCTTCAATGACATATTCTAAAACAATGACAATATCTTCAATAAGCCCGTCAGTTGGAATATAATTGACAGCTTGTTTTCTCGCCATTTGCTTGTAGTTTGAATCAATCACACTGTATATTTAGTTCTAATTAAGTAAACTAAAGAAAAACTGGCTCAATTATATTTTTAGATGCTCAGAAAGCAACCTGAAAAGAAGAGCAAGATCAATTACTCCTTCTAAGAGACATAATTGACTTATTCCTTTTTCTCTTCTCTTTTTGCTTGTGTTTTCCAAAATTTCTCTTGTACATTTATTACTTTTGTAATCTAGGAGAAAACAAATTTATTTTAAAAGAAGAATAAATGTAATTATAATAAGCATGAGGACTAGTACAACAGGACATGGAAAGTATATTTAGAAAACATGATTATAGGGGTAACATTTTTTCTGTGATTCCATTTCATTACAGATATGCCAGTTTATATTTTTGCTGTGCTATTGAGGATCAGGACAATGAACTGATTACCCTGGAAATTATCCATCGTTACGTGGAATTACTTGACAAGTATTTTGGCAGCGTGAGTAGTAGTAGATTAGTTTTTATCTTGTCTCTGATAAGATTATTATTTGGGGATTCTAACTGTGAGGAGAGGCAGGACTGGCTATTTATTTATTTAGTTGGTTGGTTATCGTTGGTTGGATATTTCATTTGTATTTTAATAAATAATAAATAAAGCTTGCCTGAAGATCAGAGAGTAAAACAACCCCACTGGTCAGCCTTACAGACCAGGCAGTAGTGACACACACCTTTCATCCCAGTAGCCACACTAGTTTGCCATAGAAACCAGGCGATAGTGGTACACACCTTTAATCCCAGTCCTAGAGAGGAATATAAGATGGGAGGAGACAGCTCTCACACACAGTCTCATTCTGAGATTCCTGGAGGCAGTATCACCATTTCAGACTGACGCAGAGGTTAAGAGCCAGTGGCTGGATGCTTTGTTTTTCTGACCTTCAGGGTTTTTACCTTCTGGGTTTTTATTAATCGTGCTACAGTTGATTGGTTGGTTTTTCAAGACAGGGTTTCACTGTATAGTCTTGGGTATCTTAGAACTCACTCTGTAGACCAGGCTGGCCTTGAAATCATAGGGATGCACCTGCCTCTGCCTCCTGAGTGCTAGGATTAAAGGTGTGTGCCACTGCCACCCTGCACTGACTCTTATTTCTTGTCAGTGCATCTAGTCAACTTTCAGAATCTCTGCCCCTGCAGATCTACTCATTTAATTATAATAGTGAGAATAAGTTTTAAAATAGTAAAATTGAGGGGCTGAATAGATAGCTTAGTTGGTGAAATGCTTACCACACAAGCATGAGAATCTGAATTTAACCCTAGTATGCACACATAAAAAGCCAATGCTGGCTCCTACTGCTGCTGCTTTTTAAATTTTGTGTGTGGGTATTTTGCCTACATGCCCGTCTATGTATCACTTGCACTCTTGGTGTCTACAGAGGCCAAAAGAAAGTATCAAATCTCCTTGAAGTAGAGATACAGGTGCTTGTGAGTTATAGGTGCCAGGAATTGGACCTTGACCTTCTGGAAGAGAGGAGACAGTGCGTTTAACTGCTGAGCCATCTCTTCAGTCCCTAACTTTGACTTTTATTTCCAGGAGGATGGAGACAGGTAGATCTCTGGAGCTCACAGACCAGCCAGCCTTGCCTAGTCTGTGAGGCCTAGGTCCCAGTGAGAGACCCTGTCTCTAAAAAGCAAGTAAATGACTCCCAAGAAACAACACCCATTTGCACACTTGTACACCAAACACACACACACACACACGAACACTAGTGAAATAGAAAAGTCCTATTGCTGACATTAGCATTCTGGAAGTGTGAAGTATAGCTTTCAGAATCATTAGCAGCTTAATCACATTACTCAAGAAATACGTACTTAAAGATTGGTTTCTATGATTGGAAAATTATTGGGTTGACTACATAGGGAGTGTGCAGAACCAGATTTAACTTGTAGGCATTGTGTTGTCAAGTACTTGAGATTTGAAAATTAAAGCTTATTTAAATCAATGGTGCTTAATCAGCAAGATTTCCATTTTGAAAAGAATTAAGATCAATTCAATCTGATCAGATTTTATTCATTACCTAGTAGTGAATAAGCATCTTTAGCTTAAGTTTTAACAGGCTTTGTTTTGCCTCATTTTGCTTTTGCTTTTCAGGTGTGTGAACTTGATATCATCTTTAATTTTGAGAAGGCCTATTTCATTTTGGATGAATTTCTTTTGGGAGGAGAAGTTCAGGAAACATCCAAGAAAAATGTCCTTAAAGCAATTGAACAGGCTGATCTCCTGCAGGAGGTAAGCTACTTAGGCTCCTGAAAAGAAAACTAGCATGTTTTGCTTTTGCTAGGAAAATCTCAGTCATCATTTCTACAAGTTTCAGAAATTACTTCAAAGCATGCTTGGTGTAGTGTTCATGTACAGTTTGACTGGAATATGTGTCAGTCACATCAACTCAGTTATCTATGGATGGATGGTTCTCTGTGGAGATGGCCTGCAAGTCAGGCTGATTTAGACAACAGACTACTCGAATTAAAATAAGTAAATGAATAAATAGTAAATAAATGTATATATTAAAAGGGGGAACAATTGGCCAAAAATAACAACATTGGAGAACTCCTCATCCTTTGTTTTGAATTACTTAAAATCCCCCCACCTTTTTCATTAGTGTGGATAATTAGGAGTTGACTGTGAGATTATGGCATTTCCTTTCCAAATTGGTTCATGTTTTCATTTCATGTCCATTAAGTGCAAATGTAGCCAAGCAAATGTTAGTGTTTTCTAATTATGCTTTTTATAGAACCCTCTGGCTTTGTGTTAACAAAATTAACTTAAGATAAATTTGTACTTCTCTTTGTTCGTTTGAAATAACTAACCATGTTCTGTCAAAACTATTATATTCCTATCTTAACTTCCATATCCCAGAATATAGCAACCCCCTTTCTCTTCTAATTGCCTTCAACATCCTGAGCTAATTCATGTGCTTGATGCTTAGGTACCAAATTAAATGATGGGTTAGAACTAATTGTGGTTGTTACAATAAAGAAAGTTTAGCATGAAAATGGGTTAGTAAAGAAAAAATAGGTATTTTCATTACGGTATATATATACATACATATATATATATATACATATATATATAATCTTGTGTGTGTGTACATACACATATACAACATAAATGAATATTTGTGTCCCATAGGTTCATTTACTAAAGTGTCGAAAGTAGATTTGTATTCTTAGTTTATTTTAACCTTTTATTACATACTTATTATGGCTTTAATTGTAAAACAGACTTTAAATTAAATTTTTTTTCTAGCATTCCTGAAATGGCGAGCTTTAAAGGAATGACTAAGGGGAGGAGAATAACTTGTTCTCTGTTAAAATTTCTTTACTTTTGGTCTCTGTGGTGGAGGGAAGACCTAGTGACTCCTCTATCAGTCAGTCAGCTGGAGGGCCTGCGTCAAGTTGTGTTGATATCATCCAGAGTGTACAGCTATTAAACGTGAGGCAGTGAACTGTGTGTTTAATGGTGTTGTAGTTATCAGAATAATGGTTGGTGAGTGGAAAACTGTAGTGTTTCAGTGACAGCCCTCATGCTGTCTGCTGTTTGGTAGTCAAATGAGCAGTTTGCCATGGTGGCTTATTAATTGATTACAAACATGTTATTTTGGAGGTTTGTAATTTTAACATCAGGTATGCTGACTCCAAGAGTACATTCTACTGTTATAATATTGGTTTTAAAGTTAGCATCTCTTTTTTGTTGTTTACTAATCAAAGTTAGGAGAAAAAAACAGTATCAAAAAAGGCAATTAGGTCAAACTGGGGATGTAATGTAGCTCAATTGGAAGAGTGTTTGCTTAGCTTGCATGAAGCCCTAAGTTCAATCCTCTACTCAGCATAAACCAGATATGATAATATGTGCCTGTGATTTTTAGCACTTGTGGAGACCGAAAAATCAGGAGTTCAAGGTCTGGGGTACAAAGTAAGTTCTGAAGGAAGCCTGATCAACCTGAGGCCCTGCCAAAACATGAAAAATAAAACTAACCAAAAGATAGGCCCCAGCATTAGGAATTAGAAATTATTCATATTTGAGTCGTCTTAATAATGTTTAATTATTATAGAATTATAATCTCTTGTGTTAGAACTTAGTATTTCTTCTCTTTTTCACCATTTTCTGGTTAATTCTTTGTTGTTGTTTTTAAGACATTTTTAAAGCCATTAAAGCTCAAGTTTTGTTTTTAATGTGTTCCTAGAGAGTAAAGCTTAGGGCACTGATCTCTTCTTGTTCCTGAGTTACTTTCTAAGTGCTACTTGGAGATTGCTCTATGCTTTATAAGACAACAATGGCATAGTGTGTATTTTAGTGAAGGGGGTACAAAGCATTATTATAGCAGTGTGTGCTATTTTTACTTAGGCCTGAGGATATTCACTATTGTCATTATCAGTAGTTTGAACCCTTTATTGAATATGTAGACTTATAGACAGTATTTTCTCAGAAGTCTCCTTGTTAAGATTTGTTAAAATACCTAGGTCTATAATAACTTTCTAGATCTTATAATTTGAAATATAGTAGTTACTTCATCAGTGTCCTCAGGTGATTTTGTTTCTACAATTGTTTAATTATAGCTAAATGTATCCTAAAATTTGCAGTAAAAGTACTAGAAACCTAATCTAAATGTAATTTTTCATGTATTATAACTTTTCTATTTAGTGTCAAATCTTTATTTGGAGTATTTAAAGCACTAAATATAATTTTGAATTAACAGTGAACTTTATATGTTGGCTTAATAGTCTATAAAAGTTAGAATAATTTTGATTTTATATATTTTTATAAAATTTGTGAAATATATATTCTTATTCTTAATTCTATTCAGAAAATTAAAATTTTGCTTTTGCCCAATTTATATAAATATGAAATTTAGGTAGTCTTGCATTTTATGGGCAAGCAGGGCAGATGTCAGTGTTTAAAGTAGATTTTCTTCTGTTATGCTGCAATCAGTAATAAAAACAAAACAAATGTATATCTGAATAATAACTAAAAATATTAATAAACATTGTGGTTTAATAGTATATTTTTCATATTTGACATTTGTAGACCAATTCTGTGTTTAGTTCTTTTGGTTGCATGAATTCATTATTAGCTTTGGGAGGGAAAGCCCAGATATTGGCCCATTATCCAATTTTTAGTATTTGACTGTTAGAATTTAAAACATGTCATATCAAAATACCACTGGTACTAAAGTTGATTTTTAAATTAAGCTATGACATGCTGAGATTAATAAAGTTATATTTCCCTCCCCACATAGCTAGTTTTTGGGTGCTAAGGTGAGTTATAATGATGCAGCTGAACTTATTTTATAACCACATATATTGATAATTCCCCTGTGAAGTCAGCACTTACCAGTTTTTCTCTGCTCCTTAATTTTGTAGAGCCAGAATGAAGAATGGGGAGGTTTGTCTGAGGATATCTTATGATAAAGAGCAGTCTAAGACTTTAGTTCCTTTGACCCCCAACTTATTTATTGGTAACTATTACCATTTTTTGTGGCATGGATAAAATGGCACTATGCAGAGACTGTTGCACGTGAGATGATTTCAAGTCCTTGCTTGATCTGTGAAGATCAAATAATTAAATATTAGGCGTTGGGCTTGTTATAACCCTATAGGTAGATGCATGATGGTGTTGATCAGCGCTTTGAGATGTGTTGACCTTTTTTTCTTATACTAACAGCATCATTTTAAAATTTGTGGGGATTTTTTTTCTTTTGAGCTTTGTTTGCTGTTGGTATTGTTTCTCACTAAAGTAATCCATGAAATGGAAAAGAAGTGAAGTGCCAAAAGCAAGCACTATACTCATGAATTTGCTTCTACTTGAAGATGGTCCACTTTATGAACAGATTCACTGGATTTGCAGATGTGTGTCTGACTCGTCTAGAAAGCACTAGTCTATGGAGAATTACTCCTGTTAAAATTGATTTGTTTTAGTGCTGAGGCCTGCATGAAATATCTTAATAGTCTGCTATGTCTTTGTGAAAGTAATCAATCTGTGGGACTGCATAAAAATGGAAAGGTAAGAATTTTGAGAGAAAACTGATTTCTTTAAAGAAATGAGGTTTTTATAATTAACATTAGGCAAATAAGTATTTCTTGAAGTATTTTATAACATGAAGATTTAAGTTTTTCAAAAAATTAAACCTTCCTAATTAAGAATATTTAGGCATGTTAGTGAGATACACAGATATTTTAATTGTTTTAAAAGCATAGATTCTTTTCAAATATATACAATATCATTTAACAGCAAAACACATTTTGTTATAAATATTTTTCTGATTTGCTTTAAGAAGACAAACCCCCTGTAATTATTTTCTAATTACCATTCATTCATGTTATAACTCTTAAGCCTAAACTCTTTCTTTAATTGGGTTAAAAGTTAAGGCTATAGTTATTACTGCAAGAGGATTTAAATGTAGGTCTGCTAGAACAGATTCTGGAAAAATGAGGTTTTATTGATGCTTAAAACAGACAATCTAGAAGCGGGCAGATACACAAGACATAATAAATCTCTAGCTTTACTTTTAGTGCCATGCAATATGACTAGTGTCATTGGCGTCTGGTTTTCAAATTGTAATCATTTTTATTCTATATAGTTTTAGTCAGTGTTTTCCTTTATTTGTTGTTTCTTTTCTAACTCATGGTGAACAGCTCTGGCTACTCTGAGCTCTTTGTTTCTTGTTTGTTTTTACAGTGCCTGGGGATAGAACTCAGGGTAGCACTTGTGCTAGGCAAGCCCTCTATCACAGACCTGTATTCTTAGCTCCACTTGGCTTTTTCTAGTCATTAAAATCCAAAATAATTTAAATATCAAATTATTGTAAATTTGATCTTGAAATGATTTTTTTCACTAGAACCCATAGTAGTAAATGCAATTTTATATCATAGGGCATACCAAGTACAAAACAAAAATTATTGAATAATATTCCCATTTCTGGCTTTGTTCTCTCAGTTTTTCTATTCTATGTTTTTTTAAGTGCTAATCTTAATAATTGATTTCATGATCCCAGGTTTAGGACCTGCTAAGAGCATATTCCAAATTGTCAGTTTTTTTCATTAAACAGTACTTGATGAAAATTTTAGGTTTGATGTTATACTGACATTATAATTTGTTTTGTTACCACTATGCTTAAAAATTAATCCCCATAGTAGAAAAATTAGTAAATACAGGCCAACACACTAGAATATAATCTTATCCACCAAGTAGAGCCAATTTGATAAACTCATACATTCTCCTAGGAATGAGGTGGGGCAGTCGTGCACATTCAGGGTACTTTAGGCTATGCATGCCCAGACAAATTCCTGGTTGTTGAAGTGCATTGTGACTGGCATCTACTAGGTAAAGACCAAGGACACTGCTAAATACCTTATTCTGTCCAGGACACACCCACCAAAGAATTATCCAGCCCCGAAAGTCAGTTGTATTCAAGTTAAGAAACCCTGACTTAATTTAACACCTTGAACTAAAATTTCATTTTCATTTATAAGCTGTTACATCTTTTTAATAGTATATGTAGTATTCAATATAAATAATGGTTGAAAATCAGAACTGGAAAGGAGTAGGAAAAAAAAACTTTAAAAATGTGAAAAGAATGTATGTTAAAGAAAACATAAATGGCTATTTCAAAAACCATCCTTGTGATTCATATAAACTACCTTTGCCTGGTAACTAGCAACTGGGGAGATAATCTACGGGTGCCTTTAGAACCTGGCCCACAAAAAAGCTTATGGGATGTCACTGAATAATCTAATTTCCTCAACAACAACTAGATCTGTTCACTTCTATTAAGGTAATTGGGTTTTTATGTGGAAACAAGATTGAATCTACCCTGCAGGCAGGCAGAACACTATTGAATTTTCTGCCGATTTCCTCATCCACTTTTAGATGTGATCATTTCTTAAAGGAAGAATAAAGTGGCCAGAATTTACATATACAGACTTCCTTTTGTTACAAACTTTTTGTTATGCCTCACACTGTTAATCTTGAACAGTTTGTTTGCAATTCTGGTTCTAAGAAATCATATGTTTAGAAAACTGATTAAATTTAGGGTATTTGAAGGCAAATACATCTATACTAGAATAAACTTAAAATATTTTAGTCTAAGCTAATTTTTCTGTTGTTTTATTTTAAAAGTATAATTAGATGCCAGAGAAAGTAATTTGTCCTTCGTATCTTATAATTAACAGCTTTTAGAGTAGCATTTTTAAGATATAATAAAAGTTATTCCACTTATTTTTAAGGCAAAAATAATAGAAATAGATGAGTAGACTGGGAGGAAAGAGCAGGGGATCTGACTAAGTCAAGGATGAAAAAACAAAAAAGTCTTTACTAAGGGAATACAAAATAAAATACCAACTAGCCCTTTTAAAAAACAATTTATTGTAACAGTTGTATTCAAGTTAAGAAACCCTGACTTGATTTAACACCTTGAACTAAAATTTCATTTTCATTTATAAACTGTTACATCTTTTTAATAGTATGGGATGGTTTTGTGGTGTCTATTTTATGATCAAATGTGTACTATACTTTTTGTCACATTAGTTGCACATCTAAGAATTGTATCCAACTGAGAAATGTATATGTATACATATGTATATGCACCAAGACATAGGCTCAGCATAATATTTAGCCATTGGAATTTACCCAAATGTCCATTAGTGAAGAAAATTACAGTACAATTAGACCTGCAGTTGCTAACATAACTGTAAAATAAATAAGACTAAGTTTCTGTGTAATGATATGGAAAGATACTCAAGACATATGAAATGACAAATGATCAAGGAGCAGGATATTGACTCTATAAAGCTCCTCACTCCATTGTTCTAAAGAGAAAAATGAGCATGTAGTTAGTATTATGAAGTTTTTGGTAGAAGAATGCTGCTGTTGAATGAGGGTTCACATTGTGTTATCACAGATGGTAAAAACCTGAGCAGAATTTGCTAAAATAAAGGTTCAGCAGACAGAGTAAAACACTTTGAGCTTTTGTCCATTTTATACACTAACCATCTGGAGCAGCCATAAAGCTTGTGCTACTCATTAGTAACTTAATGTTAGAGAAAATCAGTAGGGGCCTGGAGAGCTGACTCGATGCTTAAGAGCACTTGCTATTCATCCAGAGGCCTGTGTTCAGTCCCCAATACACACATCAGTATGTAATGTATGTAACTCCAGCTCCAGGGTAATCTGACATCTCTGGCCTTTGCGGGCACTTGCACTCATGTACATACTTACATGCAGAGACACATGCCTATATATAATTAAAATAATAGAAATATAATTCCAAAGAAAATCAGTAGAGGTTATTAATTTACAAATGTTCATAAAGCAGGACTACATCATGAGCCCTAAAAGGTGCCTTATGAACTGTTCTCAGTTCTATTTTTAAAATTTATTGTTCAAAATAGATCTTAGTGAATTTACTCTATTGTGTGGCCCTTTGGAGCTTCTAACTCAAAGAATAGAAAGACTTAAATAAAATGTTGAGCATAAGAAGTTTGCATGCTTTGCCACAGAATTCAGTTAGGGTCAAATATAAAAGGAGCATCGTGTTATAAAACATGAGATAAAAACTACTATTTTATAACACAAGAAGTATGAGCAGAAACTCCTTTAAACATTGCAGTAAGGTGATAAACTTGAAATCACACTTCCTTATATTTGCTTTTCACTAAATAGAAACCATTTCCTCTGGGATTCTGTTGAATAATCTTCTAGGTGCCAGTGAATCCAAAGCTCAGTTGTTCCCCATGGTACAGTCAGTGTCACAGTTCAATCCTGAATATCTAACACCATTAGCTTACTTAAGCATCTCTCAGTTCAACAGTAGTTAAGCCGATGCAATTGCTAGTTTAAGAGTCTTTAAACTCTCTTGTTAGTTTTACGGATGATCCCTGTCATAAGCTTAGCATGGTGAATAACTAGGAAATTTCATGGTAGTAAGGTTTGTCTTTTTTTTTTTTTAAGACAGATGGTTTTGAAAACAGATCGAAATTGATTCTTGTCTGCTATGTTTGACATCTTATCATGCCACACTACATCTAGTCTTTCTTATAGTTTGAGAATGAAATTATTCTCAGTGCAGAGGAAAGTTGAAAAAGCTTATGTATTGGGAAGGAGCTCATGCAAAGAGTGACGGCCATTAGGAATAAAGGGAAAAGTATGCTAGATTGAAAGGGGGGTAGGGGCAGAGTATAAAGCCCTGGTTTTAGGCAAGAAAACATTCCCTTTGTTATAAGGTATTCATGGAGTAAAGCTGGAGATCTCTTTTCCTCATGAGCTAAGTGAGCAAAATTGAGAAAGTTCTTATTTTCTTGGGCTTGAAAAATATCATCTAGAGGAGAACTATTGGGGCCTGGGGAGAAGAAGAGATAACAAGCAAAGTATGGGACTTGGCAACAGATTTAATAAAGAAAAATTAGTCTGGACAAAGGGATTGCCCAAAAGTGATGGCCCATTTCAGCTTGAAAATAATGCATTTCTAATTCTTATTCAGAAAAATTGATCTTGGCAAAGAATCTGCACTAAGGAAAATTAGTGGTTTATGCTTATATAATGCAACTAGATTACATGTTTCTCAGTACTATTCTAGCCTTTATTCCTACTTAATTTAAATCACCAAAATTTTAGTATATTCATAAGTTCAGTTTGATGGTATATCATATATATATATATATTTCCAAAGGAAGAGCAAAATAATAGACCTATAGACCTAGCTATGCGGGTCTCTTGTATGCTGTGATAAGCTTTTACTATTACCTCCCTAGTTCTTACATTTTTTTTACTCAAAAAATGTACTGGTAGTATGAAGGTTCAGAATACTTAAGTTTATGTTGAATTTACTATATATCTTTTGCATATGAAGAGAAAAAATGTTGATTACAGACACAGTTAAATCTTTTACTTTAAAACCCAGCTTTAAATGTTAAGTAGTCATTAAGGCTATAGCAGTCATTATCTGTAGCAGAACTTCTTCAGATGTTAAGTCTGATGGACATCTCCTAGTATCCTAAAGCACCTAAAAGATGTACTGTATATACCTTCACTTATTTTTGCACATTTTAAAGGCAATTTTTTGTTGCTTTTCCAATGAAGAGAGGTTTCTTCCTATTAAGAATATTATTGACAATCGATGGGTACTAATTTCTTGTTTAAGAACAGTAATATGAACCTTTGGCTTTAAAGATTAGTTTGACTTATTATCAACCATTTTGCTTTCCAAAGGGTAATTTAAAAAAACAACCAAAAACCTGTTACTTAAAAAGTGACGGCAATGCCTGAGGTGGCCATATTTCAAAATTGCTTATATAGAACTTTTGTCCTTGTAAGTTTTCTCTAGGAAGGAATGACTGTATTTTATTATAGTTTTTATTTTATTAAACTATTTTATTAAATTTTATTTTATTATTTAATATATTCAGCCCTGTTGGAAAACCACCCTTCTCCTTCAATGTGTATAAACCTTTTCATTGGTTGCTTTTCTTATGATATATTAAAGTTGAGAAATCAGAAAGTTTAAAAAACTGTAACATAAAAGCAAAGAACTGGTATTGAAGTATAAGGTTATTTGAGATTTAAACTTTTCTTGTTCTCTCTCCAGAACACAGAGACTATGTATCACAGCAAGAGTTTGATTGTGTATAAGAAAGCATACTAGAATACGAGCTGGAGTACAGACATACATCAAAATGTAGTTGGCTATATGAATTCAGTTTTAATTATAATTTTGTCAAGCTTATTATTTGTATTTTGGCATTATTTGGAAAGTTAATTGCATAATAAATTCCAATGGATAGCCCCTATTATTTCATTAAATTGATGCTTTGTAGGAAAATTTTCCCTATAATAACCCATAATTGGGATTACTGATTTACTGCTGAGAGTCAAAGTGTTTTTAAATACAGTAAATCATTAATGCTGTTAGTACAGAATTAGACTTTCCCTGTGAGAATGAGAACTTCTATAAGGAAATGAAGCACTGGGCATTTGTTACTAATATTACGTTACTTGTTTGTTTTATTCTATTCTAAATGGTAAAGGGGCAGCTTTTATAGTTCCAACTTTAAAATCAATCTGGGTTATTTGTCACTTTTTGGTATGAGAACACCTAATATTTTATTAGATATATTTGTAGGCACAGACATTTAACAGATTTGGGAGATTCCTTAGAATAATTTTGAGGACTTAAAAATTAATCTGTAGCCTCAAAGTCACATTTTTTTAGCTAAGTCAACAATTAAAAGCTTTCCTTGATACTTAAAAATGCCATATAGTGACTAGTTTTAACTTGCTCTTGGGGGAGCTTTTCTCTGGGATCTCTCCTTATTGTAATAGGACCCTAATGAATGTAACTCAGTGGTGAAAAGGGAGTATTCTAACTGAACTTGCCACTAACTAGCATTGACTTAAACTGGCAATCTCTTCAGATTAGTAGTAAATACAGTGCTTTAGGATTCTGTAGAATGTAGATCATTTTGTTTACTGTTACATAGTGTGAACTTGAAAAAAGCTAATTTTGAACTGGGCAGTTTTTAAGAACATAAATGTTCAACCAAAAACCAAAGAGCAAAAGCAAACTTGATGCTTTAGATAACTTTACTGTGAACTAAACAATCTCAAAATATGATTGTGTCTCCATCAGCTTGTATACTGTATATAAGAATATATGCATTTCTTTTGTAGCCACGCCATGAATATTTTAATGTCCCTGTGTACTAAATGACTGCTCATCGACTATGCAGAATTTCAGAGGAAATAGAGAACTGATATACTTATGAAAGAAAATGTCCTCAGCTTGGTGACTAATTCTCCTGTAAAAAGATAAAAAGCATCTTAGAGCTAGTACCTTTGTGATTGTATTTTTTCTGTGCACATTCCTAATTCCATTTTCATTCTGTATGATATTGATATGTAGTTTATTTCTGTCTACCACTGTTTCTTCTTGACAAAATATGACTTGTGAATATTTTAATATCCTAAACACATACAAGTTTTCATTAGTAAACCATCTGTGATTAATTTTACAAGAGTATAACAGAAAGGTTGGGCAATCACAAATGTTTACCAAAGAAAATACAGTTAAGAACTCAGGCAAAATTAGCAGCACCACAGTATTTAGTCCATTGTTGAAGAAAACCAAGCTTTATTTAACACTAAGATTATCTTACAGTTTGTATGAGCTAATATGTTTGACTATCACATGAAAGTGTATGTTGAAGCAATAAAAGAAAGAAAAGATCAGTTACAATTATATAAGGCCTAAGGATAAAACATTGAATTTTCAAGAAATTTTGTAGTGCCAATATATGTTGAACCACATTTATTCAGTGTCAAACAGTCCCTTTAAGAACTGTCGGAAAGCTGTGTCACAGTCTCCTGAAATGTCTGTTGCTCAGTAACAACTCTTTTGAAGCAGTAACACTGAGCCTACTTATATGATACAAAAATTCTTATATTCATTTTCAATATCCAAATATTTTTATTTTATTAGTTAATGGCTTCCTAATTAATATATTAAGTCTTTTAAACACTCAGTGCTGTGTTAACTATGGTTGTATATTTTTGAAATATTAAAAAATTTTAATAACACTTAGCATATTTTATTATAAAAACTACCAGGTAACTCACTGTTTAGAGTTTAAAGCCTAAGTAAATTATCATTAAACAATAACTTCATAGACATGGTAGTGTGTGTATACCTGTCATCCTAGCATTTGGGAGGCTGAGGCAATAACAGGCAGATGAATTACTATCAACCTAGAGGGTCCTTGTCTCAAAAGACAAAAATTAAATATGCCAAAAACTACCCAAACCAGTTTCCCACTAAAGGATCTGTGAAAACGTTATAGGAAATGTAGTTATTAGGCAGCTGTATAGATGAACTATCTCCATTACCATCTGAAGCATCATAAAACATTGGTCTTTCATTTCCATTTTTCCCATCCTCCCACCCTACATGTTGTTCATCTGATTTTAATGTTGCATAAATATGCATTGTCTCATGCCTGTTTGTTTTGGATGCTGTGTGCTGAGCTGTAACAAAATGTTGCGCTTTTGGGGGTGGGGTATCTGTAATACAGCTGCTTGCTTTAAATTAGCAGATTCTGAATAGCTTTATCTGCATGTCTAAAATAAAGTATTGCATGTACTTTGTCTGATGTGAATGACTTTTTTCTACTCCATACTTTTTGATAAAATAACATTTTATATTTTCATTTTTCCAGGTAATTTTAAAATTGTGATTTTTAAAAAAATAACATAGAATTCACTATTTTAACCATTTCTGAGCCTACACTAGTGATAAGTATATTCATATTGTACAAACAGATCTCCAGAACTTTTTCATTTTGCAGAACTGAAATTACATAACTCATCAGCCAACCACTTCCCATTTCTCTCTCACTGAAGGCAGGCCCTGGTAACAGCCATTCTATTTTAATCATTTCCCTAAATAATTTTGAGCTACAATTTCAGTGGAAACTTGTAAAAATTACATTTTGTATTATTAACAGTTTATACAAACATTCAGCTTATCTAGTCTTAAAGGAATAAAATAAAATGTGTAAATTAGGTCTTTTAGAAAGGACATATATTTTAAATAATGCATATTCAGAAAGCAACATTATTCTCTTCAGACATAAGGCAGTGAGCACCCTGGAGAAATCTAATTACCCAGGGAATAGTTATGGGCCATTTTTATCTAGATGGGCTGAGAATATAAACTTTATAAAATTCAGTGTAAGGATCCTTTAACATATTAAAGATTGCATGAAGTTTTAAAATGACTTAATTTTAAATTCACATGTACTTTGATGTGAATGACTTTTTTCTTCTCCATCCTTTTTGATAAAATAACATTTTATATTTTCATTTTTCCAAGTAATGTTTCAAGTTGTAGTTTAAAAATAAAATATCAGAATTCACCATTTTAACCATTTCTGAGCCTACGGTATGAAATAAGTTTAGAAATTCAGATGTCACTCTCCATGTATTTGTTAAAGCCAAACATTTTTAAGCCTAAGAGATTGGCATCACTATTCCACTGCCTTAAGAAACTATCATGAAAACAGACGAACCAGAATCCCATACAGAGCGCTCATTTATCAACCTCATACCCACCTGTGTCCATTTCATCTCTAATGCTTGCGTGTATTCCTAGCAGATCAGTTCCACACCAAACAAAATGGAAAGTACTTCATTTTGTTTTGGGCCTGCCTCAACTTTTCCTAATGATCGGAGGGGAATAAATGCCTTCTTATAATTTGTTAAATTAGATCCAAAGAAATTTTATATTGGATGGTTCATAGGCCTTTTGCCTCAATTTTTAGCAGGCCTATTATTGTTTTTGTACTCCTTGCCATCAAAAACCAAAAATGGACTTTTTGATGCCATACACTTCCCCACATTCCTAGTTAGGCGATTACATTCTTGTGGCAATGTTTACCTTTTTCTTTTCTCCTCCATCTTAGATCTGTTACCTGATCACATTGAAGTTCAGTTGGGGGCAGGAGCAAGTTTACTTCATAGATTATACTACCTTTTGGAAAAATGTCCTTTCACTAAAGCTGATTTTCACCCATTTCTCATTACTAGACAAACATACTAACAGGCATTCTATGAACTTTTTTAGCTATAGTATTTAGTACTAAATGCTAAATCCCTTCATTTAGATTTCAGTTGTGTGACTATCAGCTAATATACTTAGAAGCACTTTCTTTAACTCAGGCATTGAGCCTTAAACTCAATCTCAACACATGAAGGTAAGTACTATTTTTGTTTTCCAAATATGGAAAGCACAGATTTTAAGTCATTTAAGATTACACTATGTAGTGCATTTCCTACCATTCAACCTAACATTCTAACAACTCTGATGTAATATACTTTTCCTTTTCCTTGTTTTGTGCTGTCTCCTGATTAGGATGCAAAAGTAAGTTTATTATTGGATGACAAAATCTTACATTGTTTTCATCTATTAAAGGAACAATGTTGCCTTTTAATTATAAAATTGCTAGTAATAGTTAATCACTGACCTATGTCCCTTTCTATTTTTGTAGTGTACAAAATTGGCCAGTTTGGAAAATTTGAACATACCTTTTTTAGATTTGACATTTAAAAACAATATTCATTCTTACACTAAGATGAAAAAGGCTTTTTGTTTCATAGTGTTTCTTCTGTATGTCACCTCCACCAGTGCCAGTGGTTGTCCAAGGGAAGGCTAGAAAGGTGGCTGTTTCTAAACCATTTGCAGTAGACAGTTAAGAAAACCTAGACATTTCTCTAGATAATGTGTGACAAGGCAAAACTTATTCAAAGTGCTAGATGACTCACTAGAAATTGTGAAGAGGGGCTTTTTATTTGGGAGACATTTTGAATTTTAATATTTTCTGTATATAATTTCATACATTGCTAGTCAGTTTATAATGGGCTTGATTGCAATGGTGCCTAGCTCAGAAATTAGGTATTTAGTAAATACTGAAAACATTCTTCAATGTTTTAGGCATCAATCTTTGAAAACCACTGGCTGTCACTAGTAGAATTGCCTCCTTCATTCTCTGAAATGAGCATGCCCTTCATGTGAGCTTTTCATTTCTTAAAACTCTCCCTATATCTGCTTACCAGAGTCTCACATTTTTCCTCCACAGGAAGCTGAAACCCCACGTAGTGTTCTTGAAGAAATTGGACTGACATAATTGTCCTCCCTTGCTGATGACTTCTTGTGGCATTTCACATACTGTAGATGGTCACTGCCTCTCATGTCCATGTTAGCTAATGGTGTTAGATGATGTCTTGTCAGTATTACTGTTTTGCTAAGCTGCTTCATTCAGGCCTACCCAATTTTTTTTTTAAAGGGAACTTTGGTTAATCAAATGATAAATTAAGGGACATAAATACAAATTAGAAAGATGTAGAAAAAGTAACACTTCTGGACATTTTAAAGTTTTAAAGTCAGTCTCATAATTATGTGCATATATAAAAATGATATGTCTATATTCATGTATATCCAACAATCTGACAAAATACATTTACTACTATACTTGAAAAAGGAAACTTAAATTCTGTGAAACCTGGTTGGACGAAACCAAAGACTTGAATAGTATTTCAGTATATGTAAAAAGAAAGGAAATCTACACATCACACATCAAATGAAAGAAAGTTTATTGAAAATTTAAGCAGCCAAATTTGTACCAAAGAACCTTATTTGGATACAACATACATTAAAACGAAAGGAATTGATGCTTTAGAGGACTAACTTAGAATGATGCTATTTTACAATAAAATTAAGTATTCTGAATAAGTGGGACAAGGAACAAAGACTTTCCTGATCTTGAGCACATAATTTTTAAGGCCAAGGAACATTCGACTCCTGAGGTGAAGTTTTAGTGGTCATAATCATGTAGCTACTAAATTATTTTCAATGCCCCAAACTAAGTAGGATGGTAAATTACCAGGTATGTTTCTCCCTTCACAAAGTGTCACATAAAGTCATGATCTAAAGCATGAATGTTCCTTCTGGAGTGCTTGTTAAAGCCTTTTTTTTTTTTGCTTCCCCATTGCTTCCTTCCAATTAGAAGTGCTACAAACTCGACAGCAGTTCCCTTTCCTTCCATATCACTGCCTAGTCATCGGAAGTCTTAGGGAAATTTAAGATACCTTTCATAGAGCAAAGTGAGAGTTGAGTGAAGTAAATGGCATTAGTTGGCCCTCTATTTTTTCAAGCTATATAAATGCTCGGCATCACTTTTATACATACTGACACATACCTGAACACATCCCCCTGGTTTCTACTTTGCCCTGTATATGCTAGGCTGGAGTAAGCTTTGCTGTGATTGTGAACAACTTTCAAGCCACTTGAACACTGTCTTATCACATCACCGATTAATAGTAATAAATGTTCTACAAACACTGTGGTGGTTCTCTTATCTCTTTCCAAAAGTTTTGTCAAATTAGGGAGAGCTGTTGAAAGAAGGGTTCTGCTTTTTCGATACAGTGCTGACAATCCCTCTCATATCCCACTCCCTGCACTGGAATGTGATAGTGCTTGCAGACACACACAAAAACGGCAAGAGTCAAGAAATTTCCATGTACATCAAGCTCATTAAAAAAAAATCACATGAATTCTATGCTATCAAGAACTTACAACACATTTATTTTCAATTAATAAATGCCACTTTTAAAACGTTGGTACAATTGCCTTCTATATGCTTTCTGATTTAGCAACTCAGATTACTCCAGATAATCAAATAATATCCAAATGATGAATCCTCACCTCCTACATGAGGAAGTGCTAGCACATGCAACAGACTAATTTGCTGACTGTGCTGCCTAGTGTAAGCAACAAGTAATCTTCCAGTTACAACAGTAATATGGTTATGGGGCCTTCTGCTACTACGAATAGAAACTGCTACATTCTAAGCCTGAGGTAAAATGAAGTTGAAACAGTCATCTGTAGATTTAAAGGGCTTTTGTGAGTGCAGCTGTTCACTGAAAAGCCTGTGGGCTTCTGTCAGTAATGTGGAGTTGAGTGGTAAGTGGTTTAGCACAGACACTCAGGCACCCGATCATTAGAGTAAATGTAAGCTCAAAGTCAGGGGGTAATGATGTAGTCAGAGGTTTTCTGAACTTCCCCTGCAGTCTGTACTGGCCAGTTAATATTTGGGGGGAAGGTAATCACCTGGTCAGTTGTCTTCATTTTCCATCATGATCTAAGAATATTTAGCTTTACCACCGGGGATGTGCCTCAGTGGTAGAGCCCTTGCCTACCATGCTGGAAGCCTCAACATCACACATACAAAACAATCTTTACATAATCGTGGCTGAAGTTTGAACAGTATTTTAAAAATAGCGAATTTACTTAAAACTATTCAGCATTAATGAACCTAGTGAACCTAGTCCATCATTTTTAGTGTGAAGCAGGCATTTAGAATCAAAACAAGTTACATTTTCTTAAACATTTTTAACATTTTGTGCCTTTTTTTCCTTTCCTAAAAAGAGGCTGAGCCCTCATCACTCGGCCCCCCAATTGCAGGGATTACTGGCATAAGCCACTGCACGCAACCTATATGCATCTTTAATGAATTCTCAAATGTCAGAGTGTTAAATACCACGTGACTGAATCTCAAGGTCCAAAGCGCAACAGTGAAAGCCTGAGAGGAGAGCATCTTGGGAACGCTAGGGATATTATACATGATCCTACATTCAGTTCTCCGCTGATCACTCTTCTGTGATTATTATACCAGGACTGTTTGAAAGTGCATGGAGTCAGTAGTGACTCTAATTTTCTGGGTAATAACAAAATGCCTGTATATAAAGAACTTTCACAACACACTACTGAAAAAAGATATACACCACAACAGCCCCCAGGTGAAGGACAAACAAATCTAAGAGGATCATCGTTAAACATCCAACAATAGGGATACTGTCAAATAAATGTAGATGTATTATTCTCTATGTGGTAAGTAAAAATAAGAGTTATGGGACTACAGAATCAGGATTGATGAAATGAGACAATTAAGTGAAAAACATATTAGCCATATGTGACCTTTGAGTTAAAATATAGTGTGTTGGGCTGGAGAGATGGTTCAATGATACTCTTCCAGAGGACCTGAGTTCGATTCCCAGCACCCAAATGGCAGCTCACAACCATCTATAACTCCAGTCCAAGGGATCTGACACCATCTTCTGGCCTCCGTGGGCACTAGGCACACAATTAGTGCACAGGAATACATGTTAGCAAAATGCCCATTTGCATAAACCAAAAGTAAAGGGTATGGACACTTAAGAATAACAAGGTGGGCTAGCAAGATGGCTCAAAGGGTAAAGATATTTGGTGAGAAAGCCTCATGACCTCAGTTCAATCCCTGGATCTCACTGTGTAACTGACCCCTGAAAATTGTCCTCTGACCTCCATACTTGTGATACATTTACACAGAGAAAAAGAGAAAAATACAGAAAACGAAAAAATACTAAAGCATTACTCCAATGTTAACTGATGCTCTCAAAGTTAGGATTACAAGTAATTTCATGTTATTATAAATACAATTTATCAAAAAGTATGATTTACATCATAGTATTTAGCTAGCCTTGTCAAATTATACAGGTAAGTAGCTGCCATAGAAAGACAGATTGATATTTAAAAACAACCAAGTTTATTTAGATTTGGGACTCTGGGTGGTTTTGTCTCTACTACCTGACTTTCTCCTACCATGACTCCTGGACCTTGATGAGCTCCGGCTCCGACTCCTACTTCGGCTCCTACTTCGACTCCGGCTCCTGCGGCTCCTGCGGCTCTGGCTCCAGGGGCCTGGACTGTGATCCCTCCTTCTTCCTCTGCTCAGTGAAGGGCGCCTCTCACGACTTTTTGTCACATGTCTGTGAGACTTCTTTCCCCTGTGAGTACTACTGCTCTTCCTGTCAGATTCACCGTTTCTCTTGTAGGAGAGTTCTGGACTCAGGCTCCTTCGTCTTCTTGACCTGCTGTAGTAATCATCATAGTGGCTGGTCCTTTCCCTCCTCTCCAAATTCTTACTGAAGTAGGAGCTTGTCCAATCTGAAGACAGGTAGATGTCTCTATTAGCTTCCCTAAATTCATTGTTGGGATTTCTGAACACGTGAAGAAAGTTGCAGTGTTTTCCTCTTGGACACTGCTGTACTTCAAATAAGCCTGTGAGGGCGAGTGAAGAGGCAGTGATTATCACTATGCATTACTGTAAGTCATTCTTCTGAAAGCAGATGAGTTTCTCAAGTCTGGGTGTGTCTGCACTGTTTCTTATAGTGTACCATGTAGATAAACTGATGCCCTCATTTGCTGCCTATGATTGCAAGAACACTCAAATGCTACAAGGTACCCTAAAAAGGTCACCAACTAGTTTTAATTAACCAGAACATCTGTGCAACTGAACGCATGGTGACATCATCCACTGACTCAAGAACTGGATTTTGCAATCCATATATTAGCAGTTATAAATAAGACTCCTAGTTTGGAGGTTTCAAAGTCATACTCAAGGATATCACTGGACTCACACTGCACCTTGAGGAACTAACAAAACTAAGTGCCTAAAAAAATACACTGCCATCTTGTTTATCTGCCCAACCCTTAAACTTAGGGTAATGGTGGTTCTTGTTTTTAAATCCCAAACACATACACATTTTCCCAACACAGGGTGTAGCCCTGGCTGTCCTGGAACTTACTCTGCAGACCAGGCTGGCCTCAAACACAGAGATCTACCTGCCTCTGCCTCCTGAGTGCTGGGATTAAAGATGTGCACCACCATCATCCAGCTTTTTTACTTATTTTTAAATTTTTTTTTTTTTTTTTTTTTTTTGGTTTTTCGAGACAGGGTTTCTCTGTAGCTTTGGTGCCTGTCCTGGAACTAGCTCTTGTAGACCAGGCTGGTCTCAAACTCAGAGATCCGCCTGCCTCTGCCTCCCGAGTGCTGGGATTAAAGGCATGCGCCACCACCGCCCGGCTATTTTTAAATTTTTAAGGCTTATTTTATATATATGACTGTTTTGCCTGCACTTATATATGTGAACCATATACATGCCTGCTACCCATGGAGTCAGAAGCTGTCAGAATCCCTAGAACAGGAGTTACAGCCAGTGATGAGCCAATATGTAAGTGCTGGGAACTGAACCTGGATCCTCTATAAGAACAAGTGGTCTTAACCACTGAGCCATCTCTGTAACCCCTGCTTTTTGATAGCTGTCACATTAATTAACCAATTAATTATTTAAGAAAAGGTCTCACTATATAAAGCCCATGCTGGCCTTGAACTCACAATCCTGTCTTGGCTTATTCCAATTTTGGAATCGAAAACGACATCATCCATGCCCATCGTAATTTGTTTTTAATGACAGCATTTATTAAGAAAGGGCTGCTAAAGAATTAGACAATTAGACTTGCAGCCGGGCGGTGGTGGCGCACGCCTTTAATCCCAGCACTCAGGAGGCAGAGGCAGGCGGATCTCTGTGAGTTCAAGACCAGCCTGGTCTACAAGAGCTAGTTCCAGGACAGGCTCCAAAACCACAGAGAAACCCTGTCTCGAAAAAACCAAAAAAAAAAAAAAAAAAAAAAAAGAATTAGACTTGCTTGATACAAAGCACCTGAGAAGCACACCCCTGAGTTAAGAGAACTCTGTGTCTCTTCGCCTGCAGAACTTCCACACTTCTTTGGCTAAGCATGCTTTTAGAAGGCGGAACGTGGTGAAAGCTTCAAAGCGGCTGGTAACTCTCAGCAGTGCTGAATCATTTCCTGGTTTGGCTGCTGAGCTCAGATGAGTCACTGGAACTGAGAGCACCCAATGTACAACTTAAGTGATCCACACCTACTAACGGTCTCAAATGCACAAGAGCATGACTTCAAGTAACGTAGGAAGTGTTAGCCACGGGTAATGTTTGTGGTGTTGATGGTGAAAGATTCCTTAGGGATCAAGACTGAAGCAGCCAGCTCAAGTGAGGAGAACTAATGAATAGGAGAAACGCCTTGGAAAGTGCAGTGCGGATAATGTGGGGTCTTTAGTTTAGACACTGCACTGTCACACAGAGAAGCCACGACTGGGGGTCTGAAGACTGAGAATCAAGCCGCAATTCTGTCACCAATATATTGTGACCTCAGTCATTCCAACCGTATAGTGGCCTGTACAGATCTAAACTATGGTGTCCTTTATATAACCACTCTGCTCATCTGTACTATGAGACAAAAACTGTACTTCATCCCTTTAAAACATTGTTTTCTTCCTATGAAGATTCCTTTGTATAGTGCAGCAGTGGGGGAGGGGTGTCACTACATTGGCTTTTACCACAAATCGCCATTTTCCACCGGGTCACTGGGCAGAATTCGCACTGAAGCTGTCGTCCTGCATACCATCGTCCATTAAAAAGAGAAAAAGCTGCTTGACAGTCTTCTTCCCTTGGAAGCAAAAATCAAAGGTTGTGCTTTTAATTCTCATAGGTAGAGCAAACCTATTCTGAATTAGCCCTCTTGTCCATTTACTGTAGGGCTACCAACTTCAGGTCTTGTACTGCCTAGGAAGTCTTCAGAGTACTCAGGTTCCCACAGCCTAGTTTATTCAGGGACCTTTGTCATTAACCCCCTGAAAGGTTTGGTCATAAGGAAAGTGGCTGGTGTCAAAGCTTCTTAATCTGCAAGATTAGACCATTAAATCTGCAGAACACTCGCTTCTCAGCTAGGACTGCTATTCTTATTACAATGGTTAATTAAAACCATCAGCCATGGTACCTCTTAGAGAAATGAGAATACATCCAGGAATGATACAGGAACTACATTGCTAGCTGGTCAAATGCAGACTATTTGGAGTTTTAACCCCTTGTACCTTAGGTATTTTCGACTCTATTCTAATTAGCCCCTTTTCACTTTGTATTTTAGTTGTGAGAATTATAAAATATATATAAAACCATATTTATAAAAGAATCAAAACTACTTAAGTATACAAAAAATGAAAAAGTATTTTCAAAACTTGGCTATTTCACCATAAGCTCTTCATATTGACATTTTGAAAAGTACCATGTATAGGGAAGCTATATATTCAGCAACATCAAAAGAACATAATACCATAACTATGATGAAACATCAAGATGCATGATGTTTATAATACTTACGACTGGTACTGAACATACACATTGCCGCGCAGATGAGGTTCCAAGTTGCAGCTGACCTAAGGAACAAAGAATGATGTTAACAAAATAAAGTTTCCAAAAGAAGCCAACTATCAAATGCATCTTGTCCAAGCTTAGCCCCTCGGAAGAGTCCACGTAGACTAACACATTCGCTTATCAACTCAAGGCATATCTAAGCACCTAACAACATTGCAGACCTTATCAACTCAAGGCATATCTAAACACCTAACAACATTGATGAGACCTTAACTGCCTCATCTCCACTGAGCCTTGTCTGTCATTTTTAAACCCTAAAAGTACGAAATGCTTTATAGATATATAAAAACAGAGTACCGGAAACATGGTTCCGCAGTTAAAAGCATTTGTTAGGTGGGGGCATGGGATGTTTCTGTCTGGAATACATATGTATATTATATGTGTAGATTTCTAAGACAAATGTACACATTTAGGCATACATAAATTATGTATGTGCCAGATAGGGAAAATACATCGTATACACAAATATATAAATATATACTAACCAAAATGGTATATATAATAATTATACATACTGATTCAGGTGAGTCCAATATATAGCCTCCTGTGAGCCACATGTTGACAGTTATGAACGTGGAAAAACACAAAAATCACAGTTCAATAAATCCTTTTGTTTTTGTTTTGTAACTCGATTGCAGTTCTCAGGCATGAACTCTGTAGATGACATTATGTCACAATGTCAAAGGTCTAGACACACTTGCTGGTACTGGTTTGTACCTTTGAAATTTTTTAACTTTGTTTTTGAGACAGGGTCTCTACATAATCCTGGCTGTCCTGAAACTTACTATGGAGACCAGGCTGGTCTCAAATTGACAGAGATCTACCTGCCTCTGCCTCTCAAGTGCTGGGATTAAAGGCAAGCTCCACCATGCCTAGCTCTACATTTTTTATATAGATGGTATTTTTATTCTTTTTCAAAGTATCAAAACAAGCTTAATGATTCAACTACTGTATACTAGCTATATCAAATCACATTTCTGAATCTACTCATGACTATGCAAAGTGCTTCCACTCTCCCCCTCACAAAGTTGTCTCTGTAGGTATAAAACCTCTACAGTCTTCGTCAACAAAAGCATGCTAATTTATAGATCCCTAATTCGCTAGGCAGTGCACAAGCTGCTCTGAGATGCAGCTGTACTAAGTCCTCTGCCCAATCGTGAAATTAATACAATTTATACCATGCAGGTGTGAAGAATATCTCATTTTCATGTGTTGCCCCTACTATAAGTACGGTTAAACAATTGATCATTGCCTTCAATTGTATAAAATGATATATAATCCTACCATGCCGGATGGTGGTGCATGCCTTTAATCCCAGCACTTGGGATGCAAACGCAGTTGAATCTCTGAGTTTTGAGGCCAGTCTGGTCTACATAGATAGTTCCAGAACAGCCAAGGCTATACAAAGAAACCCTGTTTTAAAAAAAACAGAAAAACAAAACAAAAATTCCTACTAGTGTTTAGCTTTTATCTTCATAATGAAGCTACAATGTTTTGTTTCAGGGTGTTGTCATTAGAACATCCAAAGGGAGACAAGACTCCTACTCGATTTGTAACACCATCTTTAGAAAGAAGAATAAAGGGCCTTAGGAGTCTATGTCAACCATGTCTAGGGATCTTAAAATTTACTTAATCTAGTCAGGCTTGGTGGCACATGCCTAAAATCCCAGTAATAGCAAAGTGGAGGCAGGTCAAGACCAGCCTGAGCTGCAAAAATAAAAAGTGGTACAGCACTGTTGCCCAGCATGTACAAGATCCTAGGTTCAATCCTCAGAGCCATGTAATGACAATATTAATAATTTAGTTCCATGGTTTCCAAAGAGCCATTGATTTTCCATAATGAATTTGATGTTCTGATCATTTCTGTACCACAAATTTCCTAAACAAGTTTCTTTTCATTTGTAACAGTCAATGGGATTAGTATGACCCCTATCATCCTGTTTGCTTTCGAGAAAAAAAAGTTATGGTGAGCGGATGCAGCCTGTTACACGTAATAACGCAACTTCCAGGACATTGAGCCTATAATTCGTGATCCTAGAGAAGCTAAATAAGAAGGTGAACCCAAAGAAAAACATACAGTCATCCTCCTGGATATTAACCTTCATCAGGCGATGAAAGGAGACAGAGACAGAGTCCCACATTGGAGCACCGGACTGAAATCCCAAGGCCCAAATCAGGAGCAGAAGGAGAGCACGAGCAAGGAACTCAGGACTGCGAGGGGTGCACCCACACACTAAGAGAATGGGGATGATCTTTCGGGAACTCACCAAGGCCAGCTGGACTGGGTCTGAATAAGCATGGGATAAAACCAGACTCACTGAACATAGCAGACAATAAGGACTACTGAGAAGTCAAGAACAATGGCACTGGGTTTTGATCCTACTGCACGTACCGGCTTTGTGGGAGCCTAAGCAGTTTGGATGCTCACCTTACTAGACCTGGAAGGAGGTGGGAGTCCTTGGACTTCCCACAGGGCAGGGAACCCTGACTGCTCTTAGGGCTGATGAAGGAGGGGGACTTGATTGGGGGAGGGGGAGGGAAATGGGAGGCGGTGGCGGGGAGGAAGCAGAAATCTTTAATAAATAAAAATAAAGAATTAAAATATTAAAAATAAAAATAAAAGAAACAGCATAAGAAAAAGTCACCTAAAGATCAAAAATTCACAGAGAATCTGCAAACTCTGCTATTGTATTGTCTTTGATTGTTTGACTGCTGAGGAAGGAGCAACAGCTGCTAAAAGACATTTGATTATAAATGCTGCTGGATTAATCCAAAAAAAAATAAATAACGCAACTTCCACTAACCTCCCTGAAACCCACTAGCCTACCCCACTGTGCTAGGGACAGAACCCAGAGCCTTATACATGCTAGGTAAGCACTCTATGACTGAGCTACCAATCTGAAGTTCTGAATACAATTTCACCATTACCACTTCACAGAAGCAGTAAGATCCAGAGGGCCGTATGAGAAACCACTGCTGTAAGCCAATCTCACTGTTGAGAGGCACACAGAGATAAAAAGACATCTGAAGAGCAAACAAACTTGTTTCCACGTGAAACGCGGCAGACGTGACCACACACTTCCATTTCAGTGGGTATCGTTTGCTCTTAGTGGGCACATGCCACAGAAATAAAAGTTTAGAGAAAAAGTTTAACTTGTTTTACACTTCTATTTGTATGTGCATGCTGTGCTCATGTGTGAATGTGCAGGGCAGAGGAGAGTCTGCAAGAAGCAGTTCTCTCTTTCCACCATGTGGCTCTCGGAGACTGAATTCGGGTTATCAGGCCTGGTGGCAAGTGCCTTTATTCGCTGAGTCATCTTGCCAGCTCCAGAGGAAAACACATTTCTTTTAACTAATTTAAATTTAATTAAAAAAAAAAGCCTACACTCCTCCCCCGTTTAATCCCCCTATTCTAGTTGCCCTTTTTCTCTTTATAACACTATGTTTTATTTCCCCTTATTTGGAACACAAATTTTAAAGAATGTATTTTCAATCTGTAAATTGTAATCTCAGATTTCTTATGTTTATGACGCTTTATTATTCCAACTCTATACCTCATTTCTGTAGTTGTTTTGTTTTGTTTTTTGTTTAGTTTTTTTGAGATAGGGTTTCTGTGTTGCTTTGGAGCCTGTCCTGGAACTAGTTCTTACAGACCAGGCTGGTCTCGAACTCAGAGATCCGCCTGCCTCTGCTTCCTGGGTGCTGGGATTAAAGGCGTGCACCACCACTGCCCAGCTTAAACCTCATTTCTGACAGCAAGAAAAAAATCCTACAGCTTTATTCCTACTTTTCTCCAAAACAAGGGACATTTCCTTTGTCCTTATATAACATAGTCATTCAGGTTCAGATATGATCAAATCAAGATAAGCAGGAGGCCTATGCATTGGGGTTCCCTCATAGTGTCCCAGGAAGAGCAGCAGCCAGACCTCACCTTACTGAGTGAAACTGAATGACAGTGTATATAACATTGTGCTAGGTGAGGCACTGAAAGGAGAGGAAGGGAACCATGTCCATTGCAGACAGCAGCTAAGTGAAGGCTTGCATGGCTAGGTAAGCAGGCCTGACAATCAAGTCAAACTGCTGGACAGAGTTACATCACAAAGGCACTGAAGAAGGGTCCTTTCCGACCCAGACTCTACCATTCCAACAACGTGCTAGCACAGGTGAATGACTTCCTGTGGTATTTACATGGCATTGGCCAGAGTGGGGTGAAAGGGAAGAGACTAGAGTGGCATTTACAAACTGCTGGCATGCTCAGCCCCAGGCCAGGCATATATTGGCACATGACTCCAGCCAGGCTAACAGCCTGAGCCCTAGCTCTGCTCTGTATTATAGGATATTTTATGGGAAGGTGTGCCTGGCCCCTTCCCAACCTGTGCGCACCTTAAACTGAACCACTTTTCCCACGTTCTTGAACTCTGGCAAGACATCGTGGTAGAAGTCTAGGAACTGCTGGTAGGTCTCTTCCTCACTGTATTCCAGGCTTGAATCGGGGTCATAGTCATCCCTCCTGCACTGTTCCATTCCAAATGTTGTAAACATGCTCTTAATAAGCAAGGTGGGACTTGACGTGGGGAAGTTGTGTTTACGTGAACACCTGCGGAAGAAAGCAAGCAAATTCACTTGTCCAATAACTAACAGTCACATTAAAAACTTACCATAAACTCTGAGATCAAGAATCAAGTAACGTGGTTGTTCAGACTCAACTGTGAGATAATGAACACTGCTTGGATATCCAGTTACAGCACCCAAGAAAACTGTCCTAAGACTGTTTCTCACTGAAATAAAAGATTGAGAATGGTTTCTAAGGTCATATGCCATTCAGGAGCCTTTGACTATATTCGGAACAATTTCTCCATGGTGAACCATAGGAAAAGGAGGTCCAATAGTGTAACAGACTGCAGTGACGGGAATCAGAAGCTGCATGGGAGACTCAAGGTGAGAGTTAGCAATATGATTTTGCTTGTACACAATTTTCAACTGATTTACATACTTAGGGAATACAGTAACCTGGACCAGTGAGGCAGCTCGGTAGGTAAAAATACTTGTTGCATAAAGCCTGATGATCTGGATCTGATCCCTGGATCTACTTATCCTCCCTCCTCCCTCTGTCTCTGCCTCACACACACACAAAATAGTAATAATAATTAAAACATTGTTTAAACTGGGCAGTTTTAATCCCAACACTCAGGAAGCAGAGGTAGGCAAATCTCTGTGAGTTCTACGACAACTTATTCTGCATAGCAAGATGATCCAGCCTCTCCACCAAAGGGAAGCACTACAGTCTATCTGTATGAAAGGACAGCACTGACTTTCATAACCACTAGCTATGCAGTTCTATGCACCTCAGCACTTGACAATGCAAATAACTATGTTGTTCTCACACTCTGACAGTGTGATGGTAAAATCTCATGTGCCTTATGACAATGGTAAGAAGCAGTCACAAACTAATCTGACTACAGCCTGAATTTTTTTGAACGACTATCAGAGATGAAATCTGACAGGCCACTTCCTTTTCCACAAGGGATTATCTGTCCAGCATTCATAAAAATATTTAATACACCTATCCTCTCACATCCAACAGGGGAATCCTAAATCTGGCTTCCACGGGCCTTAAATCTCAAGGAAATTAGAGACACATCACAAACCTTAAAGGCAGCTTGGCTCAACTACCCATGCGAATGTGAACTAAAGTCGGGGCTCATTCATCTCCGGAAGGCCATCTGTCCAGCATCTTGCTTTAGTAGGAGTGGTTTTATGTAGATCATTATTTATTTACTGTGTGAAAGTTACAGCAACACTAATAGGAGTCCGTTATCTCCTTTCACGACGTAGATCCAGAGATCGACTTAAGGTCCCCAGGCTTGGCAGCAAGCACCTTGACCCACTGAGCCATCTCACTGGCTCATAAGCAGATCATGGTTTACTATTGCTTTTTGAGACTGAATTTAGAAAAAAAAAAAATGTTCCTAAGGTACCAAAGGGAGGGCAGCCTCCTTCCCTCAGTTCCGCAGATCTGCAAAAGGAGCCTTTCTACCTCTTACCAGACTCTGAACCCTTTCCCAGATATTCTGGCCATTCACAATTCCAGCCATCAAATCCAGTATCTAAAGGCTCCTCAAAACTAGAGTTACCCTAGCCTCTGAAATCCCGATTCACTCAATTTGAGGTGAGACAGACTGATTTTGTTAACCCTTTTTCCTTTTTAACTTGATTTCATTATGTGTCCAGGGTTGAGAACTACTATTCTCTTTTAATTTTAAAAAGATTTTAACATTATTTATGTGTACTTGTGGGGGGTATGCATGAGTACAGGTGCCTGCTGAGGTCAAAGAACAGTGTCAGATCCCCTGGAGCTTGAGTCCTAAGACACTGATGTGGGCTGTGGGAACTGAACTCGGGTCCTCGGAAAAAGCAGTACCTGTTCTTAACTTCCAAGCCATCTCTCCAGCCCAAAACTATTATTCTTGAAAACTAAAAGATAAATGGGACACAGTGGCACACAATTGTAATCTCAGCAGTTAGGAGGTGGCGGCAGGATGAGCAGTAGTCCAAAACCAGTCTTAGCTACAAAGAGTGTTCAAAGCCAGCCTGGGCTCTATGAGACTATCTCAAAAAACCAAATGATTACTGGGTGTGGTGGCACATACACAGGAAAACCTAAAAAATAAAAATAAATAAAAGCCTGGCAGTGGTGGTGCACGCCTTTTATCCCAGTACTTGGGAGGCAGAGGCAGGTGGATCTCTGTGAGTTCAAGGCCAGCCTGGTCTACAAGAGTTAGTTCCAGGTCAGGCTCCAAAGCTACAGAGAAAACCCTGTCTCGAAAAACCAAAAAAGGAAAGACAAAGATTAAGATTATACCTTTTCTTCCACAGAACAGGTATACAGAAACTAGACTATGCCTCAGACAGAGTTGCTTACTGTTAGAAAGTATTTGCTGCTTCTTCTTCTTCTTCTTCTCCTTCTCCTCCTCCTCCTCCTCCTCCTCCTCCTCCTTCTTCTTCTTTTTTTTCGGTTTTTCAAGACAAGAGTTTCTCTGTGTAGCCCTGGAACTAGCTCTTGTAGACCAGGCTGGCCTCAAACTCACAGAGATCTGCCTGCCTCTGCCTCCCAAGTGCTGGGATTAAAGGTGTGTGCCACCATCGCCCAGCTTGCTTACTTTGAATTATGTAGTCATCATCATTACCTGGCATATAGTAGGCTTCAACTATGTGCTAAATGACTAAAGACATCAATACTTCCATGTGTCTTATCATAAAAAATAAAAAGTAAGAGGGCAGGAAACATAAATACATCAGAAAATGGCAACAGTAACAACAAAAAATATGAACAATGAAAATTCATGAGCCATGCAGGCATCCCTATGTGTTCCCCATGCCCATCCCATTTAAGGAGTCTCAGTGTCCTCAAAAAGCTATGTTTCATCTTCATTTCATATGAAGAAATGAGGATGTAAAGCTTAACTTTCCCACTGGCCCCAAATGCCAGTATTTGAACCCAAAGGGTCTGTTCATGTTGACAATGACCGTGAAGTCTATTTACTACAACCCTACCTTTCACACATGTCCCTAAACACACGCCCAACTGGAGAAGACTACCTGAGGCCCAGTTTATCCTTGAAAAGATATTTCTGGCTACTCTAATCACTTCCAACATGTAATTTTCCCCATCCAAGTTGTCCTCTGAGGACTCATGGAAGTTGGTTTCTCATAGAAGAAACCAAGAAGTAAACAGTCTTCCTTAAGTCTCACTGGGCATATAAGCCATACTTAAAAGGCAGGCCCCACGTCCACCAGTAGATGGTTAACACAAAACAAACTCAGTAGTATTTTGGAAGTTTTTTTTTTCTTTTTGTCTCATAATGCTTTGTCTAGGCATCTTTTACTATGCAGGCCTTTTGCTTATATATTATGGTTTCTGGTTTTGTGTTTTTATAGGATTTCTGTGCATGAGAATGTGTATCTCTATATCTGTATCTGCTTTTTTCCCCTCTGGCTCTTTTTTTTCTGTTATTTTGTACTATTCTGGTTTGTTGTTATTTACTTTTTAGATGTCTGTCTGTTTTCTAATGAGAGAAAGAAAGGGTGTAGATTCTGGTGAGTGAAGAGGTAGGGAAAGATCCAGGAGGATCTGGGGGAGGAAAAGTCATGATCAGAATGTTATTATATAAAGAAAATCTTGTTTTCAATTTAAAAAAAGGAAAAGAAAAAGGTCTTCCTATGGCTGTGGAATACAAAGGATCCACTCTGTTAAACCTATCAAGTAGGCAGGGCAAGGAGGCACCACATACCTTATGGAGAACATTTCACGCTGAAGCCTATGCCTCTTCCAAAACTCCGACACTTTCCATCATTTCATTCTGACACAAAGCAAAATCCATTACCTATCGCCAAATCTGCAAGCTCCCGTTTTAGTGTAGAATGGACAATTGGCTCGATCTTTCTCCAGTACTCTTACATCCGTGGGCGGTTCTGGGTTCTGCCAGGTGCCACCATTCTCCAACTGTTAAAAATAATCATGACTTAACTGATGATGTAAAAGCCCATCAAAGACTTGTTTGTCCAAATAGTCAAATATTTTAATCAAGAAGAAAAATGCTTTCATATATAAACATGTATAGTTAAATTACAATAAAATCTTAATGGCAATTGTTAGAAACATGAGCTATACTTCTTTCTTGGCTCCCAGTCATTTTCCTTGATTGGGGGTTACTTAATGTTACTAGATACAGTCATGAAGGTCTTCTTTCTATCCATCTATTCTGAAAGGGCCCATGGTCATAAGGAGCCACCAGAGAGAAGTACAATTACTTTGAATCAAGGTGTGTAAACCAACCATTTGGGGTCGGTAGTATGTGATTTAACTTACATACATTTTTAGAACTTAATACAAGTATAGCCCATGGGGTGATGCAATACCATCATCAATCGTCTTCTATTGTTATATAACTGCAAGGTTACAAAAGTGATTCTAGGTATACAGAAGTAATCCAAACAAAATACCACAAAACTCATGTTTTTGGAACTATTATTGTTCCTAATGAAATATCAATTGATCTCAAAATCTTTAAGGTGGTGTCTCTCCATGTAGCCCAGGCTAGCCTCAAACTTGTCATTCTCCTGCTTCAGCCTCCCCAGGGGTAGATGACTGGAACGTGCACCTCTACCTATCTCAAAGTCTTAATGAAAGGTTGTGAAAATACCTCATTTTCAGCCTGATCCAGCATCTTCTGCACAGCTTCCTATAAGTGGTGCAAACATAGAACTAATGAAAACCAGGATGTCAGGTAAGTCATGTCCGGTTTCTCTAGTTATGAATCTCATATATGACAACCCACACATGAACACACATACAAAAGGCTTCTGATTCTGATTTCCTTTCTAAGCATATATCGCCCTAAAAAGCTTTCAAAAGATATATAGCTTAGAATTTTTATTCAAATACAAAATTTGAATAGAGCACATTGCAAATATTTAAGTCATAATAGCTTCAGTAACATATCTGTACATAAATACCAAGTTCTAGCTCTTGAGATATCAATGACTATATTTTAAAAGTTAGGTTAAACATCACAATTATTTAACAGAAGCAAAAATATGACATGGTGAGTAGTATTAGGATTTAAGAGAAATCTCAAACCTTTAGTAAGATAAAGGAAGTCCAACGAGGTAGCAATAAATCTCTAAGTAGTTGGATTTAAATACATATAGTCAGGTACCTTAGTGCCTTAAAACCATATATACAACTGTGTTTAGCTGCTTACTTGGTAAGTCTGCCTGGTCCTGGCAACTTAAAAGTCATTGAAGCAGTCAAGTATGGTGGCACAGGCCTTTGATTCTAGCCATGAGAGGCAGAGGCCGCTGAAGCTCAGGGTTCTATGCCAGCCTGGTCTACAGAGTGAGTTCCAGAATGGTCGGGGCTACAAAGAGAAACTCTATCTCGAAAAACCAAACCACGCCAATCAACAACAAAAAAAAACCAAGAAGAACAAACCAAGTCATCATAGTTGAATGTGATCAAAACAGGTTCTTTTGGCTTTGGTTTGGCTGAGGGTTGGAAATCAAACTCAAGGCTTTACTTTCGTCAGTAAGTCCCTCAACAGACCTCTAGATTTCCACCTATGCACCCTCATCCTCCAAACCTAAACATCCCCAGTCATTGGCACTGCCATTTTCCCATTTGTTTAGAAAAACAAACAAAAACGACACCTAAAACATGACTTCTGCTCCTTTTCCTTCTCCCTGTCATGCATTTTGCCATCTAGTCAGCCCTGTTAACTATGTGCGCGTCTGTCCGAAGCTCGGTTCTCATTGGAGCCACCGTTATCTCCGGCCCACTGTAACCGGTCATCCTATTTCCTCTTTGGCCCCTGTTCTTTGTAGAGAAATTGGGGTGTTCTGTTGGAGATGACATTACTAACAGGATGAAGTCACCCCTTGTTTAAAAGCCCTCATCATAGTATGGTAAATAAAACCTAACTTTTAAATCTAAGAGGCTCGTGATCCTCCTGCCTCCGCCTCCTTCAGCAAATCCCAAAGGGGGGTGACACCAACACAGTAACCTGGGCTCAAATAACCTGGGCACAGAGACTGACCCGGCAAGCACGGGGCCTGCTTGGGTCTTCACCAGGACTTCTGCGCCATGTTATGGATGTTAGCTTGGTGTTTTTGTGGGACTGCCAACAGTGGGAGCCGGTGTACCTCTGACTCTTTTGCCTGCTCCTAGGACTCTCTTCCACCTACTGGGTTGCCTTGTCCAGCCTGGATGAGGGCTTTTGCCTTGTCTTATTGTATCTTGTTTTGCCCTCTTTGACTCTTGTCTCTTGGAGGCCTGTTCTTCCTGTTCTTCTCTGAAGAGGAAACAGAAGGGTCTGGGGAGAGGGGGAGTAAAGGGAGGGGAGACTGGTCTAGTTGTATTGAGAGAAGAATTTGTTTTTAATTTTAAAAAAACCTAAGAGGCCCTGCATGATCTGCCCCTTCTGATCCTCTCTACTTTCTCCTAGGGCTCACCCAGTCTCCTGTGCTCTCTTAAGTTTCAGGTGCCCCCAGGTTTCTTCCTCCCATTATCCCTACACTCGAGTGCTAATGATCTCAAACACCACTTCCACAGAGATTTCCTTGGCCAGGTAATCCAAGTAAGTATCTTGACCCCCATTATTCCACTATCCTTTCTTTCTTTACAGAGCCTACTGTTCTTAAAATGTGTTTTGCTGACCGCCCTCTGCTCCTCCCATCTAGAAAAGGTCACTCTAGGAGAGCCAAGACTGTGCTTTTCACTGACTGTCTCTGTCCACCCATGCAGTGTCCGGCACGCAAAGAAACACACATGGCACATTCCTTTATATGTGCTTTATATATGGATTTCATTTTACCCATTTCTTAACCAGGCTCCCTTTAAAACAAAAGCATTTAGAAGAAGCCTTAGCTTTTAACTGATCCATGAAAGTTGAAGAATATTCTACTGTTAAAACAGGACTTGGTTCATCTCTGTAAAGTACTGACAATCTAAACAATTGTGTCCCTAACATCCCCATCTGGATATTGCCTCATCTGGAAGGCAGTGCCCAAACAAGGGTGCCAACACCCTGTACTGCTATCTTTCCATGACACGTATATATATCTCTTCCCATTCTAAGATGAGTGACTACGGAATATCATGCCATTCAAATTTGGTGATGCTAAAGAAAAAAAGGAATAAAGAATATCCTCAAGAATCAGTCAAGGCAAGATGAGCCGTGTTATATTTGAAAGAAATACACTGTTGAAGGCCAGCAGGAAAACAAACCCATAAAATGTACACAAGATATGCAAATACAATACAGAATTTCCTTTTTTGTAAGCAATAGTGGGGGTTATTAAGGAAAGGTTTTTAACAAAGATTTAAGCATAAGCATTAAGAGAAACATGTAAGAAAAGGACAGTAGCATTATGTCCTAGAGTGCGCACAGGTTTCTCAAACAGAAGGTCCCTTGGAATTTCTTAAATGACTGCCATTTGCTTTGACAACAAAGTTAGATAGAACAGCAGATGCAATGACAAAGCTATTTAATTCCTTAATGTCTAACATCCTGATTCTATTAAACTAACTCTTGCTGAGATGCCATTAGCTGTTAGGTTGCATATGAGTTAAGAAAGCATGCAAACTAGTCAAGATACTGTTCTTCTGTGAAGAAGTCAACACATATACAACAGAATCATAGAGAAGTTAACACTTGCTACAGCACGGTACAGAGTGTAGAGCAGGGCCAGATGCCCGGTTTACAGAAACAGTTTACTAGAACACAGCCACATCCATTCATATACATACTATTTCTGTCTGCTTTAGGGTGCACTGGCAGAGCTGGATGTCCACAGAACCAGACAGGCATCACAGCTAAAACATTGACTAGCTGCCCCTTGGGGAAAATGTTTACCCATTTCCAACATAAAAGGTAAGGTAACGTGGGTAAAGGAATCTGCCATTGCACGACCTAAAGAAGAGAAACATATGGGAGCTAGTCTAGAGTATTCCTAACAAAAACTGACACTTTCCAAATGAACAGAGCACAAGCAAAAATTAAAACCAAACCCCAGGCCTGACATGCCCACTGCTGATTCTGCAAGCCCATCACATGCACACGTGCACCCTAAGAAGATACGCAGGGCTCTATCCTCCCACGATAGAAGTCACCTCTCTTTCTCTCTTCTCCTGCTGTCTCTGCTCCTCTTCCTCTCGTTCTTTTCTCTGCTGCTCTTCCCATTCTGCTTTTAACTTTCTCTTTAAAGGAAAAAAAGAGAAAGTCATTTTTTAACTCATGCTTAAAAACACATAGCTTACAGAGTAAATGGCTGAAAATTTTTAGAAACAGTGGTCATTGAAAAAGAGACAATATCAGTTTTTTTCTAAATGTTAACACATGTAGCTCCGTTTTTGTTTACACGATTTTGAGGCCAGAGCCCAAGGCCATGCACATGCTGGGCTAGAGCTCTGCCACAGAGTTATATCCCCAACTACAAGAAAACAACTTCCTTTTTTCTTTTTTCTTTTTGATTTGTTTTGGTTTGGTTTGGTTTTGCTTTGTTTCAAGACAGGGTTTCTCTGTTTAACAACCCTACCTGTCCTGGAACTAGCTCTTATAGACCAGGCTGGCCTCGAACTCACAGAGATCCGCCTGCCTCTGCCTCCCAAGTGCTGGGATTAAAGGCGTGTGCTGGAGATTTTATTTGTGTGTGTGTCCCTGTGAACATATGTGCATGTGAGGGTACACATGCAGCAGCCAAAACAGAGCACGGAATCCCCTGGAGCTCAACTTAAGACAGTTAGTTGTGAGCCACCACATGGGTGGTGAAACAAACCCAGGTCCTCTGGAAGAGCAGCCAGTGAGGGCCCTTAACCACTGAGCCATCTCTCCAGCCCCATAAATAACAACTCTAATGTGTATTGGTGTCATGCCTGCATGTATCTGCACCATGTGCATGCCTGGTGCCCCAAAGTCCAGAAGATCCCCCAGAACTGGACTTCTGGATGGTTGTGAGCCACCTTGAGGGTGCTGGAAATCCAACCCAAGTCGTTTAGAAGAACCAGTGCTCTCAACAACTGAGCCATCTGTCCTAATAAACAGCTCTTTACGAGACTTACTTCAGTTAAGTACTTACTCAGTTAGCGGCTATTTAATACTCTACCTCTTGTTCTTCTTTCCGTTTTCGAGCTGCCTCTTCTTTTTTCTTCTTTGCGCGGAATTCCTCTTGTGCCTTCTCTTCCCTCCGTAACCATTCTTCATGCAGTCTTTGCCTGTTAATATAAAGATGTAGTCAGTAAAAACAATTGGAATTTCTAGAATGTATCAAAGACAGAAAACCAAAATACAACATGAAAATCTTAAGGTATTTTCTGTAAAGCAGTGAGGAGGCATGGCCTTTGGGAAAGCAACTATCTTCCTGGAGAGAAATAAGTGACAATTACTATTCCCTTTCAATAGCATTTATGGCTGTGACATCTTTTCTTCCTGTAAGAAAGTAACAGTGACTTTATCTCAGGAAAACATCTCAAAGCAACATCTATATGGATTTCCACATTCATATGGTATTATTCTTCCTGGTCTATGCTTTCTTTGCCCACTACCATTACTAATTCCTCCTCCTCTTTTTATTTTTATGTTTGTTTTGGTTTTTTTGAGACAGAGTCTCTCTATGTAGCCCTGGCAGTCCTAGAACTCACTATGTAGACCACGCTGGCCTGAGACTCAACGATTTGCCGGCCTCTGTCTCCTCAGTGCTAAAATTAAAGGTGTTCACCACAACTGGCTAAATCTACATTTACTAATTTACTTTTATAACTTTTCAACTTGTCTTAAAACTTTCATTTGTATGTGTATGAACATTTGCTGGCATCTAAAGATCAGTATCACATGCATGCCTGAGGGGCCAAAAGAAAGCATCAGATACCCTGGAACGGAAATTACAGATGACTGTGTGCCAGTGGATGCTGGGAACAAACCTGAGTCAAAGTAAGTGCTCTGACTCACTGAGTCTTCTCTCCAGCTCCCTTAAAACTTTTAAGACATGCTCACAACTCATAGTGGCACTTACCCCCCTCCCCAGCACTTTAAAGAGTCGAAGGCAAATCACAGGAATCCCTTAACTCTATGGAATAGAAACTCAACGGTTATAGAGAAAGATGCCAGGATTTTTAACACTGTAACGATGAAACTGACTTTTTAAAGGCACAGAATAGCCAGAAGGTACATGTCGATGATCCTAACAACTGAGAGGCTGAAACAGGATTACAAATTCTAGGCTAATTTGGGCTTACATAGCGAGACCCTAGCCCCCCATAAAACAAACAACACCCTTTCCCCCAAAAAGATAATGTTACCATAAATTGATACGTCCCAGACATTCAAGAGCACAAGCTTCTCATTTAAAATCTTCATTGTCAATGTGAGTAGATTTGGAATCATCTAGGAAATGCTGCTCTGGGCATACCTGTGAGGGAGTTCCCGGGAGTATTAACTGAGAAGGGAAGACTCACCCTAAGTATGAACCCATCTTATAGACTGCGGTTCCTGGCTGAGTATGAACCCCTATCTTATAGACTGCGGTTCCTGGCTAATAAGGGAAAGAGGAAAAAAGGTAGAGTGCTCACTCCCTGACTAAAAGAGACAACTGGAGCCAGGTTGTGATGGCGTATGCCTTTAATCTCAGCACTTGGGCAACAGAGGTTACCCTGATCTACAGAGTAGCCAGTTCCAAGACAGCCAGGGCTACACAGTGAAACCCTGTCTTGAAAAAACAAAAACTATAAAAATAAAAATAAGAAAAAATAGACAATTGGAACAGCTGTTTCTCATTCCTACCGCCACAGCAAGAGCAGTTACCATACCTTCCCCAGTCTGATGAACTACAGAGGACTATAGATTATGAATAAAGAATTATACTACATTCATATAACACACAGTGTTATTAGAATTAGGTTTTTGTGTCAACACTAAAATATAAATATGTTTACTTACCAATTAGAAAAGCAATGAAAGTTGGGTAGTGGCGGCACATGTTTTTAATCCTACCACTTAGGAGGCAGAGGCAGGAGGATCTCTGTGACTCTGTAGCCAGTGTGGTCTACAAAGTGAGTCTGAGGACAGCCAGGGCTGTTAAACAGAGAAACACTGTCTCGAAAAACAAAAAGAAAAGAAAAGCAGAGCAATGACTAATACTTCCACTAAAATCAAACCAAAAAACAAAAACAAAACAAAAAACAAAAACAAAACAAAACAAAAAAACAGTATGATGGCAAGAGCCAGTAATTTCAGCATTCGGGAGGCTAAGGCAGGAAGGGGAGACCAGCCTGGAAAAGAATAACAAAATAGAAAGAAAGGGAAAAAAGACAAAAAAACATCTAATTTTAGCCTGTCAGCTAGAGATTTCGTTTATAAGAGGTATTTTTTACAGAATTTTATACAGAAAACCTTTTCTAGCTGGTAAAGATGGATAATTACAATAACCCAACAGTTGACTTTAAGTGTTTCAGTTAGTCCTGACCTCTCTTCCTCCATCAGCCTTTCTTCTTCCAATCGTTTTTCTTCAGCAATAGGATCTTCTTCCTCCTCGTTCTGTGCCAATTCTGTAGAAATTCACGTTTTATTAAACTGAGTCTTTATTCATGGAAAATGCATAAATCTCTAACCTTTACGATGACGGTAAAAACCTAAAATTAAGGCAGTACCATGCACCTTTTATCCCAGCACTCAGGAGGCAGAAGCAAACAGGTGTCTGAATTTGAGGCCAGCTTCATCTACACAGTAAGTTCCAGGGTTACAGATCCTACCTCCAAAATGTTTTAAAAATACTTAAAAGGGACAGTATTTTCATACTGGGAATGGACCCTTCTTTCTCTGGAAGAACAGTCAGCGGTTTTTTTTTTTTTTTTAAAAAAAGAAACAAAACTTTTGTCCTTTCATACCTAACCCTCCTTTCAATCCTCCCAGTCCCTCCCCTGCACCTCCCCTCCCTCCCTCCAATCCTCCCAGTCCCTCCCCTGCACCTCCCCTCCCTCCCTCCCTCCCTCCCTCCCTCCCTCCCTCCCTCCCTCCCTCCAATCCTCCCAGTCCCTCCCCTGCACCTCCCCTCCCTCCCTCCAATCCTCCCAGTCCCTTCCCTGCACCTCCCCTCTTCACCAGATCAACTCCTGAGTTCCTTCAATTAAAAAAGAGCAGGCCTCCCAGGGATAGCCACCAAACAAGAGAGGACTTTTCTGTGTAGGCCAGGCTGGTCTCAAATTCAGAGATCTGTTGGGGAAGGCTGCTTGTTCATTTCCTGGCCGCCCAGACCCCCGAAATAATTACACAGAAATCTGTATTAATTGCTATACTGTTTGGCTAATACCTTAAGCATATTTCTGGCTAACTCTTATATCTTATATTAACCCATTTCTATTAATCTGTGTATTACCAAGTGGCTGTGGCTTATTGGCAAGGTTCCAGTGCCTATATATCCTGCAGGCGGTTATATGGATTCCCTCTGACTCCGCCCACTCTCTCTATATATCTTTTCCAGCCTGGCTATATTCTGTTAAGCCACTGGCCGGAAGCAGATTCTTTTATTCACTAACCATAAAAGCAATACATATACAGAAGAACTGCCCACACCAGAGATCCCCCTGCCTCTGCTCTCAAGTGCTGGGATTAAAAGCATGCAGCACTAGCTGTAGTCAGTGTTCTTAACCATCACTCCAGCCCCACGTTACTTTTTTAAATCAGTGGTTCCATAATGATACTCAGGCTGTGCAAAGAGTTCAGAAAAAAAAACTACTTAACCATTTGGCAAATTTATATGAAGCATGAATATTTAAATGTCCTATTTTTTTCAACTTCTGTACATTGTTATATTTTCAAAATAAAAACGTGGTAAAATAGTTCCAGTAGAAGAAAACTTTATATCTTCTATTCAAAATTTAAATTTGAAGGTAGGGGAGGCAGTGACAATGGAGACAAAGTAAGCTTAAGAAATTTAACAGCTCATCTTCAGGCTTAAAGGAAAAGGATTTTGTCATCAATATTAACAATTTACCGCTGTTTTTCTTTTCATCCTTGACATTACATCCTGTCTCTCCTGGGCTAGTTCTTTCTCAAGGACTGTTAAGCACGGCCTCTGTGGTATGACTGGCAGCCATAACCTAGAACTGCTGTGTGATTTCAACCCTATCGCCTGCATTTATACGTACTGATTTTTACAAATCTACTAAATTTATAAACCTAAATCATAAATATCAGGTTCTGTCACTTGAAAGCCAAACAGCATGGTGGCTAGCTGCACAGATGGCTTTCCACCTCGGGTCTGTGCAGGAAACAGGAGGAGCAATTGCAAGGGCTGGGGATGCCATGCCTAGCACGCAGCAAACAATCAGAGGCAACCTGGCATGGTGGCCGCACTCCTGTCACCCCAGAACTGGGGAGAGGGAGGCAGGAGAATCAGAAGTTGTCATCCTCGGCTATACAGCGAATTTTAAAGCCAACCTATTCGAGGCCATAGCTCAAGCAGGGGTGGGAGTGGGGCGGTGGAGGGGGGAATTTCATACCCAGAAGAAAGAACATTTTTCTTACCTGCATCTCTCAATCGGGCGAGCTCCTGTCGCCGTTTTTTCCGTTTCTCCTTCTGCCGAGCAGCCCTAGACTTCTTATGGCTGGAAGATTGGAAAACACACACGCATGGTGTGAGCCACGGCGCACAGAGCGCAGCACCCTCAGCTCCGGGTCTGCCAAGGACAGCACTCGGAGGCGGAGGACGCAGGCGGGCTTCCCATGCTGCCATCCCGACTCCCGCCGTTCAATTCTCCCATCCCCGACAGCAGACGTCCTCCATCTTCTCCCCTCCTCGCCTCCCCCAAACCACAGCTGCCCAGTACAGTCAGGGATTCTGGGCAAAAGCAGATTAATAATCGTCCCCACGCGCGGCGGCGGCCTAGGTCGCCTCAGTTCGTCATCGTTTGCTGTGCTATACCTCATTTTCACTGGAAGCTCAGTCGGCTCCAACGTCGCCATGTTACCGCCTTCTCCTTTCCCACAGCAAGGTCTGAGCGGAAGTAGCATCACGGATGACGACACTCGGTCGCCCACGCAGCGCGGCCAACCGGATGGACTCAAGACCGAAGGAGGGAGGTTTCCTCCCGCAGCTAGGCAGGCTGGCAACGCTGTCTGAGGAACTGTTTCCTCACCGAAGCCGCCGCCGGAGCTCTCCCTCCACCCAGGACTAGAGCCTTTGCTCCCCGGAGCTTCCTCGGTGCTTTAGCACCTCCCATTATCCTCTGCGCCGTGAGTCGGTGCCCGGATTCAAGGAGTTAAAGACTGGCCCCGCCTCCTTTCACCCACCAATCTAAATTCCCACCCGCGCAGCCTTGCTGGTTCCCTAGGAGATGCCTCGAGGCCCCGCCCCTCTCCGCGGGTCCACCTATCAGCGCCTCGAGCAGAATTTAAGACCCTCCTCCTCTTTACGAGGCGGGGGGGTTGGCTCAGGTTGCAAAGGAGTCGGGTTTGTCACCTTCACTCCTAGGACACGGAGAGGGACTGACACCTAGGTTATAAGGTGCAGGTGAAGGTAATTTATTGCGCTGACGCTTGAGTTGAGCTTGGAAGAAAGATAGGGGAAGAGAAAGAACAAAGTTCGAGGCCAACCTGAGCTACCTAAAACCAGTCAAGCAGGGCAGTGGTGGTGAAGGCCTTTAATCTCAGCATTCTGGAGGCAGAGGCTGGAGGATCTCTGTAATTCTAGGCCATACTGGTCTACAAGAGCTAGTTCCAGGACAGGCTCCAAAATTGCCGAAAATCCCTGTATTGAAAAAACCAAAAAAACAAAACAAAAGACAAAAAGAAAAAAAAATGTAATACTGTATCACAATAATATAGGTAAGATATGATGTGGGACTAGATGGAATAAATAAAAATAGGGCTGGCAAATGGTTAAGCAGGTAAAAGTGCCTGCTTTCAAGCCTGAGGACCTGAGTTCAATTCTCTCAATCCCCAAAGACCCACATAGCAGGAGAAAACTGATTCTCACAAATTGTCTTCTTACTTTGATATGCGCACCTACACACGCTCTCACAGAAAATAAATAAATGTAAAAACAATAGAAGAAATCCTTGCTAATAATAGAAACAAGGCCAAAAAGAAAGAAAGAAATGTTTCTACCAAACTCACATTAACACCCTCCATCTTTAGAAGGAATTTTCCCTTGATTTATCTTCGTACAAAACAAGTCAAAATACGGTTTTCTTCACATTTCATAGCTGTCTTCTCAGTTAAGAAGAGGTTCTGCTAATGGGAAAAGACCCCTACTGCTAGCCATAAGCACTTTTTCAGGACATTGATAACAAGTCCCACAGGAAAATCTGGGAGATGTAGGGGACCCTTGTTTAGCAGCTTGGACTTCGTGCCCTTGTGGCTCTTGAGGGAATTGATCCACATCTTCACATGTTGTAGCGACTTATTGCAATGCTTGTCAAAGGCCTTTACCTCAGACACGAGATTCTTCTTGTTGTGACAATTGATGAACATTTGCTTCCTGGGTTGTTTTCTGTTTGTTTGCTTTGCTTTGCTTTGGTTTTTTCAAGACAGGGTTTCTCTGTGTAGCCCTGGCTGTCCCGGAACTCTCTTATTTAGACTAGACTGGCCTCGAACTCACAGAGATCCTCCTGCCTCTGTCTCCTGAGTGCTAGAATTTAAGGTGTGCCCCACCACCGCCAGGCTGGAAACAATTTATTCTGAAGATTGCATAAGATAGTCCATATTATACACGAAAGGAAAAGCTCAGGACCCCAAGACCAAGTTCTTAGCACAAAAGAGATTGATTTGCCTGAGAAGTAGAGCGGGCAGGGAATAGAGACAAAGACAGGAGATGGAGGACAAGGGAGAAGAAAAGGGAACAGAGGAGATGGAGGAATGATATTTGTCCTGCAGTGACAAAGGACTGGCTGCCTCTGGATAGAGAGAAGACAGATGTGGCACGTAGGCAAATGGCAGTTTATAAAGGTAAAGGGGGAAACCCCTGTTAGGATGAGGTGTTTAATTTTAATTGGGCATGTTAATTAGGTGAGCCAAAGGGGGCTTTGATTGCTGGACTTCAATAGCTGGACCTTGGTAGTCAGCCTCAGGAGGAGGAAGTGGCCAAATAAGACAATAGACCTTGGTGGCCAGTTTTAGCAATGTAATCTAAGGCTTTCTTTTCAGCAGCAAGGAAGAGGGAGTGGGGGAGTAGGGCAAGGCCTGCCAGAATCACGTTTGCCATGGCTGGGCTGGCCAGAGTCCCCTCAATCCATGCACACAGTGCTTAGCAAGTGTATCCCCAAACTTAAGCCATGAAAGCGTCTATCATTGGTGTGAAAACTTCCTGACTCTCCTACCAAATGTGGGGGCTCGCTGGTGGGGCCACACTCCCGTCACCTGTATTTCCCACCTACCCCCGTACGCTGGCCTGCCTTTCTTCCCTTGCATGCCTCTTACTTTAAAACCTTCTGTTTGTTTCATTTTGTTTCTTGCAAACAGTGTCTCATCTACAGATCCACTCAATAGCCGAGCATGACTTTGAACTCCTGATCCGCCTGCTTCTACAGCCCAGGTGCTGGGACTATGGGTGTATGCTACATGCTGAGCCCTTGTATAAATCTCAACTTTTTGTGAGATTTGGAAAAAACAACCCCAAACTACAAACAGCTCGGCATGGCAATGGTGATTGCAGCTGTGTGACTCCCCAATTGTACAGACCCCCGCGACTAGGATTTATACTTCAAATTGCTGCCATCCGGAAAGCATCAGAGCTTTAGTGGCTGCAACAGGCGCTGCATGTGACTGTCACTTTAGAACAAATAGCGCATCTTCTGGGAAGATGCTCCAATTTTTAAAAAAGGCACAGATGTAGATTTCATTTTATTATGATTGATAAAGGAACGTAAATCGCCCTCAATTGGAGGAAGACATTTATTTTCAAGTTAACTACTGAATTCATTTTCAGGAAACAAGCTTGAATTGCTCAAGTTAATTTCTTTACAGAAGGAGCTCTGGAAGCCAATTCCCTTTCCAAACTAAGATTATTACCATTTGAATCCAATAAAGAAAAGGGGGAGAGATGAGTAGACAACCTTATCCTAATCCATGCGCAGGTGACTTTAACCTACCCAGTTCTCCCTCCTGTCTTGCCTACAATTCTTTAGAGTAATTGCAGAATCTACGGGCAAAGCATGGGCCTGACCCAATTAACCTGGACGTTGTTCCGGCCCCTCCTTTGGAATCTCCCGTTTCATTTAGGGAGGAACTACTCTGGACAGTCCAAACTTGATTCCACTCCATTCAAAGCAGGATGACCTTTTCATTTTTTTGCCTGGTAAGTCCTACAGCCCTCGGGGTATATACAACACGGAGGCAGCAGCCTTTGGGGGGTGGGTTGTAATAGAAGTGAAGCCGATGCTGCCCAGCTTCTGTCTACCCCAGGAAGCTTTGGAGGACCACCCCACAAATGACCCTAGGATTCTCTTGTGCCTTGTGAGAAATATGCCTGGTTTGTCAACCTTCCCTATGAACTTGCTCTGTTTGGGCACTTAGATGAGTTGGGAATGTCTGTGCAGTAACCCTATCCCACACCACGTAGTCCTGGGGAGAAAGAATGGGAGTAGCCGCCAGCCTCATCTAGTGACATCTGAAGATTGTGTGCTGGGCTGTACAAGCGGTGAGCTGTGGGAAACTGGCCGGTTCTCCCCATTATTGTTTCTCTAGCAAATCCCTTCTGAGTTTTCCAGTTGCTATCTCATCTGTTAAAGGGTGTCTTGTTGATTTTTTTTTTTTAGAAATCTTACGTGTCCAAACAACTAATGAGAATGAAAAACCATTAAAAACCATTAACATTGTAAATAATAATAAAAGTGTGGAGGGGCTCAGTGGCCTACTACTGCTTAATGGATATGAGCAACAATTTTTGTGCAAAACTCTTTGGCTAGGGAAGTAGTTCAGTTGGTATTGTGTTTGGCAGCAATGTACAAGGCGCTGGGTTCAGTCCACACAAAACTGGGCATGGTTATTGTTGTGGCTGCAATGAGAAGTGTCCCCCATAGGCTCTTGTGTTTGAACACTTGGCACTGTTTGGAAGGACTAAGGAATGAGCTTTTCGGAAGTGGACCTCTCTGGAGGAAGTCCACCACTGGGGGTGGACTTTGTGTATTTATAAATCCACTTTCTCTCCTCTCTTTGCTTTTTGTGTGAATGGAAACGTGATTAGCCAGCTTTCTGTTTCACTCCTGCCGCCATTCCTGCTCCACCGTGGGATCTATCCCTCAGGAACCAGAAGCCAAACGAAACCCTTTCTTCTCTAAGGTCATGATAGTTTTTCACAACCACAGAAAAGTAAGACAATGACGCACACTGTAACCCAAGGGCATGGGAGGTGGAGGTGAGAACATGAGGCTCATGAGGTACTCCAGCTATGCAGACAATAGGAGGCCAATCTGGGATACATGAGATATGAGATCCCACCCCCCCCACACACACAAACCTCTGGATGAGACCTTGGGCCAATTCAAGTTTAGAAAGGTACAAACAAAAGATATTTTAAAGTACAAGGTCTGTGGTGGTTTGAATAAGAATGGGCCCAAAGGTTCATATATTTGAATGCCTAGTCACCAGGGAGTAACACTATTTAAAAAGGATTAGGGGGTGTGGTCTTGATGGAAGAAGTGCGTCACTGGCGTGGGCGAGGGGCTCTGAAGTTCCAAAAGCCTACACTGGCCACAGCATCTTCCTCACTCTGCCTATGAATCAGGATGTAGTTCTCAACGTCTTTTCCAGTACCCTGCCTCCCATGCCTGCTGTCATGCTCCCCATCATGATGATAATGGACTAACCCTCTGAAACTGCTTTCTTTTGTAACAGTTGCCTTGGCCTTCGTGTCTCTTCACAGCAATGGAACAGTGACCAAGACAGGGGCTCCCTGGCTGGTTTGGAACTTGCTATGTAGACTAGACCACAAGCTCACAGTGATCCACCTGTTTCTGCTTCCTGTGTGCTGGGATTAAAGGCATGCACCACTATGCCCACCCAAATAAAACACCTTTTTCGGTTTTTTGAGACAGGGTTTCTCTGTTTAACAGCCTTTCCTGTCCTGGAACTAGCTCTTATAGACCAGGCTGAACTTGAACTCAGAGATTCACCTGTCTGTTCCTCCCAAGTGCTAGGATTAAAGGCATATGCCACCACTGCCCAGCATTATAACACTTTTTAAAGACATAAAAGGGGGGCCCAGAGGCTGGGTGGCATGTTGGGAGATGCTCCTACTGTAACACAGGGCTCTCTTCTAAGAACAAGACCCAAGGTAGCTAGTGGCCCAGCTGCCGGTGCTGGTCAGCTTCCCTTGGGACCAGCACTCTGCCCAGCCAGCTTGGTTCTTCACTTTGTGCTCAGTCTATGCAGTGGGCCTCAGCCGCAGGAGATGTTGTCCTGTGAAGGACTCCCAGAGCTGAGAATGGCAAATCGTACTAGTCTCGAAGTTAACCTGGCTTTATCTCTAAGGCAAGAACACGCAGAAGACATTTGTGTGGTCAAGATTCCTCAAGAAGCGGCCTAAGATGACCTGTGAGGATGGCTCGTGACTCTCTAAACCCAGAAAGCCTATCAAATCATGCACATCAAGAAATCTGTATCATCATGTTCATTTTAAGAATACCTGTGAAATTGCCCAGGCTGTCAAGGGTATGCATATTCAAAAACCCACCAAGTGTCTCAATGATGTCACTTTAAAGGAACAATGTGTATCATTCTTGCTTTATGATGGAAGGTGTGGGTGTGCCCTGACCAAACAGTGGCCAAGACAGAATGTCTATGGCCCCCAAAGACCAAAGAGGGTTTGAAAGTAGATTGTCTAGTTATTGATCGTACCCAACGAACAAAGCATCCAAGATGTACCATTCAACTTACAGAGCTGATGGTGGGGCTAACCCATGTGTCAGCTCCCCAGTCACATTGAGATAAACCTCAGTGAAGAGGAACGAACTGTTCCAAAGCCAGAAGAGGAGGGTGCACAGAAGAAAAAGATAACCCAGAAGAAATAAAAGCCATGGCAAAGAAATAAATTCAGAATTAAATAAATGTAAATTGTAATTTTTTAGTATTATTTTATGTGTATGGATGCTTGGCCCGTGTGTAAGCCTGTGTATTCTTTGTGTAGCTGGTATCTTCAGAAGGCAGAAGACCTTTGACCCCCGGGAGTTACAGTTGTCAACCACCACCTGGGTACCAGGAATCAAACTGCTGGAAGAGCAGCCAATATTCTTAACTGGTGAACCATCTCTCTGTCCAACAAATTAATTTTTTTTTGCTTTTTATTTTTTTGAGACAGGGTTTCTCTGTGTAACCGCCCTGACTGTCCTGGAACTCGCTTTGTAGACTAGGCTGGACTCAAACAGAGATCTGCCTGCCTCTGCCTCCCAAGCGCTGGGGTGATGGAGGAAGGTCATTGGCTAATAAAGAAACTGCCTTGGCCCATTTGATTGGCCAGCCTTTAGGTGGGTGGAGTAAACAGAATAGAATGCTGGGAGGAAGAGGAAGTGAGCTCAGACTCGACAGCTCTGCTCTCTGGAGCAGACGCCATGCTCTCCTCTCCAGAGCAGACGCGATGAAGCTCTGACCCAGGATGGACGTAGGCTAGAATCTTCCTGGTAAGCGCATCTTGGGGTGCTACATACATGAACAGAAATGGGCCAAGCAGTGTTTAAAAGAATACAATGCGTGTGTTGTTATTTCGGGTATAAAGCTAACCATGCGGGAGCCGGGCTGTGGGAAGAGGTCCGCAGCCCCTACTACAGATGGCGCCCACGTGGATAACTGCATCCACAGAAAGCCTGAGAAAGCTTGGGAAAGAATAGAGTAAAGCATGTTTTCTTGGTAGCAGCAATTTCTCGGGTCTGCTCTGCTTGCTAGAGGCAAGCAAGCGTTCTTATCTAAGAGAGGCTTCCTGACTCAGCTTCAGCTGCAAAACCCTGCAGCTCGTTAAGAGGTCCTGCCACGAAACACTTAAAAGGTATTGATAAAAGCTGACTGCATGCTTGTTTGTTTTCAGCCGTAGCAAAAAAAAAAAAAAAGTTGTGCTGTTTTAAAATGCTGGCATTCTGGTCCGTCCTGCCAGGGCCGGTATCTCCGCCATGAGGCTGGAAAGCTAAGGAATGGCTGGATCCAGCCGTCAAAGCCACGGCTTTCATCCTACTGATATTGCTTGGTAAATTAAAGACTCATGTGGTCAGAAAAAGAGAGATATACAGTAAAGAGAAATTCAAAGACAAAGAAAACTTTAAATGATTTACGGTGTGTTTAAAAATATATACAGGCTGAAAATTAAAGTTCTTAAAAGTAAAATAAGGAAGAAAGAGAGTAGTTGGGTGTGGTAGCACACACCTTTAATCCCAACACTTGGGAGGCAGAGGGAGATTGACCTCTGAGACTTTAAGGTGTGGTAGTACATGCCTTTAATCCCACTGCCTGGGAGGCAGAGACAGACAGATCTCTGTGAGTTCATGGACAGCCTGGTCTAAAGAGTTATTCCAGGACGAAGATATACAGAAAATATAAAATAAAAGTAAAAGTAAACAAAATAGAGTTAAAATAAAGCTGCACAAAGATGGAAAATACACAGAGAATCTTGATACTGTATGCTATTATGCTCTCTTTGAATTGTTTTAATGCTGAGGAAGGAGCAACAGATGCTAAAAGATATTTGTTTATAAATGTTGCTGAACTAATCCAAGATAGATATTTTCAAAATACCTTGACTTCAGAATTTGGACCTAAGGATATGATACTTTGGAAAAGAGTTTCTTCTTTTGTTTTCACAGAGGATGAGACTCTGTGGATTGCGGCTATACCAATATGGTATGATAGACCACGCCCTCCTGAAAGGTTGCTGTGAACACCTTCAGAAAATTACTTCATTCAACTGCCGACTGAGATGACCCTGACACACAGGTTACACCAGGAAAGATCTGAATACAGCGCCCCCATTCAGCAGGAAGCAGTTTGGAGAGAAAAACTGCGCCCATGTTCCCAAATATTGCTTATAAATGTTCTTTTATATTTAAAGGGGGATATGATATAGATATGAATAATTTGCATTGGTATGATTTTAAGGTCAATTTTGTTATAAGTATATGTATTTCTAATCTTGATTAAGGTATTGTGATTGTATAGTTCATTTAAAAATGTAATGTAAATATAGGTTGTTAATGGATAATCATCGATAATAGTAAAGCTTGTAGTCATGTTAGTTAGATTTTCTAGATATGCATAGATATATTTCAGATAGGTATTCTTCATATCTTTCAAAGGCTACAGAATATGGCATTTAAGTGTTTTAATAATTTAGGGCTTTTTATGACAATGAGACACATCTGCTCCTGACAGCACCAATCTACTTCAAGAGGAAGATGGGCATCAAAGAGGCTCCTTATGGAGTTTGATAGACATTTGGGCAAGAAACTGCTCTTGCCTGGACTGATGCATAAACGACACAAAGAACCCACAGAGAGAGGACTACTGAACTTGCCTAAAGGTGAGATGATCTTTCGGGGTTCCTGATTCATGAAGGAGTCTGCGAGACATTCTGCAGGACACAGCAGACAGTGACTGAACTGCCTTTGAAATTTTCTGCTTCATGGAAATGTCTTTGGATACTATGGACCTGTAGGCCGAAGATGGATGCCCCAACGGTACAGAGGAACTTTGGGTGACTGTCCAGGCAGCAAGATGTCTCTGTGACTTCTAGAGTTTTGGAAGTTTCTTACTTCTTGTTTACTTAGGTAATATTATATTCTTCTGGAGACTTTGATGGAGTTGAAGAATGGTTAGTTATAGTTATAGTTTTCCTTGGTTATGATAAATATAAAATAGATGTAAATATTGTAACTGTAATTCTTACTTGATAACTGTTTTGCTATATGTAATTTTGCTATGTTAAGGTTAAAGTCTTCCTTTTTTGTTTAAACAGAAAAAGGGGAAATGATGGAGGAAGGTCATTGGCTAATAAAGAAACTGCCTTGGCCCATTTGATTGGCCAGCCTTTAGGTGGGTGGAGAAAACAGAATAGAATGCTGGGAGGAAGAGGAAGTGAGCTCAGACTCGACAGCTCTGCTCTCTGGAGCAGACGCCATGCTCTCCTCTCCAGAGCAGACGCGATGAAGCTCTGACCCAGGATGGATGTAGGCTAGAATCTTCCTGGTAAGCGCATCTTGGGGTGCTACATACATGAACAGAAATGGGCCAAGCAGCGTTTAAAATAATAGAGTTTGTGTGTCGTTATTTTGGGGCATAAGCTAGCCAGGCAACCATGAGCCGGGCTGTGGGAAGAGGCCCGCAGCCCCATACTACACTGGGGTTAAAGGTGAGCACCACCACCACCCAGCAACCAATAAGATTTTAAAAAGGAAGTTCCTCTACAAAGGAGCGTTGGCTGTGGATGTTCAGCTGGTAAAGAGCATGCTTAGCATGCAGGCAACTCTGGCATCAATCCTTGGTCACACATAAATTTGTCATGGTGTCACATAACTGGAATCGCAGCTCTCCAGAGGTGGAGGCAGAAGGATTAGGAATTCAAGGTCATGTCCCCTCAAGATGCTGAGGGGCTTCAGCCAGGAGCACCTGCCTGTGTTCTGCCAGGAGACCTGTGTTCCAGCTGTGCCCTGGATATCCAGGGAGGACAATGGCAGTGCCCTTGCCTGGCTAGGGCACTCCTGTGCTGCTTAAGCAGAAGCTACCAGGCACCATGCACATCACCCAGTTCATAAAGTGTCGGTATGGATGGCAGGTTGGTACCCAGGATATGGATGGCTTCCAGGCTCACACCGAAGAAGATGAGAAGAGGACAGAGGCTCTGATCATACATGTGCTGGAGGTTGGGATGAGAAGGGGTCACCTGTGTAGACATTTTGAAAATTACAGGTGCCAATTTGAAAGACCTAAGAACTCTGGGAGACAACAATCCAGGTGGCAGAAAGTGAAGTGTAGGTACCCAGAGCTCAGCGCTAAGAGGGGGCATAGCCGGGGCAGCAGTGATCAGTACCTCCTTCTCACTGTGGAAGGTTCCTTCTTCGGCAGGTGGGAGACTAGCAAGAGCGGAGGGAAAGAAAACTTCCGTCAGGATGAATTAAAAATAAATGTGTGTGTGTGTGTGTGTATGAGTTTACATGCACCACATGTGTGCAGAAACACCTGAAGGCCAAAAGAGAGCAGCAGATCTCTGAAACTGGAGTTACAGGTGGCTGTGAGCTATCATGTAGATGCTGGAGGACAATTTGGGGAGTTGATTAGCTGACCTCTGAGCTTTGGAGAAATTCTCCTGTTTCTTCCTTCCATCTTCCAGTAAGGGTGCTGAAATTACAGATGTACACTATTGCACCTGGTCTCTCTCTCTCTCTCTCTCTCTCTCTCTCTCTCTCTCTCTCTCTCTCTCTCTCTCTCTCTCTGTGTGTGTGTGTGTGTGTGTGTGTGTGTTTTAATGTGAGTTCCCAGGGTCGGAACTCCTATGTTAGGCTTATACCCTTTAACAACTGAGCCATCTTCCTGTTCCTTACATCATGCTTTAGTTTCATTGCTGTCAATAAAGCGCTCTGACCAATAACTTAGAGGAGGAAGGGTCTATTTTAGTTCGCAATTCCAGGCTACAGGAATTGGGGAAGGGAAGCTGACGGGAACTTGAAAGGGTTCGTCCCGTCACTGCCACAGTCAAGAGCAGAGGGAATGCATGCACACTTCCTAATGCTCAGCTTGCTCTCCACATTTATACAATCCAGGATCCCTTGCCGAGGCGACGGTGCCACCCACAGGAGGCTAGGTTTCCCTACATCAGGTAACGAGACACCCCTCCACAGGCATGTGTGCAGGCTAATTTGCTCTACACAATTCCTCACTGAACCTCTCTTCCCAGGTGATTCAAAGTCGGGTCAAGTTAACCATCAGCACTAACCATCACACCTGCCTTTAATCACTTTTAGCATCTTTTGCAAGACATGCACAAAAGTCTGTTTCCACTTTTCTTTAGAAAAGAGTTATCCCCAAGATATGTATGTATACCACCAAACTACCTTTAAAACTGAATTTATGTTTTTACTTCCATATTAACAGTTTTCAGTGTTTGCCATCCTCAGCCTTCGTAAGTATATAATTCAACACTGCTAAATATATCCACATTCAACAGGTCTCTAGAACGTTTCATCCTGCAACGCTAACACTCCATCCATTTGTGTTAGACTTTTTGTTACTATAACAAATAGTTGAAAGAAGAGGAGCAGTTTAAAGAAGGAAGTATTTCTTTTGGATTAATGTTTTAAAAGTCTTAGGTATGGGAGTTAAGGGCACTAAGACAGATTGCTGGGGCTAAAAAAAATTGTATTCAAATTTTTTAATTCTAAGGGCAGTCAGACCAATAGCCACATGCCTGGGACTCAGGGTTTCAGGTCCCAATCACCAGAAATAAACAGCATGATGGGGGTTCTGAAATCGGGTCCTAGAGAGGAGCCGGAGTGGGGGTTCCTTATAGTTCTCTGAGGAAGTAGGAAAGGCTTATTACAGCATGAGCCTTCAGCCAGACTTTCTGATGCCCCAGTAGATGACAGGGAAGAGGATGAGGTGGGTGAGATGTGCTATCGGTAGCCACCCATATCTCTTTGATGTTTCTGAGCCTGCAAATCCCTCAAGTGAGAAATCAGACCCCTGGGAGTTCATTCGTTAGACAGTCATAGAATTGGTGTCAATAGGTTGCCTGTCAGTATCTGTGGGCTGGCAAAACACGAGGGACCATTGCAGGTATTGTGGCTTGAGCAGCAGCCTAGTCTGGAGTCTAACAGGTTTTAGTCCATGGTGGTTCCATGCGTCTGGATCTGGAATGAAGCAGTACATTACTGTAGAAGAGCTTGGTGGAGGAAAACTATTCCCTTCAGCAACCAGGAAACAGAGAGCTGTAACAGAACTCAACCGTGAAGCAGCAAAGTCCCCACCCAAAGACACTCTCGGTGATCTACTTCCCCCTGTCAGGCCACACCTTCTACAGTTCTAACCACCGCCCAGTAATCTATTCCAATTCTGAACCCATCATTGGATTAAGCTATTGATCCTATTTGATCTCTCATGATCTAGTCATCCCTGGAAGCTCCTTCAGAGACAGACTCGGTGTAAATTCCGCTGGGTCTCAGAATCAAATCAAGTTGACAAGATTAGCCTGTTGGGGAATATTATTTCCAGGTGTGTGACTTTTGTTTACGCTGCCAAGTTAAGGCTGGGCATTCATAAGAACAAGCCTCTGTGTGTGATTTATTTGGGAGCTGGGTGACAGAACCCCCCCCCAAAAAAAAGCCAAAAGAATAAACCAACACACAATATTCACTTTTACCACTAGACACGATTCTCCTTCCGTCTCTCCCCCACCCTTGGCAACCATCTTTCCAATTTCTAGTTCCATAATTTTGATGACTTTCGACCCATTGTACCACTGAAATCATACAGTGTATGTCCTTTTGAAACTAGCTTCTTTCACTTAGCACAATGCCTTCTAGTTTAACTCACATCGTGCATGCAGCCGGGTCCTTTCTTCAAAGCTGATGTTCCATCATATCACATCCCATTTAGTAATATATTGGTCCATGGGACATTTAAGTTGCTTCCACCTCTCGGGTACTGGAAGTAATGCTATTAGAAAGGGTGTACAGTTCTTTCTCTGAGATCCTGCTTTCAAGTCTTCTGGCTACCTACCCAGAGGTGGAATTTCTGGGTCATGCGGTCAGTCTGGTTTTAGTGGATATACCAAGGCACTTCTCTCCATCCTCACAACACTTGGTATTCTGTCCTCTAAACCTCCTGTATAAATCAGAAGGTTTTATTAAATAAGGCGCCTGCCTTATAAAGAACCTCAGCAGCACCCACTCACCCACCCACGCACGCACACATACCTTAGCTAACGAGTAAATAAAACCAATTTGATAAAGTGTTAAAAGGGGCAGGAGAGATGACTCAGAAGTTTGGAGCACTTGATGCTCTCGCAGAGGAACCCATGAGATGGCGGATAACCATCTGTAACTCCAATTCCAAGAGATCCAACCCCCTCTTCTGGCCTTCTTGGGCACCTGGCGCATGTGGTGCACAGACATACATGCAGGCAAAATACCCATACACATAAAAGAAAGATCATTGTAAAATTAAATGAGAAAATGTTAATGAGAAGGTAAGAGAGCTCAATTATTGTTGAACATATCATTATATTTTATGTAACAGTGTATAAACAATGTACATACAATACTACAAATGATAGACTACTAGACGATTAGGCCTTTGAAACATATTTCTATAAATTCAGCATAAAAGATTTCTATATTATAGCATTTCAATCATTAGAACATTCTGAATATGCTTTGTCCTGGCTAGTTTTATGTTAACCTGACACAAGCTAGAGTCATCTGAAAGGAGGGAAACTCAACTGAGAAAATGCCTCCATAAGCTCCAGCTATAAGGTGTTTTCTTAATTAGTAATGGATGTGGGAGGTCCCAGCCCATGGTGGGTGGTGCTATCCCTGGGCTGGTGGTCTAGGGTTCTATAAGAAAGCAAGCTGAGAAAGCCATGGAAGCAAGGCAGTAAGCAGCACCTTCCATGGCCTCTGCATCAGCTCCTGGCTCCAGGATTCTGCCCTGTTTGAGTTCCTGTCTTTCTACAAGGATGAACAGTGCTGTGGAAATTTCAGCTGAAATTTCCTTCACTTTCCTTTCCAATTTGCCTTTGGGTCGTGATGATTCATCACAGCAATAGAAACCCTCAGATAGCTTTCTATAGAATCCCAAGTCTTTCAGTAAAATATCTGACCTTCAAAAATGCAAAAGAAATTCTAGATATAGTAAAAGTCCTTGTTTTCTTGTGATTATAAAATATATTTTGTTTTTTATTCTTTTGAAGTTCTCTTTATTATTGTGTGTATCTATGATGTATATGGAGTTGTGTTATGCCACGGAGCATGCTTGGTCAGACAACAACTTTGTGGGGTTAGTTTTCTTCTTTCATCTTTATGTAGGTTCTGGAGATCGAACTAAGGTCATTAGATTTTCATGGCAAGTATTTACCCACTGAACCATCTCACCAGCCCATTATTATAAAATATATTTTCTATACAGCAAGTTGATAATAAGTACACATATCATATGCTAGCAATAGCAACTAAAGATTAGTACAGGCGTACTCATTGACAAGTCTGAATACAAAAATTCACATCTACATTTTGAAACAAACTATACCTAAAACTATGGTCAATATTCAGGTAGGAGTTACCAGTCTGGGCCCATAGAGATGTTTTCTGAGAAGCCTGTGGTCAGTGTCTATGCCTTTGGTAGATGTTAACATTTTGGCTACAGTACCTGTTTAAAATTCTACAGAACTCTAAGTATTAAAAGATAGCTAAAGCTGAGTGAAGTGGCGCACACTTATAATCCTAGCAGTTAGGAGGTGGAGGCAGGAGAATCGGAAGTTTAAGAGCGGTTTCAGCTAAACAGCAAATTCTAGTCTACCCTGGGCTACATGACACCTTGTTTCAAAAAATAAAAATGATAGCCAAACGTGTCACATCTAATAGTCAAATGTGGTACCTTATACCTCTAATCTAGCACTTGAGAGACTGAGACAAGAGGAACACTGTGAGTTCCTGGCTAGTCTTGACTATAGAGTGAGATCCTGCCTCAAAACACAACACACACACACACACACACACACACACACACAATGTCAGCTATAAGAACACATCATAATTACCAACGGGTTGCTTTAAGAGCAACTTGCATGTCCTGCTGCTATCCCAATGACACATACTATTAACAGCCAAAGAGCAAATGCATTTGGTAAGACAAATGAAAGCCAGGAATCGTGGCCCAAGACTTTAATCCCAGCACTTGGGAGGCAAAGGCAGGAAGATCTCTATGAGTTCAAGGCTAGACAAGTCTACAGAGTAAGTTATGGAACAGTCAGGGGGTACACAGAGACACCTTATCTTAAAAAAAAATAGATGAAATACTCTGAAATCAATAAATGCACGCCTAACCTTTGAATGCCACTTTGAGGTCTGCAGTTCCAAATGATGGTAGCTAAAATTGGGAGCAATACTGTAAGATGAGACAATTTAACAGTTTGAACAAAAGACTGACGTCATTAAATAAAATTCACAAGAACCTCTTGCTGTGGGTTTGTTAAGCTCCTGTATTAAGGCCCAAACAGAAAAATCAAGATGGGTTATTTACATTAAACTTCCATTTTACCAAGCAGAAACTAAACTTTCTCTGACTTTCTGAGAAAGAGAGATTAGAGAAATTTAACATCAAAATCCCTAACTGGCCACTTGAATTGATGTAAAGAAGATTCCTCTGCCTTAATCCTGTCCCAAGGAAAGGTAACCTAAGGTAACCTGATGTTATTCGGTTATGGGCTTTTTTTTTATTGTTTTGTCTCCAAGTCTTTGCTTTACAAGGGTAGAAACTTTGAAATGTTGTTACAAAAATGGAAGGTAAGAAATATAAATGTATACATATAAGTATTATTAAATGCAGAATTTTAAAATAATCTAGTTAAGATTTTAAGTGAATATACATTAAAGCAAGATGCTGCCTAAAATATGAACATCTTAGGGGGTGACTTGGTTGGCTGCTGGCTTGGGCTTCACTTGCATATTGAGCACATAATCATGGCGGAAGGACGAGCGGACAGTACGGTTCATCAGTGGCTGCAGCGGGCGGAAGTTGTCCACCATTCTTTTCTCTTTCTCCCCTTCAGAAGTGACAAGCAGGGTTCGAAACTGCTCAAGCTAGGAACCAAAAACATCAAGAATACCAATCAAAAACGAGCTTTAGTACATGGATAAATGACTTTCATTTTGTTTGTTTTGAGACAGAGTCTCACTTAGAACTCATTACGTAGACCAGGTTGGCTTTGAACTCCCAGAGACCCACCTGTTTCTGTCTCCTAAATGCCCTGACATGCACCACCACACCTGGCTTACCCTCACTTATAGAATTCTATAATACTTCGTCTCTAACTGAATCCAGAAGGAGAACTTATACTTTAATGCCATGTTGTTGGCATGGTTGTGTGACAGCAGTAGCTGTTTGCCAAAAGTGAATTGCATCATCTCTTTGGTTCTGAGGAACGTCAATGGAAAGAAAAAGCTAGAAAAGTAGTATGTACAAAATGGTTCCATTTTGTCACAAAATTATACATAGTATAAAGATAAAAGATCAGATGGATTTACACAAATAATGAACAATACTGAGTGTGAAAATAACCAGTGATTAGAATTATGACAGGTAACATTTTAAATGCTTCATTAGCATCTATTAATTATAGCTAATAATGGGTTTCATTATGAAATTTTCTTATGTGTATATATTTTGATCCTATTCACTGATACTCTCTGTCACTGTTACCTCCCACTTCCAATCTTACTGAGTCTTTTAAAACAAACCATCAGGTTCCGGACAATGAGGGCTGATGAGAAGCCAAGGACAATGGCACTGGGTTTTGATCCTACTTCATGTTCTGGCTTTGTGGGAGCCTAGCCAGTTTGGATGCTCACCTTCCTAGACCTGGATGGAGGGGGAAGGACCTTGGACTTTCCACAGGGCAGGGAACCCTGACTGCTCTTGGGACTGGAGAGGGAGGAGAAGAGGAGTGGGGGGAGGGGGAGGGGGCGGGAGGAGAGGGAGGGAAATGGGAGGCTGGGAGGAGGCAGAAATTTTTTTTTCAATAAAAAAATAAATTAAAAAAATGAAAAAAAAAACCATCAGCCCACCCCTATCCAAATCAAAAACGATGGCATCCTAAGAAACTATGGCAGGGGTTATGAGCCTGGGATCAATGGCCTTTGAACTCCAACAAGTTCAACATAACCAACTCACTCAACAAATTAAGGCTGATCTGACACGGGTACAGGACAGCATCAAAAAACCTCTAGACTTGGGGTCGAAGATACTCAGTGGTTAAAAGCGCTGGCTGTTCTTCTGGAGGTCCTGGGTTCAATTCCCAGCACCCACATGACAGCTCACGACTATCTATAGCAGTAGTCCCATGGGGTCTGGTGCCCTCTTCTGGTGTGCAGACATGCATGAAGACAAAATATGTGAATATTTGTTTATTTATTTTTATTGTTTTGTTTTTGTTTGTTTGTTTGTTTTTTGAGACAGGGTTTCTCTTTGTAGCTTTGGTAGTTTGTCCTGAAACTCTCTCTGTAGACCAGGCTAACCTTGAACTCACAGAGAGCTCCCTCTCTCTGCTTCCCAAGGCACGTGCCACCACTGCCAGCAAGTCTTTAAAAAAAAGAGAGGAAGGAAGGAAGGAAGGAAGGAAGGAAGGAAGGAAGGAAGGAAGGAAGGAAGGAAGGAAGGAAGGAAGGAAGGAAGGAGAAAACAAAAACTCCACCCTCAGTTGGACTCCCTGGCAGTTGGACTAGATCTCATTGTGGAAGCCAGGCAGTGGTGGCACAAGCCTTTAATCCTAGCACTCAGGAGGCAGAGGCAGGTGGATCTCTGTGAGTTCAAGGCCAGCCTGGTCTACAAGAGCTAGTTTCCAGGACAGGTTCCAAAGCTACAGAGAAACCCTGTCTCAAAGAAAAATAAAACCACACAAAAAAACCCAAAGGTCTAATTATGGTAAAAGGGAGGGGAGGGATCTATGCTATGCTATGCTAGTCAAGAAGTATTGTTTCTTTGCTAGTCGAGAAATATTGTTTCTTTGTGAATTTATCAGCTGTCGAAAGAATAAAATCACAAGCCAGATAGCCACCATCAGGCTGGACAGGTTTTGGGAGCCTTGGAGTACATGAATAACATGAATAGCCCCGTGTATTAGGCCTCTTATTATGATAGTTCTAGCTCTAATTTTCAGTCTTTATGTTTTAAAATTCCTCTCTAATCTGTTGCAGCAAGGAGTTCAAGCCCTCATCTCCTCAACTATCACTCAACTCCTCTTGACTGAGGACTACCAACCCCTCAGAGTCCTGGAATCAGAGATCCCCAAAAGCCATATAGTCTCAAGGAATCAAGATACCTCTAAAGTCAAAAGACCCTGGAAAAAAACAAAACAAAACAAAACAAAAAAAACACTTTTTTCTCTCTCCCTTACAATGATCCCCCAACAGCATTAAATCGTTAAGAAATCATTGCTGACCCCATCCATCACTTTTTTCTACGCTTCAGGGTCTGAGATGACAGAGGGCCTGGATGTGAAAACAGGATTTCCATGAAATTACCGATGGCTGTGCGCTCATCCTTCTCGACAGCCACAACCCAGAGGAGAATGTTTGCTGGACAGCTTATCTCCCCAAAATAATCTGTCTGGCTTGGGCAAACAAATTCAGGAAGGAGAGTCTGCAGAGCTGCACATAATCTCCTGAAGCTGCATCATCAACTTCCTCATTCCCAAACCCCACCCCCAATCTCCATAAAGGGTCCCAGCGAGCTTTTCCCCTACAGAAAACCTCTACTCCATGGGAGAGTGCCTATCTTTTTCTGTTTGAAAGAAACAATCTCATCCTTTGAGATGAGATCAGGTCAGACTCTGCTCTCTTTCCCGCCTTCTGTCTCTTTACTCTGTGCTCCAAAATCTAACACTTCCCTCTTCCCAATTACTTTCATGTCTTTAAAAAAACATTATATGACCCACTGAGATTTATTAGGGCCACCTACAGGAGGATGGGCATCTTACCAGTGGCTACACCACTGGGGGAAAGTGTCTCTCCCTCCCCCATTAACTATGTAGAAATCCTCAGGTAACATTGCCTTAATTACTGAATTATCTATGCATACGGGTTGTATTTTTTGTCATCCTGACAAAAACTAGAGTCAGATTAGCACATAGGTAAATCTTGACTAATAACTGATCTGGGAGAGCCCAGACCACTGTAGGCGACACCACCTCTGGGCGGGTGGATGGAGAGTAAGCAGTGCACCTCCATGGCCTGTTTCAGTTTCTCTGGTTCCTGCTTGAGTTCCTGCCCTGGCTTCTCTTAAAAAGGGACTGTAAGCTGTGAAAAATGAAATAAATCCTTCTCTTCCCAAGTTGTTTTCACAAGAAAACAGAATGCAGTACTGGAAATTCCCTCCATAGGCCACTGACCCTCTGGTTTTCTTTTCAGAGTTTTATCAGTCTTTAAACATGAAGGATAACAGCGTAGCAGGCTGAATGTGTAGATCACAAAGGTCAACCTCATGAGCAGTCCAGCTCTGGACTTTGTCTAATGTTTGTAAGTTTCATCATAAGAAATGTTGAAATGAGGTCTAACAAGTTTGAGGGCTTGTGTTCCTTCAGACCTCTGGTTTCTTTTGTGGTTGAAAGAGCGCCATTCGGCTTGCAGTCTAGAAGGATTTCTCTATGAACGTTTATGCTGCTTGTCTGTTTTCCAGTACTGAGGGTTAAATGTGGGGCCACGCATATACTAGGGAAGCAGTTTTCCACTGAGCTGTCTCCCCAGCTCCTATTATGCCATTTTGTACATTTAATATCTTGTGTAAAGTTTGAATGCTCAATCCAACTCCCCTTTTACCACCAAACATTGCCCTTACAGTGTATATTATAGAAGGCCCTGTCCTTTTCCTTCACTGAGTTGAGATACTGTGAGAGCCAAAGTTACAGTTTAAGTTTTAATTACTACTAGGCTTTAGAGATCCCTGACACAAAAATGCCTGTGATCTGCAAGGACAGACAGTTCCTGAAACGCTGGAGGCTACTGCTTATAGAAGATAATAAGCCACATGGTTTGCATTCCCCTAAGCAAGTGTGTTAGGCCCATCTGCAGCAGATGTGCGTGATGTCATATGGGAGGTACGAAGGCAGGACACTTGTCAGGATATATGCTTGTCCCTGATTGGACCTGATGGCAAATGCAATGAACTTTGCAATGCTTTTCCTTCTTAAGCCCTTGCCATACTTGATTCTGGGCCATTTCCTGAGAAACCTGGGTATGGACGTGGCCAGATCCCATCCACCCAGCCAGTATTTAATTAAAGCTTGCTTCTAATTTGGCTTTTAAACTGTGGTAGTGGTTTTATTCTCAATTGGTGGGATTAACAATACCACCTTCGTTCATCATAAAGTAAATTCTCATATGTAGTTGGACACATTTTTGAACTTCCAACTTTCTTCTTGAAAGGCTGATTTTCTCTATCAATGAGAACGAGGCTGTGCAGATAGCTGCTTAAGTATGTCTGTGAGGGTGTTTCCCAGAAGAGGTCAGGATTTGAACTGGGGGACTTAGTAAAGCAGATGGTCTTTTTTTATGAGGGTGTCAGTGACTGTGGAGAGCCTGAATAGTACAAAAAAGTAAAGGGTTAACTTTGCTGTCGATAACTGTCTTTTTGTTTTGTTTTGAGAAAGGGTCTTAAATAGCCTAGGCTGGTCTCGAACTGCTATATAACTGAGGGTAGCCTTGAACTCCCGATCTTCCAGTGATCACAGCTCAAGTGCTGGTATTATAGGCTGTACCACAACATCTACTTTGTGTGAAATTAGAGAACTGACTGTATTAGGTCCCAATAGACCAACATAAAGATCAAATGGAGAAGCTGGGTGTGGTGGCTCCTCAATCCCAGCACTAGGGAGACAGAGGACAGAGGCAGGCAGATCTCTGTGAAGTGAGATCAGTCTGGTCTACACAGAGAGTTCCAGGTCGGCCAGGGATACATAATGAGATCCTGTCTCAGAAAAAGAAAAAAATCAAGATGGAGTCACAATAGGCTTCCATTTTACCAAGGGGAAACTAAACTGTTTATCTAATTTTCTAAGAAACAGAAATTAGAGAAATTTAACAGTGAAATCCCGAACAGGCCATTTCAATTGGCCTTGTAATGAAGATGCCTCTGCCTTAATCCTGTTACATGAAAGGGTAACCTGAGGTCACCCAGAGTTTTTTGGTTGTGGATTGTTTTCCTATTATTTTGCCTGCCTTTTTTCTGTCTTTACAAGTCCCACCATGACTGCTTTTGAACTGAGCCATCAATCTGCCTCTGCACTGGGAGCTCCTAGTTCTCAGGTCTTGAAGCCTAGACTAGAAGGCCCATTGTTGGCTTTCCAGGTCTCAGGCCCTGGAGCTCACCTTGCCGGTAAGCTTCAGGCTGTAGATTGTCCAGTGGCCCTGCCTGAGGAGCTGCAGTCAGCAATGGAGCTTATGAGCCTCAGCCTACCAGACAACAGAGCTACGATGGGTACACGCTGGAGAGGGATTGCTTCCAGCAAGCCCCTTTCTTCTGCTGTGTTTTCTCCTGCTTGCTGCTGCCAGGTTCCTGGTGTGTTGGGCATGGTGTGACTACCAGGTGAAAGGATCCCACTGTGCCTAGGATAGTGGGATGGTCATGGGAAAATCCCACTTCTCACTGAGCATTTTACTTGCCGATCATAATGAAGATGACTTTTATAGGAGCAATGGTGACAGCCATGATTTAAAGATACAGGTGCTTAAGACAGAAAAGATGATTAGGGAAATGGTTTAGGTTAGTCTGCCAATTGCTGTAATAAAACATACAAAAAAGGGCAAAATTAGGCTAGAAGTCACTTTCCCCTTTGTTAGATGTGAGGTTTGCTGAGGATGGAAAATAACAATAAGGAAGTTTCAGTGCATTTACAGACCCGTACATGAACTCTGCCTGTGGGCAAACAAGCTGATGATCAAAGAAAGCAGTTATGTCCCCACACCCAGGGTTAGGCCTGAGTCCCTTGGTCATGTAGCCTACAGAATTAATCACGGTCCTGGTGTGCACCCTGAAAAAACAAAGCTGTGAGAGGAAATTGAATGCCCCTATTGTGTGTAAGCAAAAACAGATGGTAAGCTACACCTCTTGTTTAAAGCTTTATACGAATCTGCTGCACTGAAACCTGAAACAGCTGCAGGCCAGTACAAAGGAACTGGCTGCAATCCACTGGCTTGCTTAGACCTTTGCTAATAATGAAGAAATCATTGTTTTGGGAGAAAGATGTTATGGCGGGAAAATTAATACAAAGAAAAATGTTGAACTACTTGTGGGCTTCTACAAAATAAAAACCCTGTAACTTGTGATTATGATATGATTTCTTCCTTTGTAAAGATTTTAATTTGTTTCTGGAAAATATGTAATTGTGGTTGTGAGGTAATCTTTTCTTGCATAGAAACTTTTGGCTTAGGTGGTATAAAAGGGATAAGAGAAAAATAAAGAGGCAGAAGAAGAAAGAGAAAAATAAAATGAACAATTAAGTTTTGCCCCCTCGGATAAACCTCTTGTGTATATGTTTAGTAGTGGCCGACTTCCCATCGCTCCAGTTTCTCTAACCTGCTGAAGCTGGTTCTTCCGTAGTAGACAGCAAACCAGAAGACTTCTCAGCCTCCATAAGCACATGAGCATAAGACGCCATATTCAAAAGAACCTAGGCTAATTCATTCCCACTTTCCCTTCCTTCCTTCTTCACGCCCTTCTCTCTCTCTCTCTCTCTCTCTCTCTCTCTCTCTCTCTCTCTCTCTCTCTCTCTCGTGTGTGTGTGTGTGTGTGTGTGTGGTGTGTGTGCCTTTCATTGGCTTTATTTCTATTTCTAACTGCTTTTCTTGATTGTTTGTCTTATTCCTGTGCCAGAAATCTCCCTGGCTATTTATGCATATCTGTTTTGACTAAAATTTATGTCTAGGGGGCTGGAGAGGTGGTTCAGTGGTTAAGGGTGCTTGTCATTTTTTCAGAAGATCCAAATTTAGTTCCCAGCACACATGCTGAGCAACTCAGCCTCTAATTTGAGTTCAAGTGGATCTGGCACCCCTTTTCTGGCTTCTTTGTGAGTGCACACATGCACACATTCAAAAACAGAATGAAATGAGGCTGAAGAGATGGTTCCGCGGTTAGGATCACTTGCTGCTCTTGTAGAGAATCTGAATTCAGTTCCCAGCAAACACATGGAGACTCACAACCATCCATAACTCCCATTATAGTATATCCAAACCTTCTTCTGGTCTCTTTGGAAACTAGTCACAGTATGGTATATACATATACAAGTAGACAAATATTCATATACATAATTTTTTAAAAATAAAACCTTTTAAAAGTAATGTGGTCACTTTAAGTCCTGATGACATGTTTATTGGAGCTACATTAAATTATGGAGACTAAACAATTCATGGAAAATATAACAACTTAAGGAAAACTAACATCATTATGATGTCATCCTGGCCAGTAATGAAGTTAATTAAGTCTTCTTCAATATCCTAAAAGATTTTAAGTTTTATGGTTAGCATTTCTTGTTCAAACTGCTCAAATGTATTTTTCAGTTTATTCTGATCATATCTATGACTTTTTAAATTATATCTTTGTGTCATGTCTTTTAACTGACATATAGTTGATATATATCTTTATTTCTATATATTAACACATTGCACCAACTGTTAAATTATTTCATTTTTGCATTTTTAACTGTTTTCCTCACTTAGCTTTATTTTTCGATCTGATCATATGGGCCATTTCTACAATGTTTTCTGTCTTTTGTTTTTGAGACAGGATCTCACTAGTGTTGGGATTAAAGGCATGTACCAACATACCTGGCTCTATAACATATTTTTTAAGAGAGAGGAGTAGTTTTGATATATTGCTCAGCCCAGTTTTGAACAGCTAGGCTCAGACAATCCTTCTGCCTCAGCCTCCTGAGTAGCTAGGTCTGTAGGCATGCACAGTATATAGATAATTCTAGAATATAATTTAATATAACATTTAATATGGTAACAGTTATTTTCAGGTGTACCTGTAATCCCAGCATTTGTAAGGTAGAGTTCAAAGTCATCTTTGGCTACATAGTGAGTTGGAGGCCAGAATAGGGCTACATGAGGCAAAAAAAAAAATACTTCCATATAACACATAATTATTGGAATTCTGTATCCATGGGTTCCACATAAATATTAGGAAAAATACTGTTGATAGTGAGGAGGCAGAAACAGGAGCATCATTGTAATTTCAAGGCCAGTTTGGTCTACACAGTGAACTCTAGGCCAGCCAGGAAATTGCTTCTATTGACCATCTACAGAGGCTTTTCTTGACATTACTCTCTAACCAATACAGTAGAAAAATTACATAGTATTTCTACTGTATGGCAATATAATCTCAAAAAGTAATATAGAGGTGATTTAAAGTATATTGCAAGGTGTGTGTAGGATACATGCAAATGTTAAAATCTTATGCAGTTCCATATAAGAGACTTGGGGTTTTGGAACCAGTCTTCCACAGTTACCAATGGATGAATGTATTTGTTTTCTAAATTATTTTATTTTTATTTATGAGCGAGAGAGTATGCCACTTGTGTATGCTATCTATGTGGGTTAGAAGAGGACATTCAATGCCCTGGAACTGAAGTTACAGGTGGCTGTGAACTCTCTGACATGACCGCTTGGATCTTAACTCCTGGCCCCTGGAAGAGCAGCAAGTGCTCTTAACTCCTGAGCCATCTCCCTAGCTCCTGTATTTACTTTTGAACTAAGATCACCATGTTAAGGAAGTCTCGATTCATGTGTATTTTAGTACAAATTATTACGAACAGAATAGCAAGGTACACAGAGCTAAGGAAGGGGACTGAGGCAAGAGGATCCCTGGGAGTTTGAGGACAGCCTGGTCTACATAGTGAGTTCCAGAACAGAGAGGGCTAGATAGACAGACCATATTTTAAAAAACAAGAAATGAAACTAAACGAAAAAAATCTAGAGGCTTTAGGGGATTTCCTTCAACCCACTAGCTCACTCCTATTTGAGGGAGTATTACTTTCTCCTTCTTAATAAACTTCTATTTCTTTGATAAAAAAAATAAAGACTTTACAACTGTCATTAAGAGTCTCCGGAAATGAGGGCCAGGGATGTGGCTAAGCGGTAGACTACTTGCCTAGCATGCACTAGGTCTTAGGTTCAATTCTCAATACCATTTTTTAAAAAAGAGTCTGGCTGGTGTACGCCTTTAATTCCAGTACTCAGGAGGTAGAGGCAGGTGGATCTCTGTGAGTTTAAGGCCAGCCTGGTCTACAAAGCAAGTTCAGGACAGCCAGGGCTATACAGAGAAACCCCTGTCTCAAAAAGCCCAAAAAAAGAAACACAAAATTCTGGCAATGTTAATATTTTTCTTTAGGTGGAGTCACTGATACCACGAATTTTCTTACTATAATAAACAGGCATCCAGGGTTGGCTCAGCAGTTAAGAGAGTTTGGAACCAGTAACAACTATCCCTCTGCTTCTGATAAACTGCTGGATTCTGTTTCTAACATTGTATTTTACCTCTTTTCCTTTCTGATCAGTCTCAAATTCACTTTGGTAGGGCCATCACTGGTAGAGTCAGTTATATTGCCTTCATAAAAGGTTTGGAAGGTTTTGCTTATTTCTCGTGAAAAGGATTCGTAATCAATATATATCCTACACAGCAAGTATGAGAAAATATTAGAAATTATCTGTTTGGAGTGTGTGTGTGTGTGTGTGTGTGTGTAGGGAGGTGTTACAGGGGATTGAATCCAGAACTAAGCTAGATCCCAAACCCATGAGCAAATATCATTGCATTTTAGTAGTAAACTAAACAAGGCTTTGTGTATAGGTATAGTAATCATCACTTCAACTGATTTTCTAAGCAAATATAGACCACAGGTTTAAATAATATTCAGTTTTCTTCATAGTCATTGTTAGTCTTCTGGACTTTTACTGCAGAATTCCCTTGAGTATTATAAATGCTCTGGACATTTCCAGCTCACCCTTTCCTTCACCGGGGTCTTGATTTTACATAGAGATTCACAGTTACAGAGGAAGCACACAATTCCTAAGCAAATATAAAGGCAAATCACTATGTCCATGTCCTTCTGTGCTTTAAGTCTTTATCCTGGTTAAGGCTAGAGATACAGAAGCAAATGCTTGCCTAGTCTGTGCAAGGCCCTGAGTTCAATCTCTACCACCACAAGACAATAAAACAAGCACAAAAAAAAAGTTCTTTAAAGTTCCAGGCCAGCCATGGCTACATGAGACCCTACTTCTCCCAAAACAAACAAGCAAAACTGATGTTAAGATTAGAGCCAAGCTTGAACAGACAGACGAGCATTTCCTTGGATGGAAGATGTGCAAGGAATACCTGATCATGATCAACCTCTACTGGCTGCTTCTTAATGATCCAGGTAACAGACTCGGAGAGGGGCGGTGTAGTGAGAGACCCAGAGTAGGTCCAGTAATCTGGGCAAGCAGGCATCAGACAAGAAGGGTCAAATGATCCGAATTCTGCCAGGGTGTCCTGTCCAAGAGAAGGAGTTGTTATTTATTGGTCAAAGTTACTCAGGTATCAAAGGGTGAGGCAGTGACTCCCATGGGTTGTCCAGGGACTAACAGTGGTCCAGGGCATGTCCAGGGACTAAGGGTAGCTTCTAAAACAGCCATCACTACTTCACACAAAATCACACTGTGGATTTCTGATAGTTCTCCCCGAGAAAAACAACAAAAAATGTTTTTTCCTTTAATTCTGTTGGGGGGTATTAGGTAGTGGCTGCTCATAAACAGAAGGTGTCTCTTCTTCAAGAGAAACTAACAGATTTGTCCTTTTAAAACTAGCCCAGAGCTGAGGGTGTAGCTCAGTGCTAGACTGCTTGCCTAGCATGCTCAAACACTGAGTTCCATCCTGGCAGAGAAAGGGAGGGAAGGAGAAAGTGGGGAGGAAGGAAAGAAGGAAGGAAGGGAATGCCAGAATCCTGAACTAAGAAGAGAAAAAGAGAAAAACAAGAAGGGAGGGAGGGAAGGAGGGGAATAGGAAGACAGAGAGAAGAATGGTGTACTGATTTCCGGGAAGCAGCCCATATGGGATTCTGAATACTGAGGAATTCATCTTGGCAGTTGGACAGAGGACACAGAGCGCTTCACTCTAGACAAGTTAAGTTTCTGTACAACTCTTCTCTCTGCCTACTCATGGGAGGTAACTAAAGAAAAGAAGGTTGTTCTGAGTGTTCCTACAAAGATGGAAAGGGAGTTGTCAGGAAAGAGTAGATCCCCGGTTAGCATGCACTCAGCAAAACCACAAAGCTCCACCAAGGTCATTTCTCCTGTGCCTTGCAGGGTTTAACCACAGGATGGTCATCATCAATGCACCCTCATCCATGCCAGGTCTCCTCCTGCAGCAGTGTGGAAAGAGACCTGAATGTAGTTTGTTTAATTTGTCTTCCTGCTTCTAAGTGTATTATCTACTTCGAGTTTCAAATATAAGATAGACTTCAGGTGATGTAAGGGGGAAGATTACCTTGTGCTTAATTGATGGCAGAGTGTCCACCAATTTCTGTAGTTCTTTATGATGTTTGCCTAGCTGAAAAAATAAAAGGAGAAGAAATATTATGTACAATGGCCATTTCGCTGTAGAAACTCAAATAGGATGCGAGTCAAAATTAACCACCTGGTGGTTACATATAAACAAACCACAGGGCTGAAACTAGATTTCAGATGGTAATTACAAATATTATAAACAACACTAAATTAAATTAGACTGAGAGCAAAATGAACAGGCTGTTTGCTGGCAAGAACAGCCTGTCTACAGAGAAAGGTGCCTCCTGTTCCCATTAACTATCATTTCTTATGCTGCATTATAAATGAATAAAATTATAAATTACCCTACATTTTCACTAACCTCACCCTTTTAAGACAGGGTTTTAGCATGTAGCCTCAACGTCTCAAACTAAGCATATTCTTTTTTTTTTAAATATTTATTTATTCATTTATTATGTATACAATATTCTGTCTGTGTGTATACCTGCAGGCCAGAAGAGGGCACCAGACCCCATTACAGATGGTTGTGAGCCACCATGTGGTTGCTGGGAATTGAACTCAGGACCTTTGGAAGAGCAGGCAATGCTCTTAACCTCTGAGCCATCTCTCCAGCCCAAACTAAGCATATTCTAAGTGCTCACGTGCCCCAGATGACTTGTGCCTTCTCTATTTGGCTGTGTATTTTTAAGATCTATTTTATTTTTTATTTTTATGTATGTCTGTCTGTCTGAGTAGGGATCTGTGCATGTGGGGCAGATGCCCATGGAGTACAGAAGCGGGTATTGAATCCAATGAAGCATGAGTTATAGGCAGCTGTGAGCAGCCTGGTGTACATGCTGGGAACTGAATATCACATCAGCAAGCACTCTAGAGCACCAAGCCATTGCTCTAGCCCCTGTAGCACATTTTTAGACCATTTGAAACACACTCATAATAGTTATTGGTTTTTAACTACTGCTGATTTTTTCATCTATATGTAGAACACATATATTTTTAGACAGTCTCACTACATAGTCCTGACTGGCCTCAAACCCACAGAGATCCACCTGCCGGTACCTCCTGAATACTGGAATTAAAAGTGTGCGGTACCATACTTGGCCTGGTACTAATACTCTTTTTAAAATGTTAATTATGCAGGATAGTGAACTCCGTTGTGAAATTTCCATACGCACATATCATATACTTCAATTATATCCATTCCTCTTCCCCTCCCCCCTCCTCAGCTTTCCTATTGATCCCAATGTTTTGTTCGTTTGTTTGTTTGTTTGTTTTGTTTTTCTCTGTGTAGCCCTGGCTGTTCTGGAATTTACTCTGTAGACCAGGCTGACCTCGAACTCACAGAGATATCTCTGCCTCTGCCTCCTGAGTGCTGGGATCAATGGCGTGTGCCATCATGCCTGGCAGCACTCTTAAAACTCTGAGATTTCTCAGTAGTCCCTCTTCTTAAACTTTTTGAGACAAATTCTCATGTTGTAGCCCACGTTAATGTTTAATATATCAGCAATGCTACTGCTTCAGGCTTCTGAGTGCTAGATTTAAAGGCATGCACCACCATGCTTAGCCCAATGTTCTTTTGTACTTTTTTTCTTTTTTAAGATTTCTTTTTATTTGTTTTAAGTGTATGTGCGTGCATACATGTGCATGAGCATAGGGAGGATTGATGTGCATTTGAGTGAAGGCATCCAATAGCCTTTAGTAATAAATTGGTGAATGTAGGTACTGGGAACTGAACTGGGATCAACTATGTGGGTAGTACATGTTTTTAACCATTAAGCAATCTCTACAGATATTTTTCTTTTTAGTTCTAAATTTTCTTCAGATAAGTAGCTTATACTGTAATATTCTATCTTTTCAGTGTAAGATACAATAGACCATCTGAACCTGATGAGATGGTTGGCTTGCTTGTTTGCTTGCTTGCTTGCTTGAGGCAGGGTCTCTCTGTATAGCCTGGCTGTCCTGGAACTCGTTATGTAGACTAAACCGGCATGGAACTCACAGAGTTCTGCTTGCCTCTGCCTCCCAAGAGCTGAGATTGAAGGTGTCCCATCGTGCCCAGCCTGAGCGTTTGTTTTTACCTTTAAAAATACACCTATCACAGCCAAGCCATTTTCTTCCAGGGCTGCATCCTCAAAGGTTTCAAATTTGACTGCATTCCAATGTACCAAGTGCAGCTGAAACAACAGGAAAAGCGAGGTTTATATAAGACCATGCAGGGCGGCACCAAACTAAACAGACAGCCCCATCCAACATGGAACATTTAATCTGGTTTCATCTCCTAAAATAGAGCCACTGAGAAAAGTATGTGGCGGTCTGGTGCGAAGTGAGAACAACATAAAGAATGGGAAGGGGACATTGTGGCAAGAAGAGCAATATTACTTTGAAAGAGAGGGATTTGTTAGGAGAGAAAAATAAAATTCACATAGGAAAATAACTTTGCAATGACGGATCAACATTTTCTTCATCCCCACCCTGATTTGCATGAAATACTAATATCCCAAATCCATTTGCATCTCAAGGCAAGAAGATGTTTATATTACGAGAAATATATTCTCCCTGTGAAAATTAGATGGGCGCTAGAGACAAATTTCTTCTTGGAGGGATGATCACTTAAAAGGTTTTCATTTTTAGCACACTTAAAACTAAATTGAGGAAAAAGTTGCAAGAAGAAATTCTATTTGCAAAGAGAAATCCTATTTCCTTGTGCTCTGCTTGCATCTCCATATCAATCATTCTTCGCCCCCCTTTCTCAAACCAGTGCATTCCCATCACCTAACCTCCCAAGTGGGCCACTTCGAGGTCCCAGTTAGCTCTCCGTCCTGAAGACGAGCCCAACTGCAAGTTCTGGTGCTTTGGCACTCTGACTTCAGAACCCTTCGATAATCTTACTGTTTCTCTCATTTTCTGTTGCCATGGCCTTCACTGAGGGCCCACCGGGATTAATCCGTTTTACAACTCTACAGAAACTTATGGCTTTAGGAAAGACTGCACCTAACTCAGAATTCAGAACGAATTTCATTCTAATTTTCAATATTTATTTATTTTATATTTTATGTGTCTGAGTGCTTTGCTCGCATGTATGTCTGTGTATCATGTATGCGCCTGGTGCCTGCTGAGGTCAGAAAAAGGTATCAGATCCCCTGGGACTGGAGTTATAAATGGTTGTGGTACCATATGGGTGTGGGGAACTGAACCCAGGTCCTCTTGCAAGAGCAACAAGTACTTTTAACCGCTGACCTGTCTCCCCAGCCCCAGAATGCAGTTTCATCATCTTAAGGTTCCTTTCAGGTGTACTATTCCGAATGGATATAATTTTTACATGTATAAAATGGGAAGGCTCAAGCCTGTCCCCAGCAAGCTAAACAGGATTTAAAGCGTCACCTGGGACTTGTTGGTAATTTCTGTGAACTAGAAACCCAGAACTCTCCCCACTTACACACACACACCCATTGTTCTCTGGGACCTTTTCAGCATACTTCTGATGTTCCAGCCAGGTCTGAACACCTTTAATCCCAGCACTTGGGAGGTGGAGGCAGGAGGATTTCTGTGAGTTCAAAACCAGCCTGGTCTACATAGTAACCTCCAGGACAGCCAACACTACAGGAAGATCTCATCTTAAAAAAAATTAGAGGATGAAAGGAAAAGAAACATACCTCTGCTGGGTAGCATTTGTTGTCCACAGTGTGCTCGGAACCCCAAGCATCAATGGCCCCCCAGTGAAAATGAAATTGCTTCAATCGGTAGTTGTGTTCCAGGGGTCCTCCCTCAATCACTGAAATGACACATCCAGCAATTCAGGAAACGTGGAGAAAGGGTGGACCCTGTCCTTGAATCGTTTGGAGTACACCATATCACGTACAAGTATTTATAAAACTGATTTCCACAAAGTAAACACTGTATAAAGATTCGGCCGAATAATATCAAGACTGAATCACGTACCAAGCAACATGCAAATGGTAAACACTAGATTTCAGGTTATTTTAATTAATTTAATTAATTAGACACAAGTTTTCATGTATCCCAGGCTGGTCTCAAACTCACTATATAGTCACGGATGACCATGAACCTGAATTTACATTAACCTCCGGAGTGCTGGGATTACAGTTTGTCTTATTTTTCATGTGTAGTTATTGGGCCTAGTTTCCATTGTGTGAAATAAAAATGCAAATTTCTCTTGATGTACTTATCCAATGCAATGAGATAAAACTAAACTATGCGGACAAAAGCTATTCGACAAAGATTTTAAATTCACTTAGGCCAGCCTTCCCTCAAACTAGGAATTAGTCTGGCTGAGCCTCCCAAGAGCTGCCTCTAAAGGTGTGTTTCGTTCTCTTTCTTGGAAAAAAGTGAAGGCATTTATTTGTGTTTGTGTGTGTGTCAGACACCATCAGACTTGGCAGTATGCATCTTCACCTTCACCTGCTGAACCATCTCACCAGCCCCATTCTTTTTTTTTTTTTTTTATACACTAACACCCTCCTTTTCAACTTTTGGGGTTTTGTTATTTTTGAGTTAGGGTTTCATTGTTACCCCGGGTACAACATGGGCCCAAGAAGGGAAAAAAGTCACTCTCCCATCCGCTTTGAGCTGCACTGATCCCCACCCCCAACTTTGCTAAACCATTCTCATTCCTTCGGTCTCATCAGAGTCTAGCAACATCTGTACATGGTCAAACCAATCCAGCAGCGCTACAAGCACCCATCTTGTGTATCCTTTTTATTTAAAAGGTTTTTTCATTTTATATATCAGCCACAGTTCCCCCTCCCTCCCCACCTTCCCCCCAACCCCTGCTCCCAAGCACTCCTCAGAAAGGGTAAAGTCATGATCTTCAGCGTGTACTGTGTCGTGAGTTGCAACTTCTGTGCACAAATGGTGGAGTCTAGCAACCCCAAGGACCAAATGCACTGAGGTAGCGGGCAGTGTTCCCCTCTGTATCTTACTGGCTTCTAAAGTTTTCTCACATGATGTCTTCTTTTGAAAAAACGGTTTTGCCAAGCATAGTGGTACACACCTTTAATCCCAGCACTCAGGAGGCAGAGTAAGTGGCTCTCTGTGAGTCTACACAGTAAAACCCTGTCCGAAAAAAAGTGGGAGGTGGGACAAAAGACATTTTCGTTAAGAAGCAGGTAAAGCCACCAAGGATGATTTTTCTTTGGAGGGCAGGGGTGATGTAGAGTTAATGGCCCAAAACATTATTTTAATAGGAGCTATGAACTGAAATAAAAATGCTCTCTTCCCCGGAAAATATTACTGTCTTTGAAACTGGGTTTCATGTAGTAGAGGCTGGCTTTGCTTTCACTGTGTAGCAGAGGATGGCCTTGAACCTCTGATCCTCCTGCCTCCATCTCCCAAGTGTTGAGATTACCCGTGAGTGCCACCAGGCTTGGTGTGTGTGTGTGTGTGTGTGTGTGTGTGTGGTTTTGTTTGTTTGCTTGCTTGTTTGCTTGTTGTGGTGCTAATGCTTGCTCGACTTTGTGTACCCTGGACAAGCATTCTAACAAGTGAGCCACATGCCCAGCTCCATTTTTCCAAAGCTCTAAACTGTGAACATGGTTTTGTCAAATATTTCATCTAATCTTCTGAATAAAATTAAAGTTCTAGCTGGGTGGTGGTGGTGCACGCCTTTAATCTCAACACTTGGGAGGCAGAGGCAGGCGGATCTCTGTGAGTTCGAGGCCAGCCTGGTCTACAAGAGCTAGTTCCAGCACAGCACAGGCTCCAAAGCTACAGAGAAACCCTGTTTCGAAAAAACAAAAACCAAAAAAAAAAAAAAGGAGGTTCTAATCCTATGGACTGGGACTGAATAAGCATGGGTTGAAACTGGACTCTCTGAACATGGCGGACAATGAAGGCTGATGAGAAGCCAAGGACAATGGCACTAGGTTTCGATCCTAATACATGAACTGGCTTTGTGGGAGCTTAGCCTGTTTGGATGCTCACCTTCCTGGACCTAGATAGAAGTGGGAGGACCTTGGTCTTCCTGTAGAGCAGGGAATTTGGACTGCTCTTCAGTATCGAGAGGGAGGGGGAGTGGACTAGGGGGAGGAGAAGTGGAGTGGGGATAGGGGGAGGGGAGCGGGGGGAGGGGGCAATATGTGGGAGGAGGGGGAGGGAAATGGGAAACGGGGAGCAGTTGGAAATTTTAATTAAAAAAGAATAAAAAAAGAAAAAAAAAAGAGTCACAGAGGAAAGGGCCCATTTTTTCTCTTCTTTCCCTAGGACAACCCTGAAAACATATCCTGGACCTTGACTATTTGCTGCCTCCAAAGACGATGAACAAAACAAAGCAGAGAGGAGATGTCACCAACAAAGTGGCTGTGAGGGGAATGAAAGGTAGAACTGCCCTCAGGGTGTTCCATTTTACCACATAGCACTGCTTCACACCACACTAAAGACATTTTAAAATCCGACTGCCAAAATTTCAAGCTGGAAATTTTCAGGGCTAGGACGGTAACTCCATGGTTAAACTGCTGGTGGCCAAGTGTGAGGACTAAAGGTTGCATCCCCAGAACTCAGGTGGAATGCTAGGTGAGTGGGTGGATGAGGTGACTCACCTGTAATTCTACCCTAGGAAGCAGAGACAGGAGATTGCCAGAGCAAGCTAGCTAGCAAGACTAGCATCGGCGGCAAGCTCTGGTTTTGAGTCCAATCAATAGGGAGGAAGAGCGATGATCCCTGGCACCAACCTAAGGCTTCCACAAGTACATGTGCTACCACGAGCATGCAAAAACCATGCACACCAAACACACATGAAAACTGGCAACAGGAAACAAATTAAAGCTGAACAATTTCTTACAAACATACGTATTTTCAACCTGACTTGTATCCGTGAGACTCCTCTGGCCATGATGGGCACACAATCTTATTGGACCTCAGGCCGGGTGGGTGAAAAGGCTGCCCCCTTGGAGTAGAACCACCTGTTCCTCATTGCTACTGTTTCCTTCAAACTCAGCCAGTCTCACTAGTTCTCATTAGCTTCTTGGCCTGTAGATACACAGCCACACTGTGAGTCCTGGGAACAAAGTGGTTAAAGCGCTAGCATTGGCTCCGGCACTTTCCAAGTTACAACCCCCTTGGTGTGCTTAGCATCATATCTGTGTAAACTGGACAACAGGGGGAGGCAATGCAGAGAAGGGTTCTACCATATAATACTGTGGAGAAGATGAACTCTGAAGGGAAAGAACTTTGGCTTGAACCTGTTGGCTGTTTGTAATTGAGAAGCAGTAGGCAAGGAGTTAGATATGAGGTAACCAAGGAAATAGGAGCTCTGTGTTGGGAGTTGTGTCTCTTGGTTAAGGAGGGAGGTGAGACATGAAGAAACCAATGAAACTGTGACTGCACACTGGGAGCTTAGCCTCCTATGACTCTCAGTGCCCTGTTGCGGTTAAACATCCTTGAAGCTGCAGTTAGGTTTGTCCCCATGTATCAGAAACCCAGGCCACAGGAAACAAAGGGACCAACTTCCACCCTGCTTGCTTGCTTGCTTGCTTGCAAAGCCTGATAGAGCTTGCACGGAAACAGACTCTTTGCTAGTGAGCGAGCATACTTGCCAACTGAGGAAGTTCATACATGATATCACTCTGTAAGTTTACCAAAATAATTTATTTTTTTTAAAGTTAATGTAGAACCTAAATAGGGAAGGGGAGCTGAAAAGGTTTTGGAAAGCATTCTTACTAGATTCGCCACCTCCTGGTGCCCATAAAAGTATAAAGTGAGACACGATTGGGTAGGCAGCACCCTTAGGAGAAATATGGGACCCTCCTCTCCTCCTCCTGAATGCCAGCAAGAATTTCAAGAAAGTTGACTAAGTTGATGACAGGGACCATCCATGTCAGTGCAGGGATAATGTAGTATCCTCCACTGTTGTGGAATATTACCGTGGCTATGTAAAGATGTGTTACATTTCATTATGCTGCAGAATATTACTTTAACTATGCAAAGATGTGTTACATTTATTTATACTGCGGAATATTACTTTAATTATGCAAAGACGTGTTACATTTGTTTATGTTGCATTTGTTTAACTATGGAAAGATGTGTTGCATTTGTTTTTACCTTGCCTGCCTAAGGTCTACTTGGTCTAATAAAAAGCTGAAGAGCCAATAGCTAGGCAGTAGAGGGATAGGTGGAGCTGGTGGGCAGAGAGAATAAGTAGGAGGAGAAATCTGGGACTGGGAGAAAAAAAGAGAAAGAGAGGGAGATGCCCGGGGCCAGCCAGCCAGGCAGCCGCTAGTCACTCAGATATGGGAGAAGCAGGAAAGTAGGACAGACAGAATGAAAGAAAGGTAAAAAGCCCCAAGGCAAAATATAGATGAAGAGAAACAGGCTAAATTAATTTATATGTGGGACAAGCATTTATAAATAATAATATGTCTCCAAGCTATGATTTGTGGGCTGGTGGTCTGAGAAAGACTGTTACACTCCCCCTCTCTTTGTCGTAATCACCACATGTACTCATTAAGACCAGCTAACTGTGTGTGGCCTTCTCAGCGGGTATCATGGTTAAATTTTTGCTTCTTCTTCTTCTTCTTCTTCTTCTTCTTCTTCTTCTTCTTCTTCTTCTTCTTCTTCTTCTTCTTCTTCTTCCTCCTCCTCCTCCTCCTTCTCGTCCTCTTCCTCTTCCCCTTCCTCCTCCTCCCCTTCCTCTTCCTCCCATTCCTCCTCCTCCTCTTCTTCATCCTCCTCTTCCTCCTCCTCTTCTTTTTCCTCCTCCTCCTCCTCCTCCTCCTCCTCTTCCTCTTCTTCTTCTCCTTCTCCCCTTCCTCCTCCTCCCCCTCCTCCTCCTCTTCTTCTTTTTTTTTTGGTTTTTCGAGACAGGGTTTCTCTGTAGCTTTGGTGCCTGTCCTGGAACTAGCTCTTGTAGACCAGGCTGGCCTCGAACTCCCAGAGATCCGCCTGCCTCTGCCTCCCGAGTGCTGGGATTAAGGGCGTGCACCACCACTGCCCGGCTTCTTCTTCTTTTTTCTTTTGATTTTGAGACAGGGTTTCTCTGTGTATCCCCAGCTGTCCTGGAACTCACTCTTGTAGATCAGGCTCGCATGGAACTCACAGAGATATGCTTGCCTCTCTGCCTGGTACTGGTACTAAAAGTGTGCACCCCTGTACCAACTTGTGAGTTTAAAAGTCAACATGCTACAACCCAGAAACACTTGCGAATGGAGTCTCAGTTGATAAATTGGCAGGTCAGGTTGGCCTATGGGAATGTCTGTAGCCAACTGACTGTTAATCGAGGTGGGAAGACCCACCCTAAATACGACTGGCACCATGACTTGGCACCACTTGGATGGTATAAGAATAGAGAAAACTAGCCAGGGAGAACCAGCAAACAATGATCCAAGCATTTCTCTCTCTGCTCTTGACCATGGGTGTGAAGCTGTAAGTCTCTGCCTGCTTTCCCTCCAGTGATGGACTGTAAGCTGGAACCATAAGCCAAATAAGCCCTTCCTTCCCTGTGTTGTTTTTTGTTAGGATATTCTTAGAGCGACAGAAATAAAACTAGAACAGGGACCCGGATAACAAAGCCATACTCCGAAAAGGACAGCAGTGTGGCACTCACATGCCTTCTAGTCTAGAGTAGTGAGTTTCTGGTAGGTAGGTTGTGTTGCCTCTTCAGTCATGTCAGGTTTTAATAGCGTCTTCTTTAATGTTTGCTTGGTCCACCTAACTGAACCTTTGTCGATGCTGTTGCTCCTTCCAAAGAACCACTTTTTCATTCCTTTGATCTCTGTTCAGCTCATTATCATGGTCTTCTTTCCTACTTTGGGTTTAATTTCTTCTGGTGCAGTTTCTTAGGGTGGGAAGCTAAGTTTAGTGATGGGACAATGCTCTTCTCTGTTATGGGCCTTTTCATCTATGAATTTCCCTTTAAAAACGCTGGTTTAGCTGCTCTAAGACCTGGCAGGATGCTTTATGTCACATAACTTCCCTGGCTTTTTTCCTTCACTTTATTCCAGATCATACAACACACTCTGCAACAGCATTTCTTAGGGCATTTTCATTTCTTATTGTATTTTGAAACTCATAAATTAGATTTTTCTCCCTAGAACTGTTCCTTGCTTTTCTTCATTTCTAGCATGTCTTTACTTTCTTTTATTATTTTCTTTACTTTTGATGCATAGGTACTCTATTTTTGCCCCTTTGGAGTACTGTGGATTTATTTTTGAGACAGGATGAAGAAAAAACAATGAAGAATAAGCAGGGATTAAGAGGCAGTCAATCACTGAAAGGAAAAATGAGAGAGAGAGAAAGTTACGGACTTAGAGAGTGATGGCATTCAACAGGAGATGATAATCAAGCGGTATAAAAGAGCTGTCACTTTGAGTCCATTCCGAGAAAGTGAAAAATAAGCAATTCCTCAAGAATCTGTCTTGCATGTTTATAAAAACAGTGTGACTAACTGCTAGGGATTGACTCACTCAGGGAAACAGCATCAGAGGGATGTTAGTCAGGTAGGTCTGTAGAATCTAAACATCTATTATGATGGAAACATGAGTTCTTTGGTTTTCCTCTGAGATTACCCATGGGAAAGAGTAGAATAGGACTTCTTAAATCTACAGTTCAAAAGAAAAAGAGAGACTACACAATTTTAAAACAGCTATGGAAGCCAGGTCGGGGCACACATGCAGTAGCAGCACTTGAGAGGCAGAGGCTGGAGGATCAGGAGTTCAAGATATCCTTGGCTACACAGAGAGCTAGAGCCTAGCTCCAGCTACATGAGATCCAGTCTCAAACAAAACAAAACCGTAGCCATTTAACTCTGAATGCTCTTGGGCTTAACTCACTTGGCTCAGAGAAACCATCGGACAGCTTCCTGTGATTCCCCACTCAACACAGCGATGATAAATTGTCAACCTGCTAAGTCCACCAAGGGCTTTCAAAGCTGACCAACACCCTAGTGTCTGCAGACAGAAAGAAAATTACCAGGAACGGTGCTGTGACTGACTCTGAAGGGACTTTGAGGTATATCCAGAGTGAGTGTGTGTGGGCAGGCACCCGCAGCTAGGCAGAGTGAATGTGTGCGGGTAGGCACCCACAGCTAGATCTGCCTATTAGGCCAACAGGGATAGCAGCAGAGCGCCAGCACAGTTATGGGGAACACAGGGATTTAGTTTGCTGTTTTGAAATTTCCTGGAATTCTTACATATGGGGTAATAGGAGCTTGCAGTGGAAATGGGGAATAAATTCTAAGTTTGGCGGAAAGTATGAGAAAAATGTTCACAAATCTGTAAGGAAAAAGAGCAAATTCCTTCTCAGTTTGAGGCATGTTAAATAACACATTCAGGATTTGGGGGAGGGGCTGTATTGTACTATAAAGAACGACTGTATTGTACTATAAAAAATGAAGCAGAGAAGAGTGGAAAGATGGCTCAGTGGGTAAAAGGATTTGCTTTGCAAGCCTTAGGACCTGGGTTTTAATCCACAGCACCCATGCAAAACTGGGCCTGGCCACATGTGCTTGAAACCCCAGCACTGGAAGACAGAAAGAGAATCCTATCATTTTACTGGCAGGCCAGCCTCGCTGAAATGAAAGCTCTGGGTTCAGTGTGAGACCCTGTCTGAAGGGAATAAGGTGGCTAGCAATAGAGGAAAACACCTGACATCTTTTTGTGGCTTCTGCATGCACATGCATGGCTACATATATCTGCATGCACTACATATGCTTACATATACTACACACGCACATGCACCCACATAGGACAAAGGGGAGAATGAGGGATGTGGAGACATTGTAGTACAAAAGGACAGGTTTGAATACTGAATCAGAGCAGAGAAGGATGCTAGAAGGAAGATAATGGGAGCCTCAAAGTTCTTGCCTTTAAGGCTTCCGTTCAAGGTTCAATTAAAGATGTCAGGATAAACTAAAGGGGGGACTAAAAATCTGGGGGTAAAGAAGTCTACTCACAACAGGTTCTGTCTACCCATGTTTATTTACTCTCTCTTCAATCCATCATTTCTCATAGTTCCACCCATTCCAAACATTCCCAGTCATATATATCCTTACAACCAGCAATTCCCCAGTCCTAGTAGGTTCCAGGGCTGGAATTCTTTTGTGCCATAGAAAATCAGATAAGAGTTTTCACACACAGACACACAGATCCATGCATGTCTGATGACTCCTTAATGAAGAAAGTTAGTTAGGAAAGGAACTAAATCATCAGGGAATTCTAGAGGAGAAGTGCGCTACGGTACATTTTTAGGGGGTTAGAAAGAGCCAAAAAGTTTATTTTCAGTACAACTATAAATAGGGCATGGATTGTTTAAATCAGTACACTGTTTCTTTTCTCTCAGCAAGCATGGAATTGGGTAGCCAAGCAACCTACATAAATAGTCAGGGAGAAGTTGATGGCTCTTTATCAGAAAGCACATACACCAGTTAGACACTTCAGTTTCTATGGGCCCAGGTCTGGAGTTTATACTTATTGCTCAGTATTTTTTTTTTATTTTTAAATACTTATTGTTCTAGGCAGAAGAAACAAAGAGGAGACCCAGGCCTCTAAATGATCAGTTCTGGGGTATGCTGTTATCAGCAGCTCTGGTCGTGGGGTAAAACCAGAGCAGCAGCTTGAGTAAGCAGTAATTCTATGTCCTTGGATATCTGTGACTATCTTAAATGGAATGCTCTTTGTCTGGGCCCTAAGCACTGACCAAATGCCTACTGATAAAGATAATTGCAGGAAGGCAGATTTCTGTGTTTACCTGGGAGAGAGGAATGAAAGTTGGCAGTGGGAAACTGTTTTGGACTAGAGAATTAATTCCCAAAACTGTAACAGAAAGGGTGTTCAGCTACAGCGAAAAATCTACCGCAAAAGACAGCCACTTTATTCACAAAGCAATAATGCCAAAAAGCCTGCCTTTTGGTTTAGCCTTTACCAGATCCCTTGGTTCTGATAAGTCGTTTGTGAAGATGGCTGAGCAATTACTGTATAATGTTGCAGTTTGTAGTAGGAAGATAATCAGAGAGAGAGACCACTGGAAGAGTGGTCTGTTTGCAGTTCAGGGAACCAAAGAGGCCAGAGCACCATATCTAAGCATCCAAGAGTTACAGGAAAATGCAAATAAAACAAAGGAACAACTGAGATTTCCAGATCAGTTACATATGCCGGTGCTTTTAAAGTACATGTTTTTACCTTACCCAGCATCACTGTTATGGACCCACCTTCTCATATTCATGAGAGAAAGCCATTTTCCTTGAGTTCAGGAACTGCCAACATCAGTTCTAAAGCTATCCAAGGCCTGCTTGGTGTTCTGTGCACCACAGGACCTTCAGCACCATTCTGGGTCTAAAATGCTACTTGTGTTCACCTTTCCCGAGTGTTGAAATACACAAAAATGTCTACAGAGTTTCTGGAGAATCCCCTGTCCAGGGTCCATGGGAGGAAATGGAGCAATGGGAGGAAGGTGTCAAAACTGTTCCTAATTGGGAACCACTACATTATCTATACTATTTTGAATAATTGTTTCAAAGTAATAATTACTGGACATCATCAAATTCATAGTGTTTTCTTTGAGATGAGATGTCTCTGTGTATCTTTGGCTATCCTGGACCTTACTCTGTAGACCAGACTGGTCTTAACTCACAGAGATCCACCTGCCTCTGCCTCCTGAATGCTGGGATTAAAGGTGTGCACCACCACCATCCTGCAAAACTAAATAATACTGTTTAACAAAACTAGCATGATATAAGTTTCTTATTTCTCTAATATGTGACCATAGGACCTTAGATAGTTAAGACTATAATCTAGCACACACATAAATATTATTTTGGGCCCATTTCAGGTATATTGCATTCTTATAAGTTAAATGTGATTAATAATATTTCTGTTTAATATGCTGATTCCTGTAAGGTCAGCAAGCAGAGGAAAATTTGTACCAATTGAATATATACATACAAAATAAATTTCTAGCAAAGTTAAATTTTCACATATTCTCTTCTATACTGGTTATAGAATTTATATATAAGTAATAAAACATCACTTCTATTGGATGGAAGAAATGATCATAAAAACATTTTACATATATTCAAAAAGTAAAACCAGTGAGTTTCACATCATTGTTAATAAAGAGGTCACTAGTATCATGGAGACTGCCTGTTTTGGTGGAACATAGTTCCTTTCACTTTACAAATGCCTACCAGATCTTGCTTTTACCTGATTTATCTGTAGAATCTTCAAATTCCACAAGGAAAGAGTACCCATTATTCCAGATGTGGAGGCAGGTGCTGGGGTCATAAGAGATAGTGAGTGGTTTTAAGCCAGGGTCATAAACACTGTCCCTCCATCGGATGTTGATGGGTGACTGTCGATCACCCGCAGGAACAAGGTCCAAGTTCTCCCAGAGTGGAGGTACTAGGAGAGAGAAATACCAGGCAGTTAGCAAGAACAACCACTATCTAGCACCACACATAAGACCATCCCATTTGGAAAGAAACCAAAGAGGGCAAAGGCAGCTCACAGTCTCAGAAACTTGGGGCCTTAATCAGCTGCATAAAGCAAACCAGGGCCAGCCAGAGAGCACCTTGCCAGGGAATCTTCATTGGGTCATCTCAATAAAACCAACCCATTTCAGGCTGTCTGCAAATGTGACCTGAAGCCAGTGCCATCAGTTCTGCGAGATCAGCAAAATACATGGGGATCGGAGTGTGGAAATGGTTTTAACAAATGCTGCTCTTTGTTTCACGGCAGTTTCTTGAACTCCAACCACCTAAACTGGTTTGAAATACAAAGTCAAGTGAACCTTCAATAACACACTTTGTCTCAGCAAAGGAAACGAGGTTAGAACTGCTGGAAAGCAAACTTTGATTCAGTATTTTTGATTTTCAACTGGATGGCTGGTATAGCCTGCCTTCTAGAAGATAGCTGTACCATATACGTGTGTGTGCCAGGTTAAACTCTGTCAAGAGCTGTGAGGAGCAAGCAGCCACTCTGTAAGGCCTGGATAGACACCAGCATTGCTGAGGTCCCTCATGCCCACAGTTTGTCACAAGACTGTTGACACAGTCTTTTAAGGTATACTATATAGTTTGTCCAAAACTGGCACTGACTATATGGCTTGTGCTGCTCCTTCCTCCATGGAGCCAAGCCCAGGTCTTTGTAGCAATACAAACCAGCAGACTTCCTGATGCTAACACACGTCTACCTGTTAAACCACCCAGAAATAATGAGTAGAACCCATTTGGGGGTGGTCTGCCTGGTCAAACTGGATGATTGTGTGTAAAAGAATACAAATAGATTTATCACCCTGAACAAAACTCAACTCCAAATAAATCAAAGATCTCAACATAAAACCAGATAGAGTGAACTGGGTAGAAGAGAAAGTGGGGAATGGCCTTGAATGAATTGGCGCCGGAAAAGACTTCTGAACAAAACACCATTAACATGGGCACTAAGATCAACAATTAATGACTAAATACTACTGTTCTACTGAAAGAACATAGCAATAAAATGGCTCCTAATAACATTCTGCTCTACTCACAGATTAGTGCCTTGCTCAGTCATTATCAGAGACGCTTCCTCCTGCAGCAGAAAACAAATACAGAGACCTACAGGCAGACAACATGCAGAGAGTAAGAGACCATGGAACATTAATCCCTAAATGAGATGTGTTCATCAAATCCCTCCCCTCGGGGCTCAGGGAAAAGGAGGTGGAAAGAACCAGAGAGGATGGAGGACACCAAGGAAACAGGGTCCAATGAATCAACATGACTGAAGCTCATATGAACTCAGGGACTGAGGCAGCATGCTCAGGGTCTGCACACGTCAGCACCAGTTGGGGTCCTAGAGCTAAAAAGTGGGCACCTGTCCCCATTCCTAACCCCGCATTATCTCCAATTGATAACCACTTGCAAATGAAAATTTCATTATCTCAAAGTAAGTTTCACTGGGAAACAAATTACTCTTAAGGGTAGGCTGCCTGCCCAGCAGCAGTACATGGCCAGTAGAAAGCCAACAGCATCTTTGGTGGTACCTTGTCTCATAATGCTGTGACAGGGATTTTTTTTTTTTTTTAGCCTTTTCTTTTGTTTTTTTGAGATAGGGTTTCTCTGTGTAGCCCAAGCTGTTCTGGAACTCTCTCTGTAGGCCAATCTGGCCTTAGCTACCTGCCTCTTCCTCCCCGGTGGTAAGATTAAAGATGTGTACCACTACTACTCGCCTTATTTTTGATTTTTGTATTTTAAATTTTTTCCCCATTAACGCTACAGATCTTTTGTGTATATATTATGGCTTACAGTTTAGTGTTTCTATGGGATTCCTGAGTGTGTGGACAAGTGGATCTCTTCCTCTGTATTTGTGTCTTGTATCTTTTCTTGGGCTCTTTTCCTTCTTTTTTTTTTTTTTTGTCCTATCCCAACATGTCAGTTTTTTATCTATATATTATATTATATTTATTATACATTATTCCTTAGAAACATGCCTCTTTTCTTAGCCTACATAGGTATGCATAGTGAGTTCTAGGACAGCCAGGGCTATATGGAGACCCTGACTAAAACATACAAAGAAAAACTAATAAAATAATAATAGAAAATTGTTTGTTTTCTAATGAGAGACAGAAAGGGGGTGGATCTGGATTGAGGGGAGGCAGAGAGGAACTGGGAGGAGTAGAGGGAGGGGAAACAGTAATAAGAATATATTATATTTTAAAAAACTATTTTTTGTGTTTTTGTTTTTTGTTTGAGACAGGATTCTCTGTGCAATCCTGGCTGTCCTGAAACTCATTCTGTAGAACTCACAGAGATCTGCCTGCCTCTGTTTCCCAAGTCCTGACATTAAAAGCATGTGCCACTACCACCTGACAAAAAACAGTCTTTTTTTTTTCTCTTGGCTGCAAGCTGCATTGAGTAAGCTAGCCTGGGCAGTGCTGGAGAACTCATCTGGGTGGTGATGATAAGGGACAGCTGGTGACCTGACCAATCCAGCTACCAGCAGGGCCCAGAACCAGGGCAACATCTGCCTCATCTATGAACTGTTGGGGCAGGTAAAGGAGATGAACCTACAGATCTAAACAGCAGGATCTCTATGACACAGGACAGTATCCTAGAGGAGCCCCATTGGGGCCCATCAACAGTGGCATAGCAGAAGCCAGAATCCTCAAGCCAGACTAATGACTTGTGTCAATGAACGCTTGCTTGCAAGTAAAGATGAATGAACTAGGGGCTGGAGAGGTGGCCCCGTGGTTAAGAGCATTGGCTGTTCTTCCAGAGCTTCTGAGTTCAATTCCCACATTCACATGGTGGCTCGCAACCATTCATAATGAAATCTGGTACCCTCTTCTGGCCTGCAAGCATACATGCAGACATAACAAATAAATTTTTAAGAAAGAGATGAACTAAAGGATAAACTGTGTGACTCAGTTGGCCACACTATAGCTTCCATGACAAGATTCTTCTCTCTCTTTTTTCCTTTTGTTTGGTTTTGTTTTGTTGTTTCTTTATTTTGTTTGGGTTTTGGTTTTTCTTTTAAATTTGGGTTTGTTTGGTGGGGAAGGGGGTTGCAAGGGCAGAGGGTAGATGCAAGGGGACAGAGATAACTGGGATTGGAATGCATGACGTGAAATCCGCAAAGAATCAATAAAAGTTAAAAAGTAAATTTCCAATAAAAAGGAAAAAAAGTGAAGCACGAAGAATGGACAGAATCAAGGCCAACAAGAAAAAGAGGAGAAACACGGGGCAGCAGAGATGGCTCACTGGTTAAGAGCACTTGCTACTCTTGCAGAAGATCTGAATTTGGTTCCCAGTACTTAGCCCACCGGGGGAGGGGGCACAAGCACATAAACCCCCAGCTCCAAGGAATCTGACTCCCCCTTCTGGCCTCTGCAAGTGGCTGTACAGTCACATACACATACATATAAATAAAAAATAAAGCCATAAAAAAAGCAGGAGTAACACAGATGGACAGAAGTTAGCAGCAATGCCCTGCACTTCTTGTCCCTTCGCCGTCTCTATGGGCTTGGTTGAGACAGCTGTGTTGTGAGCCAGGAAAATCTCCCCATGTATGTTGGTGTCATCCTCGTCCTCCTATTGACACAAAACCAGAATCTTGTCTAAGGTTCACGATCATAGAGAAGATATTTCACCAAGTCTTATCTTTTGTTTGCTTAATTTTCTTTTATCAAAAGTGTCCTGGCAGATATGGAGTCCTCCTGCGGGTACAACAGGAGGAAGAATTCAGTCCCCTAAGAGACATTTGAGTTTCCAGAAGATGCAAGACAAAACTAGTATAGGGTTCTACTGCCCTCTACTGGATAAGGACCAGAGATACTGCTAAACACCCTTCCCTGCACAGGTCTGACAGGCTCCGCAAAGCAAGAATTATCCTACGGGAAATGTCCCTCATGCCAAAATTGAGAAACATTCACCTAGAACCAAAAAAGCCACAAGCAGACTTAAAGTTTGGTTCACAACCCAGTGAGTTTCAAAGATTCCTGGCCCAAGGAAACCTATCTTGCACCTCTGACATTCTCAGATGTCAATAACCTGAGAAGTCATAAAGTTAAAAAGCCAACAAGTCCAGCCTGGTCTGCAGAGCAAGTTCCAGGATATCTTGGGCTTGAAACCAGAGTTCCAGAGAAATCGTGTCTCAAAAAACTAAAACCAAAGCCAAAGCCAAAACCAAACCAAACTAAAACCAAACCCAAACCATCAAACAAAGCCTAAGAGGTGAGGGTCCTGTGAAAATCATGGAAGAACTGGAATGCCAGTTATCAGGTCCCTAAGATAATGTCCTCAGTCACCTTTAATTGTTCAACATTTCATTCAGAAAATGGGAACTATAAATTCTCACATCCATTCAAGCAATCAGTAGCCCAAGAAAACCAGGCTGGGCCTGCTCCTTCAACTGCCCTCTTACGATTATGATGCCAGACTCAGCTGATAACTTTTGCTTTGCAAGTTCAGCTTCCATCAGACTTCTTCATCTGACCCCATTCCCCTCCCCTTTTACTGCTCTAGACCACTGAGAGTGGGAAGTCCTGCTCATTGTCCTCTTAGACAGCTTTTGGTCAAGTGCTTGTTTTCAAAAGATACACTCATAATTTTCACTCTCCTCTCTCCCTTTCTTTCTCCTACGAAACTAAAAGCAGATGGGGATAATTTACTGGTACTTGCTGATTTTTCCCTTGAAATAGGAAGATTATGTTGCATGCTAAGAGGGTTTTTTTTTATCTTCACATATTTCTTATAGAAAATAAAACTGCAATGATTGTGTCAAACGCAGTTCAACTTAGTAGAGTCAGATTGTTCATAGGATTTGTAATTACTATGGTGTTAGCTCAGTGGTAGAATGTTCATCTCCCAGGCATGATACTGTAGGTTCAAAGCCCAGAACTCTGTGTGTGTGTATGTGTGTGTGTTCTGCAGCTGATAAACATCAACACTTAATTTTTTTTAAGATCTTGTCTTAGTTAGGGTTTCTATTGCTGTGAAGAGACACTGTGGCCCTCCCTATACTCCCCGGGCTCCCTGCAGGGGCTCTACCCCCCCATACTGCCTCTCTCTTCTTGTCCCACCCAGCTTGCATCCAGAACCCTTCTTCCTTCTGTCCCCTTTCCTCTTTGGGCACATAACACCATCCAGCTCAGTCTGTCTGGCGCTGGGGGCAAACCCTCAGGGCAAGTAGGCAGGCAAGACCTCCTTTGTCTCACTGGCCCGCCTGCACCAACCAAGGTAGGCGCTTTGTTTACGAACTACCCAACCTGCACGGAGATCTGATCTCGGCACCAGGAGAGACAGCAGGGCGGTGAGTTTGTGACCAGTGGCGGCGGAAGCAGCCCTGGACAGGGAACTCTGAAGTTCCTCATCCCCTCCCTATACTCCCCGGGCTCCCTGCAGGGGCTCTACCCCCCCATACTGCCTCTCTCTTCTTGTCCCACCCAGCTTGCATCCAGAACCCTTCTTCCTTCTGTCCCCTTTCCTCTTTGGGCACATAACACCATCCAGCTCAGTCTGTCTGGCGCTGGGGGCAAACCCTCAGGGCAAGTAGGCAGGCGAGACCTCCTTTGTCTCACTGGCCCGCCTGCACCAACCAAGGTAGGCGCTTTGTTTACGAACTACCCAACCTGCACGGAGATCTGATCTCGGCACCAGGAGAGACAGCAGGGCGGTGAGTTTGTGACCAGTGTTGGCGGAAGCAGCCCTGGACAGGGAACTCTGAAGTTCCTCATCCCCCTCCCTATACTCCCCGGGCTCCCTGCAGAGGCTCTACCCCCCCATACTGCCTCTCTCTTCTTGTCCCACCCAGCTTGCATCCAGAACCCTTCTTCCTTCTGTCCCCTTTCCTCTTTGGGCACATAACACCATCCAGCTCAGTATGTCTGGCGCTGGGGGCAAATCCTCAGGGCAAGTAGGCAGGCGAGACCTCCTTTGTCTCACTGGCCCGCCTGCACCAACCAAGGTAGGCGCTTTGTTTACGAACTACCCAACCTGCACGGAGATCTGATCTCGGCACCAGGAGAGACAGCAGGGCGGTGAGTTTGTGACCAGTGTTGGCGGAAGCAGCCCTGGACAGGGAACTCTGAAGTCCCTCATCCCCCTCCCTATACTCCCCGGGCTCCCTGCAGGGGCTCTACCCCCCCATACTGCCTCTCTCTTCTTGTCCCACCCAGCTTGCATCCAGAACCCTTCTTCCTTCTGTCCCCTTTCCTCTTTGGGCACATAACACCATCCAGCTCAGTCTGTCTGGCGCTGGGGGCAAATCCTCAGGGCAAGTAGGCAGGCGAGACCTCCTTTGTCTCACTGGCCTGCCTGCAACAAGCAAGGAGAGACATCACTATAACACCAGGAGACTAGCACTGCAGAGAGCCATCACTGGGAAGGTACATCAGTAGGCAAGGAGACCTGATCCGGTAAAAGAAGATCCAGAGGGGAGCATTCGGAGAAAGAGATGGGCAGGCGCCAATGCAAGAATTCACCTAACAATCTGAAAAACTATATGAAACCACCAGAACCCAGCGACCTCCCAACAGGTGGACATGAACACCTTAATCATGAAGAAGTAGATAAAATTGACTTTATGAAAGTGATTGACGCCCTTAAACAACATGTAAAAAATGCCCTTATAGAAATGGATGAGAAGTATAACAGAAAGTTTGAAGAATTGAGTAAATCAGTGAATGATACCCTAGGAAACCAAGGAAAAACAATCAAACAGATAATGGAAACAGTTCAAGACTTAAAAACTGAAATGGAGGCAAAGAAGAAAACACAAACAGAAGGTCAGCTGGACAGGGAAAATCTAGGTAAACGAATAGAGACTACAGAAGCAAGCATAACCAACAGAAAACAAGAGATAGAAGAAAGAATCTCAGATTCTGAAGATACCATAGAGAAAATAAACACGCTGATCAAAGAAAACAGCAAGGCCAACAAATTCTCATCACAAAACATTCAGGAAATATGGGACACAATAAAAAGACCAAACCTAAGAATAATAGGAATAGAAGAAGGAGAAGAAGCGCAGCTCAACGGTCCAGAAAATATATTTAATAAAATTATAGAAGAAAACTTTCCCAACCTAAAGAAAGATATACCTATGAAGATTCAAGAAGCATACAGAACACCGAATAGGCTGGATCAAAAAAAAACATCCTCTCGCCATATAATAATCAAAACACAAAGCATACAGAATAAAGAAAGAATACTAAGAGCAGCAAAGGAAAAAGGCCAAGTTACTTATAAAGGTAAACCTATCAGACTTACACCTGACTTCTCTATGGAAACCATGAAAGCCAGAAGGTCCTGGATAGATGTACTGCAGAAACTAAGAGACCATGGATGCAAGCCCAGACTACTATACCCAGCCAAGCTTTCGTTCACTATAAATGGAGAAAACAAAATTTTCCAGGATAAAAACAAATTTAAACAATACGTAGCCACAAATCCAGCCTTACAGAAAGTAATAGAAGGAAAATCACTAACCAAGGAGTCCAACAATGACCACAATATCTCAGACAACTAGAGACCCTTCACCAGCGCAACACAAAGAAGGGGAACACACAAAATTTACAACTTAAAAAATGATCGGAGTTAACAACCACTGGTCATTAATATCACTTAATGTCAATGGACTCAACTCTCCTATAAAAAGGCACAGACTAAGAGATTGGATACGAAAACAGGATCCAACATTCTGCTGTTTACAAGAAACACACCTCAACCACAAAGACAGGCACCTACTCAGAATAAAGGGTTGGGATAAGGCTTATCAAGTAAATGGACCTAAGAAACAAGCAGGGGTGGCCATACTAATTTCTAACAAAGTTGACTTCAAACTTAAATCAATCAGGAGAGATGGAGAGGGACATTTTCTACTCATAACAGGAACAATTCATCAGGATGAAGTCTCAATCCTGAATATCTATGCCCCTAATATAAAAGCACCCACGTACGTAAAAGAAACATTGTTAAAACTCAAGGCAGCCATCAAACCGCACACATTAATAGTAGGAGACTTTAATACTCCTCTCTCACCAATGGACAGGTCAAGTAGACAGAAACCTAACAGAGAAATAAGAGAATTAATGGAGGTAATGAATCAAATGGACTTAACAGACATCTATAGAATATTCCACCCAAATAGGAAAGAATATACCTTCTTCTCTGCAGCTCATGGAACCTTCTCAAAAATCGACCACATACTCGGTAACAAAGCAAACATCCACAGTTACAAAAAAATATTAATAACCACCTGTATCTTATCAGATCACCATGGATTAAAGCTAGAATTCTGCAACAATGCTACCCCCAGAAAGCCTACAAACTCATGGAAACTGAATAGTCAACTACTGAACCATTCCTGGATTAAGGAAGAAATAAAGAAAGAAATTAAACTCTTCCTTGAAGACAATGAAAATAAAGAAACAACATACTCAAACCTATGGGACACTATGAAAGCAGTTCTGAGAGGAAAGTTCATAGCACTAACTGCCCACTTAAAGAAAACAGAGAAAGCACACATTGGAGACTTAACAGCCCACCTGAAAGCTCTAGAAAAAAAAGAAGCAGACTCACCTAGAAGGGGTAGAAGACTGGAAATAATCAAACTGAGGGCTGAAATCAACAAAATAGAGACACAGAAAACAATTGAAAGAATCAATGAATCAAAAAGCTGGTTCCTGGAGAAAATCAACAAGATTGATAAACCCCTATCCAAACTAATCAAACGGCAGAGAGAGAATTTGCAAATTAATAAGATCAGAAATGAAAAGGGAGACATAACCACAGACACAGAGGAAATTCAGAGAATCATTAGATCTTACTACAAAGGCCTGTATGCCACAAAACTGGAAAATGTAAAAGAAATGGACGCTTTTTTAGATAAATACCATTTACCAAAGTTAAACCAGGACCAGGTGAACAACCTAAATAGACCGGTTAGTCGTGAAGAATTAGAAGCTGTTATCAAAAACCTCCCTTCCAAAAAAAGTCCAGGACCAGATGGTTTCAATGCAGAATTCTACCAGAACTTCCAAGAAGACCTAATACCTATTCTCCTTAATGTATTTCACAATATAGAAACAGAAGAGTCATTGCCAAATTCCTTTTATGAAGCTACAGTAACTCTGATACCAAAACCACACAAAGACACAACCAAGAAAGAGAATTACAGGCCAATCTCACTCATGAACATCGACGCAAAAATCCTCAACAAAATTCTGGCAAACCGAATCCAAGAACACATTAGAAAAATTATCCATTATGATCAAGTAGGCTTCATACCAGAGATGCAGGGCTGGTTTAACATACGCAAATCTATCAATGTAATCCATCATATAAATAAACTGAAAGAAAAAAACCATATGATCGTTTCATTAGATGCTGAAAAAGCATTTGACAAAATTCAACATCCCTTTATGATAAAAGTCTTGGAGAGATTAGGGATACAAGGGTCATACCTAAATATAATTAAAGCTATATACAGCAAGCCGACAGCTAATATCAAATTAAATGGAGAGAAACTTAAAGCCATCCCACTAAAATCAGGAACACGCCAAGGCTGTCCACTCTCTCCATACCTCTTCAATATAGTTCTCGAAGTTTTAGCAATAGCAATAAGACAACATAAGGGGATAAAGGGGATTCAAATTGGAAAGGAAGAAGTTAAACTTGCATTATTTGCAGATGATATGATAGTGTACATGAGCGACCCCAAAAACTCCTCCAAAGAACTCCTACAGCTGATAAACGCCTTTAGTAATGTGGCAGGATACAAGATCAACTCCAAAAAATCAGTCGCCCTCTTATACACAAAGGATCTGGAAGCAGAGAGAGAAATAAGAGAATCATCACCTTTCACGATAGCCACAAACAGCATAAAATATCTTGGGGTAACTCTAACCAAGGAAGTGAAAGATCTATTTGACAAAAACTTTAAGGCATTGAAGAAAGAAATTGAAGAGGATACCAGAAAATGGAAGGATCTCCCTTGCTCTTGGATTGGGAGAATCAACATAGTAAAAATGGCAATTCTACCAAGGGCAATTTATAGATTCAATGCAATCCCCATTAAAATCCCATCAAAATTCTTCACAGATCTTGAAAGGACAATAATCAACTTTATATGGAGAAACAAAAAACCCAGGATAGCCAAAACAATCTTATACAATAAAGGAACTTCTGGAGGCATTACCATCCCTGACTTCAAACTCTATTACAGAGCTACAGTAATGAAAACAGCGTGGTACTGGCATAAAAACAGAGAAGTCGACCAATGGAATCGTATAGAAGACCCGGATTTTAACCCACAAACCTATGAACAACTGATTTTTGATAAAGGAGCTAAAAGTATACAATGGAAGAAAGAAAGCATCTTCAACAAATGGTGCTGGCACAATTGGATGTCAACCTGTAGAAGAATGAAAATAGACCCATATCTATCACCATGCACAAAACTCAAGTCCAAATGGATCAAAGACCTCAATATCAATCTGAACACACTGAACCTGATAGAAGAGAAAATGGGAAGTACCCTACAACATATGGGCACTGGAGATCGCTTCCTATGTATAACCCCAGCAGCACAGACATTAAGGACAACATTGAATAAATGGGACCTCCTGAAACTGAGAAGCTTCTGTAAAGCAAAGGACACTGTCATTAAGACAAAAAGGCAGCCTACTGACTGGGAGAAGATCTTCACCAACCCCGCAACAGACAAAGGTCTGATCTCCAAAATATATAAAGAACTCAAGAAACTAGACTTTAAAAGGATAATTAACCCAATTAAAAAATGGGGCACTGAACTGAACAGAGAATTCTCAACAGAAGAAGTTAAAATGGCCAAAAGATACTTAAGGTCATGCTCAACCTCCTTAGCGATCAGAGAAATGCAAATCAAAACAACTTTGAGATATCATCTTACACCTGTCAGAATGGCTAAAATCAAAAACACCAAGGATAGCCTTTGCTGGAGAGGTTGTGGAGAAAGGGGTACCCTCATCCATTGCTGGTGGGACTGCAAACTTGTGCAACCACTTTGGAAATCAGTGTGGCGGTTTCTCAGAAAAATTGGGATCAACCTACCCCTGGACCCAGCAATACCACTCTTGGGAATATACCCAAGAGATGCCCTATCATATGACAAAAGCATTTGTCCAACTATGTTCATAGCAGCATTATTTGTAATAGCCAGAACCTGGAAGCAACCTAGATGCCCTTCAATGGAAGAATGGATGAAGAAAGTGTGGAATATATACACATTAGAGTACTACTCTGCGGTAAAAAACAATGACTTCTCGAATTTTGCATGCAAATGGATGGAAATAGAAAATACGATCCTTAGTGAGGTAACCCAGACCCAAAAAGAAGAACATGGGATGTACTCACTCATAATTGGTTTCTAGCCATGGATAGGGGCCACTGAGTCTATAATTTGTGATCCTAAAGAAGCTAAACAAGAGGGTAAACCCAAGGGAAAACATATAGATATCCTCCCAGCTATGGGAAATAGTCATGACTGATGGGCAAAAAATTGGAATCTTGGGGGTGGGGTGGGATGGGGATGAGGGGTGATGGGGAGAGAAAAGTGTGAAGGAGAGGATGAGGGGAACTGGGGGAATCGGGGTGAATGGGGATAAAGAAAGGTTGGATAGGGGAGCAGGGAAACTCATACCTTAGGTAAGGGAGCCACCTAAGGGGTGACAAGAGACTTGAACTTGGAATGGCTACCAGATGCCCAGGGCAATGTCCCCAGTTAGTTCATTGGGGCACCTGAGGATAGGGAACCTGAAATGAACCTATCCTATAATCTTACTGATGAATATCTTGCATATCGCCATAGAACCTTCATCTAGCGATGGATGGAGATAGAGCCAGAGACCCACACTGGAGCACCGGACTGAGCTCCCAAGGTTATAATGAGGAGCAGAAGGAGAGAGAACATGAACAAGGAAGTCAGGACCATGAGGGGTGCACCCAACCACTGAGACAGTGGGGCCGATCTATTGGGAGCTCACCAAGGTCAGCTGGACTGCTACTGAAAAAAACATGGGATAAAACCGGACTCTCGGAATGTGGCGGACAATGAGAGCTGACGAGAGGCCAAGGAGAATGGCACAGGAACTTTCATCTGGCGATGGATCGAGAGAGAGACAGAGACCCAATTTGGATCAACCGTCTGAGCTCTTAAGGTCCAAATGAAGAACAGAAGGAGGGAGAACATGAGCAAGGAAATCAGGACCACGAGGCGTGCACCCACCCACAGTGACAGTGGAACTGATCTATTGGGAGCTCTCCAAGGCCAGCTGGACTGGGACTGAATAAGCATGGGTTGAAACTGGACTCTCTGAACATGGCGGACAATGAAGGCTGATGAGAAGCCAAGGACAATGGCACTAGGTTTCGATCCTAATACATGAACTGGCTTTGTGGGAGCTTAGCCTGTTTTGATGCTCACCTTCCTGGGCCTGGATGGAAGTGGGAGGACCTTGGTCTTCCTGTAGGGCAGGGAATTTGGACTGCTCTTCAGTAGCGAGAGGGAGGGGGAATGGACTGGGGGGAGGAGAAGAGGAGTGGGGATAGGGGAGGGGAGAGGGGGGAGGGGGCAATGTGTGGGAGGAGGGGAGGGAAATGGGAAACGGGGAGCAGTTGGAAATTTTAATTAAAAAAGAATAAAAAAAAATATATAATAAAAAAAAAAAAAACTAAAAGAAAAAAAAAAAAAAAAAAAAGAGACACTGTGACCACAGTAACCCTTATAAAAGAAAGCATTTACTTGGAGCTGGCTGGGTCAGAGGTTTAGTCCATTATCATCATGGCAGGAAACCTGGCAGTGTGCAGGCAGATTTGGTGCTGGAGAAGGAGCTGAGAGGTCTACATTTTGATCTGCAGGCAGCAGAAGGAGACTGCCACACTAGACATAACTTCAGCATCTGAGACCTCAAAGCCCGGCTCCACAGTGACACACTTCCTCCAACAAGGCAACACCTCTTAACAGTGCCACTCCCTATGGGCCAAGCACTCAACAATATAAGTCTATGGAGGCCATTCCTATTCAAGTCACCACAGATTTATTGTTTTTAAATTTTTATACATATTGTTGTTTTGCCTTCATGGCTGTGTACTACATGCATCTCTTCAGACCCTTAGACTTTTAGATTCCATGTGGACCATAAATTTGGCCTCAATTCTTATTCCTGTAGCTTTGGTGTAGTGTGGGCTCTGGCACTGTTGTAGTCTCTGTGGGCTCCTAAAACAGAATATCATAGAATGGGTGGGCTTATAAACACAGCAAATAAATGTTTTCTCACAGTTCAAGAGTTTGGAAAGCCCAACAGAAAGCACCTGCAGATGTGGTGTCTGTTGAAGGCTACTTTCTGGCTTGTAGACAGCTGTCTTCCTGGTGTTATCTCCCTCTGGTCTTCATAAAAGGGCACTCATCCCATTCATAAGGGCAGAGTCCTCTTCATCTCATTGCCTCCCAAAGGCCACATTTCCTACATCATCATCACTGGGATTTCAAGAATTCAACATACAAGTTTAAGGGAGATGCACTCAGTTCACTGCAATCAGCTGTTTCTCCAGCCTTAAGAGTTTTGCTAGTTCAGCCTTTGAAACATGAGAAGCACACTCATGCCTTAGCCCCTTTGTTCCTTCTACAAAAACTAATCCTCCCATTCAGCTGAAGGAAAGACTCCCATTATCTTTAGGCCTTGGGCTTAATTGTTCCCTCCTTAGCAAAGTTTCCTCTAGTTCTCATCCCATATCTTTTTATAAAAACAAGGTTTCACTATGTATCCCTGGCTATCATGGAACTCACTCTGTATCACAAATCAGGCTGGCCTCAAACTCTCAGTGACCCACCGGCCTCTGCCTCCCCAGTGCGGGGATTAAAGGTGTGTGCCACAATACCCAGACATGTTTTAATCACAACATTGACTTACCCTTCCAATCTTTATTCACAGGTATAGTTAGCATTGTTTGCTTAACTATCTGCCTCTTCCACTATTCTGCAAGTCAACCTGGCTTTCAATCAGTAGTTGTGTCTCAAATTAAGAAGAGAAAGAGCAGTATGAAGGTCATGAAGGTGGCACTCTTGTGGATGGAATTAATTATTCATAGCCTGAATAAAGATGACAACAACAGACGTGCTATGGTGGACACAGGAAAGCTCACAAGGTCTCAACCCTGCATAAAGATACAGGCAACTAAGGAACCCTGAGAGTGGGAGAAATGGTTTTCCTCAGGAAAGAGCATACCAAGTGATTATCCAATACCAGATGGTCATCCTGAAAACATACATACAAGTAACATAATACAACATAAGTCAGTTGTACTTACATATTTAGGAATATACATATGACCATGAATTTGAAAAATAGCGAGGGATATATGGGAGGGAAGAGGCAAGGAGGAAATGATGTCATTATAATCTCAAATCCAGACATGAGTTTTTAGGAATTTTTATAGTTTCATAAAGAACATCATTAGTACCTTCATGGAGAGTCATTAACTGTAATTTGCTTTGGATAATATGGATGTTTTTACAATAATAATTTTCCCAATCCAAGAAATTAAAAGTCCTGAAGCAAGGTCTGAAAGAAACCCAGAGTATTAAAAAAAAAAACAGAAAACATGAGGAAGGAGATTATAAATTATTAACATCAAACCTACATGGAATTTAGATTAAAGGGACAGGGCTACCGGAAGCACACAAAACTTTGGGACAGGAAGACAGCCTGTGAAGAGATTCAAATCTCTTCCCTTCGCACAACTCTCCTACCTTCTCTCCTTAGGCTCTTTATGCTTAAATTTAGAATAGCTCCAGTTATTGTCCTGGTCCTTCTTTGTAACTGAGTTTTTGGTATGATACCCACTTAGCTCACGCAGCTAGTGTAAACTGAGATGTGCTATAAATCAATGACCATAGGGTCTTTGAAAGCTAAGCACAAAAATCATGCAAAATTCATTTATAGTTCTAATAGTGATTTCATGTTAGAAATACAATATTTTTGATATATTAGGTTAACTAAAAACAGTAAAAGAATTAACTTATCTATTTATTTGTACTTTTAAATTATTTATTATTTATTGAATGTATATGGATGCTTTGACTGCATATGTGTCTGTTTTGCTTACACATATGTCTGTGCACCATGTGTATGCCTGGTACCTGCATATACCTGAAGAAAATGTTAGATGCCCCGAGACTACAGTTATAGATGGTTGTGTGCCACCATGCTGGTGCTGGGAATTGAACCTAGACCCTCTAGAAGAGCAAGCAGCCAACACTCTTAACCACTGAACCATTCTTCTAGCTTTTATTTGAATGAAGTCATTTGAAAACACAGAATTACCTATATGGCTCATATTTCTGGGTCACGTTGCACATCTATTGAATAGCACTATTTATGAGTAATCCTTAGAGTAATTACATGTTAAAGACATCAACATCCAGAATATACTGGATTAAATAAAACATATCACAAAAATTAATCCGTTTCCTTTCCCTTTCCTAACCCATTAGAAAATGGAGAATCATCCTTGTGGCTTCTCCCCAACCTGCCAGGCAGCACTGCTCTTGACCCTCACTGGCTTTCTAGCCTGTCTTTGTCATGAGGGCTGTGCTTTTCCTACAGAACCAAAGACCATCTTAGGCTTTGGCTTTATGCAGGGATACAAGGCTCTCTCTTTAAGGCGCTACTGCAGGGATACATAGGCTCTCCTTAAGGCACTACTAACAGTCATAGAAGCACAGGTTGACTTGCTGGACTATCAGGGTTGTGGAGAAAACTGATGCTGAACTGACTAACTAATCACCTACCATTATTACTACAGGGAAGAAAGCCCCCATTTCCTATGCTTAGCTCCAGGGCCTCTTGTTAGTCCTGGGGAGCTGAAGATAAGCCCAATATCACCAAGAGATTCCAAGGAGCTCTCAATCTCAAATCCAGTTTGAAGTATCCGGGGCCTATATCACCCAGGAGTTATCAGTGAATTTTTGTTTGGTTTGTTTTTGAGCCAGGGTCTCACTATGTAACTCAGGCTGGCCTGGATTCATAATCCTTTAAATTTCTGAATGGTTGTGTTAAAATTACAAGTGTGAGCCATTATGTCAAACTTTAAATGGACTGGAGAGAAGGCTCCATACTTAAGCAAACTTGCTATTTTTTCTTACTTAAACTATTTTAATTACTTCTTTTTTTATTATACTAAAATATTTAATGACTTTAACACAGAATTGATGTGTATATTGAAATATAGACATTTCCCTCAACAACTCAAGGCAAGTAGTTTATTTAAACTATTTTAATTTTAATGACTTATTTTTTTACTTCATTATTTATCCAGTTACAAGATATAGTCAGGAATATGTATCATCCCATATACATAACACACATTTGATCCCATACAGGTCTGCCAGGTCCTCTAGCACAAGGTAATGTAGAAATTAATCAATTATTGATGGGAAATGTGCTAAAGGCCTCAGAATTTCATTTAAAAAATCATGTCAATACGCTATTCTTGCAGAGGACTCAAGCATGGTTCTAAGCACCAACATTTGGCAACTCACAACCACCTGTAACTCCAGCTTCAGCAGATCTGATTCCGTCTTTTGGCCTCAGAGGGCAGCTACACATGTGGCATGAATACACATATACACATAAACAAAAATAAAATAAAGGTAAAAAGCAAACCCTTAAATGTGTTTATTAATTTATTTTTGTCTATTCAATGTGTTTGTTGATTCTGGGGTTACTATAACCAGCTTTAGCCACCATCTGCACTGCCCAGCAAAACAAAAATTTTTAACAGAACTGAATTTTATCAAAAGACATTTTTAACATAGATGATTATATTTTTGGGGGGAGGTCAAGGTCTTGCTATGTAGCCCTGGATGTCCTGGAACTCTCACTACTACACAAGGCTGGCCTTGAACTCCTACCGATTCCATGCCTCTGCCTCCTGAGTGTTGGAATTAAAGGCTTGTACCACTACTCCTGGTTTAACATAGATTTTTAAGTACAGAAAAAACAAGGAAATAATGAGACATACTCAAGTGTAAGTATGAATTTCTTACAGGAGAGTCACCTAAATAACCCCCTCAGATTAATTTACTTATTTAATTATTTTTATTCATGTATCTGTGTCTATGTCTGACATGTGCTATATGTGTGGGCCTTAGGAGGCCAGAAGAGGGTGTCAGGTCCTCTGGAGATGAAGTTTTAGGTAGATGTGAGCCCCCCAATATGGGTGCTAGTCCTCTGCAAGAGCAGCAAGAGCCCTTAAGTGCTGAACAATCTCTCCAGCCCCCCTAAGCAAGCTTCATAAATGTTGTTGTCCAGGCTTTGTGTTCTTCAAAACTAAATTGAGAAGTAATAGAACAATGTTGTAAAAACCCCATACAGGAATGCTCAGTAGAATTTCTTCTGAAGATGGAAACGTCCAGCGTGGCAATTATTAGGCACACATGGTTATACAATCTTAAGGAATTTAAATTGACTTGTAAATACATGAGACTAGTGACTACATTTTTTTCTTTCCCCCGTTTGTCTTTTATTTCTTTTCTTTTGTTTTTTTTTGTAGTTTCATATTTTTAGTGGCTATATTTCATACAATGCAGTTCAATAATTCCAATGTTTCTCTTCCTTATATAAAAAAGAAGCCAAATATGTTGATATAATCCCAGCACTCAAGAAATGAAGACCAAAGAAAGGTTTAAAGGCAGCCTCAGCTACAAAGCAATTTTGAGGCCAGCCTGTGCTGCATAAAACCCTGTCTCAAAAAAAAACAGCAAACAAATAAATGTAGGAAAATCGAGGGCATTAAAAATGGTACAAATTTGTTATTCCATATAATGCATTTACAATTACAATTGATGTAATTACAAATTTGTACCATTTTTATTCTCCATCATCGTCTTTATAACTTTCATTAAATTAAAAATTACTAAATCATCAAATTCATTTTCCTATGTTTTAAGATATTATGCCTAATTTTTTTAATGAAACAATTAGGCTAAATGGTACTCTGAGTGAAAGTGATTTTGTTTTCATCTTGGGTAATGGGCATATAGCTTATTAATTCCTCAAGAGTTACTGCCTGCATCTGGGGAAAACAACAAACAGTAATTTGAATAGACAGCCCATGATTACTGAACAGAGAAATAAGGTGGAAGGCAATTAGCACAATGCTTCTGAATTTGCCACAATCTCCTACTTCCCTTTTATTCCGTGTTCTGCTTTACGTTACCTTAAAATGGCCAGATTTGAAAGCTGGGTGTAGCGGTGCATGACTGAATACTGGCACTCCCAGTGACTAAGACAGGAAGAAGATCACGATTTCAAGGCCATCCTGGGCTGTGTAGTGAGCTGGAAGTCAGCCTGTGTTACACTAGACCAGACAAACAACACATAAAATGGTCATACTTGAAGATTTGAGATAGCACCGAACCTATGGCGATGACAAAGACAACGAAGATAAGAATGGTCACGATGGGGTCTAGAGAAGTGGCTCGGAGATCAAAGAGCACATCTTGCTCTTGCACAGGAACTGGGTTTGCTTCCCAGCACCCACATGGTGGTTCACGACCATCTGTAACTCTGGTTCCTTCTTCTGACCTCCAAAGACATTCCCCTATGTGCCTGTGCTGCGCGACACACGTGCGGGCAAGACACACCCAAATAAAATGAACAAATCTTTTTAAAAGGAACACGCATGATCCTAAAAGGAGCTGCCAGAGTTGAATGTCTAGGCATTGCCAACCTCTTGTGTCGGTCTAGGCGGCCTTCTGTGGGGCTCCGAGCTGTCAGAAACAATGAGTGTGGTCTTTACAATTCACAGCTAAGGAGGGGAAGGACAGCCCGCAGAGGAGGAAATTTGCTCACTGGGGCAACAAAGGAGTCAAACAAACGGAAAATGTGCCCCATTTTCCCCCCACCAACTTAGAAAGAAGAACATAAACTTCTCAGTTATTAAGATGCATGAGAGATTATTCAAGAAAATCGACCTTCTCTGCCACTTCTGCCTGCTGAACGCTGGCCTAATAACACGCAGACAGGATTGTAGATGGTTAACTTTCAACCTTCTGCTACAACAAAAAAGAGGAAAACTTTAGTAGCCGGATCAATATGACTAATTGTTTCCATCTTAGACCTTCGACCACAAAGTACCAGAATTCATAGTAAGCCAGTCTGGATAGGATGTGGGCATGCTTGTAGGAAGCCACACCCAGCAACCAGAAATTTCTTATGACTCAGGCCAATTTCTTTTATTAAGAAGACACCCAGTGCTGAAGGCAAGTAAGGGAACTTACAGTTAAAAAAGATTTGTGGAGCAGTTTCAGAATCCTGAGCTTAAGCTAGATTAACACCATTTTGGCAAGCATTATCTTCTTTGCCCATCTTTTAATTATATATATATATATATCTGTTCAGGGAGAAACCTAGATCTCAGTGCAGGCCAACATTCAAAAAGTCTGTGAGAGGCTTTTTTTTTTTTTTTTTGATAGTGGAAATTTTCTCTTTAGTGCTATACTTAGCTACTTCATCTGCCCATAAACACAAGTGCACACACCATCTTTCCTCATTATCTCAGTGGTTCTTATCCAGGGGGCAGTTTTGTTCCCTAGAACTCACTGGGAAATGTCTACAGACACCTTTGGTTCTTCTAACTGGGGTGGGGGTGGGTTGCGACTAGGATCAAGGGAGTAAACATACTCCCCCACAGCCCTGCACCCACGCCAGGGGGGGAGAAGCCCTGCAACACCATAGCATGGGCAATAACTTGTGCCTCCAAGGGAGCCACAGGGCATTGAAAGACCATCTGCTACCTCTTTTGAGCTCACGTGTTTACAGCAGAGCCCATGCTGGCAAGCTGGTCGGCTAGGATTAACTCTGGGATTTCTAACTCCAGACAGAATATTTCTTTCAGAGCACGAAGACAATGACCCACTTGCAAAACTTAATATGCAAATTCTATAAACGTAAGACCCACTGCAACAGTTTGCAGTCTGTGTGTCAACCTTAGTTGTTTTTTTTTAAAAAAAAACAAAACAAAACAAAACAGTAAGAGATCAGCCTTCAAGACATCTCAAATTTTCATAGCCCTGTCTACTTTCAGCGTGACATCATTTAGCATAAAGATCTAAAAGAACTTTCCATGTCTGCTATCATTACAGTCATGTTCATAGGTTTGCTTTTGTTTTTTGAGACAGGGTTTCTCTGTGTAGCCTTGGCTATCCTGGAACTCACTCTGTAGACCAGGCTGGCCTCGAACTCACAGAGATCTGCCTACCGAGTGTTGGGACTAAAGGTGTGCGCCAACATCGCCGGGCATGTTCATAGTTCTTAAAGTGTATAAATTTCGCTTTTTTTTCCGGTCGACCTTTTTACTCTTAAAGGACTGGCGTACTCACAGGCTCGGTTCCGGGTTCTGTAAGTGCAGGTATAGAGACTGCAGGACCTCCGTGGCGTAGACCTCGGAACCTGGAACCTTCTCCACAGCAATGTACACGGAGATGTGTGCAGAATCACTCTCAGGTGACTCATCAGCGGCATCGTCAGCTTGGAATCTGCAGCAGCGGCTACACGCCTCGAGAGAGCCTAGAAACCTACAGGACGGAGGAAGGAAAGCTATACACTCCAGGGAGTGGAAAGCCGGAGGACAGCTCCGAGAGGACCGCTGGAAAGCTCGTTCCCACCCCGATGTGGGGGTGGGGCGAATGGGAGGCAAGAGTTGATTCAGTCCTGTTTTTCAAACTGAGTGCCTTTGTGGTATGCAGGGTTCAGAGGACTGACTCAGAGTTTGGCCATTCCCTCCGAGTTGGCAGACATTAGAGGCCCAGAGGAAAGATTCTCCTTCACACACATAAATAAAGACTGTGGTACCTACCGTTTCTCAAAATTAAAAGGAAGTTTATTCCCTCAAATCCTAATTACTTACCCAGTATGGTATTTATATGCAGGAAGAAGTCGATTAATACTCTCTTCAGGCAGTCTGATTTTTTTTTAATTGTTTCTGGCTTGCTTTTAAAAAAAAAGCATATACATCCTGCCAAAACAGCTCTGGCTAGTTTTGAAATCTAAGTTTAAGTATATCTGTGGCTCTTGCCAGTTTTTAGTGTAACACTGGCTCAGGAATACAGACAAAACGAACAAAGGTAAGTCTTCAACCCTGTCTCTACCACACACAGTCACAGTGACAGGCTCCGAAGCAATGCTTTCCAAGGTATTCACCAGAGTCCTCGGTTTATGGCACCATCAGCTCTGAACATTTCCCTTCCAGTGGTCCCTCACCCATGCTCCACTATTGCTTCACCAACTTCTCCTGAAGAATCCTATCCCTGTAGCAGACAAGTTCTGAAATTAAAGCAAGCAAACAACTTGCTTAAAGCCCAAACATATTCCTAAAACTATTCTCCTGCCTCTGCACCTGGTTAATCCCTGCTTATCACAGAGCCACTTCCTTAAAGACTCCCTGGCGAACACTCACTGGGTTAGCTGAACCCTCTCTTGACGCTTATCACAGTTGAAGTGAGCAGTTGATCAGAAATGCAATGGCAGCTCCGTTCTCTCCCGGAACCTAAGCTCCCTGGTGGGAGCACCTGTGTCTGTCTCAGTCATAGCTGAATTTCTTAGGGGCAAGGCCTTAAAAAAACATGGGTTTGGGGACAGGAGAGATGGTTCAGCAGTTAACAGCACCGGTTGCTCTCCTGGAGGACCAGTTTGATTCCCAGAACCCATATGGTGGCTCACAACCATCTGTGACTCCAGTTCCAGGGAATCCAAAGCCCTCTCTCTGGACTCCATAGATACTACATGCACATAATGTACAGACATACGCGCAGACAAAATACCTGCACACACACACTTTAACAAAAATAAAACATGGAATTGAGGACCCGAGCAGGTTTCTTTGTGGTGGGGAATTGTGGATCCTAATTTTTTTGTTTGTTTGTTTGTTTTTCGAGAAAGGGTTTCTCTGTATGGCTTTTGTGCCTGTCCTGAAACTTGTTCTGTAGACCAGGCTGGTCTTGAACTCACAGAGATTGACCTGCCTCTGTCTCCCAAGTGCTGGGATTAAAGGCGTGCGCCACCACCACTACCTGGCTTTAGGTTTTAAGAACTGAGAGTTGTGGCATGACAGCCAGCATGTATTGGAACAGTAGTAAGGGTCTTTACTAGTGTTCTTTTCTTTTCTTTTATTTATTGCAGCATTACATATCCCAAGGTCTCAAGAATGCCAGGAAAGTGCTTTGGCACAGAGTTATACCCTCAGACCACGTGGTTTGTCTATATTTTTGATATCCTTTTCCGAGAAGCATCTCCTGTCTCTTCTGATAGAACCTAAAAGATGCTGATGAAAATTAGAAGCTACCAGAGCATCGTTGCAGTCTAGACACTCAAGGGTGGGAAATCTCCCAACATTTTGTTGCTGTTTCAATGTTTATTATAATTTCCTTTGTTCCAGATACTATTGTTGGCTACTGTGATTCTAAGGAGGGACAAAAGTCACTAAAACAATCTTGATTCACGCTATATCTTATGCTGCTAGAGGGAAAGAAACCTGTTTCATTCCCGTTGCTGTCTATTTCAGCTTACACTTCCAGAGTCTAGTCCATCATTGAGGGGAATCAGGGCAGGAAGTCAAGCATGAGCTCAAAGCAGATCACATGGAAGAATGCTGCCTGACAGCTTGCTCTGGCTCAAGCTCGGCTAGCTTCCTTAGATAGCCCAGGACTACCTGAGCAGGGAATGGTTCTGCCCACGGTTGGCTGGATCCTCTGGAATCAATTAATAGCCAAGACACAGGGACAGACACAACTTGATAAAGATAAGTGAGACTCACTTCTCAGGTGATCCTAGTCTGTGTCACATTGACAGGACATGCTAAGTAGAGCAAACTTACATATAAAGTTCCATATTATTTAATCATTCAATCACCACTGCTGATTAAACAAGAAAATATGTCATTAGGACATGTTTGTGTCAAATAAGGAAATTGGGGTGAACAAATACATTCTTTTAAAGGAAACGGCCCTTCAGTTCTTCTTCAAATGCATTCCGTGCCAGATTTGAGAATGGTATGACGTGCTAAACAGCTGTTGGGCCCTGAGTATTTTGAAGATTGAAAAATATTGATCAAAGCCAGGGTAGTGCTTCGTGCCTATGATTTCCAACACTTTGGAAACAGAGGCAGGAGGATCAGAAATTCAAAACCTGGACTACAAGAGACCCTATCTCAAAAAGGGGTGTGGGGGAGCTCTAGATAGCCCAGGGGATGAAGGTGCTCGCCATACAAGCCTGGGGACCTGAGTTAGGATCCCTGGAACCCACGGTGGAAAGACCAAACTGCATTCCAGAAAGTTGGACAACTTGTCCTCTCACCCTGACACATGTGCGCATGCACACCCAGGCATCACAGTAATAATAAATAAGGATGTAAAATAATCTTGCTCAGAATGACTACCAAAACCCAACCTAACATCAGCTGCATGTCACAGCTGAAACAGAGTGTGTGTGTGTGTGTGTGGGGGGGGTTCTCAGCTACTGAAAAGTAAAATGCGCTGTCTTATATAAAGACACAAAAGCACATGCAGTACTGACATTAGGAAACTAGAGAAACAGAAGGCAGACTGCTGGTTGCTAGGGTGTAAGTGAAAGAGACAACAGCAACTGGTCACCAGGAAGAAAGGTTTTTTTTTTTTTGAGGTGATGGAAGATTTTGGAACTAAATAGAGGGGGCAGTTATACAAAACTGTGAGCATTCTAAATGCTACTGCGATTTTCACTTAAAGAAGTTAGCTTTATTCCGTGTGACTTTTTACCTTAACAATTGTATCTTATAAAGCACAGAAACAGGGAAAGATGCAACAAACCCTATAGTTTCTGTCTCGGATGGAAGAAACAGCTCCCAACAGTTTGGTCTTGACTAGAGAGCAGAGGCACAAAATAAGAAAAGCTGGGAGATTTTCCAGATGTATTTCACTACAGACTTGAACGCTTCTTCCCAAGAAGAGTATTAGATGGGAAAAAAAAGTAAAAATACACACACAGAAAACTGGTACCAGGACCCACCCACTCAGTGCCAAAGCAAGGAGGCCAAGAATGTAACCTCAACCTCTTCTTCCTCTTCAAGCACATCCCTGCCATCCAGAGGCTAGGAGCTGACTCTTTCCTTGATCTTGCACCTTTTGAACTAGAGGGAAGAAGGAAGACTACACGCAAGTAAAAGGAGAGAGGCATCACATCAGCAGTGACAGAGTGCCCAGTGAGAACAGGAGAGAGGAGTCACACCAGCAGTGACAGTGTGTCCAGTGAGAACAGGAAAGATAGCCGGGCGGTGGTGGCGCACGCCTTTAATCCCAGCACTCAGGAGGCAGAGGCAGGCGGATCTCTGTGAGTTCGAGACCAGCCTGGTCTACAAGAGCTAGTTCCAGGACAGGCTCCAAAGCCATCGAGAAACCCTGTCTTGAAAAACCAAAAAAAAAGAACAGGAAAGATGACTCACACCAGCAGTGACAGTGTAACCAGTGACAACAGGAGAGAGGAGTCACACCAGCAGTGACAGTGTGTCCAGTGAGAACAGGAGCAGTTACTTTCTATAGTTACTCTCCAAGGGATAATCAAGGGTTCCAGGCAGAACAGTAACTGTCATCAAGCCATCTCCCCAGATGGTTAACTGATCCCCAGCATGCAGTGTGCATTACTTTGTCAAATGCACACCCTGGAACAACAAAGTGCATCCATCACACAAGAGGAGAGAAGGAGAAGATGTTTCTAAAGGCCAATGAGAGTCCTCACTTCTAAGCCTGACTCTACCTAGGCCATTTAGGCAAATGATTTCTAAACTGTGTGCAAATTTGTTCAAAATGTATTTGAAATTCTCAAACCAAAGTTAAAATCAATTTTTTTATAATTTTATATGTTTTTGAGTGCAAAGCCCTACTCAATATTTAAACACAATCTTGTAAGAAATGTGTAAGAAGATTATTTTGCTAGGGGGTGAAGTGATAGCTCAACCAGTAAAGTGTTTGGTATGCAAGCATGAGGATCTGAGTTCAAATCTCCAGTACCCATGTAAAAAGCCAGGTGTCACAGAACATGCCTGTAATCTCAGCACCGGGGAAGTAGAAACAGGAGGATCCCTACAGCTTGCTGGACAGTCTAGCCAATTGCTGAGTTCCAGATTCAATGAGTGACCCTATCTTTTAAAAAATGCAGTACCTGAGGAATATACACACACATTATCTCGATAGTGTCTTCAAACAAATAATACCTTGTTTTCAAATATCTTCTTTAACTGAATTAACAGAACAGCTTTACAGAATAAGAGCTCACTGACCACCTCAATTCATTGTTTGATTCTGCTTTCTTTTCTTAATTTTTTTATTATGGAAAATTTCAAATTTATCTTGTGGGCCCACTGTACAAGTACATGCATAGATTCAGTCAAACATGAATCAAAAGTATATGTAAAAAAATTGTACCTGTTTTTGACATATACCTCTTACTTTCAGTCTGCATTGTCTTTTCGTAATTTAGAATTGTTTTTCACTGGGTGTAGTGGTACAAACATATAATGCCAGCACTTGAGAGGCTGAGGTAAGAAAATTTCTAATTTGAGGCTAGCCTCGGCTACCTAGTGAGACTCTTTCCAAAAAGGGGCCATCAAAATAAATAAATGAAAATATTTAACATACATAAAGACACAAAACTGTGCCCATCAAAATTCTTCAAAGACCTCGAAAGAACGGTACTCAACTTCATTTGGAAAAGCAAAAAACCCAGGATTGCCAAAACAATCCTGGGCAATAAAAGAATTTCCAGAGGCATCACAATCCCTGACTTCAAACTCTACTACAGAGCTACAGTACTGAAAACAGCCTGGTATTGGCATAAGAACAGACAGGAGGACCAATGGAACTGAATAGAAGACCTGGATATCAATCCACACATCTTCAAACACCTGATATTTGATAAAGAAGCAAAAAATATCAAATGGAAAAAAGAAAGCATATTTAACAAGTGTACTGGCATAACTGGATATCAACATGTAGAAGAATGAAAATAGACCCATATCTATCACCATGCACAAAACTCAAGTACAAATGGATCAAAGACCTCAACATGAAGCCAACCACACTGAACCTCATAGAAGAGAAAGTGGGAAGTACACTTGAACGCATTGGCACAGGAGACCACTTCCTAAATATAACCACAGCAGCACAGACACTGAGACAATTAATAAATGGGACCTCCTGAAACTGAAAAGCTTCTGTAAAGCAAAGGACACAGTCAGCAAGACAAAATGACAATCTACAGAATGGGCAAAGATCTTCACTAACCCCACTTCAGACAGAGGGCTGATTTCCAAAATATACAAAGAACTCAAGAAATTGGACACCAAAAGATCACATAATCCAATAAAAAATGAAGTACAGACCTAAACAGAGAACTCTCAACAGAGGAATCTAAAATGGCTGACAGACACTTAAGGAAATGTTCAACATCCTTAGCCATCAGAGAAATGCAAATCAAAACAACTCTGAGATTCCATCTTACACCTGTAAGAATGGTCAAGATCAAAAATACTGATGACGACTTATGCTGGAGAGGTTGTGGGGTAAAGGGAACACTTCTGCATTGCTGGTGGGAATACAAGCTGGTACAACCCCTTTGGATGTCAGTGTGGTGATTTCTTAGAAAATTAGGAAACAGCCTTCCTCAAGACCCAATAATACCATTTTGTGGTATATATCCAAAGGATGCTCAATCATGCCACAAGGACATGTGTGCTCAACTATGTCCATAACAGCATTGTTTGTCATAGCCAGAACCTGGAAACAACCTAAATACCCCTCGATCAAAGAATGGATAAGAAAAATGTGGTACATTTATACAATGGAGTACGACACAGCAGAAAAAAATAACGATAGCTTGAATTTTGCAGGAAAATGGATGGAACTAGAAAACATTATTTTGAGTGAGGTAACCCAGACACAGAAAGACAATTATCACATATACTCACTCATAGGTGGTTTTTAAACATAAAGCAAAGAAAGCCAGCTTACAAACCACAATCCCAGAGAACTTAGACAACAATGAAGACACTAAGAGAGACTTATATAGATCTAATCTACACGGGAAGTAGAAAGTAGAAAAAGACAGTTCTCCTGAGTAAATTGGGAGCATGGGGACCTTGGGGGAGGATTGAAGTGGGGAGGGGAGAGGCAGGGAGGGGAGCAGAGAAAAATGTAGAGCTCAATAAATATCAATAAAAAATAAAATATTTACAGAGTACTTTATGATATTTCAGTACATGTGCACCTTATGTCACTTGTATAAAAGACAAGCATCTTCAGATTTGGTTTCTGAGGAGATCATGGACTCATTCTCCACGGATATTGAGGGATGACTGTATAGTGAAAAATACTGTCTTAATACCAGCTATGTGCTCTACAGTTGTAGAACACACCTTTAATCCCAGCACTTGGGAGACAGATGCAAGTGGATCTCTGTGAGTTTGAGGCCAGCCTGGCTTACAAAGCAAGTTCTAGTACAGCCAGGGCTACACAAAGAAACCTCAGTCTTGAAAAACCAAAACAAACAAACAAATGAAAAGCCGAGCAGTGGTGGCACACACCTTTAATCCCAGCACTTGGGAGAGGGAAGGTGGATCTCTGTGAGTTTGAGACCAGCCTGGTCTACAGAGAAAGTCCTAGGACAGGCTCCAAAGCTACAGAGAAACCCTGTCTCGAACCCTCTCCCCCAAAAGGGAAAAAAAACCAAAACCAAACAAACAAAAAACCCAACCCAACAACAGAAAAAAGCTATGTATTCAGCATTTCATTTCAACAATTATCTATCCATTAATAATCATGTTTTCATTAATACCCCTGCTTCCCCTCCTTGAGTAATTTTGAAGATTTGTTTGCTTGTTTATTTTGTGTGTGTGTGTATGTGTGTGTGTGTGTGCGTGCGCACGTTTTGGGCTTTTTTCCTCTTCTTTTTTGCTTGCTTTTTTGTTGTTGTTTATTTGTTTACTTGAGACAGGGTCTCACTTTGTAGCCCTGGCTGACCTGGAACTGGCTATATACACCAGAATGACCTTTAACTCATAGAGATCCATCTGCCTCTGCCTCCAGAGTTCTGGGATTAAAGTCATGCGCAGGCTTGCCTGCCTTCCCTTCCCTTTGACTTTTGTTTTTTAGACTAAACCTCACTATGTAGCCCAGTCCAACCTGGAACTCACTATGTAGCCCAGGCAGGCCTTGAACCTGCCGGGAAGGCCTCCTCTGCCTCTGTGTCCATCGTGTTAGGATTCTAGGCATGCGACACTACACCCACAGTTTGGGATTTTAAATGTCGTTTTTAAAAGTCAAGTACATCAAACTACCACAACTACTCTGGATTTTCTCTATAAAACTGAGTTGATACTGAAATGGGATTTAGAAACTACCTGGGGATGTAAGGAGAGCATGCTTAGCTCTGTGCTTTCTCTCTGCTGAGCTGCATTCCTGCATGGAGGCAATCGTCAACAGCTGATGGACAGCAGTGAACTGGGTATGGAGGAGAGAATATGCCCTCTCCTCACCCTGCAAAACATGCAATCTATAAGGAAAAACCTAAAGATAAAATTTTTATCTTTAAAAATTTGTGATAAAACATGCATAATTGCCATTTTAGCCAATTTTAATTTTTGTTTTGTTTTTTTGTTTTTCGAGACAGGGTTTCTCTGTAGCTTTGGAGCCTGTCCTGCAACTAGCTCTTGTAGACCAGGCTGGCCTTGAACTCACAGAGATCTGCCTGCCTCTGCCCCCCAAGTGCTGGGATTAAAGGCGTGCACCACCACTGCCCGGCTAGGCAATTTTAATTCTACAAATTCAATACATTCATAAAGTTCTGTCGCCATCACCCTTACCTGTGCTCAAACCTTTCTTGCTATCCATTCTCAGTGTAAACTCTGTACTTAAAACCTCCTCCCTCACCCTTGCTAGCCTCCAGTCTACCGTAAGTCCCCGTGTATCTGCCTATTCCAGCTACCCCGTAGAAATGGAATTACAGTATTTCTTCTGTTGTGGCTTACTTCATTTAGCGTAATAGAATGGGAATCTCTTAATTAAAGCTGGCTGCAAGGCTAACAACAGGGCAGTGCAATGAGAACACAAGAGGCAGGGGCTCTAAGCTTTCGGGTAGAGGCATGAGGATGATTCAAGAGGAGAGGAAAAGATGCAGAGAAGGAAAGGGAAACCGGGTACAGCAACGCATGAGGAGAGTGGGCAGGTACCTAAGCTAGAGTGGCCAACTGAGGTTGAAGTGGGCAGGCTTAGCTTTATCCTGTGAACAATGCCAGTATCAGGGGGGATATGGGCAAAAGTTCCACAGACAAAGGACTCCTTTCTTGCTTACAGGGTGAGGGGTATGAAAGACTTACTAACTTTCAGGAAGATAATGCCAGGATCAGTGTGTACTCAACAGAAGGAGAAAGCCAGCTCGGCCTTCAAATGGATGGTTGTGATAAGGCTAGGCACAAGCTGTACAAGCAGGTGGATGGCCACACACATGACCAGAGTGCACACGCACTCTCCGGGGGTCTTAAACGTGTTAGCATGGTTCCCAGAGAAGTCTGGCCTATGGCTTAGCTCCCCACAGTCTTTGGGAATCCCTAAGGGGAGGCTGTGCTGTTTGGCAAGCTGAGAATAAACACAGGTGAATGTCGCCCACTCCACAATCACCCTGTCATATAGAACAATGTCTGGGCTAATGACACCTGGCCCAGAAGGCACACTTCTTATGCGTCTCAAGACTAGCTTCTTACGGCTAGGGGGTCAGGAAGGCTCTAGAGGACCTGATGTCATCCTTACTCAGTCATGTTCCAAAAGGGTCTGTGGTGTTCTGGAAATCTGACCCCTGTGGCTTATCTCACTGTAAGGGACCCTGACTCTTCAGAGTTTCTTTTATGTTACATGAACAAAACAAAAGAATAGCGGGGAGTAAGGATGTGGCTCAGTTGGTACTGTGCTTGCCTAAAATCTATGAAGCACTCTGCTTGACCTCCAGCACCCCATAAACCTTGGTGGCCCAGGTCTGTAGTCCTCAGAACTCACGAGAGAGAGGTAGAAGGACGGATCAGAACTTTAAAGTTAGCCACACAGGAAGTTCAAGTCAAGCTTGACTTTCAAAAGACCACATTAAAAAAAAAATCTAAATACCTGTTTTCAAACCAGGTGAAAAGCTTGTCCTAGGGTGAGAACAGTGTTCTCAGTAAAATGAGGGCAAAAATAGGGAGTTTTGACTAAAGGAGTAGCAATCTGATTTACATTTTATAAGATCGCTCAGTGTTACTTATAAAAAATTCCCTTGGACCTGGATGCAGTGGTACACATCTATAATTCCAACATGTGGAAAGCTGAGGCAGGAGGATCACGGTGAGTTTGTGATCAGCCTGGGCTATATAGCAAATGCCAAACCAGTCAGAGCTAAAATCATCCAAAAAAAGAAAATAAACAACAGCAATGAAATGGCCCTGAGGGGGCTGAGAATGCAACTCAGTGGTAGAAGGCCATTTTGTTATTAAAAGAAAGGCGACAGTGTTTCCACCGAACTAACCAACAGAAGAAGGCATCGTGACTGCACGGCAGGTAGAATAAGAATGAATCCCTCAACAGAGAAACAGACCCCGGCACGAGAAACAAGGAAACACGGTGGTCTCACCATTTACTGTACTCAACCGGAGATACCAATGCGAGAGCCAAGAGGAAAGGATCGGGATAGCAGCAATGCCCTTATGGTGTGCAGGAACGGTCACCACAAGCTAGACAAAAAGGAAAATCAGCCCCACCCAGGAAAGGATGGCGAAAGGGACAAGTAAGGGTGTAGCCAAACACAAAGGAACAATGAGTTCAGAAAGAAACCAAACATGGAGGGTCAGAGGTGAAGAGAGTTCCAAGAAAATCTGAATAATTAGAACCCCACTTTAACTAATGCTAGGCTACAGTATCTATAATAATACTTGAGCTTTTTAATGTTCAGGGTCTAGGGTCAATCTTTTCTTTAAACTGGAATAATTTCTTGAGAGTTGGTTATTTATAACGCATTTACTGAACTCCTATTGTCCAATCTTGTTAAGCAGTAAATGGCGTTTAACTGTCACACGTGCCACGTCTCAATGACCCACCACTACATCTTACTGCATTTCATGAACAATCTACCTGTATTTCCATTCGCTCATGGAGATGCATCAATGTGCCAGGGAAGCCAAATGTGTGTGAGAAGGAGAAAATGTGAAAGACTGTTAAAGAATCATTCGTCAATTGTGTAGTTGCTGTGATAAGCAGTTTGAACTCTGCCTGATTAAACTTTCTCTGTGCAAAACAGACAGCAGAAAGAAAATGTACTCTGAATAAAGGTTATGGTCACACTGAAAGAAATTGTTTGTTTCTCATCAGATTGACTCTTGATTTCAAAAGGAAGCAGGCCTTTTGCAACTCCTCAAATCTGAATTAGAGATTATTTTGCCAAATCTCGATGGAGAAAGCTTAGCTTCCTCCTCTCACCCACTTCTTCCCCTGAGAGCATGACTCCCAGCTGAGAATGGTACCCTTGCTGTTTTGGGCCTTCAAGGAATTCCAGCCTGATTTGAAAGATTGTGAATGAAGAAGGAAAGTCCTAAGAAGTGGAAAGGTTTCCCACTTCCAACATACCTGTGAACATCTGCTACTCTGAGCAACGTGCAGGGACCACTAAAGGATCCAGGGTCTTTTCACTCACAAGAAAAATGGTGTTACTTCTGTCATAATCCAACCCAGCTTTTAAACAGCAGCACGTAAGAAGACGCCAGAGTATCAACAAAGGGAGACCAGGAAGCTGAAAGCAAAGCGGTTTTCCATGGCCAAGAAGGCACAAGTGTTCTTCGAACTAAGGTGTGCCCTTTAGCTCTTAATGTTTCTCAAACCTTCCCTGGGAACGTAAACGAAAAGGGAGGGCACTGACATTAATATCAACAAGCTGTCACAAGTTTTCTCAGGAGTAAAATATTTAACAAGGAATGCTGCAAAGAATGGCAACCATCAACCATTCTGGATTTTGGAGGTACCTCTCCTCTAGGTCTTGGGCAGGGTACAAAAGTTAAGGTCAGAAGGAGTAATTTCAGAGTAAAAAAGTTTTTGATTTCTGTAAGCACAGCTGTGACAGTACTCCACAGCCTAGGGATGGCTGTGAGCCTGTCTCCAGCTCCTGGCATAGTGGGGGTGGGGATGAAGAAGAAACACCACGCCGATCAGTTTTGACTTATTGCACCTCAGTTTCTGAAGGAAGTCTTAGAATTTGTTAGCCTTTACGCTGGACTCCAGCTGTTTCTTAGCAGGCTGGCCTTTCTTATTTAGATTCAACCAACTCTGACTGACTTGCCCTCACAAGGGACCTGCTCCTCCTGTACCCCCACAAATTCTCTCAAGTGCAAAAGAACTGTGAAGGGGTCTAGTGATCCCAATAGTGGAGAAAGAGGGCTGAAGCAGAGAAGACGACGCCCGGAGAGGCCCGCAGGAACTTAGGCAAGACTCGCAAAACCAACAGCTGTCGCTACTCGGAGCCCGGGATCGGTGGGGTGGAGAGTCGTGGGAAGGGTCGCGGCCCTCTCTAGGTCTGTCCACCCTCCCTGAGGCTCCCACTCCATTCGGCTGCCCATCCTTACCTGGACGATTCTCAGACAGTACTTAACCAGTGCCACTAGCAAGTTAGTTTCCCAGGACCTGTGACTGGGGAGTGTCCATCAAAGCCTCGCCCGCTGGCGCCAGCGCCACGCCCCCTAGAGGCCACACCCCAGTCCTTCGAGCACCGCTGAAGCCACGGAGACCGCCCTAGTCATGCCCCGTTAGAAGTGGCGTGCCTCTGCTCTCTGCCTGGACACACCCCTCCGCCCCTAAGCCCGAGTGTCTGTGTGCCCCCCCCCCCCCCCGCGCGCTGCAGGCAACGTTTCTGGGATAAAAGCAACATTTCTTATATAAAATCAGACTGCTGGCCTAAAAGCCTCTAAGTCTAAAAAGTGGCTTTCCTCAAGTTTCGTCAATCTCTGAGCAGCATGATTTTGACATGCTAAGGTCGAAACGTTGGATGTGTTCCTTCCCACTACCTTTCAGCTCAATTTACCCAAGTTTCGAAACATTCCCTGAACTTGAACTGTGAGTTCATGTTCCTTTCAACTAATTTTCATATCCTTTAAACCGGGACTGTGAAATTGTGCTTCTAGCCTTCTGACCTTATCTGATTTTAAATGCAAGGCAGAGGTGCCAAATAGGCACTATTTCCTGGAGTCTCTTAAAGATAATTTTTCTTAGGCAACCAATGCCTTCTTGCTATGTAGGGACTGAGCGTCTTGACGTTAATCTCACTAAATCGGTTGTGAGAGTACACACTCAGTTATCTTTCCTCCTTCAGGTCCAAGAAAAATGTGGCGAAGTTATGACCAGCTTGCTGCACTTGTTCTTACATCCCTGACTCATTCATTCAAATCACATTTCTGGTGTAGATGGCCCTTGGGAAAGTAAGACCAACCTCAAGGTCCCTATGGCTTAATGTTGTTGCCTCAGCTCTGGTTGAGATGTGTCCCCCCCCCAAAAAAATTCAAAAGGGAAGATATAGCAAGGAGTTAATCGGTGAAGAGGACTTGATAGTCACAGGTCCTCCTCCTCATCTTTACCATGAATATGCATTTCTTTCCTTGAAATATTCTCTTAAGAATAAGAACTTCTTTGTTATGTGTGGGTGTTTTGCCTGAATGTATATAGGACCACCACACGCATACCTAACTCCCATGAAGGTCAGAAGAAAGCACTGGATTCTCTGAAGCTGGAATTATGGATGGTTGTGAGCTACCATGTGTGTTCTGGGAACCAAACCTTGGTCTTCTGCAAAACCACAAAGGAATCTTAACCTCTGAACCATCTATTCAGACCATGAAAATACATTTAAAAAAAAAAAAAAACCTTTCAGGTATATCTCACACACACAAGAAGCAAATAGGTTTATCATTTTAAAAAACGCCAAGTACAAGAGGCTTGACTCTAAAGGAGTTCCCAGGTGTCCACGGGGATGTCCCCAGCTAGAACCCTGGGCAGTGAGTGGAGGAGAGGGTGCCTGGACTGGCCTTGTCCCGTAGTCACTAATGACTATCTTGAATATCACCATAGAACCTTCGTCTGGTGACAGAGACAGAGACCCATATCAAAGCACTGCACTGAGCTCCCAAGGTCCAGTTGAAGAGCAGAAGGAGGGAGAACATGAACAAGGAAGTCAGGACCACAAGGGGTTGGTCCACCCACTGAGACAGTGTGCCTGAGCTAATGGGAGCTCACCAAAGCCAGCTGGACTGGAACTGAACGAGCATGGGATCAAACTGGACCCTCTGAATGTGGCTGACAATTGGGGCAGACTGAGAAGCCAATGATAATGGCACTGGAATTTGTCTCTACTGCATGTACTGGCTGCTTGGGATCCTAGTCTATTTGGATGCACACCTTCCTAAGCCTGGATGGAGGGGGGAGGGCCTTGAACTTCCCACAGGGCAGGGTAGCCTGCCCTCTCTTAGGACTGCAGGGGGAGTGGGGGAGCTGAAGGGAAGTGGGAGGAGGGGAGGAAGAGAAAATTTTGAATGGCATTATTTATAAAGTAATAAAAAATTATTAGAAAAAATAAATATACACAGTAAAAACATCTCAAGTATCATATCTATAGCCCACTCCTAACTATAGCTACTTTTTCTTTTGTTTTTTCATGACAGGACTTCTTTGTGTAGCCCTAGCTGTCCTGGAACTAGCTCTGTAGAAGCAGGCTGGCCTTGAACTCACAGAGATCTGCCTGCCTCTACCTCCCAAGTGCTGGGATCAAAGGCCTGCGCCACCACCACCTGGCATATAATTACTTCTTAAAACAACCGTCTTTGCTTACAAATAGAGCAGTGGGTGATAAAACCTAAGATCTCCTATTGCTTACAGTTCATAGTACAAGTAGTAGAAAGGGGCTTAGAAAGATTCCCAGGCCCTCCTGGATGGAAGGAGAGAGAGGGGGTCACTGTTCACTTTCCCGCTTCTTCTCTGATCAGTTGGTTTTAAACCCAAGTTTTATTTAATAAAAGAACAATGCCAATAATTGTTTTAAATATATATGTGAGGAATTGTCTTGATTGTTAGTTGATATAGACTCAAGCTTACTATGGACTTCGCCATTCGCTATGCAGAAAGCCAGCTAAGCAATTGAGCCAGCAAACAATGCTCCTCCATGGTGTCCTCTGTACTCTCTTGGCTGTGAATTTGTTTCTTGGTTAAAGGTAATGCTGTGTGGAATAGTGAGTAGGCCTGGCTTCAGGTTCCTGCTTGAATTCCTTCAGTGATGGACTGCAACCTGCAAATAGAAACCAGATAGATCCTTTCCTCTTCTAACTCGCTTCTGGTCAGTGTGTTTTTCCACAGCAGCAGAGAGGAAATTGGGACAAGGACAACTCCTCATCTGTCTGTTTCCTGACTACCATGTCATGAAGTGCTTTGCTCTGCCACACCCTTCCTACCACAGTGCTGTTGGTTTCGTTGATTTGGAGAAGTACATGCTTCTTAATCTTAAGATTATTTATGTTGTCTTCATGTACATCTGCATAGTGGATTCCATTATCAATGACTGTGTATATAGATGTCATGTAGATGATGGGAATTTAACTCAGGACCTCTGGAATTGCAGCCAGCACTCTTAACCACTAAGCTATCTCTGCAGACTCTTAAGCTTTAGTTCAGAGAAAAATCTCAAACTCTAATGAGGATGATATTGTGAGCTAAGCAGAAAATATGTATCCTAAAGAGTCTCAAGCCTGGCATGCTGGCCCAGTGAGGAACAGGGCTTGCTGTGCAAACCCGAAGATGCAGGGTTGATCTCTGGAACCCAGAGCGGAAGGCCAGAACTGACTCTCCAAAGATCTGCACATGGGTTTCTTCCAAGTATACCATTGTTACACTCACAAAGCACACTACATGAAGTCAACTCTATGTACTGTCCGAATGTTCCTGCCCAATTAAGTAGAGTACACAGTTCATGGTAGCATTTAGATTACTGTCCCTTAGGATGGCAAGTAGGTTTCGGTTCACATTTCAACTTTGATCTGCTTGCAGTAGCTGCCTGTGTAAATCATGCTGTGAAACTTGGTGAGTCTCGTCTCTGAAGGAAAAAGTTCTGTGACTGGTTAACAATGTCTACTGGGGACTGGATGAGTGGGTAGTTGCATGGAACAACCTATCTAGCATCTCTGACTTGTAGCTGCAGAAATTTGGTATGACATCTTTTACAGTCCTCACAAACACTTCTCATCATTAGGCTGTCAACAGCTGCGCCACGACAGAGAGCTCAAAATCAACACCACTGGCCAATATGTAAGGCTAGAAATGGTGAGCTACTAAATAATTTAATCCTTTATGTGTCCAGAGGGAGTAATTTAAGGTTCTGTTCTGAAAATGGCGGGATCTAACCAAAAAATATTTGGCCTGTCCTAATTACTTTTCTATAGCTGTGAAGAGACACCACAACCAAGGCAGCTCAAAGAAGAGTTTAATTGGAGGTTTGCTTACAATTTCAGAGGTTTGGTCCATGGCCATCATGTTGGGGAAGTGTGGCAGCAGGCAGGAAAGCATGGCACTGGAGCAGTAGCTGAGAACCTACATCTTGAGATGCAAGCAGAGACAGAGTGAATGGGCTAACTGGGCTTTTGAAACCTCAAAGCCCCACTTCCCAGTGGCATGCCTCCTTCAACAAGGACACACAACCTCCAACAAGGCCAAACCACCTAACCTTTTTCAGACAAGTTTTGCAAACTGGGGACCAAGCGTCCAAACATATAAGCTTACGGAAGCCATTCTCATGCCAACCACCACATGGTCTAATCCATCCAACACTTCTTTATAAACACAGACAAAGAAAGTTGGAATGGGCATGGCTAAACACTTCAAAGTCATATCTAACAGTATGCCAAATTTGTTCTTGTAGACAAAAACGCCTGCCCATATATGTATAAATATTTTAATCAGAGGTAAAAATATATAATGCAATATGATAAATATATCCTAAAATTGTATCAATGTACAAAATGTCTTAAACAGAGGTAGAAACATGCATGCATACAATATGACAAAATAACTTTGCATAGGTGTACAGATATTGTAAACAGAAATAACAAATATAATTTGAACTTGTATCAATATACAAGAAACTATTCCAGTGTAATTGTTCATAAATAATAGCTCACAAGTGTTCACTCACTATTATTACTATTATTAGTGTGAATAAGTTCACACTAAATTACCTATTATCCCATTCAATCTTCCCTTTTTTGATTTCTAGGCCTACATAATTTCCACCTCAACCCCCAACCCTATGCAACTAATAATCAACCCCTAAATGGTATCTTTAACCATGAGGACAAATTTTGTTGGGAGAGGGGAACGTCACTTTCTAGAATTGCTTCCTGATGTCATGCAGGCAATGTTTTTTTTCCTATGGGATCCTATAAAAGTTAAATGATGGTTAAGTCTTAAGACTGCTGTTTTGTATACTTACAAATGGTCTCTGAGTAGTCAATAGGGTCTTTTTGTTTGTTTGTTTGTTTTGAAGTTCTTATTTGGAGTTTTGGCTAGAATGTTATAAGAAAGTGCACCATTTCTAAAGCTGGTACCCAAAAACCAGTCTCATAGTAGCACTATCAGCATCATGACATCATATCAACCAGACGGAGTCATTGTTGTGGGTCCCCATCTTCCTCCTGGAAGCTTCAAAGATTACTGCAGAAAATCTACTGTTCATTGCGGCATACTTAAGGATTATTTATATAAACATATATTCAATGAAAGATATGATATAAACAAAATGGGCATGGAAAAATATTAAATATTTCCTTTAAAAATTTATCTTCATTCTGTCCCATACCAGATGGCTCCTGACATGAGACAGAAATTCTGAATTTTACTTTTAACAACATCCTTGGATTTAGAGAAGGATAGCCATTGTCCAACTCCAAAGTCAGCTCTTACTTTTAAGGAGAGATGGATATGTATCCAAATAATCAAATTTTACCATGCAGATAATACAGCATCATAAGGCAGATTTCTCTTTGCTTGTTGATTTTTTCTGGATAGCTATCTTTTTATCTTTAGGCATCTAGATGTCCAAGATCTCTCCAGTCTTTGAAGATGAATATTTTCCTTCAAGGACAAGAACAGAACTCTGCCCAAACCCTTATGAGATTTTCTTACCACCTGTATGATTGCCACTTCTGTGGATGAGCCATAATTTCTCTTTCTCAAGAGGTGTCTCTTTTTCAAACTGAATCTTTATCAATCTTGATGGTATCCATAGCTTTTCTTCTCCTGTAGAAACAAGAGCAAAACCCCTTCTCCAACATAGCACATCTCCTGGTTCCCATTGTGAGGTCAGCACAAACTGAAATACACTGGCTGATTTAATTCAGAAGTTTTTTTTTTCAATTATACAATGTCTTTCTGCTGCTGTTGTTCCTTTCTCATTAACATTAAGAAAATTCAAGGTTAATAAAGCATTATGCATTTATTTCTGGAGGTATTTTCCATCCCTTTCTGTTTGTTCAGCATATTCTTGCCGCGGACTGACTCTCTTGGAGATCGAAGACCGAGGGAGAACAGGGGTGAAGGCTTAGGAGAACCCAGGATTTGGCGAATGACAGACAGACACAACTCTAATGAGATTTGAATCTGCTGCAACTTTACTAAAATTCAAGCATCACTTTTAAGAGATTACAGAAGGAAGTTGGCAGACATAAAAGTTTCCATAGAAAAATGATTACAGACAATTGATTATTCTCAGCAAGTCTTGTGGTCAGGGCCAGGTGGGCAGAGCTTTTCTTTGAAATTCGTCTCACACCACTAACTAACTGTGCTTTCTCATGGCCCTAAATCATATCTGCCCTCAAGGTAACCAAGGTGACCCAAACACCATTCTTCAACTGTGCTTCCTCATGGCCCTAAATCATATCTGCCCTCAAGGGAACCAAGGGAACCCAAACACCATTCTTCAGGATTCCACCCTCAGGGTTTGTTCCAATATTGGATGACTGACTTCATGTTATCAAGAATAGCCTGCCTTTCTTTCCTATCTAAAATGCACCAGGGGTTTCTCATTCTGGCTAGCCTCTCCATGAATGGTAACTCATGCCATTCCATACATTTTCCTTCATAATTTACCCATCTTCTACCAAATCTCCTATCATGGGTTCTTTCTGTTCTAGGGTATCTGTAAATTCCCCCAGAGAGCGAACTGGAGTTTTAATCATAACATTAATGGCCTGAATCAAGGGAGGGAACTGACGCATCAGTTCCTCCGTATTCAAGGAGCCGTTGGAAATGCTTTCTGGTTCCTTGAACAGATTAAGTTTTTGTCAAGAGAAAAATAGAACAGAAGCAGAGTCAATGCAGGAAACCATCGCCAAGAACAAAGTGAACGAGATTGTTGAGGCTAATCAGGCACCTCAACTCGAGCAGACTGCCAGGGAACCACTGGGGGCCAAGCTCCGGGAAGCATGAGCCCCTCATTTTGAGACAACCACCACCTGAGAGGCATTTTGTCACACAGGCGGGACAGCCGTGGATGTGGCATATTCTTTATAGTTTGATTTGATCTTTCTATAACTGTCTGATCTGTAAGATTGTTTGGTATATCTGTAATATGCTTTATATTATAATAAGCAAAAAACTGTTTTCATTTTCTTAGACACATATGCTGGACCATTGTCTGTCTTTATTTGTGCAGGTATACCCATGATGGCCATAACTTCTAATAAACGCATGATTACTGAATCAGCCTTTTCTGAGCTCAAAGCAGTTGCCCATTGAAAACCTGAATAAGTATCAATGGTGTGGGCTGGAGAGATGGTTCAGCAGGGATACATGATGACAGAGCGCTCACATGTAAAATATTGTGCCTGGTCTTCATCTATTTTTTTAAAAAAGTATCAATGGTGTGGTGTACATATTTTAATTTTCCAAATTCTGTAAAGTGAAACACATCCATCAGCCAGATCTCATTCCTTTGAATACCCTTTGGGTTACTCCCTGCTGGTAATGATATTTAGCTAAAGAAAGGGCAAGTAGGGCATCTCTTTATAATCTCCTTAGCTTGTTGCCATGTAATAGAAAACTCTTTCTTTAAACCTTTGCTATTGACATGATGTGCCTTCAGCACACTTCCAATCAATAATTGATCAATTTCTGCATTACCTTGTGCTAGAGAACCTGGCAGATCCGTTTGGGATCAGATGTGTGTTATGTATATGGGACAAAGCCTATTCCTGATGATACCTTGAAACTGTATGAATAATGAAGTCAATTCTGTATCATCTGGTATAAATTCAGTGGTTTCAATATGCAAGACAACACTTTCTACATATTGTGAATCAGTAACTAGATTTAGAGGTTCTGTAAAATCCCTTAGTACCATGACAATAGCATATAATTCTGCCTTTTAGACAGAATTATAAGGGCTTTGTTCCACCTTACTTAATTATTCTGATTTGTAACCTGCCTTTCCTGATTTATTTGTACCAGTATAAAATGTATGGACTCCAGTTATTGGTGCATCACGTACAATCAGGGAAGAATTCAAGTAGTTCTCTTTAAGGTTAAGCCTATCACTCTTGGGATAATTGCTATTAATTTCTCCTAAAAATTAACACTTCCAAAGCATCTGAGGTCCATTTTCTAGGACATCTGAGATTAATTGAAACCCATTGTGTGGGGTTGCCTTAGTGCTTGAAGACCATGTTTTCACCATTTCCCTGACAAATGGTGAATGTAGGTCATAAGAAACTACTGCTTGTTTTATTTCTTTTAGATTGCTCATACATATTCATAGTTGGTCCCCATGCATATTCTTTGACTACCTTAGGGCACTCTGTGCCAGATGGTCTTTCTGAGGAAATTACCGGATATGCAGTTGAAACCCTGTGTAAGTTATCCAGGGGTCTGGCATGTACTGATGATGCTAAATCCTGTCCTTGTACCTTCTGTCCCTGCTCATCAATTTCAGTAAATTCCTCAGTCTTTTCAAATCTTTTTACTACTGTCTTTTTTAAAGTCTGAATCCCCGGTCCAGTGTTCTGTTCTAAGATATGAAACTTGTCCAGTAGAGATAATGTCTCATCCTTGGATATATAACTTTTCAACAGATTCTTACAGTTAGATTCAACAGCACAAATTCTTTCAGAAAATTTTATCAAATTGATGATGGAGGTGTTACTTTCATTTAATAAAGAAACTGCCTTGGCCCATTTATAGGCCAGCCCTTAGGTGGGTGGAGTAAACAGACGGAATGCTGGGAGAAAGAAGCTGAGTCAGGGAGTCGCCATGATTCTCTCTCTCCAGACAGACGCAGGTTAAGATCTTTCCTGGTAAGGCAGCTCGTGGGCTACACAGAATATTAGAAATGGGTTAGATCAATATGTAAGAGCTAGCCAATAAGAGACTGGAACTAAGGGGCCAGGCAGTGATTAAAAGAATACAGTTTCCGTGTAATTATTTCGGGGCATAAGCTAAACCATGCGGGTGGCCGGGTGCCGGGGACGCAACCCCGCCGCTCTTATTTCAACAAATTGATACTATTCCTCTCCATAGTATTGAACCATTTTCAATGAGATAATATTGAAAACAAAGTTAATACCTAGAATCAAATAAAAGGAAAGAAAATAGTGTAAGTCTTACACTATACCTTCCATAATATAAGCAAAATAATTATTGAACTCCTGGATGTTATCAGTCATTTTTTGTAGTTTTTCAGATCTTACCTGTCATAAAGTAATTCCCATGAATTGGAGTAGGTGTAATCATCGTTACTGGCCAGCAGGTGTCGCAGTTGTAGCCATGTGGCCAAGAGACACTAGCAGCAGTGAACAGCACGTTACTTATATACTGAAAAATACGCTTTGTTTAACAAATTAAAGAACAGTTACTAAGGCAGTGAAATGATTCCAAGAGTTGGGGCCCAGGATAAAAAGAAAACCCAAAGTTTTACATCAGTGTGAGTTGTGGACTGTGTGCACTGCACGGATAGCAGTCAGCAGTGTGTGGGCTGGCGTGTAGGTCATGAGCCAGGGAACATTGAGCAGCAGCCTGCTGCATCTGAGAGTCAGCTAAAGCTGAGGGTGGGAGAGTCAGTACCCAATGTGCCACATGGCTGGTGGACTGATCCAAAAAGAAAGAAACGTGCTGCAGATCTGGGCCTGAACCAGGGCTATCGGATAGTGGTGAATGAAGGTGCAGACGGGGGACAGTCTGTCTACCATATTCATCTCCATGTTCTTGGGGGTCGGCAGATGAATTGACCTCCTGGCTAAGCAGGCTGGGGATAATTTTCCCTTTTCTAGGTAGTGACTCAGTTGGCATGCTTCAGTATGCTAAATGGTACACATAGTTTTACATGTGTATGGAGAAACTGAAGAGATCATTTCAAATCCTGTGCCTAATAAAAGACATTGTTGCAAAAAACTCAAAAAGCAAACAAACAAACAAACAAAAACTAGCCAGTACACTGGGTATGGTGAGCACATGCCTTTAAATCCTAGGATTCAGCAGACTGAGCGCCATACATGTGAAGTCAGCCTCGTTTACATAGTGAGTTTCAATACAGCCAGGGCTATACAGAGGGACCTTGTCTCAAGAAATAAAAACAAAATAACAAGCAAAAGAACATAGTGTTGGGGAATGAGAAATGGTTCAGAAGTTAAGAACACTGGCTGCTTTTTCAGAGGACTTGGGCTCAATTCCCAGCACCCAAATGATACCTCACAACTATCTGTAACTCCAGTTCTAGGGGTTCCCATACCCTCTTCTGGTCTCCAAGGCACTGCATGAAAGAGTTGCACAAATATGCATGTAGACAAAACACTGATACACATATGAAACTTTTTTTTTAATTTAAAGATATAATGTTGGCAAAATTACACTCGGTTTGTCTGAGTTAATTTTTATTTTCAAGGAGTAGTGATTAACTTTCCATGAAGTAAACAAAAAAAATCTGCAGGGGAGAAGAATCCAAGTTCATGTTGGTTATGCCTGCCTACCTGCTGACATGCTCCTTGCCATGATGATCACGGATTATCCCTCTGAGACTGTAACCAAGCACCCAATAAAAAGCCTGCACAGCGCTGCCCAGCAGCAGGGCCAACATCTCTCACACACACCAATTTCAGCTCCTTCAGGGATAAACTCAGGAGTGGTAGAGTCAGATCACAAGGACATTCTGGTTTTAATTTTTTGAGGCGCCCGCATTGTTTTCCAGGGTGTCCTTGCTAATTTGTTTCCTTTCCAACAGCGTCTAAAGCTCGGTCCCCTTGTCTCCATCTCCATGTGTAAGTGCTATCGGTATTTTCACAACGGCTGTTCTAACTGCAGTGGCGCCGAACCTCATGTTACCACTGACTTGTAATGGATGAGTGGATGCCAGGACCGCAGGGCCATGGGAAGCACTGACTTTCCTGCAGCCTCCACCAGCCCTGCTGCCCTTGCCCTGTCTTGTAGTTGAGCCACGCCCTCAGCTGGCCTGGCTGTCTTACTTTCCATCTGCCCCTTCATGTGCATGCCATGAAGATAGCAGGGTTACTACTATCCACTAGATTCCCCCTAGCCGAAGCCCTAATGGTCCTTATCTGCTTTCTCTTCTCCACTCTCACTAGCTTGGGAGCCCTGCAGATTCACCTGGCAAAGGTTTCTTGGTCTGTGGGCTCTGTTGTGTATGTACACGCGGTCATTACCGATTACTACTTATGGCTTCAGCAAGAGCCAGACTCTCCCACAGCCACACAGCATACTGGCCCTACAAGCAGTTCTGAGTATGCTTCTCTTCCTGTAACCACCATAAGCCTTTCACTTGGTGAAACTCACCTGGTGAGTTTCTGCACTCCCTAGCAGAGCCTATAAAAGTCCTTATTTCTTGCCCCCAACCTGCTTCCTGGGCTTCTCCCAAGCCCACCCCTGTGGTGATATTTCATTTGTATTTTAATAGATAAAGCTTGCCTGACATCAGAGAGTAAAACAACCCCACTGGTCAGCCTTACAGACCAGGCAGTGCTCTTAACGACTGAGCCATCTCTCCAGGCCATGCATTGGTTCTTCTTTAAGTTGCTTTCTCCTCCTCATCTATGTTGGCCTAGCATGCAAGAACCAGCATGAGGATCACCTCTAGAACTCCTCACAGATTCTCCAAACTCCAGTGGTTGAATTATCTCTGTTCCTTTGATACTTCATTGTTGGTGGTTGTTTTACTTTTTACTCTCTGCTCTTTTGGGGGCCTACCACACACCTCCCAAATAAATACAATATTTATTCTTTCTCATGAATGCTGGCCTTAGCTTGGCTTGTTCCTTGCCAGCTTTTCTTGTAGACAAGGCTGGCCTCGAACTCACAGACATCCTCCTGCCTCTGCCTCCCAAGTGCTGGAATTAAAGGCATGCGCCACCACCGCTTGGCTACCTTGCCAGCTTTTCTTACATTGTCCTATCTCCCTTTGGCCTCTGAACTTTTATATTTCTCTATTCAATATACCTTTCTTTACTTTCTACTCTATGACTTGCTGTCCCCCTGGAGTCCTCTCCTCCTATTCCTCTCTCTCTCCCCTAGATTTCTCCTCCTATTTATTCTGCCTGCCAGCCTCACCTATCCTTTCTCCTGCCTAGCCATTGCCCATTCAGCTCGTTATTAGACCAACCAGGTGTTTTAGACAGGCAACGTAGCACAGCTCCACAGAGTTAAAGACATACAACATAAAAGAATGCAACACATCTTTGCATCATTAAAGAAATTTTCTACAGCATAAATGAGTATAACATATCTTAAAATAATATTTCACAACCTTCGTGGTGTTTCTTCTTTTGTGGTGCTAGGGATTAAACTCAAGGCCTCACGCAACCTAGGTAAATACTGTTGCACTGAAGCTACATCCACAACCCACATTTTTAGATCCTCAGTCTGCTGTTCTTTCAGCTGAGCTACCTCTGCCACGTCTCTAAAAATAAAAATTGCCCTTGTCCTTACTTCTCTGTAAATTTTCCATATTATGATTCTCAGGGATACTCACCTCAGCTGACTGAGACAGGGTTGACCATATAGAGATGCTCAAGGGATCTTTAAGATCAAATCTAGTTAGCTTGGGTAATGGGCTGGACATACAGCTTGGCTAGTAGAGTACTTGCCCAAGTGCTGGAGCCCTGCTCCAACCTCATCACTGTGTACACAGTGAATGATGGTCCCTTCCTACAATCCCAACGTTGGAGAAGTGGAGGCAGGAGAATCAGGAAGAATTCAAGGTCATCCTTGCTTAGAGAACAACTTTAAATCCAGACTGGGATACGTGAGACCCTGTATCCAAAATGAAACAAAACAAAAAACAAAAACCCCAAACAAAACAAAAAACCCTTTAAGAAAATAAATAATCTGTTCAGATACTTATCAATGGAGACTTCGAGGCTTCATGTGAGCCAATTTACCTTGAAGTAAGGCCTACAATAATAGAAACATGGGGTTATGATGAACAAGTCAGCATGATATTTGAATAATGAGTAACCTGTCTATATTTACTATACTTTGTTTAAAGCAAGGTAGACTATGTAGCCCTAGTTTGCCCGGTATTTGCTATGTAGATCAGACTGGCCTCAAACTTACAGAGATCTGCCTTCCTCTGCTTCTAGAGTACTGGGATTAAAGGTATTCAATACCAGGTATGGCTTAAAATCAATTATTGATAATAATAATTTTAGTAAAATAGGGATAAAAGGATTTTTTACCCAAACACATGTCACATATGCACATCTATGTGTTTGTAGATTTTTTTTGTTGTTTTGTTTTTGAGACAGGCTCTCCCTATGTAACTCAGGCTAGGGTCTACTCTGAGATCCTCCTGCATCAGTCTTCTGGCTTTTTTAAAATTATAGTCTACACAACAATGCTCAGGTAACACATATCCTTTTTTAAAGTAGTGATTCACCAGGTTCTGTGGAATAGAAACTTTCCCAGTACATACACACACACACACACACACACACACATACACATATGAAAAATGTCACCCTGCTCTGGTTGTGGTACTACAATTAAACAAAACATTAAAGAAAATTTGGATAAGATGACTTACTGTAATCCAGGCACTCAAGATGATGAAGCAGAAAAATCACTGAAAACTCAAAGCTAGCCTAGAGTATTGCGTCAGAAGACTCTACCAAAATCTACAAACAACAACAAATGGTGCAGAAAAGAACAAAAGTCTTAGTGACTGTTGAAATGAGATAAATTTTAAGGCATATCTAGAAAACATGGAAAATCAGGGCAGTAGCCATATGAAAAATTGAAAAGTGAACTAAGACCTGCAAAGAATGTATTCAAATAAACTTATAAAAAAAAGCTAAGAGCAAGGAACATGTTGGAGAGAGAGGGGAGAGAGAGAGAGAGAGAGAGAGAGAGAGAGAGAGAGAGAGAGAGAGAGGAGCAAATAATAAACTATATAGTTTACCTCTTTCATTAAGAGTTTCAGCTCTTACATTGAAAAAGATGTCTTTTCTCCAGTGTATGTTTTGGTATCTGTCAAAATCAGATGGTTATAAGTGCCACAATGTATGGATTCTTTAATTTTAAAAATTTTGTATACATGAGTATTTGTTTACACACACACACACACATACACACTTCTCATGGCACATCATTGATGATTGTAAGTGTTCTTAGGGTGTGCTCTTCAAGATATCTGTAGCCTAGTGGTGAGACTGGAAATATGTATACCAGAGGAAAATAACTCTTAACTACCTTGACCATAATATGCAATGATGGGGTTTCTTCGTTAGTCAAAAAGCGGCTTCTCTGTGGAGGCTCATTTTAAACTGAGACAGGACCCTCCCTGCAAGGGCTAAAAAGGCTTGAGGTAGAGGAGCTGGCTCTCGTAAGGATGCCCCAATGGAGACATGCTGATGATGTTGCTGCCAGGCCATTTGAGGTCAACAACACTGCAATCAAAGGCGGATGAGTAATGTGCTTCACCTTAATGAAGCAGGGTGTTTGGGCTGCAGTTCAAGCACAGGGCTGGATTCCACCTGCACTGCAGTAAAGGAGGCTATAGCCCTCCATGATCAGCCTTCTTCTGTGGGAAAAGAAACCACAGAAAGCAAGATAAGGTTGAAAAGTCTCTTCTAAGGACAGGTGTCTCTCATGAGCATGGTGGACAGAAGGAAAATACCAGTGGCTTGGCCACTTTGTCAGTCTGATTTTCAGAGGGTTTTTTTTTGGTGCCAATATGGGCAGAATGCATCCTGGATGGCCTGTTATGGCCTGAGGTGTTTCCCTCCCAAGTATGTATGTTGAAATTCTAATTCTCTGTACCTAAGAAGGTGACTGTATTTGAAGGGGGGGGTCTTCAAAGAGGTAATTAGTCAATTAACATAAAACCGTGCGTCACATTGGGAGCCTAGATCCCAGCCCCTCACATCTATCCCAGCCCCCAGGCCTGGTCTGGACTCCAAATCCCAGCAGGCCAGGTCCTGACCCCTCCCTAGAGGTGGGTTCAGGACCACTTTCCCCAGGGTATTTAAATGAGCCCCCAAAAGAGGAACACGTGGTCCCTTTCTGGTGGTCGCGTTTCCGTGGCTTCCAGGTTTCCCCTTGGGGCCACCCAAGAGCACAGAACTCCCATTAAACCTAGATATTTCTTAATTTGGCTTGTTTTGATTTGGCTTGATTGGGAATTTTGCGTCGGCAGGGAGCTCACGTTTGGAAATATTCCTAACACCATGGTCAGTGGGCTAGACTCTAGTTCAATAACTGCCCATCCCCACATGAAGAGAAAGCTGATACAGATGTGCACGTGTGACCACAGGGAGAAGACACTTGCAAGTGGGGGTTAGCCTGGGGGGATTCGTTGCTGCTGTTGGAACCACAGTTGTAAGCAATCTGCCCTGAAAAAGCCTGCTATCCACTGAGCATAGATTAAAATGATGGGCACCACCAGGCATCAGCAAACCATAGCCCGGGGGCCAAGTGCTCATAGGGTAACAGCAGTTTAATATTTTAAACGGCTTAAAACAAAACAGATCTGTAATAACTGAAAGCAATCCAAATTTTGAGTTTCAGACTCCACACCCATTGTTTTACTGGAATACCACTTCCGGCGTTTGTGTTATCTGGTGTCTGGCTTGAGAGGACCGACAGTAGGTAAGGCCAGACTCAGCTATCAAGACCTCTGACTTAAGCCCTTCCCCACCTCTGGTCTATAAATCTCTGGCTGCCTTGGAAATATTATGTAGCTCAGCCTAGCCACGAACTCATGGCACCTCTTCTGCTGTACCCTCTTGACTGCTAGAATTAAAGGCGTGTGCTACCCTCTCTGCCTCTATTTAGTAGCAGAAGAAGAGACAGTAGTAGCAGAGTAGTAAATAGACACAGAGCCAAATGTCCTCTACTTCTGCCACATCTTCCTGTCTACTCCTTGTGCCAAGACACAAACCCCAGAAAGGCTAGTAGGTGCACATTAGACCCTAGGAGCTGCCACTAAGTAGGGTGCCTACCCAGCTTGAACACAATTATCCACAAATACTAACAAAAACTTAAAATCATTTGTTTATTTAAGCATCTGAGTGAAGTCTCTCTTATACTGCATTCCTTGTGTTGTTCGTAAAAATGATTTTGCCATTATGTGGTTGCCAGGAATCGAACTTCTGACCTTTAGAAGGGTAGCCAATGCTCTTAAACACTGAGCCATCTCTCCAGCCCCTTTTTCCACTTTTTTAACTACACCAGGTTTACTCTTGTTTATGTTTTTGTTGCCATGAAAACACCATGAGCAGGGCAACTTAGAGAAGAGAAATTCTAGTAGGGGCTGGCTTACTTCCAGAATAGGAAATGTTAAAGGCCAGGCCCACTCCTCACCTACTTGCATTAGTCATCTACTTCTACTGCTTCCATTTGATTGATCACACTCCTGAACTGACCTAGTAGGACAGACTGGGACAAGGTCAGCAACAGACAGACATCCAATTTGGGCTTTCACATTTAAAACTAGATTTCATTTCCCACAGAGGTTTTCAGAGTGGGAATTAGGGAGACGCGGGAGTGGTGAAGGAATCAGAGGCCACTTTGGCTGAACTCTAGTGGAATCTACACAACACTGCAGAGAAGGCTGTGATTATTCCTCCAGCTCAGATGCTGCAAGGGGTTTGTCAACTCCTAAACTTTTTCTGGCCAGAGTATATATTCTCACTGGAGACTGAGGAACCCTGTAGAGAGCGTGCAATCAGCAGGAGAGTGCTGCGTTCTAATAATCACAATTGACCTCCCACTTCTAGGTTTTGGGATACCATGGGAATATTTGTGGGGAGACATAACCTAAGGAATGAGATACTTAGACTACACTAGAGAGCCCCATAGACTAATAACCAAGCATATTGTTGCCCTGACTATTCCTAGTGATTAACTAACTCGATACTCTGAACTTTATTTCCCTGGCTGTGGTTGGGAGCCTTGCCAAATGAACAAAAACCCAAAGAGTTCAGAGATCCATATACAGGGGATCCACTAGACTTTTGCTCCCAGTCTGGGCTCTTACCTCATCTGGGACACAGGGAAGTGATAATATAGTTTGACTGCTAAGTCCTTTTACTTGGTAACCAGTTTCTTCAGCTTCAGTAGGGTCTGATGATATTCCTCCAGTGTTTGATGTTCCTATTCATTAGAAGGTTGTATTCTTAGGGCAGAGTTGTCTGCACCCATGTGCACGTGTGTGTATGTATGTACACAGACACACCCATACACACACACAAGTACATGGAAGCACACATACAAGCACAGTGCATTGCATCCACATGTTTAGTTCCTAGCTAACCTAATTTAAGAAGAGATCACCTGGCATACTATAGTGAAGATGGTTAACTTTCATTAGCCCACACCCTCTCTACCCACATTCCAACCCAGGCAGAGTGATGTGGTGATGTGGTGAGGATTATGTATTTTTGGTCTCTTTTGTTAAGTTTTCAACTTATTTCTACTTTATATGTGTGGTATAAAGTATTTAGCCTGCCTGTATTTCTATGAACCACATGAATGCCTGGTAATGTGGGAGAAGATCAGAGTGGACAGATCAGTCAATGTAGTGCTTCTTACCATTCCTTTGTTTACAGGAACTTACTTTACAGTGACTGTGCTCAGTGGTCAGCTACTTCGAATTAATGGCAAATTAGATAAAAGTTGTTTTAAAATGCAAAACTTAAGATGTGAGGGCCTAAGAATGTTTGAGGGTCTATGAAAGTGTTTTAAGACGTGTAATACAAGTTATGAGGGTCTGAGGATAAGAATGTTTCAGGGTACCTAAAAGTGACTTAAGGTGCATAAATGCAAGTTACAGAGGTCTGAGGACAAAAAGGCTTAAGTAGTGAATAAGCGAAAAAGATTTGAGATGTTTAAAAGAATAAAATGTGTTCCAGATAGCTCTCTCATTACGCTACTGTTATATTAAGACTCCAAAATTCCATAGTCTTAACATGAATTGACAAAATTCTGATAAGCTATTAATCTAGCTCTGGCAGAATACTACCACAGTCACCATAGCCACAAGCTCAAGATTTCAACATCCCTTTGCTTGTTTCCTAACTATAGACCTCAAAGACGCTTTGTATTGCACAGAAAACACCTGTCTGAGTTTTCTGGATAAAGAAACAATGCTAATGCTTTCAACCAGATCTATACATGGTACAAGTATACTGTCATTTCTACAGTATGAATTTCACGACAGAATATAAACAGATTCTCTGATTTCCCTCTCTGCTTCTCTATCCTTTGTGTACAGGAGGGCTACTGATTTTTTTGAGCTGATCTTGTATCCTGCCACATCACTGAAGGTAGGAGTTCTTTGGTAGAGTTTTTGGGGTCACTGATGTACACTATCATATCATCTGCAAATAACGAAAGTTTGACCTCTTCCTTTCCCATTTGAATCCCCTTGATCCCCTTATGTTGTCTTATTGCTATTGCTAGAACTTCAAGCACTATGTTGAAGAGATATGGTGAGAGTGGACAGCCTTGTCTTGTTCCTAATTTTAGTGGAATGGCTTTGAGTTTTTCTCCATTGAATTTGATATTAGCTGTTGGCTTGCTGTATATTGCTTTTATTATATTTCGATATGATTCATGTATCCTTAACGTCTCCAAGACCTTTATCAGAAAGGGGTGTTGAATTTTGTCAAATGTTTTCTGAGCATCTACTGAAATGATCGTATGTTTTTTTTCTTTCAGTTTATTTATATGATGGATTACATTGATAGATTTTCAAATGTTGAGCCAGCCCTGAATCTCTGGGAGGAAGCATACTTGATCAAAATGGATAATTTTTTGATGTGTTCTTGGATTCGGTTTGCCAGTATTTTATTGAGAATTTTTGCACCGATGTTCATGAGTGAGATAGGGCTGTAATTGTCTTTCTTGGTTAAGTCTTTGTGTGGTTTAGGTATCAGGGTAACTGCAGCTTGAAAAAAAGTGTTTGGCAAGACTCTTATGTTTCTATAATGTGAAACACATTAAGGAGTATAGGTATCAGCTGTTCTTGGAATTTCTGGTAAAATTCTGCATTAAAACCATCTGGTCCTGGGCTTTTTTTTTTGCGTGAGAGGTTTTTTTTTTTTTTTTTTATAAAAGTTTCTATTTCCTCACAACTTATAGGTCTATCTAAATTGTTCACCTGTGGTTGGGACCAATAGGAGTCCTGGCCTCGACCTGCTCTTCCTTGCTAGAGACCTTTACTTTCCTTCTGATTTGAGTTACTAAAGGCTGTGTCAAAATTGTTTACCAGCTCTGCTTCACAAGCACTCGTTGCCTGGGCCTTGAGGATCAGAGGATAAGGTTTTCACCTGTTGGCCCACTTGACTGTTGGGTGCTAAGCCTCCAGGGTGCTATTGAATAAAGGGCTTCTTACCAGTGCCTAGAGGTCCGTGTCTCTGTCTCTCTGTCTGTGTGTTTGTGTATTTTAACCTCTAGCCCCTTACCCCTAGCTCACAAACTGTATGGTAGCACATAGAGCGCATACAGGCATTGTGTGCTGCGCACCTGGTCTTGATTTAATTTGGGTATTTGGATTTTATCTAAAAACAAGTCCATCTCTTTTACATTTTCCAACTTTGTCACATATAGGCTTTTTAACAAGACCCAATGATTCTCTGAATTTCCTCAGTGTCTGTTGTTATGGCTCCATTTTCATTTCTGATCTTGTTATTTTGCATGTTCTCTCTCTTCCTTTTAACTAGTTTGGATAGGGGTTTGTCAATTTTGTTGATTTTACTCAAAGAACTAGCACTGTTTCCTTGATTCTTTGGATTGTTTTCTGTGTTTCTATTTTGTTGATTTCAACCCTAATTTGATTTTTCCAGTCTTCTCCTCCTTGGTGAGTCTGCTTCTTTTTTTTTTTTTTTAGAGCTTTTACCTGTGCTGTTAAGTCTCTAATGTGAGTTTTCTCCATCTTATTTTAATTTGTGAATTTAGCACTATGAACTTTCCTCTTAGCACTGCTTTCATAATGTCCTATAGGATTGGGTATTTTGTATCTTTATTTTCATTGAATTTAAGGAAGACTTTAATTTCTTTCTTTATTTCTTCCGTGACCCAGGGGTGGTTCAGTACTTGCTGTTCAGTTTCCATGAGTTTGTAGGTTTTCTGGGGGTTGAATTGTTGTTAAATTCTAACTTTATTCCATGGTGATTCGATAAGACACAGGTGGTTACTAAGAAATTTTTTTAGATCTGTGGAAGTTTGCTTTGTTACCAAGTATGTGATCAATTTTCGAGAAGGTTACATGAGATACCGAGGAGGTATATTCTTTTCTATTTGGGTGGAATTTTCTATAGATGCCTGCTAAGTCCATTTGATTCATTACCTCTGTTAGTGGGGCAATCAGGCAGGAAATAGAAGCAGGGCAACAAGAACATGAGAATTGTGGGAAGAGGAAAAATGGTCTGCACTGTCACAGAGGAAATCAGACATAGAGGAAGCAAAATGAGAATGCCTCACTAATAACAGTACCAAGCCACATGGCTAACATAGATAAGAATTATGGGTTACTATATGATGTAAGAACTAGTTACTAAGAATCCTGAGCTAATTAGACCAACCAGTTTATAATTAATGTAGACCTCTGTGTTTGGGGGGAGCTGATTGGCTGTGAGATCAGCAGGATGGAAATCTCTGTCAACGAATGTATAGACTTCTGTGTGTTTATTTAGGACTGAATGGCTGCGGGACCAGGTGGGACAGAAATCACTTTCAATAGAAGGTTCCATTGGATGTTGAGAAGGTATGTGCTTTTGTATTTGGGTTGAATGTTCTAGAGATGTGTGTTAGGCCCATTTGATTCATAACATGTTAGTTCTTTGATTTCTTTATTAACTTTATGTCTGGCAGACCTGTCCAGTGGTGAGAGTTGGGATACTGAAGTCTCCCCCTATTCGTATGTGGGGCTTGATGTGTGATTTAACCTTTAGCAATGGTTCTTTTTACAAATGAGTGTACCCTTGTATTTAGGGCATAGATGTTCAGAATGAAAACTTCATCTTGATGGATTTTTCCTTTGAAAATGAAATGACCTTCTTCATCTCTTAATTAATTTTAGTTTAAAGTCTATTTTGACATTAGGATAACTACAACAACTTTTTCCCCCCAGACCATTTGATTGGAAAATCTTTTCCCAACTTGTTACTTTGAGGTAATGTCTGTGTTTGAAGTTGTGGTTTGCTTCTTGTATGCAGCAGAAGAATGGATTCTGTTTTTGTATCCAATCTTTTAGCCTGTGTCTTTCTGTAAGCAAATTGAGTCAATTGATATTAAGGGATGATAATGACCTGTGATTGCTAGTTCCTGTTATTTTTGTTTTTGTTGGTGGTGGTGATATTGTGTTTGTGTGTGTTTTTCATTTAGGAATATGCTTGTGTGGCAATATCTATTGCCTGTGTTTTTGTTGATATATCTATCTTCCTTGGGTTGGAGTTTTTCTCCTAGTACTTTCTGTTTGGCTGAGTTTGAGAATAGATATTGCTTAAATATGGTTTAGTCATGGAATATCTTGTTTTCTCTGTCTATGGTGACTGAAAGCTTTGCTGGATATGTTAGTATTTGCTGGCATCTGTGCTTAGTGTCTGCATAACACCTGACCATGACTTTCTGTCTTTCACTGTTTCCACTGAGAAGTTGGGCTAAATTTGAATAGGTCTGCCTTTATATGTTACTTGGCGTTTTCCTTTGCAACTCTTAATAGTTTTTCTTTATTCTGTATGTTTAATGTTTTAATTGTTATGTTTTGAGGGAATTGTTTTTGGGTCCAGTCTATTTAGTGTTCTATAAGCTTCTTGTATTTGATATAGGTAAGTACTTTTAGCTTGGGAAAGATTTCTTCTATGATTTTGTTGAACTGATTTTCTGTGTTTTTGAACTAGACTTCTTCTCCTTCCTCTATCCCTAATATACTTAGGTTTGGTCTTTTCAAGGTGTCACAGATTTCCTGGATAGTTTGTGTTAAGAATTAGTTGGCAATTTGGAGCAACCATCTGAGCTCTTAAGGTCCAAATGAGGAGCAGAAGGAGGGAGAACATGAGCAAGGAAATCAGGACCACGAGGCGTGCACCCACCCACTGTGACAGTGGAACTGATCTATTGGGAGCTCTCCAAGGCCAGCTGGACTGGGACTGAATAAGCATGGGTTGAAACTGGACTCTCTGAACAAGGCGGACAATGAAGGCTGATGAGAAGCCAAGGACAATGGCATTAGGTTTCGATCCTAATACATGAACTGGCTTTGTGGGAGCGTAGCCTGTTTGGATGCTCACCTCCTGGACCTAGATAGAAGTGGGAGGACCTTGGTCTTCCTGTAGAGCAGGGAATTTGGACTGCTTTTCAGTATCGAGAGGGAGGGGGAGTGGACTGGGGGGAGGAGAAGTGGAGTGGGGATAGGGGGAGGGGAGTGGGGGGAGGGGGCAATATGTGGGAGGAGGGGGAGGGAAATGGGAAACGGGGAGCAGTTGGAAATTTTAATTAAAAAAGAATAAAAAAATGAGAAAAAAAAGAATAAAAGAAAAGAAAAAAAAAGAATTAGTTGGATCTTACATTTTCTTTGAATCTATTTGCTCTATGATATCTTCAACTCCTAAGATTCTGTCTTCTGTCTCTTGTATTCTGTTTATGCTTGCATCTGTAGTTCCTTATCATTTACCCAGATTTTCCATTTCCAAACTTCTCTTGGCTTGGGCTTTCTTTATTGCCCCCTTTTCAATTTTTAAGTCTTGAACTGTTGCCTTCCCCTGTTTGACTGCTTTTTTGGTTTGCTTTATGGGAGTTATTGATTTCTTCTTTTCTTCCATTTTTGTAAGGGATATTTTTTTCATTTCCTCTTTCAGTGCCTCAGTATCTCCATAAGGTTATTTTTAGTGTTATTTTCTTCTACTTCATCTGAGTTGGGATGTTCTGGTTTTCTTGCTGTAGAACCAGAAGTTTCAATAATCCTTTAATTATAGTGATTTTTATGCATACTCTTGGCTTTGGCCTTTGATATCTTTTATAGAAGTCTGCCAAAATATACATTGCCGATGTTCTACTGAAACTTTTGATTCCTCCTCCAGGATTTTTCTATTGTCAATAGCAATATGTTTTTTTTTCCAGCAGGCACTGGAGTTTTTCATTGTCCTGGGGAGGCATGTGCCCCACAGTGACTGAGAATGACTGGACCACGTTTGAACTGGGGTCTGTGAGAAACCCCCTAAGGAGTTTGCCAGTGCTGACAGCTTACCTTGTTTGTCTCTTATTTATCTGAGTTTATTGGTGCAATGTTGGCCTTTGCCTCATCTTCTATATAATTCAGAATATTGAGACTTTTTATTTTTGTTATTTCCACAAGAAACATTATTTGTATGAATGCTCTCTCTACAATCCTTTCTCAGATGGCCCATTCTACCACAATAAAAACATTTGATATTTTGATGACTTCATACCTTTGGAAATTTCTTCTCCTACCCAAGCCTCAGTCAAGCCTCAGCCTTATAATCAAATGACTCAACATTGACTGGGTGCAGGATCCATTCATCCATTGGTGCTGATCTGACCTTTAATGGTCCAAGTATCATTTTGCATTCTAAGTTGGCATTTTCAAAAACCAGAGATTCAGAAAGTACTTGTCTAGCTTCTGGATCTGTTACCCCTATTTGTACAGCTTAGCTAATCTTTGTAAAAAGTCACTAAATGATTCTCATGAGCCTTGCATGGCCTTAGTATATGATTCAATTTTCTTCCTAGTTCTTGAATCTGTGTCCCAAGCATTCAAGGCTGCTGTATGGCACAGAAATAAGATGTATTTATTGTATATAGCTTGACTATGTGGATTAGTGTAACAACCCTCACCAAGAATTTAATTTTGGGAGGCCTCAATACCTCCAGTTCTCCCTTGATGATCCAGGGCTTTAGCCTCTTCTCTCCAATAACACTTCCACTGTAACTACAATCCATCTTCTAGCATGGGTGAGACTGATTGAAGTCAATCATTTTGAGTAACCATATTTCTTGAAGCCTATGTCTTTAACAACTCCCTCACATATGGTGATTGCATGCCATAAGATACTACTGCTTGCTTAATCTTTTAGATCTTTCAAATGTATAGGTTTCAGTTGACATTCTGTATATCCTTTTGGGTATTGAGAATTTACTGACTTTTCAGCGGTAGTAACAGGATCAATAGCTAATACTCTTGGAAAGTCATCTCTGACTCTGAGCTATTGGCAATGCTAAATCTTTACTACTGTCCTTTGCCTGTACCTCCTCTCCTTGCTTATCAGATCTGACAAGGTCCTTGATTGATTCAAATCTTTTTATCACTGTCTTTTGTAAAATCTAAACCTCTTGACCTCTGAATATTTCTAATGAGTTCCTCAAATCAATTAATTTCTAGTTCTCATTCTGCACATGTTATTTCAAGGTGTTACATTTTTTCACTTATATCTTTTTATCCATAGATATTATTTGGATGGCATGTAGACTGCCTTCCTGGTGGGATGTTCTATCTCCTGGCTTATCATACCTTTTTAACAGATGTTGATGGTCAATTTCAAAAGTATGAATCTTTACAAATAACTTCTCATTACGAGTCAATAAAGACTGTATCATTTCTAAAAGGCTCTCATTCTTGACTCTGTTATGAAACCATGTCTTTAGCGATATCATATGAAAAAAATAATAGCCACCATGGCCACAAAAATATATGTACCAGGTAGGTCATACAGCTTAGTTCTTGCATCAATCCACTCATAGCAGAAACAAAAATATTATTATATTCCTGGGTAGTGATATTGTCTACAATCTTCAAATTTATTTATTTATTTATTTACCAATCAACCTGATACTTAGGTATCAAGTTAACTTACCTCCCTTATAATTTTGAGAAAATTGTTGTAGGTGTAATACTGTGGATTTTTCAGCAGGTGTCACAGTTGTGGCAGTAAGGCAGGTCCTATATCAGGGCCTGAATCACCTGAGACTCAGCAAAAATATTTAAAAGTAGCACACCTTCACAGGGAGAAATTTGAGCTTCACAGGCAGAAGCTCAAAGGACTCAGAGCTTGCAGGCAATTGCGAGCTGTGAAGTTGCTGGTGGATTTTGGGTCAGTGGTTCTCATGGCTCCAATCTGGGAATGCAAGCCTGTGTTCTAGGTGCAGGCATAGAGCTCAGGCTGATCAGAGCAGGGCAGACAGCAGCTGGACCTCAGAAGCAGACCCTAGCTTGGGTAGCAGCAGTGAGCCACATGGGTCAGAGAAGCCACAGAGGAGTTGCCGCAGGAATCTGCAGGCATCAGTTACTCAGCCACTTAGCTGGCAGGACTGAGCCACACAGGGGTAGGAGGGCTAGAAATTACCAAGTCCCTATTGTGGATCAGCCAACCCAAACCTTGCTCAGCTTTCAGGCAGTTAAAGTACATGAGACCACGCCCAGAGTGGGCCAGTATCCTAAAGGCTATTGTCTGGAGGAGTTCCCACAACACAGGGGCTGCTGGGACCAACAAGCCTGAGAGCTGGGATTCTGACATACAAGGCGGCAGTCACCACTATGCAGTTCAGAGGTTGGGGACAGAGCAGCTTGTTAGCTAGAAGAATCTAATCATTCATAAAAGAAATATCTTTGAGTGTAACTAGTTCATGGGAAAACCCAGAGCATTTTAGTTGCAGAAACAAGATACCAAAGCGGGTGGAGGAAAAGCCATGCACAGTTCTACAATAAAGTGAAATGTGTCCTTGCAGATCCGAGAACTCACAAATGGAGCAATGTGTATTTTAGCCAACCTGAGCTTCGGGTGACCTGTGGTTAATGCTAAGGGGACTCTGTATAAGGAGAAATTTGCGCAAGGTGAGTTTCAGATCTTCTGTGCTCTTTATTTGGACAATGACACTGTGTAGGGAGTGGGCATCTGTTTTGGAGGTGCCTCATCCCAGAACCAGTTTTTAGGATTCAGGATATTAGCAAAGTCACACCCCTTACTGAAGTGAGGGTTTGGGGCCAAGTTACTGTTGAGGAGAGGGGCCAGAAGCTCTTGACATTGCTCTCCTAGTTGGGACACACAGGGTGCAATCTACCACCCCAGCAATGAAAGTGTGAAAGACTTTCTTCCAAGGAGCTGCCCAAGCCCAGGGCCAGGGTTATGAGTTATGCAGGTACCTGACTGCATAGCGCACCCCAAATGCAGATACCCACAAGTATAGCAGGTCTCAAGTGTGACGCGAACTGTTTGTAAATGGTTGGGGCATGGAGATTCATTCTGTGATTCTGCGAGTGACAGAAGCGCTCTACAAAGCCTCATTTGCAGACTCTACCCAAAGTTCCACTGTGCCAGGCAGCATTTCTCAGGAGAGCCGTAGGCTGCTGTGTTCATTCTTTTCTGCACCAAACCCAAGAGGAGCAGGAATGGGGACATTTTTCATATTTTTCTTTTTCTCTCCTTCTTGTAGGAGTGAGATTAAACTCAGGGCCTTGTGCATGTGAGACAAATGCTCTGTCACAGAGTTGTACCCAAATCAGTTTTCTGTGTAAATATCAAACCTCTGTAGCTTATCAGGCTACCTCCCTTGACTATGGTGCAAATGGCCAATAAGAGACCTGTTTAGCATCTCAGACAAGAGTAAGCCCTAAACACCAGGATGGGAAGTATATGTGTCTGAGAAAGTCAGCATCAACCTTTGTGGGTCCATTAGCTGTAACCTCTGTCAAACTTTAAGCTAAGTAAGAAAACACAGAGGATTTGGATTGGAATTTGGGTACACTCTAACCTCAGCTCTCTTGGTGTATTAGTGATGGAGGAGGGGTCATCTTTCTATCTGTTGCTTTCATTGGTTAATTAATAAAGAAAACTGCCTAGGCCCATTTGATAGGCCAACCCTTAGGTGGGTGGAGTTAACAGAACAGAATGCTGGGAGAAAAAAGCCGAGTCAGTCAGTCCCCATGATTCTCTCACTCCAGACAGACGCAGGTTAAGATCTTTCCTGGTAAGCCAGCTCGGGGTGCTACACAGAATATTAGAAATGGGTTAATCAAAGATGTGAGAATTAGCCAATAAGAGGCTAAAACTAATGGGCCAGGCAGTGTTTAAAAGAATACAGTTCCCGTGTAATTATTTCAGGGCATAAGCTAGCCATGCCGGCAGCTGGGTGCAGGGGATGCAGCCCCGCCGCTTGTATCGCAACATATTAGTCCAGTGTTCTTTGCTATCCTGAAATATTCAGTCAGGCTGCTCTATTTAACTTACAGATTTAGAGGCTAAAAGGCCAAGGTCAGGCAGCCTCATATATGGGCCTTCGGAGAGACTGTTGGCAGGTGGCATTATGGCAGGGGTATGACATGGAGAAGGAAGAGATCACACCATAAGACAGCAAACCAGACAGTGATTGGGGTCCCATGAGAACTATCTTAATCCCTCCCAAAGGCAGCACCCTCCATGATCAAGTGCCACCTCACATACCACATTGTCAAGGACCAGGTTTTCAGTAACGACCCCTGGGGGGAACTTTCAAACCATAGCTCAACCACAAGTCAGTTTCTCTGTCATCTGCCTCAGGCTCCCTAATACAAAGGCTCCTCTGTTTTGAAATGAAAATAAAACTTCTCTCACCACATTGCCATGATAAAAAGATAATAGACATAAAATAGTGTGGAAATTGTAGTTGTTAGAGTACAGTGCCACTGGTCCTCTATTATGTTTGTTCTTCCTTTCCATAGTACAGTTCTTTATGATTTATTTCTATTTTCTGACTATGAGTGTTTGGCAGCAGATGTGTCTGTGCATTGAGTGTGTCTGATGTCCATGGAAATGAGAAATGGACATTAGATCTGGAGTAGTGGATGTGAGCTCCCATGTGGATTCTGAGAACTGAACCTGTGTCTTCTGCAAGAGCAGCAGTGCCCTTCACCACTGAACCTTTTCCCTAGCGCCAAAGTAGTTCTTTGCTTAGCAATATGTAAGGGTTGTCCCTGTGATTCAACTGCCTACATGCAATTTAGCTGTTCCCTGTTGACTATATTTCCTAAATGACTTTTAACATCAACTAGTCATGATTCTAAAATATGAGGAATAACAAACTGTCGTGTCCTGGAGTATAATGTTATAGAAGTAGTTGTAGTGACAGCTTCCTCATGGCTGGATTCACGAGAGTCCAGCAGGGAAATTTCTGCCCTCACTCACCTTTCTGAAATGCAAGTTGGACCTACACTGGGTCACAGTAAAAGAAAGAGTTAAGAATCCTGGTCACGTAGTAGAGTCATTCCTTTTGACAATCTTTTAACATTACAGTAGAATGCTTTTAAAGGTAATGCCAAAGCTGGAGAGAGCACTTTGTGGTTAAGCACACTGACTGTTCTTCCAGAGGACACCAGGTTCAATTCCCAGCAACTACACTTGGCTCACAACCATCTATTACTATAGTTCCAGAAGACTCAATGCCATTTTCTGACTTCTGTGGGCAATAAGAAAAGATGGTGTACCCAGACACCCTGACAGACAAAACAACAATACACAGAAAATAGACGAATTCTTTTTAGGAAAAGCATAAAGGATAACATCAGTGGTAGTCATTCTCTGTCCTTGCCTATCAGGATGGGTGTGTGGCCTCTGATGACAAAGTTACAGTTATTAAGTTCCTCATGAAGTGGTCATGACTCCCAACCATAAAATTATTTTTGTCGTAACTTCATAACTGTAACTTTGTTGTTATGAATCATAATGTAAGTATCTGTTTTCCAATGGTTTTAGGATACTCCTGTGAAAGGGTCATTCAACTCTTGAAGGGGTCACAACCTTCAGGAGTCTAGGCATTTAGACAAACAAGCCTTTTCCAGGGTCTCAAAGTTTGAGTAAGCATGCCTTTTGTCACTCCAAGTTGTTCATCCACAAATAAATGGAAAACTTTAGCAGTATCAGGTAGCCCAAGCCCTGGTGCTGACACCAAGGGTCCTTGAGTTTTTGCAATGCTTCCTTTTCTTTGTCCTTCCTGCTCAGAGAGGGCCATTTCCTTCTAGGCGCTGGTATTTCTTCTATTTCCTAGACTTTGGTATTTCAACAAAGTTGGCTATCTGCAGTCCGCAGTATCCAACTGTACCCAAGAATTCTCTTACCTGCCTTTTTATCCTGTGGCTCAGGGATATTCAGAGTAGCTTGGATTCTGCCCAAGGACAGGGGGCTGTCCTCTAAGCAAGCCCCCAGATAAGTTACCTTACTGGAGCACAAGCTGGCCTTTTTGGCAGATACTTGGAGAGGTCCAAGCAGTTCCTTGGTAGCCACGCTTTCAGAGTGTGTGCAGTGAGGAGATCATCCACATACTGCTAGAGGTGCCCTCTGAGTGCTGGTGGCAGTATTCAAGCAGGTCCACACTGAGTTTCCTTAGAGTAGGGATACAATAGTCAAATCCAGGTCAATTTGAACCCTGACTCAGGGTCTGTCCATTCAAATGCAAACATAGATTGGCTCACAGGTGCCAGAGGCAAAGAGAAAAAGGCATCTTTTAGGTCTAAGACAGTTTTTCCTGGCCCCAGTAGGCTGATAAAAGTATAATATTTTGGTACAAAGAGTGGATAATTTCACTGTTATTTACGTTCCTTAAATCTTGAACAGGACAACAGTCTTTGGTGCCTGGCTTAACAATGGGAGTAGTGGAGTATTTCAGGACAAGTCGCAGGGAACCAAAATTCCTGCATCTCTAAGGCCGCTGATTCTTTCCAATGCCTGTCTTACCCCTCTCAAGATGGGGTATTGTTTTACTCCTACAGGCAAGGCTGATCTCAAGAGCTGAACAATAATCGGTAGGCAATATAAGTAAGGCCAGACCTGGGGAATTGGTCTCTGTCCACACTCCAGGGAACTTTAGCTAGGAGAGGCTCATCCATCAGGTTTGTTGTTTGTTTTGTATTTCTTTCTGTCGTTTTATATTCTTATAGGGGGTAAGTTACCAGGATTTCTGAGTGTGGACTCCCCAGGTCCCGAGAGCCTTTATTCCCAGATAATATGATGGTAGCACCAAGTTTTCTTACAAATGTCTACCAGTCAGGGGCAAACAAAGAGTCACAGTACCTTCTCCAAGGTTCACTACTCATGTGGTGGTCCAAGCATAGGTGTCAATTCCTGTGACCCGCCGGTTCTGGTGGCGCAGACCGGTAGGATTTGCTGAAAGAGGCAGAGAGGCAGGTGGATCTGGAGTTCGAGGCCAGTCTGGACTACACTTGCCGGGCGGTGGTGGCGCACGCCTTTAATCCCAGCACTCGGGAGGCAGAGGCAGGTGGATCTCTGTGAGTTCGAGACCAGCCTGGTCTACAAGAGCTAGTTCCAGGACAGGCTCCAAAGCCACAGAGAAACCCTGTCTCGAAAAACCAAAAAAAAAAAAAAAAAAAAATTCCTGTGACCCCTTAGATGGTGGGGTGACAGGGCCTAGAGGTCGGGTCAGCACTGAATGGACTGCACCCACACCCACCAGGAACTGGAGAGTTCTGCTCCCTAATTTTCCTGTGCTCATTCCTGGGGGCTCCTTGGCATGATGCCCAGCACGGTCAATCTGATCCTGTCAGAATGAGGACCAGTTTTCTATTTCTTTATGAATCTTTAGGCATTCTTTTTTCCAGTGCCCTTTCTCTCTACATTGGCCCTTCCCCATGCTTGCACAGAGCCAATTTGGTCACCTGAGGTACTTTTGGCCTCCCTTGGACACTTCTCTGAAGGCAGCTACCCCTGTGGCAGTCAGCCTTCTCATCTGACCTCTTCTATTGAGTCTTCTGAGTTTCCTCTAACAGTTGGGACCTATTCATGCCTTCAAACCCTTCTAGTTTCTGTAACTTTCTGTGACTGTTTGGGGCTGGCTGGGTGACAAAAGCAGTATTAATAGCCTGCTGTCTTTCTGGGACGCCAGGAGCAATGGGAATGAACTCCTGGCAAGCATCTCAGCAACACTCCAGGAACCCAGCAGGAGATCCCTGGCTTCTCTGAATTACTTCAGACACCTCTAAGGGACTAGCTACGTTTCTAGCAGCTGCTCTCATTCTGGACACTAAAGCCTAACCAGAGGTTTGACACCTTACCTTGTGTAGGGATAAGTCCCGGCCCTTAGGGGGCGTGTTCGCCTTGGGCTAATGTTTACCTATAAATCTGGCAAGCGTGCTCACAGCCCTTCCTTCTGCTTTCCTGGTCTCCGCCAGAACGGTGGTTCTGTAAGTCTATTTCCCCATTAAAGCTGTATATATTTTTACAATCTGTCTGCATTCATTTACGCCGTTACATTTTGGCATCCAACGTTGGGCTATTTTGCCACCGACTCAAGCGTGTAGCCCACTAGCTAACACAGCATGCTCCTGGGTGCCGTTTTTTTAGTTCGTGACTCAGGCCCCAGTCCCGAGATACAGGCCCATTCTGCCCCGCCTGCTCGCTGGAGCAATTAACCCCTCCCTGCCTGCCTTGGCTAAGTTTGCAGCAGAACCCCACTGCCCGAATTAGAGGAAGCTCAAGTACCTGCAGTTTTGCAACAAAAGCCGCCACAGCGGCAGATTTGGTCTGATACAAAGTGACTTGGCCAGGCGGTGGTGGTGCACCCCTTTAATCCCAGCACTTGGGAGGCAGAGGCAGGCGGATCTCTGTGAGTTCAAGGCCAGCCAGGCGGTGGTGGCGCACGCCTTTAATCCCAGCACTCGGGAGGCAGAGGCAGGCGGATCTCTGTGAGTTCGAGACCAGCCTGGTCTACAAGAGCTAGTTCCAGGACAGGCTCCAAAACCACAGAGACCACCACTGGCAGGAACCGGTCATTGCAGGTAAAAAAAAATTTCTTTTATAAATAAAATGTCTGAACACGTTACCATTCAAGAATTTAACAGTTTTTTTAATTGTACCATGTGGGAGATTTTACAAGAGGTGTCTATCACCCCATATCTATGGATCCTTCTGGGATTCGTAGTTTTCATTGGCACTAAATGGTTTGATAACAGAAATATGATAAAGTCTTTACGAGATGAATCCAGGATTCTTAAGGCAGAGATTGAATGCTTAAAAACAATTGAGAATGACAACAATCTTCTCAAGAATCAGTTTGAAGTTCTCCAGGAAGAGAACAGATCTTTGTTTAACATGACTCGATCAACCGAGCAAAATTTTAAAAAGGTACAGGCTGATATTAAGGAGAAATTCATTACTATATAAGAGGGAACAGCTGATTTGGATCGTAAGCTTCAGTCCCTTTCTGTAGGAACTGAAACATTAACGGCTGACATTAAGGAGAAATTCATTACTATGGAAGAGGGAACAGTTGATTTGGATCGTAAGCTTCAGTTCCTTTCTGTAGGAACTGAAACATTAACGGCTGACATTAAGGAGAAATTCATTACTATGGAAGAGGGAACAGTTGATTTGGATCGTAAGCTTCAGTCCCTTCTGTAAGAACTGAAACATTAGTGGTTGATATTAAGGAGAAATTCATTACTATGGAAGAGGGAACAGCTGATTGGGATCGTAAGCTTCAGTCCCTTTCAGTAGGAACTGAAACATTAACTGAGAGAATCAAAACTGCTGAATGTGACAATCGGATTTTGTCTAAAGCTTATGACAGATTGGCGGAAAGGTTGTCAATACAAGAAGGCACGGTTTATGCCATTAAAATTATGTCCAAAGATGAGATGTTATCTCTAATGGACAAACTTCATACTTTAGAATCGTCAATGAAGGCTTTGGAACATAATTCTGGACAGGAGATTCAGACATTACAGAAGGCAATGGTGAATAGAATTGAAAAGATTGAGGAATTTCTAAATTCTGATGAAGAAGAGCAAAGGGTAGAAAGGCAAATTTTAACTACATCTGTGGGTAAATCTCTCCGGGACAATTTCCACAAAGCTCTACCTACAGCTCTACCTGCCTTTCCAGTAATAACAACAGAGAAGGTGATTGGTTCCAGAAACCCTAGGGTCATCAAGGAAGATACATGGGAGCCTGTCCGTATGAATGATCTCAAAGAAATTAAACAGGCTGTCATGACTTTTGGGAGGCACGCCTCTTTTATTAAAGAGATGCTAAAATCTTGGGCCACGACAAGCAGAGCAACCCCCTCGGACTGGCTCCAGCTGAGCTCTGTGGTACTTGAGAGTGGACCGCAATTGAAATGGAAATGCTTATTCAGGCAAGAGGCTAGACTTTTAGAACAGCAGGAAAAAGCAAAGGGAATTGACATTTCCCTAGATAAAATTCTAGGTGAAGGGCTCTTTTCCGACCCTCAGGAACAAGCTAATTTGGATGAAAACACACTCTCCATGTGTACTACAGCAGCCTTAAGGGCTTGGGACAGGGTACAAGACCCAGGACAGAGAATGGAATCATTTGTCAGAGTTAAACAGGGTCAGAGAGAACCCTTTAGTGACTTTTTACAAAGACTAACTAAAGCTGTACAAATAGGGATATCTGACCCAGAAGCAAGACGTATAATGATTGAGTCTTTGGCTTATGAAAATGCAAATGTGGAATGCAAAAGGATTTGGGGGCCTTTAAAGCTCAGATCAGCACCCTTGGAAGAATGGGTCTTGCATACACTGAATGTTGATACATTTGACTATGGCACTGAAGCATGGGTAGAAGAAGCAATTTCCAATGGTAAAAGGAGACACCAGAATACCAAATGTTTTAATTGTGGCAAAATGGGTCATATGAAAAGGAATTGTAGACAACGGATTTTCAGAAATAATAATAATGCATCTTCTAGAAATAACAGAAATAGGAGGACTCAGCCTTCAGGTTTATGTAGAAGATGTGGGAAAGGCAGACACTGGACAAATGAATGCAGGTCTACAAGAGATAGACAAGGCAACCTGATACAGATGGGAAACGAGAGGGGGGCCTCACAGGCCCCCATGGCAAACATGGTTCAGTCATTTCCAGTTACTGCAGAGAACATGACTCGTCAGGACAATTAGAAAGCCCCATGCCTACTGTTACAAGCAATAATGATCAGAAAGATGAGTTCCGTGTGTTTTGGCAAACTTCTATAAATGATCAAAGACCAAAGCTGAGAGTGTGTGTAAATGGCATTTTTATTACTTGTCTGCTGGACACAGGTGCAGATGTAAGTATCATTACCCCAGAATCTTGGCATCCGTATTGGCCTCTTCAGAATGTAAATGTTCAGCTCCTGGGAATTGGAACCCTATCTCGAGTAACGCAGAGCACGAGATGGGTTGAATGTATAGGACCAGAGGGACAAATAGGAAAATTAAGGCCATATGTAGCCAATATTGCAATGAATTTATGGGGTTGTGACCTATTACAACAATGGAATACCCAAATTAACATTCCTGCTACTTCTAGAGCCTATATTTCTGGGGATAATATTAAAAGATATTACAAACGGAGAAAACCGGCCATTCGGGCTGTACAAGAACAAGCAATTGATGTCCCTTCAGAGATACCAACAGCCTTGCCTTTAAAATGGTTGACAGAGAAACCAATATGGACAAAGCAATGGCCTTTAGCTGAGGAAAAGTTACAGGCTTTAGAACAGCTGGTACAAGAACAATTAGATGCTGGACATATAGAAGAATCTACGTGCCACCCAGCTCCCAAGTAAAACACAAGGAGGCTTATTATTACTTATAAATGTTTAGACTTAGCTTGGCTTGTTTCTTGCCAGCTTTTCTTAAACTAACCCGTTTACCTTTCCCCTCTGGGCTTTTATTTATCTTTGTTACGTCTGTATCCTTACTTTCTTCCTACTCCATGGCTGGCTGGATGGCTGGCCCCTGGTGTCCTCCTCTCCTTGTTCTCTCGCTGCTCTTCTTCCTTCCTCATTTCTCCTTCTATTGATACTCTCCACCTGCCAGCCCCGCCTATCTTTGCTCCTGCCTTGCTTTGGCCATTCGGCTCTTTATCAGACTATCAGGTGTTTTGGACAGGCAAAACAACAACAAAATCACAGCTTCACAGAGTTAAACAAATGCAGCATACACAAAAGTGGCATACCTTAATATTCCCCAACCCCGGTCAGGGCCATTCCGCTTGCTCAGAGCCTCCTGGAGAGCCCCACCCTCCTTTTATGCTCTCAGAAAAGCTGCAGACAGCCCAGAGTCAAAACCTGCAACTTTGCTATCTTCAGTTCCTGAATGCACAACCTCCAGCCCACAAGAAGGTCGCAGCCCCTCACTGTTCCAAAAGAACTTGTCTTTTCCTTGACTCTCCTCTCTGCCTCAATTTCCTTACGGCAAAGGTCCAGTTCTTTACCTTTTAGGAATATTACAGAGGAGGGTAGAATCAGGGCCAAGAGTAAAAGTAGGAGACATAAATGGCCAGAAGTTATTGACCATGACCAGAGCTCTGTATTATGTCCCACCACTGAGTCTACGGATTTTACCCAGTAAAATACAGCTGTGACAAAGTCAAATCCCTAGAACAGTGTTTCTCTGCTGAAGTCTTGCGGCGGGTGTGTGTGTGTGTGTAGAAGAGCTAGTCTTAATATAGTTCCTTTTGTTTGGTGATCCCCAACCATACAATTATTTCTGTTGCTACTTCATAACCATATTTTGCTATTGTTATGAATCATAATGTAAATATTTGTTTTCCAATGGTCTCAGGCAACCCCCAAGAGGGGTCACAACTCACAGGTTGAATATCAAGGGTCTAAAGAGAGACAGTGGGCCCTGCTATTAGATTAATCTTTTCTCACTTGGAGAAGCAGAACCTTTACAGGCAAGCAGGAGTTCACAAGAAAGCTGGCCTCCAAAGACAAAATACCTAGGCCCTAAGAACTTGGCAAGGCCTCTAATGGACGGGGATCTTATACACCACCCCTCACAAAAAAGCCAGACTTTTTCCTTTAAAAATGGAGGAGGGGAGGGCAATATCATCAGACTCCATTTTCCTCAGTTCAGATTTAAAGAAAAAATTATCTCTATAACAGAACGGAAGCAACCAGAAGGTCCAGTTCACTTCCACCCAGGGTTGTTTCAAACATATCAAAGTGGACCTGGCTGCCAGGTTCTCCCAGCATCCCTACCTGTTATAGAGTATGGCTGGCATACTCCACCCTCTACTCTGAACTTTGGGCTGCTCTTGCCCCCAGAGGCTCTTCCCCATATAATCCAGACATTTGGCTACCCACCCTTTTTGAACCTTTGGCCTCCTGGCTGCTGCACCTAGTCTTCCCAATCCTTCAACCCCCCTCCCCTTTCCCATATGGCCCAGTTCAGTCTGGTAATGTTCATTTTGGACTCTCCCAGATACCCCTGCCTCTGACTATGCTCTCCCCTATGTAAATCTACAGTAAACTTTCTCCTCCACCAAACCTAGCTGTAGTCATGTCCTTTCCTTTTATTTCTTTTTTCACCCACCCAGGAATGGACCAGATAGGCCACCTGAGAGCTAGCACGTGCCTATGTCCTAGCCTATGTCTCCTGGCTTGCTCTAAATCGCAAAGGTGCAGGCTCCCCACAACGCAGGGCAACAACAGCATAGCCAGGATTTTTAAGTTCTCCACCTTTTATTTCTCTTTCCCTTTTCCCTTAAATTTTGTTTTATTTGGGGGATGTGCAGGGGTGGAGGGTGGATTCGAAGGGACAGATAAGTGCATGGGATCAAGATCCATGATGTAAAACACATAGAATAGAGAAAATGATAAAACTGTTAAGATGGCTGCAGGAAGGAAATTAAACTAGGAGGTAACAGAATAGACTAAAAAGTACACATTAATATGCAAAGTAAACAAAGCCTGCAAGCCTTGATTATCACCAGGGTTCACTTGTAAACTAATCCTGCCCACTTGGGCCCTAACTTCCAGCAGTTTTCCTTCACCTATTAGTATGTTAATAGGACTGCAGGATGTCCCTGGGGCCTGCCAGACTGCAGAAGAGGAACAAATCTCTCTATGGGAGAACAAAAGGCATTAAGAGTAGAAGTTTTCCTCCCACTGCCCTAGAAAAACCCAGCATCTGTGGCTCCCTAGGAAAACGGGGACTGCTTTTCTGTGAAGCATGTGGTCTTTACCCCATTTTCCCAAGCCTAGAGTTGAATAAAATTGCCACTCCCAAGAATCTGTCTTCTGGGTTGTAAAAGCACTTAAAATAAGCCTACAAGTCAACACTTGCCCAAACTGCAAATAGATTCTTTTTTCCCATCAATTTGTTTCCTGATTTCTTTTGAAATACAGGTAAACTAAGATGAAGAGCCTGGAAAGCTCCTATTTCCATAAAAACAGAAAATTGCTTATTCTCATTCATCTTCAAACAAGAAATGATTCTCTTGCTTTAGTTGCTACAAGTATAAATTCAAAACCAAACCCTTGTTTTTCTTTGTGTATGTGTGTGTGTGTTGGGAGGTGAAGGTGGATACAAGTATCTGGGCAACACTGACACTGAACCCTCTTAGAAAAGTCTAGACCAGTGGTTCTCAACAGAAAAAGCTTGCCTTCTTAGAACATTTGGATTATTACAAGTAAAGGTGCAGCAGTGCCATCTAGTGGACAGATGCCAGAGATGCTGTTCAATACCTTAACACAGACCAGAGCAGTCCCACAATTTTCCAGGCCAAAAGTTTGAGTCCCACAGTTGAGAAATCTTGATCTATGAAAAGTGAGGTCTTTCTTTTTTTAATTTAGAAAGTTTTATTATAGGCTTATATATGGGAGCATAAAAGAAAGAAGGCAGAACTACTAAATAGCAGAAGCCTATCGCTGAAAATGGGGCACCACTGAAGTGTTAGCCTTGGAGCAGTATGTTCCTATTAGAAAGTGGGGCGGGGCCTTCCGAGAAAGAGTAAGAAAGCCCAAAGTAGCAGGTAAAGCGTGCCCAGGTTTCTGGGCAGCATCCAAAAAAAAAAAAAAAAAAAAAAAAAGACTGAAAGGAAAAGCTACTTTTTGAGTTAGAACTTGGTAAAGCAGGCACAGGGATGCTCTGGAGGCAGCTTCTGAAAACAGACTTTTATTACCACCGTCTGACACAGTGTTCTTTTTATCTCGAGAGAGACCTGAAGCCACTGCTTTCATTTTTTTAGTATACAATAACTTGCTCTTCAGAGAGCTTTGTATTTCAGAAACCAACTGGAACAGATTTTAAATGGCATTCTATCTTTAATAGTATAATCTGATCAGAATGGACATCTTTGCAGAAATTCCTCAAATGACTCTGATTCTTTTTTGAGAGAGGGTCTTGTTCTGTATCCCAGGCTGGCCTTGAACCCTAAACCCCTCGCTCAGCCTCTCCAATGTCACTACACCCAGTTCCTGATTTTGTTTCAAAGACGCCTGTCACAGAGATCATACATCTTCCCCTCTGGCATACTGTAACTGATAGCTGCAGAATTCAAAGCCAATGAATAAGGTCTCTGCTAAAACTGGCAAAGAGAGCCGAGTTGGGTGACAGTGGTGTATGCCTTTAATTTCAGCACTTGGGTGGTAGAGACAAGCAGATTTCTGTGAGTTTGAAGTCAGCCTGGTCTACAGAGCAAGTTACAGAACAGCCAGAGTTGTTACACAGAGAGACTCCGTCTCATAAAAGCAAAAAACCAAAATAGACCAACAACAACAACAACAAAATCACTAAAATTAGGGTGCTGGAGAGATGGCTTTGTGGTTAAGACCATTGGTTGCCATTCCAGGGGACCTGGGTTCAATTCCCAGCACCCACATGACAGCTCACAACTGTCTGTAACTCCAGTTCTAGGGAATCTAGCTCCCTCACAAGGATATACCTGTAGGCAAAACACCAATGCACATAAAATAATAATAAATGAATTATTTTTTTAAAAAAATCACTAAAATTAGTTTCCTTTTCCCTTTCCTAACCCATTAGAAAACCGAGAATCATCCTTGTGGCTTCTCCCCGACCTGCCAGGCAGCACTGCTCTCGACCCTCACTGGCTTTCTAGCCTGTCTTTGTCATGAGGGCTGTGCTTTCCCTACAGAACCAAAGACCATCTTCTTAGGCTTTGGCTTTATGCAATGATACACAGGCTCTCCTTAAGGCGCTACTGCAGGGATGCACAGACAAGCTCTCCATAGGGCCTTATGCAGGGATGCACAGGCTCTCCTTAAAGCGTTAATGATAGTCATAGGAGCACAGTTTGACCTGCTGAACTATCAGGGTTGTGGGGGGAAATGCTGAGGCTGAACTGACTAACCAGTGGAATCACAAGCCATAATTAGTACAGGGAATGAAGCCTGCATTTCCTGTGTTTAGCTCCAGGGCTTCTTGTTAGGCCCAGGGAGCTGAGATAGCCTTATACTTAACAAATTCCAAGGGGTTCCTATCTAGCCACCGTTTAAGGTTATTAGAAAGTTAATGAAAGAAGACTCTGGGTATCCTGTCGTCCATGAAAATTCTTTGTGAAGACTTAGCAAAACAAGTCTGTTAATACTATAGTTCTCCATGTCTGATGGCCTTCCAAATTAACTGGAAAACTGGGAGACTCAGCAATACAGTCATGACACTGAAGATTAAAAATGTGCAATAGAAATATGGCAAGGAGTAGGCACAGTCAGTTATAAAAGTTTAATGAAATTAAAATTTATTTGCAAACAAGTGACTTGTGGCTACATTTCAGAGAGTCCCACTCACATCTATCTATTTTCCTTTGTGTGAGGAAGGATCTCATAGCTATGTAGCCCAGAATGTCTTGGAACTCCTGCTGTGGTACTGCAGGCACCAAGCGTGAGCCATGTTTCACATCTTTCTAAAGGTACAGAGATCATGAGCATTAAGAACTACTGCAATAACATTATATTTGTGCTATTTCCATTCTAGCTCACATCTGTTATATTTCATTAAGAATTAGCAAAACAAAATCCCACCTGTATAATTTAGGACCTCGTGTCTCCTTTCTTTTCTAGGTGACTAGGCAATTTCATTAGATAATATACTAAATGGCTCTGGCTGCTTCTTTCATCTTAAGTAACTAACATGTACAAGCTGTTGAACTACAAGTCAGAATGGTCAACAGTTACAGTCTACTGTCTAAGAAAACAGCAGACAGCAATCTTAGTTCACAGCCAAAGATGACTTCCAGCCAGCAAAGATACAAACTCAAGGGAGTCCTGAAATGCTGGTTTCTGAAAAAGCTACACCTCTCAGTGATGCAGCCTCCAACAAATCAGACTTAAACACCTATAGGAGAATGTTAAAGATAGGGTGGCAGCCCTCTTACTAGAGACAGCAGTCCATGCTAAGTTCTGTGTTGTAGGAACTAGCAAAGGAGTTTGCATTTTACCTTTATTTAAGGCTCAGGAATCTTTGGCATTCTTGGTCTTGAGCGTCCACCAGGTCTTCCCCTGCCCATGAAACTGCCAGAAACAATGAATATCGTTTTTGTAACTAAGCAGGTGAGGGGTGGGTAATCACAAGAGGACATATGCTCAGTAGAATAGCAAAAACCAGAACAGATTAGACAGTGTAACATTTTAAAAGCCAAATCAAGGCAATTGTGCCCTAATTTTAAAAACAACTTAGAAACGTGAACATGACATACAATATGGAGAGTTAATCAAGTAATTCCAGGGACCACTACGTCAGGCAGACAGGCAGGCATACACACTTAATTCAAAATAGATATATAAGAAAACGATTACTTCCTATATGTAATTACTGTCTATTGTGTGGCGTTAGCATGACCTGGATTTAATTTCCAAGAGAAGAACATGGAGGGATGTGAAGAAACATCTTCTAATTCCCCCGACTTTCCATGTTTAAAGTAGGGCACACAATTACAAACTGGCCAGCTAGAATTAACCCTGAACTGCTTGCAAACGTTAAAATCCAAACTCTGGACAAGTTGAGATCCATAGGAAAAAAGTTGCAGTATATGGAGCGACCTTACCAAAAACGATAACTGCCAACAGGATAGACTAGACTCTGAGATACTTGAAACTGCTTGCAGTTCTTGTCCACTTTCTTCATGGCATAATTATAGTATGCTACAACTTTATAAAAGGGGGGTGCTTTTGTGTCCATCCTAGTCATGCTCACAGCTCTTTAGGCATATAATCCCCCGCTGGAGTGTCAACATCACCCTAAGTATACATGTTTAGCACAAGACTTTGAGACTTTTCTAAACCCAACAAGCCTTTTGGCTCTGCTAAGGGAACTACAGTACTCACAGGCTCAGTTCCAAGTCAGAAGTATAGGGACAGAGACTTCGAGAGCCCTGCTGGCAAGGACCTCTGGACCAGACTCCATCTTCACAATAATTTGCAGAGGGATACCAAATAACATGCAGGGACCTAAAACACCAAGGGCAGAAAAATAATAACTGTCAACAACAGAAGCTGAAACTTATGTGGACCTGTCCAGGGAGGACAAACCAAGTTCGTCTGAAGCTGTAAGAGCAAGCGCTCTCTTCACCTTGCCCACTAACAATTCAGAGGAGCCCCACTCCGCATTCCCGCTGGCAGATGTCTGACCCGTGGCAGAAGACGGTGCGCAAGGCGCTTTCCTCGGCCGTCATTTCCCTCACACTTACTTCCACTCGCAATGCACTTGACCGCACTTGCGGTCCAGTTCTAAGCAATGGTGGTCCGGCTCCAGAAAGCAAAGCAGGTGTGGAAAAGCAGAGACCCGGGCCCTTGCTGCTTTTGGTGAATCACGAAATTCGGACTTTAAAACACCTGAAGGAAAGGAGAAAAACAACGGGGGGAAGTTTTCATTTCCAAAATACTGAAGAACAGCTATAGGGAGTGGGGTGAACCTGGGTTCACAGGGGGCTCCCAAGCAGCCTGTGTGCATTTGCCCCGAGAGATGCACAGGACTGCTTTGCTCACTAGGGATTTCGAATTGTTCTACACACATCAGCAAAACCTTTGACTAGAGGGGAGACCGGCAGAGTGACAGCAAAGAAAGCAGGAGAAAAAGCAACAGCGGCCTTCGGGAGTGACACGGAAGAGATTATCCCAATTAAGGTGTACACAGCCAAGTATTTCTCAAGCTCTTTCTCTCTCTGCTATAAACAAACGAGGGAGAGTACAGTCACGAGTTTCCAACAGCTTAGGCCCACTAACTTTTAACTCCAGCTGTCACACGGATCCCAGTTACCCATTATTTTGGAAGTTCCTCTTCTCTTGATCTGGGGCAGGGCACAAAAGGAAAAGGACGTAAGAAACCGAGGCGTGGAAAGGCTCAGATTTGTGTTCCAGGCATAGCTGTGCTGCCGATGCCTAACCTGGAGATGGTGGTGAGTATCACAGTCGGGATATCAATAACGCGGATCCGGAGAAGTTCCAGCTTCTTCAGCCTCGGTTTCGAGAGATGCTGTCTCGACACCTCCCAAGTGAAACAATCCTCAGATGTCATCTGGTGACCCTTTATAGAAGAGAGAGCACTGATAACCGGCCAATCGACACCCCACACCTTCCTTGCTCGGCAGGACCTCCGCTAGACTCGGGGTCCTACATCTTACGGGTCTCCCCGATCCACGGTAGAGCGCGATAGTGGTCAAGGGCTTGTCCTCTCAGAAGGCCATGTTACACTGTTGCTAATGCTACACAGAGTTGCCCGCACTTACCGGGATCGATCTCCGCGAGGACTCCCAGCACACTGTTTCATGCGCGCAGCCATCTTGGATACACCCCCTCACGTCACAACACTACGTGAGTTCATGACTTCTGGCCAGCACGCTTGATAAACCGGAAGTACCGCCCTGCGGCCGCGCTCGCCCTAGCGATTTGGCCGGCTGGGCACCTTCTTTCCATCGTTGTTCCGCAGATATATCTACGACGGGACTCTGACCACAGTTAGGAACTGAATTGCTCACGCCCTCGTCCTCCGGCAGCGGCCACTCTCTCACACTTGAGCTAATTCTGCGCCCCGCCTACGCCACCAGCCCGCCTCCATCCGTAACCACGCCCTTACGGTGCAATTGACGCCTAGGCCACGCCTCTTCCTCTGGGCTGCACCATCTGCCTCCCCTCACTGGTGGGGCCTTTTCCATGGTACCCACACCTCTGCTTTAGACACTCCTGCTGGCCTATCAGTGCGATCCTCTCAAGCTGAAGGGTTCTCTTTTAGAACCCTCTTATCACGCATGCGTACTTGCCTGTGTTACTTCTTGGGGCACCTCCTAAGTTCCTCACCCTGTATAAGTGACTGCTTTAATTTTGATAGCATTAGTTATCTTTCATCTTCCAGAAATGATTTGAAGCAACTTACTAAAATATACACAACATTCTGCAAGAGAAATATTAAGAATTGGAGGAAAAATTTATTGAGGGAGAATAAGGCATCTAACCGCAAACCATCAGATATAGAACAGTATCGGAAGATGGAAAGTAGGTGAGGATCTAAGCTTCTAAAGGGCCACAGAACAGAGGAAATGACAATTATTTTACGGTTTTATAATATTCATAAAAACCAATCGAGATTTGGGTTTTGAAAAACACTTCTTAACTCTTACCCTGAGGGAAACTTCCAATTCCTTTCTGGGGCTCAGGAGCTAGACCCCATTCCCTGTCTGACTTCTTCCTCACCTTCTTCCTCACCAGAGACAAAAGATTGGAAGCTTAAAACAAAGGCCCGAGGTGGATTTCTGTGAGTTTGGGGCCAACCTGGTCTACATAGCGAGCCCCAGGACAGCCCAGACTACATAGAGAGATCCTGTTTGGAGAACAAAAAGGTCTGGTAAGGCCCCCCTTCAGTCCAACAAGATTAAGGACAAACCAGAACCTGTTTCCCCCAGCCTTGTGGACCCATCAGCCTCCCTGCCTTTGTTCAAACTGACCATTCCTAAACTGGAAAAGAAAGGCCCACTCAAAAGCCCCTTGGAAGGTGTTGGAGAGATGGCTCAGAGGTTAAGAACACTGACTGTCATGAGTTCAATTCCCAGGAACCACTTGGTGACTCACAACCATCTATAATGAGATCTGGTGCCCTCTTCTGGCCCGCAGGCATACATGCAGGCAGAAAGCTGTGTATGTAATAAACAAAGTCTTATTTTTTTTTTTAAAGACCATTAAAAATCCCACCCCCCAAATAGAGACTGGGCTTCAGCTTCCCAAGTCTCCCCATTGCTTTGCAGTTGTGCATTGTGTGTGTGCTGTGTGTGTGTGTGTGTGTGTATGTATGTACTTCCTCACCGCCAATAAAAAGCCTTTTCTTCATCAGCTGCTTCTGTCTGCTGCTGTCTTCTCCCAATGCCCTGGAGATTTTCGCTGCCTTTTAATTCCTTAACTGGCAGAAAAAACAAAGCCATTCAAGACCTCTAGACCATAACTCATGATGACGATGCGAGGTAAGTGGAAAGAAGGGGCCACAGATAGTGATCCCTGGACCGCCTTAATGTAAATTGTTGCCACAATTGCAATAAATGAAATTCAGGAACTGTCCAAACTTTCCACTTCAGCTGAGTGCCTAGACCCTCAATAGCCTGGCTTAATTCAAAGTTGCATTTCGATTATCTTTCCCTGTCTGTCACTACAAAAGAATTTCATCCCTGTTGGTTGGCTAAATAACTTAATATGGGAAGTAATATATCCTTTACACCCAAAAGAAAAAAAATTCCATGATCAATTGATCATGTCTGACATGGGTAAAAGAAAGGCAAGTGTCTGAAAATAACATTTTACATCTCTGATTTATAGTGATGGGGGTCAAATGTGTGTGTGTGCATGCGTGCACATGCATGTGCAGTCCACACAATTATTTCTCATTGTAAGGCTGTTGAGATGAAATTCAGGTAGTAGAGGGTTCAAGTTCATTATTGTTGGCCAGGTCTCTGCATTGGAAACTCTGAGGCGTTGGGTAATTCATTTGCCTTTTGCATCAGTGAGAATGAAGGTATGCTTAAGATGCTGTTGGGAAGTCGAGACTATATAATTTAAAAGTTATATCACCTGATGCCTCCCACCCACATTTGTAGAGGTTTGCATAAGAAATCTGTACAAAGAGGCCTAAACCTGACTGCCCAACTAGCAGCAAAATTGAGAATTAAGGCTGAATAATACTACTCTATAGAGCATGGTTGCAATAAATTCAGGCTAGAAAAAATGTCATGACAAAATTCTTAGAACTGCCCAGAGGCAAAAGCAACAGATGCAGTAATCGATATAATTGACTTTTATTTGTGATTCATGAATTGGGGCAGCTTCTCTTCTACAAAATAGCATTAAAGTTTGCACTGTGCAATAGCAGAACTTTAAGTTTTGTAAGATGGAAATTGAGACTAGATTAATATACACATACACATATAAACGCACATGTGCATTCACATACACACACACACATAGAGTTGGCTAACATCAAGTGCCTTTAGAGTAGTCTTAGTAAGAGTTAATAAGTAGAAGAGATTTCCTTATCTTGAATGACTCAAGTCAACGGGAACCCCGGATTTTCTGGAAAAGCTGGGCTGTTGAGATCTATTTGCTTCCTTAAAGTTTCCAGTCACTTGAGACATTTCGAAAGTTATTGCATTTTGCTATGGCATGTCTCCTGAGACCTCATGCAGGTTCTAAATACAAAACAGTGCCCCTCCATAATCCTTACTTAACAAACCCGAGCAACAGTGGAAACATGCGCATATTGGACAAAATGTCAGCTAAGTCTTGCCTTTAGGCTTTTAGTAGATGAAATTCATTATAGCATTTCCATTCCCAAGATGAGACACAGCTCACTGAAGAAACTGACCGTTCAATTCTTGTCTGAAAGCTGGGCATGGTGGCGCACACCTTTACTTCCAGCACTTGGGAGGCCAGCCTCACCTACATAGTCAGTTCCAGGACAGCCAAGGCTACATGGAGAGACCTTGCAGTTATTGATTTATTTGGTTGTTTTCCAAGACAGGGTTTCTTTTGTAGCCCTAGCTATTGTGGAACTAGCTCAGTACATCTGGCTGGTTTCAAACTCACAGAGATCCGACTGCCTCTGCCTCCCAAGTGCTGGGATTAAAGGCTTGCGCCATCACTGCCCAGCTCAGAACTTGCTTTAAAAAAAAATCCTACCTTAGAAAAGTTGGCGGAGTTTCATTTACCTGGTTTCTCTGAATTAATTTTTATTTCCAAAAAGTAGTGATTAACTTTCTCTGACTAACAAAAATGTTAACCTGTGAAAAATAAGACAAAGTTCATCACGATTATAGCTATTGATTAACTTATAAAATTTGATGAGCTTTTTTAATATCCCTGTATGCGATTTCCTCACCTAGAATGAGCATGAAATGAAACTCCAGGCAGGCCCCATACCCAGGAATAATTGGCCAAACCAAAATGGATTGAATGTGTGTTTTTGTTTGTTTTGATTTTTTTCTTTTTGGTTTTTGAGACAGGGTTTTTCTGTAGCTTTGGAGCCTGTCTTGCAACTAGCTCCTGTAGACCAGGCTGGCCTCAAACTCACAGAGATCCACCTGCCTCTGCCTCCCAAATAAGTGCTGGGATTAAAGGTGTATGCTACCACCACCTGGTTTTGTTTTGATTTTAATTTTTGTAGATAGATAGATAGATAGATAAAGAGAGAGACAGGGAGACAGAGAAAGAAAGACAGGGAGAGAGAAAAAACAAAGTTGGATGGTTAGGGAAGTGGGGAGAATCTGGGAGGAGTTAGGGGGACGAGGAAGAATATGATAAAAAATATTAGATAACTAGGCAATGGTGGTGCACGCCTTTATTCCAGCACTTGAGAGGCAGAGGCAGGTACATCTGTGAGTTTGAGGCCAGCCTGGTCTTTACAGCTAGTTCCAGGACAGTTAAAGCTACATATAGAAATCTTGTCTCAAAAACCAACACCCCTTAAAACTGTATAAAAATTTTGAATAAAAAAAGTGAGCATGGGTGAGGTGGAGACGTCAAAATTGTAGCATTCCTTGTTGATCAAGGATATTGGAAACTGTTTTACTCTGAGCAGTGATGTGAAGAATTAACTGGTAATGTCATTCATGGGACTGCCCTTCACCTCCAAGGTGTCAAGCTACTAGAATTTCACTTTTTGGCTTAAATTAGTCAGTTTAGTTTTGTGCAACTTTGAAACACTCTTGGGGTATGACATGCAAAACTCAGCCTGTGCTAGGGGGAGGTTGACTTTGTAGGACTGGGAATTAAATTATGTGGAAAAGAAATGGATGTACTTGTGGGAGAGAAGTGCTTTGAGAACAGTGGTTACATGAGCCACTTACAAATCTGTACCAAAAAAGCAAAGGAAAGATTCCTCAAAAGAGAGGGTAATGAGATAGACTTGGAACAATGGCTGGGATATGTAAAGGCAAATAAAACCTCTCAGGTTCCATTTCAGGAGATCTTGTGTGCAGAAACACACAAGGACAGAGGTCTGCGAGAGCGTTGGCAAGTAGCAGGAACAACTGGGAGAACTCTCAGAAGAGAACGGGGGTGTGGATTGGTGTAGATGCTTCTGAGAAAGCCAGGCTTGTTCAGATTTTAGGGCTCAGAGAGTTGAGATTCTCTCACATGCACACGGGAATGCTTAGGAGTATTTGGTTGTCAAAATGGTATGAGTATAAACGGCAAGGACGAAAGAAGGCAGGAAGGGCTTTTCAGGATGTTGGGTTCCAGTGTGCACGTATTAGTCATGGGCTTTTGAATCCATGGTACATGTATGCTCAGGGCTCCAATAACCAGGAAACCACTCTTTCTTCTCACTCTTGTTAGTAAAAAGTCAAATGAGCTTATTTTAGTAGTAGGCATGACTGACACACGTATGGACTCACAGAAATGGTGGCAGCATGCACAGGGCTTGCACATGTTGAAGCCAGAAGGGTCTCAGCACTGAGAGGGGAAAGTGGACCCCATCTCTAACCAAGACGTTATCTCCAAGTGACAAAACTCACAAAGGAAAAATTAGTTTTCTTCAATGGAGTCTCAGTAGATATACAAACCACCCTCAAGTGAGGTCCCATGCCTAGCAATAGGTGGTCAACACAGAACTAACTAATGGGTATTTAGGGAGGTCATTTTGTTTCATAATGCTTTGCCTGAGCCTATCTATCTCTCGTATCTATCTATCTATCTATCTATCTATCTATCTATCTATCTATCTATCTCTGTCTCTGTGTGTAAATATATTTATATAGATGTATATATATATATACACAGCTATCTGTCTATCTGTGTGTATGAGTATATATGTACATATATATATATATATATATATATATATATATATATATATACATATATCTGTTGTAGTAAGAGCGGCGGGGCTGCGTCCCCGGCACCCGGCTGCCCGCATGGCTTATGCCCCAAAATAATTACACGGAAACTGTATTCTTTTGAACACTTTCTGGCCCATTAGTTATAACCTCTTATTGGCTATCTCTTACATATTGATCTAACCCATTTCTAATATTCTGTGTAGCACAACGAGTTGACTTACCAGGAAAGATCTTAACCTGCGTCTGTCTGGAGTGGGAGAATCATGGCGACTCACTGACTCGGCTTCTTTCTCCCAGCATTCTGTTCTGTCTACTCCACCTACCTAAGGGTTGGCCTATCAAATGAGCCTAGGCAGTTTCTTTATTAATTAACCAATGAAAGCAACAGATTAATACAAGACCCACCTCCATCATTTCCCCTTTTTCTGTTTAAACACTCCCTGTGAGACTCTGGGGACCGATTACATTCTATACTCAAGACACTGACCAGTAGGACACTGACAAGATGTAGGACTCTCAACTCCAGCACCACATCTGCCTTCACACTGCCATGCTCCTCACCATGATGATAAGGGGCTAACTTCTGAAACTGTAAGCAAGCCACCCTGAATAAACATTTTCCTTATAAGAGTCACTGTGGTTAGTGTCTCTTCACAGCACTAAAAACCCTAACGAAGATATGTGGTTTGTTTTTGTTTGCCTGTTTCTATAATGATATTTCTTTTGTATTTTAATAAATAAAGCTTGCCTGAACATCAGAGCAAAACAGTCACCCTGGTCAGCCTTACAGACCAGGTAGTGGCGACATATACCTTTAATTCCACTAGCTATACTAGTTTGGCATAGAAACCGGGCGGTTATGGTGCACGCCTTTAATCCCAGCATTAGAGAGGAATATAAAGTGGGTGGAGACAGCTTTCAGGCTCAGTCTCATTCTGACAATAAAAAATGTCTTCATGAACTGCCAATATCCTACAGAGGAGAAAATAGCACTGTTTGAAAATGACTGACTTGCCTGGTGGTGCACGCCTTTAATCCCAGCACTCTGGAGGCAGAGGCAGGCTGATCTCTGGGTTGGAGCCAGCCTGGTCTGCATAGTAAGTTCCAGGCCAGCCAGGGCTACATAGTGAGACCCTGCTCAAAAATAAAAGAAAGAGAAAATGACTAGGTCAAAATAGAATATTTTGCAGAATGGACAGAAATATCTTGGTTCCCTGTGTGTCTTAATTTAAAGTGAATAAAATCATTCCAGTTGTGGCAATGAAACAAAATAGATTCGGATTTTAAAGGGATATCTCTTGCTTTATTGTGGATAAATGGATCCTCCATATCCACATGTGTTTTATACCTTTGCTGAGCTTTAAAAACATTTTATGCCGGGAGTGGTGGTAGACACCTTTAATCCCAGCACTCAGGAAGTAGAGGCAGTTGAGTCTCTGTGAGTCTGGAGCCAGTCTAGTCTGTATAGCAAGTTCCAGGTCAGCCAGTGCTATGTAGAGAGACCCTGTCTCAAAACAAGAAATAAAACACCATTCTACATGAGTCAGAAAAACAACGGACACATTTCTATTTTGTGTCACCTCATATTTTATTTTCTTCTGCGCATGAGATCAATAATCATGTGCCCAGAAACTGCTAGGGTATTAAAAACATGTTGAGATTAATGTATCTTTCCTGTCTCAGGATAATGACTGCCCTTTGAAAGCTTCCAGCAACAATAATCTAAAAATTTTCTTTATGTTCTCTATACTCTCAATGTTTAGAAATAAATTTGATATGCCATGATTGAAATTTTTGTCATCATTAGCACAGAGACTAAGAAATTATTGAAGCTGCCTACATGAGCAGTTCGTAAAGCAAGAGAGCCTCTGGAAATTTGCTAATTAGATTTTGTACATTGATCTGGATCGGGTGGTACAGGCCTGGTATCTTAGCTACTCGGGAGTTTAGATCAAAGTTTAAGGACTGCTTGGCTATAGAGCAAGTTCAAAGTCAGCCTGGGCAACTTAATAAGCTTTGTTTCAAAATTGGGTATATAAGTGGCAGAGCATTTGCCTAGCACATATGAGTTCCTGGGTTTGATCCCAGCATTGCAAAATAGATAGACAGACAGGCAGGCAGGCAGAAAGACAGATTATCAAGAAGAGATGAGATGACAAGCAGGTAAAGTAACTGCTGCCTAGCCTAATGATCTAAGTTTGACCCCTGGAGCCTGTGCATAGTAGAAGGGGACAACTGACTTCTAAAAGCTGTCCTCTGACCTCCATATGCACTGGCATGTGCACATGTGTACACATATGCACAAATTATGTAAACAAATAGAATAATTGTAATCAAAATTAACAGCAAATCTGCGCAAAGTTTTGAAAGCTGCAAAAGGTATATTGAGAAAGAAGAGCCCAGCTATCTAACTCTGCTTCCCCTGTATTTTACTGGGATCTTTATCAATCTACTTAACAACCAGTTTGCTTTTAACACTTTCGTTGTGACTACTAACTTGTGGCACCTCAGATTATTGGCAGCAAACTGAGAAAGAACCTATAAAAGTTGATATTATAAACGATTCCATTTTGGATTGCTGCAGATGGGTCTTTCTTTGAACTGCCAGCTCCCAAATCATGATAGGGACACTTCTTATTAATTATGAAAGCTTGGCCTTAGCTTAGGCTTGTTCCCAAGTAGCTCTTAAAACTTAACCCATTTATATTAATTTACATCCTGGCACATGGTGTATTCCCTCTCCTCAGTACAGTACATCTGACTTCCTCCTCATCTCAACGGCTAATCTGTGGTGCCTTAGATTCTTTCTAGAGTGCCTATCCCTGCCTGGAAGTCTAGCCTATCCTATACTGCCTAATTATTAGCTGTTCAGCTACGGTGTCTTAGGCAGGTGAGGTAGAACAGAGGCACAGCTTCCTAGACTGTGATCAAATATCCTACAGCAGATTGTTGTTTATGACTTGCTGTAGAAGATACTTTTTAGATAATTGTTGGGATAGAGAGAAAACTTAAAACTGTACTTGTAAACTTAAAAATATTCATTTTTATTTAATGTGCCTCAATACATATCTGTCTGTAAGTGTACCATGTGTATGCAGTATCTGAGAAGGCCAGGAGAGGGCACTGGAACTCCTGAAATTTGATTTAAAGACAGGTGTGAGCTACCATGTGGGTGCTGGTAGCTGAACCTGGGTGCTCAAGAGGTCTGCCTACCTCTGCCTCCCAGTGCTGGGATTAAAGGTGTTCACCAGCACGCCCAGCTGCAGCCAGTGTTCTTAATTGATGAGGCATCTCTCCAGCCCCAACTTTAAACTTTTAGAAAATAAAAATTGATCAGTAGAGACTGGAGAAATATCTCAGCAGTTAAGAGCACAGTCTGCTCTTCCAGAGGACCCCTGTGCCACAAAAGCCTGTAGCTCCAGTTCCAGGAGATAGCTACCTTCTTTTGGCCTCTACAGCACTGTCTGCACACGGCACACAAACATGGATTCATACAAAACACACACACACACATGCCTATACATATATATATAAAATTTGATAATCTTATATTTTTGCAATCATTATGAGAAAGATAAAAATAAATGAACTTATTAACCAATTCAAGAATTAGAAAGTAAGAAAAATAAACATATAATGATCATAGAAATAAAGACTTATCAAATTATAAACTACTAATAAATCAGAAATCAAAATGGAATTGAAAACTAGATCCATGATCTTGCTCTTTCTCAGTTACAACATGAATAGGTAAATCTCTGTGAAGTGTAATGGAAAATGAGAGAATTGATGCACACACTGAAAATTACCTAGCCCTGGTGGTGCTGATCTGTAAGTCTAGCTACTTAGGTGGCTGAGGCAGGAGGAATCAAAGTTCAAGGGCTGACTGGTTTACATAATGAGTACAAGGCCAGCCTGAACAAGTTAGAGAGACTCTATGTCAAATTAAAAATAAATTTATAAAAAAAGGGAAAGAGAGGCCATTCACTTTTAATACTAGCACCCAAGAGGTAAAGGCAGATGTATTTCTGTGAGTTCAAGACCCTCTTGGTTCACATAATGAGTTCCAGGACAGCCAGAGCTACATAGGGAGACCCTGTTCCTATGAATAAATAAATAGATAAATAGATAGATATGTAGATAATAAAAATAATATTGAAAATAAAAGAACAGAAGAGATAGAATAGAGCTCCGTGGCTGAAACACAGAAAGTGTCGGAAGTGTTTCTTATCATTTTCAAGATGATGCAGTAAGGGCAAGGGGGAAAGTATTTCAAGCCTTGGTACTTGAGAACATGATATTCTACAAAGAAGATAAATTAAAAACAAAACAAACCCTACTGGGGAGAGGGACTAGTGGTTAAGAGTGCTTGCTGTTCTTGCGGAGGATCAGAGTCAGGTTCCAGTACCCAGATCGGGTTGCTTAACACTGCCTGTAACTCCAGTTCCAAGGAAGCTCTAATTTGTGCTCCTCAGGTCCGGAACATGCAGGAAACATCATTACAAATAAAAGAGTCTGTCCTGGAAGTAGTTCTTGTAGACCAGGCTGGCCTCGAACTCACAGAGATCCGCCTGCTTCTGCCTCCCGAGTGCTGGGATTAAAGGTGTGCGCCACCACGGCCTGGCCTAAAATAAGTATTTTTAAAAGCACTATAGGACAAACTATCAGTGCTAGAATTAAAGTTGAAAGCACAGTTTGTTTAAGAGTTTAAATAATTTGTGGTGGTGTGGTGGTGTGGTGGCATCTTTAATTCCAGCATTTGGGAGGCAGAGGTAGGTGGACGTCTGTGAGTTCAAGATCACTTGGTCTACATAGTGAGTTCCAAGGCAGCTAGGGCTATATAGAGAAACCCTGTGTCAAAAAAAAAAACAAAAACAAAAACAAAAACAAAAAAAACCCTCTCATTTAGCTGAGTGTGACAGCACAGACCTTTCTGCCTTTAATCCCAGCACTCAGGAGGCAGATCTCTGTGAGTTTGAGTTTGAGGCCAGCCTGGTCTACAGAGCAGGTTCCAAGACAGCCAGGGCTTCATAATGAGACGCTGTCTCAAAAAAAAAAAAAAAAAAAAAAAAAACCCAACCCCAACCAACCAAACAAAAAGGAGTTTAAATAATGCAAACAAGCTTCTTAATGCAGCAGCTGATTCAACCCTATGATCATAATGGGCTTATAGATAATGAAAAGGCAGTTGATTACTATGTAATGGCAGCTACTAATAGGCTGGCAAGATGGCTCTGTAGGAAAAGGTGGCTGCCAGGCAAGGCTGAAGACCTGAATTTGGTCCTTGGGTGGAAGTAATTGGATACTGAAAGTTTTTCTCTGATCTCCACACAAGAGCTAAGGCCATGGGCTCCCAATCCTGTCCCCTCCCCCTGCCTACACACGCAAATAATAAAAAAGTAAAAATAAAAGAAAACAAACAAACAAAAAAACCCTTGGCGACCAGCAAGATGGCTCTCAGCAGGTAAAGGCACTTCCTGGGTTTGATCCCCAGAATCCATGTAAAGGTTGAAGGAGAGACTTAACTCCACAAAGTTATGCTCTCACCTTGACCACGGCACTGTACATGTGTGTCTTCACACAATTTCCCATCATCATCATCATTATCATCATCATCATCATAATATAATTATAATAATTTTGGAGGCAGAATAGATTTCTTGGTAGGTTAGAGCACTTATTATCTGAGTATGCGAACTTAGGTTCAAATCCCCAGAATCTATCTAAAAAGCCTGGCATGGTTGTACACTCAAATCTGTGTGCCCAGCACTGTCATGGAGCAAAGACAGGAGGCTCATGGGCTTTTCTGACTAGCAGCCTGTCTCATGGGCCAGAGAGAGTTGTGTCTCCTATAGTAAAGACAGAGTGATAGAGAAGGGTACCTACATTCTTTCTTCCCTGGAATTCATGAAACCACACACATGCACCCACTCACACATGTGAACCCACTCATACATGTACAAATACCACAGACATACAAAAAATAAAAAGAAAGGAAAAATATTCGTTGGTGTCTAGAGTTAAAAGTTACCATTATTTTAGGAAGCATCATTTTTAATGCAACTTGTCAGATTCCGTGGAATAGCACCATTCGTCTACGGATAGAAGAAGACAAGGTCCATGTTCAAGTTCCAACATCATACCACCTTGTTCTGATTGCACCACTATAATGAGTGAAAACAACATTTCCTCAGAACATACAAGAAGACCCACAACCGTCAGGTATGGTGATGCATGCTTATAATTGCAGCGCTTGGGAGTTGGAAGCCAGAGAATCAAGAGTTCAAGGTCATACTTGGCTATTCAATGAGTTTGAGGACAACCTGGGCTATATGACATCCTGTCTCAAAAAAAGAAAGAAAAAACAAAGTTTAAAACTAAGTAAAACGTGTGCCACTTATTAAAATACATCAGCATTAGTCATTCATGCTGGTGGTATTAGACGTACTTAAAAACTTTTTGTTTCTCCATATTTTTTCTTTCTATTATTTTGTGTATGAGTGTTTTGCCTGTGTGTATGTCTGTATGTGAGTGCAGTGCCCGCAGGTATATATGTACACGAGACAAAAAGATCACTGAGAAACAGTAATTGTTCAGAGAAGATTTTTTCCTCTTTGGAAATGAATGCAGCACACTGGCTAAGATTCAGTATTTTAGTGTTCCTTTGACTGCAGTCCTAGTCATATCCATGTAAGTATGAGCATATGGGAACTTACTACTTTATGAAATGCAAGACTAAAAGCAAATCGAATCAGATATCTGTGTCTAACAGGTCTTTGTGCTCTGATTGAAATCTTTGTTAAGTCTCTGTCCATGTGTGGATTGACCTTTCCCTCTCAAGATAACTTTATCGACTGTTTTCAGGGTGGGAGTAGTTAGGTCAGCTCTTTGCTTAGGGAAATTTCCATGGCATCTAACAGGGCCATTGCTAGAATGGCTGGGCTGGCTGCCTCTTCCTCTGGGACAGCTTTTCCTCTCTCAGTGCCCTTGGTGCCAAGGTGGAGAAGATGGTAACAGCCTTCCTCGGGTGGGTTGAGCTAACAGAAAAGGGCCTTCTCCAACCAAATCCCCCCTTACTATGTCTCTCCAAGTGCTACCGAAGTGTTCCTGCTCATAGCTTCACTCTGATGCTTTAAAATCCAAATGCCCCACTTGACATCAGAGCCATGCAAGCTAATCTTCCCATTCCTGACCTTCCGTGAAGGAAGTACCATAAGGGGAGAGGGGAAAGCCCAGGCATAGAACCCAGCAGATTTTTATTGGCACTGTTGGTGGGATGCCCACCTGCGGAGAACTTTTCATCCCTAGTATCTCAATCCTCAGAGTATCTCAGGGCCTGGTTGTAATTTCAGTTTTGACCTATTAGGTCTAGATCTTCCAATAGGATTTGACCTATTAGGACACTGGTTCAGTATGATGGTGACAGGGTTCAAGGTAGGTCAGGGTAGCTGGGAAAGGGACAGCCATTGCTCTCATTCCATTTGCTGCCAGTGACTTTAACACCCAGTTTCGTTGGTACCTCATATGTGAGATAATTGTAACCACTGTGAGGATTTGAGAAAAATGCAGGGAGCCTAGTTCACAGTAAGCGATACTTAGTCACTGTTAAATAGTTGCACCAAACAATGTAGTAGCTAGCACCGCGTGGCAACTTAAACTAAATTAAATTACAGTTTTTGTAGCAGTTTGCGCCCCCTTTAAGAGGTTCCCTAGTGGCACCAGGACAGAGCATTGTCCATGGTGGCATCATCACCATCTAGTAATCATCGTATTGGGCAGCAAGGCTTCATATCATTAACGTTGGAAGACAACACCCAGACCTTGGGCTTCAACAGACCGTCTCCTTGTTGGGGGGTGGGAGAGACTGTTTACCAACCAACATTCTAGGAAGTGTTCCCCTTTCTCACCAGAGAAGAAAAAGAGTTATATTTGTTTCCCAACTATGATACCCTATCAGTGAAAGAACACAGTTTATGCCAAAGAAAATCTCCAGAGAGGACTCGGTGCTCTCCACCACGAGCTTAACTACAGGAGGCGTTGGGGAGGATTCTGATGATGTCAGCAGAGAAAACATTCTTCTGAGGTAGAGTTTGGGGGGGGGGACAACTAACCTGTTTCCCAGATAGATTTTCGTAAATGACTGACAGGAGATGGTCCGCTTCTATGGAAGTATTAACTCAACTGATGAGAGTTAATTATTAAACCTTTTAGATGGTGGCTCGTTGATTTCTCTGATACCCTAATCCGGTTCACAGAATAGTTAAAGCAGCTTTAAGTGAAGAGGGGATTTTTTCCCCCAGTTTGTCTTCTGTTTTTGACTCTGAAAGAATGCTGTGGTCGCTTTTGTTCCTGGTGACTGCTATTCATGCTGAACTCTGTCGTCCAGGTATGTAGCCTTGAAATTTAAAACGTAAATTAACAGCTTACTAAGTGCTTGTGAGCTCACTGAGTGAAAAACAACCAAAACGATTGTTTTTCTAAGTCTGCAGACATGTGGATTAAAGTTGTTATGGTCATCTGGGCTATATTAAACGGTAGGATTTACTAGGCTTTCTTCTCTCCGTTCGCCCTAACTTACTGAATTTTGTTGTTGCTTCTCTCTGGCAGATGCAGAAAATGCCTTTAAAGTGAGACTTAGCATCAGAAGCGCTCTTGGAGATAAAGCAGTAAGTGACACACCTGACTGCTCATTTCAGGTTCTGCTTTCCTAGAGCCCCAGGCTTTCTCTAGTAGATGACTTGTCTGCATAGTGACCTTCTCTTGAGTCTTCAACTCTAATCTTTTCTCAAAGCTCGATTTCAGTAAAATGGGACTCCCTGGTAGAATGGGTTTACTTCTAGTACTTGGTCGGTAGTGAGTGATTGAAAACAGAAGGGAAAAATTGTGTTGCACAAAACAGTTTTGAACACTTAAACCTCTCAATCCAGTAACATGGAGCAAAGGGGTCTGTCTAGTCTGATGTAGGTGTCTATGTCCAGGTTGAGTCTGCTGTTCACTGTTGTGGGTGTTTACATCTTATCAGCCTATGTTCTACTCATCAAAAAGAAAGACCGGTGCTACCAACATAAAAATATTTTACAGTACGAAATTTTCCAGTTCTATGCAAAGCATTCAATTCTTCCCAGCTCTGAAAGTGACAATATGGAAATTGTGCTTATGAAATCTCAGAAGTTAAAAACCCTCACAGAGCCTGTAAGGGGTGGAAGAATAGTAAAGATCGTTGAATTAAGAAGATGGCATTGTCTATTCTAGTGTCAGTTGCCCAGCGTGCTCTGCATTTTATTTTAAACTAGTGGGTGATGTTGATGCCTCATACTATAAACAAACAAACAAAACCTAGATTGCCAAAGGAATTCGGACATATTCTATTTGCTGACCAACAAATTACCTTATTTTTTGTTATTCATCCAATAGGTAAGAGTTGTTATAATAGCAAACATTTAAGACATTTCTTAAACATTTCTAGTGTGGACTATTATAAGTACTTGACTTTTATGAGCCTATTGAGCCCTTACCCTCTTGAGTTCAGGTATGCCCATTCTCATGCGATGAGTGAGAAACACAGGTTCAAAGACATAATGTGACTCTTTGAAGATTTCAAGCCAGTAAATGGCAGAAGTGAGATTCAAATCCAGACACTGCTCCCTACTAGTGTGTAAGATTTCTTAGCCCAGGATCCTTGGAGTTGGCCGGATGCTGGGGATGCAATGGCAGCGAACACTTGGCTTGTCTGTGCCCTACGGAGCTTACACTAGTGAGAGAATCAGTTGTCCATTAAATACTCAGTAAGCCCAGTGCAAATGTGCCATCTTGACAAGTATTACAGGAAGGAGAGATATACGGGGGCTCTGTCCTTAGCAGGAACCTCAGTACCAGATACTTCTGCAGTGTCTAAAGTGACCATGAACAGACCCGCAATTATCACAAGAAGGAGCTTAGTGAGCACGAAGGATGGGAGGACGATGTCCGGAACTGAAGCTGGGAGGAAGAACATGGCATTTGAGGACCTTGATGGGAAATATGTGCTATGGTGGTGCACGTGGGGGTCGGCTCGGGGGAGGTTTCAAGACAGAGGAGCTGTTTGAAAACGCTGTTGAGAGGCCAAGCTCACTGTGTGAAACAATATGTAAAGTGGTGGCACTGAAAGGCAGATATTGCAGGGGTTAAAATAAGTAGGGTAAGTTGGGGGTGAACACGCAGAAAAGTATAGAACTTTGGCGGGACAGGAAGCTGGGGTTGTACTTCAGTTGCTAGAGTGCTTGTCTAGCGTGTGTGAGGACCTAGGTTCCATCTCTGTCATCCCATAAACCAGGCCTGCTAGCACTTGGGAGGTGGAGGCAGAAGGCTCAGAAGTTCACAGTCATTCTTCATTACACAGTCAGCTTGAGATGTGTGAAACCCCATGTCAAAAGAAAGAGTACCAAAGAATTCTGGCCGGGAAAGGTTGGAGAGAAGATCAAGCAGAGCCATAGGTTTTGCTGTTGGTTCAGTGGGAACAAGTTGAACAGGAGTAAAGTCAGTGGACAGGCTCCAGCTGGACTTGAGTACACAGAAGAAACGGCTTCAAGCCCGAGAAGCCAGAGAACGGAGGAGGAGAGAAGCATTCCTAGCGCGCCCGTGGAGATTAGCCATTATCAGGAGAGAAATGTCTGGCACTTGAGGAGAGGAAGTGGCTGGGATATGTGTTGGTGGTGGAAGTTTGGTTTCTTTGTTTTAGGAGGAGGAGGGAGTTTAAATTGACGAGCGGAGACAGTATCTCTAAATTACAAGGCCAGGGGTCAGGGATTTAGCTAGGTGGCAGAGTGCTGGCCAAGCAAGTGAGAGGCCCCAGGTTCAGTCTTCAGCTCAGGGGTTGGAGGGGCTCTAAAACCCAAAGCATCCAGTGAGAGTCAAGGGAGCAGGGAAAGTGTTTGCTTGTGGGAGAGGGATAGGAGGTTTGGAGCGGTCTTGGAGCAGACAATTGTCTTGAGATAAAGAACTTTAGGAGAACTCTAAGAGGTGAGCAGGTAATTTGGGGGTAGGGCACCGTGAATTTATAATTAAACAACAAACCTTGTTTTCTGACTTTCTTATTACTTTAATCATTCACCTAAAATGTGAAGCTTAAGCATCCTTAGATGTAGGCAGAAAGCAAAGTGACCTGGGGACTTAGTATCCCTGCTATTGAAATACAGACGCAAGGAGTTTTAGATGAGAGGTAAGACAAGCACCTAATGTGCACCACGTGGTCTGGGAAGACACAAGTTCCTCTAATGACACAGTCAGTTTTATATCCTTAGGTGTCTATATGTCAAGTGTCTGGACAACAGGCACATAAGGTGCTACAAGCCTTCTTGGACGTCTCTGAGTGCTAGTTTGGTCTCTGGACTGTAACTCTTTCCTTATCCTTTCTTCAGTTGGACATTTTTGTTAATTGCTTGCTTTGCCTGGAAACCGTCTCTGAAGCCCTCTGAAAGCACAGCAGAAATGTGACACGAGCGACACACAGGCTTGGAGTCTTTTCCTCCGCTCAAGTTGCTTCTGCGGGCTCAATACCCGACACAAAGGAGCACTAGTTTGTCCCCTCCTGATGCCAATAGCTGTGAGCTCTACTCTGTGACTTACACTGCACTCCTGCTGACGGAGCTCATGTGCACTTTGTAAGGGACGCTAAGGAATCCTCTCCCAGATCCAAAATGCAATTTAAAGCCATGTTCTGGCAAGTTCTGACTAGCGCCTTCATTTCTGTTTGGTTCACATTCTCCTTTATACTTGACCAAGCTCCTTCCCCATCTCTACTTCCTCACAAGAAAGCCTCCCATGTGTGTGTATAAATGTATGCACACTTGTAATATTGTATATATAATTATATACACATGCAATATATATGTATACTTATTTTTTAAAGTTAAGATTCTGTTTTATTTATGTGTGTTTCTGTGTCTGTTTGTGTGTATGTGGGTGTCCATGGAGATCAGAAGAGTGTGTCAGATCCCCCAGAGTGGGAGTTACAGGTGATTATGAGGCACCTGATGTGGTTCTTGGCACTGAACTCGTGTCCTCAGGAATAACAGTATGTACTCTTATCTGCTAAGCCATCATCTCCCTAGCCTTATATGTGTAATTTTTATTAGACAAGGTCTCAATATGCACTTTGGGCTGGCCGGGAACTCTTTATGTAGACCAGGCTATCCTTGAGCTTACAGTGATTTTCCTAGGTCTGTCTCCCTCTTGGGTCCTAAGGTTATTGTAAGCCACTGCTTGGCAAGTGGACAGGGTTTTTGTGAACGCTATTTTGTTTTTGTGTTGCCAGGGGTCAAATTCAGGACCTCATAAATGCAAGGCAAGCATTCTACCAACCAAGCTATTTCCCTAGCTAGCCCCAAGTGATGTTTGTTTGCTATTTTAACTGGATCACTTTTTATTTATACTTTGTGCTCAATTATTTTATTAGACTATATCATTAAAAAGTAAGATCTATTGCCAGGTGATGGTGGCTGATGCTTTTTATCCCAGCACTGGAGGCAAAGGTAGGTGGATCTCTGTGAGTTTGAGGCCAGTGGGGTCTACAGAGTGAGTTTCAGGAAAGCCGGGACTACATGGAGAAATCTTATCACAAAAAAGAGAAAAAAGTAAGATCTTTGCCCTGAAATAGTTAATACTTTTTTTTGTTTTTTTGTTTTTTTTTTTTTTTTTTTTTGGTTTTTCGAGACAGGGTTTCTCTGTGGCTTTGGAGCCTGTCCTGGAACTAGCTCTTGTAGACCAGGCTGGTCTCGAACTCACAGAGATCCGCCTGCCTCTGCCTCCTGAGTGTTGGGATTAAAGGCGTGCACCACCACCGCCCGGCTAGTTAATACTTTTTAAACTTTCATGGTATAATATAAAATAAAAAGTTAATATGAAGTAGGGAAAAGTGGGGATATTTGAGGAGTTGGAAGGAAGGAAGGGTAGATTTAATTAAAATGCCTTACACTCTTGTACAAGCTTCTCAAATAATGTTTTTTCAAGTTCATGTTAAAATATCGAAGGAGGGACCAGTTAGATGGCTCAATAGGCAAAGGCACTTGACATCAAGCCAAATAATCAGAGTTTAATCTTCAGGACCCATCCACACGGTGGAAGGAGAGAACTGATGTCCCAAGTTATCCCAAATCACCCCAAATTATCTGACTTCTACACGTGTGTGTGTACATAAAAACCACACACAAAGTAAATAAGTACAAATATAATAAAATATTTTAAAAGATTTAAGGAAAGTAGCTGGGCATAATGATATGCATCTGTAGTTCCAGCCCTTGCGAGGTTGGGTGGGTGGATTGCTTAAGTCTACGAGTTCAGAACCAGCCTGGCCATATCTCAAAATAAGGTGGAGTCAGGTGTGGAGGCACAAAACTTTAATTCCAGAACCTGGGAAACAAAAGCAGGCACATTGCTGAGTTTGAGAGCAGCCTGGTCTACGTGCCTAGTTCCAGGCCAGCCAGGACTACATATCAAGACCATGTATGAAAATAAACAAACAAAAAAATGTGGAGAATAATAAAGAAGACACTCAATATCTGCAACCTCTGGCCTTATTTGCATGTATAGGCAAGTATACCTGCATACATGCATGCACAAACACAAACATGCATTCACATACACCACACATGCACCCACACAAATAAAATTAAATTAAAAATTTAAAAAGAGTACAAAGTATACAGACATTATGAAGGTATTTAGTATAAAGGTAAAAATAAAATGCCGTGAATCCCCAAATGGCTGCAGCAGGCCATGAAAAAGAGACAGATAGATGGGCATGCCATGCAGAGTGAGGTTGGATATTTATTTAGTGGGTTATGGAAGGGAAAGGGGAGGAGAAGAGCAGAGAGAGGGGGAGAGGGAGAGAGGTGGGGAAGGAAGGGACTCAGGCTGGAACCTGAAGATCAGTTTGCCTGGGGGAGGGGGAGAGGGAGGGGGTGTGGCCTGTCTCTTAAAGGGACAGGACAGATCATTACATTTAGAAAAAGAATATACCCTTCTTGTCTAGAGATGGTAATCATGAGATACATTTCCTGCTGTTGCTTAGGGTCATCTCATTTTATTTACAGCTCCTTCCTTCAGAAGATGGCAAGAGCAGCAATGATAAAATATGATTTTCTGTCTCAGTATGAACCCAGATCCTAACAATATTCTAATGATATACAGGATGAGTTGTAGAAATATCAAATTTGTTGACATATTAGTGGCATTACAGGGTCAAGAAAAGAGAGTGCAGCATGAAACATACCAAACTTGGCACTATAGAATGTCTAAGAATGTGAGTTCCCTGGATCTCCAGTGCATGAGAAACAGATGGAGGTGGGAGAGAAAGAAAACAAGAAAGAGGGTGATGGGACGCACTGCCAAATGGACAGCCTCCCCTTCACTTATACTCTCCTTTTCCCTTATTTTTCAGTATGTCTGGGGCACAGATGAAGAATATCTCTTCAAAGCAATGGTAGCATTCGCCATGAGAAAAGTTCCCAACAGGGAAACAACAGAGTAAGCCAACAGCATGACATCTCAAGTTTGTGATAATGCATTATTTTAATTTTCTAGCTTGAGAATAATTTAGTAACCCCTGAAGGACATCTTGTGGGAGTTGGTCTTCCCTTTCTATGGTGTGGGTTCAGGGGGTCAAATTTAGAACCTCAGACTTGGCGGCAAGTGTCTTTACCAACTGTGCCATCTCTCCAGCCCTTGCTTTGCTTTGAGAATCTCTATGTAATCTTGCTTGGCCTGGACCGCCCAGCTTTACCATGGGTGCCAAACTCAGGTTCCCATGATCTTGTGACAAGCACTTTAAGAACTAAGCTAGCTTCTCAATTTCCACACGTGTATACTTGAAAATAATACATTCCCAAAAAGCTTTTTGTAAAGAAAGTATATAAAAAGACAAAAATTTCCCCTAAATTTTCTTCATGCATTATCAAATTATAAAGAAAAATTTATTTAATGCATTTTAAATTTATTCTTTGAAAATTTCACACATTTATGCACTGTATTTTTGATCATATCTATCCATCATTCCCTCCCTCGCATTTCCGCTAGCATTAAAATTTTTAAAAATATAAATAATGGAGGTGGGTAGAGGGCTCAGCAGTGAAAAGTGTACTCTGTTCTTGTGGAATACATCAGTTCCGTTCCCAGCTCCCACAAAGGGAAGCCCACAACTTCTTGTAACTCCAGCTCTAGAGGATCTGCTGCCCTCTTCTGGCCTCTTTGGGGGCACCTGCATGCACGTGAACAACAATCACCCACATATGTACATACACACAATTAAAAATAAATCAATCTAAATAAAAGAAGGTGCTAACATTGCAAAAGGTTAAAGGGAAAGAAAGCACTTACTGTGTCACAGGGCTAAGTCGAGTGTCTCTTCTTGGCTAGCTCTCTTTGCAGCAAGTTCTGCACTTTATTGTGTCCTGGCACTGCGACTCCCTTCACGTGCCTACATTTCATCTGGTTCATGACTTTGTTCAACCAAATGCTTCTGTTCTTGGGCAAAAGTGATGAGCTACAGAACATTTCAGAATTTGAGGAATTGGCCTTTAGAAAGTTTTCCTTCAGGACCTGGGATATTGTGGTGGTCTGTAGCGTATTTGATCAGCCTAAGGAAGCACAATGCTGCAGTGGCAGTCACAGGAGTGCCTTGTCCTGAAATCCTGCTGTGTGCTTCTGACAGAAGTGACAATATTCTCAAGAGATACCCGTGCCTCTCAATTTCACTACCTGACTATCAAAACAAAGCCCCCACCCACCAAAGAAATGGGAATTTTGGGCTGGTTGGTGATAGTGCAGGCCTTTAATCCCAGCAGAAGCAGGTGGATCTCTGTGAGTTCAAGACCAACCTGGTCTAGAGCAAGAGTTCAGGATAGCCAGGGCTACACAGAGAAACTATGTATTGACACCCCCCCCCCTTCAAAAAAAAAGAAGGAAAAGAAATGGGAATTTCTCTAGGAATCTTATGCTGGGCACAGGAAAAGGCACTAGCCGAGTGGGGAGCTTGTCTTCTGGAAAGAGATTTCACACAGTTTTTAGCTATTTGTCTGACCATCTTAGAGGATGAGACTAAAGCCCAGATAAGGATGGCTCAATAATAGGCAGGACCACACCATGGCCATGGCTGTTAGATGTGCCTATCCTTGACCCTCCTATTTAAACTTTGATCTCACTTTAGGACCCCCAAGATGGACTTTGGGACTTCCTTGGATCTCTTTGTCTCTTTTTAAATGTGACCATGTTTTTTTGTTTTTTGGGTTTTTTTTGTTTTTTTTTTTTTTTTTAAATCCCCCTTTCTGCTTTTTCTTTTAATTTGACTCTTTTAATTGGTTTTTCAAGGATGGGTATTTGGACTTGACTTGGGGCATAGGTTCTGCCTCCGTTTCCAATATCATTTAAGCAGGATTTACTGCAACAGGAATTCCAAAGTGTTCTAAGTTGTTTTCAAGGAAACTGTAATTTAGTTAGAAGTTTAGTCTAGTTTTCAGGCAAACAGATATTTAACTACTTATTACACAAACATGGCTTTTAAGATAATTTGTCACTTTTAGCAAGATAGGTATAAGTCTATTGCAGGCATTGCTTTCTCTTTATAAGTAGCATAGATCATGTAACAAATTTTGTGCTCTACTTAACTATTCAAGGATAAATCTTGTGACCTAAAAAGGAACAATGCATTCTTGTATCCATGGAAAGGCAAGGGGATTACCTGTCTCGTGCTTGCAGCCCAGCTCACTTTTAGTCCTGATTTTCAGAAACAAGAGCCTAATTCTTACCACCTGTTGGATTTGTCTGGTCTCATTGATGAAAAGAGGCTATGGAGCCAATTTGCAGAGAATTACTTTCAGGTCAGTGTTTCATGCATTTAAGGAGACAGAGGAACATTCGTGGCTTCTTCTTGGTGAGTTGCTAAAAGAAGCCATTCATGTAGATGTCACTGGCCAGGGGCTGGAGAGATGACTCAGTGGTCAAGAGCACTTACTGCTCTTGTAGGGGACCCAGTTTCAGTTTCTAGCACCCACACGATGGTTCACAACTATCCATAACTTCAGTTCCAGGAATCTGATGCCCTCTTCTAACCTCCATGGGCACCAGGATGTGCATGGGTGGGGAAAGGTGGAAGGAAAAAGACCACTGACCCAACTCATCATGGCCAAATTAATTAAAGCAAGCTTTTTTTTTTTTTTAAATTTTGGTGCATGGGCTGCCTCCCCCTAAGGCAGGGTTCCAGAGGTCAGCATTGGATGTGAGGAAGACAAGGCTTTTATTGCTCGGGAGTAGGGGGATTCCAAATGGAGGATTTGATGGGCAAAAGTGGTGGGGCTAGAGGAGCAGAATATAAGCATAACAAGTTAGTCCTAACGAGCTCCTGAAACAATGAGATGGTTGCAAAGTGGGCATAACAAGGTAGTCATAACAACAGATAGTTGTAACAAGGTAGACATAGGTCATCGTATAACCTTTTGAAGCAAAGGCATGGTTGCCATTCCTGGAACGGGCAGTACAGAACCATTTGTACTGAAACCCAATCCTTGAGAAACAGAGGTTTAATCATAAACAGGAATGAACCTAGTTTGTCTTTACTATAAGATGGCTTTTAAGCCTAAGATGGAGGCAGGCTGCTTTTTCAGTACACATATACGTACACACTGGCAAAACACTTAAAAGAAAATCATCAATCAGTCATTGTTTAGGATGATTGCTAAAATAAACTCAAATGGTCCCATTAGACCAATCCATACTTAAATTGTGGGAATTACAGAATTTATATTTAGTTGTGATGAAAGTATTCAATTTTTTTGTTTGCTTTTCTAGACAGGGTTTCTCTGTGTAGCTTTTTTGCAACCTGTCCTGGAATTCAGTCTGTAGACCAGGCTGGACTCAAACTCAGAAAACCTCCTACCTCTGCCTCCTGAGTGCTAGGGTTAAAAAAAGGCGTGCAGTGCCACAGCATCTTTAAAATTTTGGTTTCCGTGTGTGTGCGCGCGCAGGCGCGCGCGTGTGTCCTCAATGGCCGGAAGAGGGTGCTAGATTCCTTGGAGGTGGTGTCATAGGTGGTTATGAGCTGCCTGGTTTAGATTCTGGGAAGAGATCTTCAGGCCTTTGCTAGAGCTACAAGTGTCAGTAACCACTGATCCACTTCTCTAATCTCTATCCTTTTGTGAAAAATATGTAGTTCTTACTTTAACAGCTTCTACCAAGTGGTTAGAGAATATGCACCCCTTCCCTCTAACAGAGTTATCTGGCTTGATTGTGCTGAGTTCTTTTTTTCTTTCTAGTAGTATATGGGATAATATTCCTTTGCTAGCATGTGTCATATTTATTTTATGCATTCCTCTTTATTGATAAACATTTACATCGTTCCAATTCTCTGCTTCAATGAACAGTGCTACAAGGACTGTCCTCATCAGTGTCCCTATTTATTGTGTGTGCACATAAGAAGTTTTGGTAGCCGGGCGGTGGTGGTGCATGCCTTTAATCCCAGCACTCGGGAGGCAGAGGCAGGTGGATCTCTGGGAGTTCGAGGCCAGCCTGGTCTACAAGAGCTAGTTCCGGGACAGGCACCAAAGCTACAGAGAGACCCTGTTTGAAAAAACCAAAAAAAAAAAAAAGAAGCTTTGGTAGCTACACCATGTTTTCTAGAAAAGTCTTTCAATTAATGATCCAGAAAAAGCAAAGAAAAGGTAGAACTACATTTCCTTAGTCTTCACTTCCCTAAAGTGGAAATATTTTTTGGCAAGCATACTTTACTTCATTTTGATCATATTTGGTACTTATTCTATAGAGCCACACATTTTGGAATACTGAGCTTGACAGTTTCTTGCCAGCAGAGGTCAGAATTGTTTTGTGGTTCTCAGTGCTTGCTTGCTTGCTTATTTATTGGATTGGGGCAGATGAAAGGTCTCCACTGTGGGTTCCTCGGGGCAAGGGAAGGTTACGTGTGAGGCCCACCAACCCTAGAGTTAGGATAGGATACAAGGGCTGGGGCCTTGGGTATGAAGAGGCAGGAAAGTAATTCTCTTTTAGGCCAAGGAGGCCAGTATGGTGGGTATGCTCAGGGTACAGTGACCCCCCTTTAGGTCCCCAGATCCCTGGCAACACTGAATCTGCTTTTAGCTGTCCCGTAGAAGTTCTGAGAAGAAGGTATCCTGGATTGCAGCTGGTTGGACAGCTGAGTGAAGGCTGAAGGAAGGACTCACAGAGATGCTTGTCCTGAAGCAGGACTTATGTTCAGAGGCCTGAGCCTAGGCAGGAAGGGTACGCTATTTCTGGTGAGCAGCTTGAAGGCAGATGGCATGGTCTTGGGGCTCTGCTTCCAGTTCTCAGAAGGCAAGCATGACCAGTCCTCTAGTGAAGCCGTGGGGCAACTTCTGGGGACCATGGCTTGGACTTGGAGCAGAGGAGGTGGCTTTCTGAGCACTCTGGTGAAGCTGAGGCACGTGACCCTGGGATCAGAGGGCCTATTCGGGGCCAGAGGGGGTCTCTGCTTTCTGGCAAAGTGCCCCTGCAAGATCCTCTGTCCTCAGGAGGGAGCAGGTGGTTTGGTAGCTTTTGAGAGGGTGCTTTCCCTCCCCACCCTAAGCCCAACCACCAGTCCCTCCAGTCCTGTGTGTTTTGCTGGCCAAGCCCCGGGATGAAGCTACTACGATTATCTAGCTGTGGGTTCTGGGCTTGTGCTTCCTTCTGTGGAGCAGACCTTAAATCCAACCAGAAAGTGAAATTTTATCTTCTTCTTTTTCCCCCCAAGAGACAGAGTTTCTCTATGTAGCCCTGGCTGTCCTGGAAATCACTCTGTAGACCAGGTTTGTCTCGAACTCAGAGATCCACCTGCCTCCCGAGTGCTGGGATCAAAGGCATGCACCACCACCACCTGGTGAAATTTTTATCTTCTTAAGACATTCTTTCCAATGGTAAAAACATCTTCTCACACATGTCTGGTCCCTCATGAACTGGAAATCACATCAGAGTGTGAATAGTTTCCCTACCTTTGTGATGATGTTCTTGTAACACATCTCCCTCATTTCTGCAGAATTTCCCATGTCCTGCTTTGCAATGTAACCCAGAGGGTATCATTCTGGTTTGTGGTGACAGACCCTTCCAAAAACCATACTCTTCCTGCAGCTGAAGTACAATCGGCCATAAGGTAAGCATCCCCACATACGCTGTCCACTGATCCATCATCTCGCTGACGAGCTCCACTGTTTTCATGGGCACTGAAAAAATCTCACTCCGCTCCATACATGAGGCATTGATTAAAGTGTCAAGTGTCCATTCAGTTAATTTTCATCAGAGATTAGAGGATATGAGTAATTTTCATTCAGTAGCAATTTGCCTCCAAGGAAACAAATGGTTGGCAATGTTTGGACACATTTTTCTTGCCACAACTGGAGGAGAAGGAGGCACCACCCATACTAAGCAGACGGAAGCTAGGGATGTTGCTACCACCCTGCTATGTACAGGACAACACCTCCCTCAAAAATTACTTGACCTCAAATGTCAATTGTGCTGTGGTTTAGAAACTCTTGTCTAAATCTTAACTAAGAGTGAAGAGCCAACTCCAAATATGTTGCTATCATATCTGTAGTGGTTTTTTAAATTGACTTAAACTTATTTGCATATATTAATTGTACAAAGTACTGGGTTTCACTGGACATTTTTATACATGAATATGACATGCCATGATCATATTCATTCTACTTGTTGCCATTTTCATGATAATTTTAAAATCTGGGTTAGTGTAGTCACATGTATGGAATGTGGTGTAGACATGAACAACCAGTTTAAAAGTGTCTGTTATAGCTCTCTGTGGGGACTGGAGTAATTCATCCCAGGTCTTGGGTAAAAAATATCTAGGGTGTCTGATCCCTAGGGAAGGATTCCAGTGGTGGAGGTGATATTATCTGTACCCGGATAGAACTTCCAGTCTCCCTGAGGAGACAGAGCGACATCCTCAACCCTCGGCATAGTTTGCTGATGGAAATCTTTCCTGATGACCCATTGTTTGGTCTGCAAGTCACTGCTTGGTGTGGACCAAGATAGCAACAAAGAGTTAATAAAGCAGAAAAATGGAGCAAGGGTGTGGAGAAACTTTTCATATTCCTTCCAGTTATAGCTCAGCAATGATGCACATTATTTTGGGAAAAGGTTTGCCTTCTCATAATCAAGATTGGATTACGAGAGCTGGGGAGACGCTTCAGCAAATAAAGCGCTTGCCACGAAGCATGAGTACCCAAATCAACACAAAACCAGCACAGTGGCCCATGTCAGTCATCTTAGGGATCCTATATCAAGATGGGAGGTAGAAGCGAGGGAATCTGGGGGAAACTCATGGGGCAGCTGGCTGGGCGTATCCATGGAGAACAACAAAGCGAACCTGCTTCAAAGATGACGGCGAGGACTGGCATCTGTGGTTGTTGTCAATAATCTCCAGGTACACCTGGGGCACTCATACGCTAAACACACACACACACACACACACACTATAAACACACACACAAAGATTTTAAAAGATTAGATTATTAGAAAAGGAAAACATTCCATAATTTGCTAAAATGACATTTAAATTACCACCTTGCTACTGGAGTTCTCTTTCATATATATGAGTGGTCATGGCAGAACATAGATTTGTGAGTTTTGGTGGGTTGGGGATGGAGCTCAGCTTTGCACATACTAAGTTGTTATGTACCACTGAGCGACATCCTCAACCCTCGGCATAGTTTGCTGATGGAAATCTTTCCTGATGACCCATTGTTTGGTCTGCAAGTCACTGCTTTAGACCAGGATTGCCCAGTACTGAAGCTACTAGCTAAATATGTCTACCAAGCATTTGAATTACAGCTAGTCCAAAATGAGGTGCACACAAAATACTAAATAGTATTAGACAAAATCGAAATCAACTGAATATTGGCATGTTGAAATTATATTTTATTTAGTATATGGGATATATCCAATTGTTACAATTTGTTTTCCTATTTCTTTACACTTAAAACAAAACAAAACAGCTGTTAGAGCTGGGTGTGGTGGCTCATGTCTTTAATTCTAGCTCTGGGGAAGCAGAGGTAGGTGGATCTCTGAGTTCAGTGCCAGCCTGGTCTACATAGTGAGCTCTGGGCCAGCAATAGCTATATGATGAGACCCTGTCTCAAAGCAAAATAACAACAAAAATGTAGTTATTGGGAAATTTTGTTCTACAGTCTCATGTTCTGTTTCCTATTTATCAGTAATACTCTTTTTTTAAAAAAAGGTTTATTTATTACGTATATAGTGTTCTGTCTGCATGTGTGCCTGCAGGCCAGAAGAGGGTGTCAGATCTTACTACAAATAGTTGTGAACCTCCATGTGGTTGCTGGAAATTGAACTCAAGACCTCTGGAAGAGCAGACAGTGCTCTTAGCCGCTGAGCCATCTCTCCAGCCCAGGGATACTCTTAAGTATAGATGAAGTTTGCTTGTGTAAAGAGCATTCAGTAAAGATCATAAAATTTTCTCCAAAGGAGAGATGACTCAGTGGTTAAAAGCACTTACTATTCTTGCAGAGTACCCAAATATGGTCTCAAGATCTCATATGGCAGTTCAGAAACATTCCAGAGGATCTGATGCATTTGTCTGACCTCTGAGGGTTCCTGTGGCACACATAAATACACTCAGCCTCCCTGCCACACACATTAAACCAACCCACCAACCAACAAATAAAATGTCTTCAAGAACTATTTTTGCAAATTCTGAATAGAAATGAACCTTTTTTTTCAGCTAAAGAAATGTTCACTACCAATCTGACTGTAGTCAGCACTCAAAGTGCAGATTTCACTCCCCCTAGGAAAACAAACATGTTTGCCTTCATATGCTTTTAGACTTTCAGACTCCTGAATGACCATTGTGTATAGTCATAGAGAAGCACCTTTACAAATATTTTAATTTAAAGAAATGTCTGGTATTTATGTAAGCCATCTTAACTAGAGTTCTGTTATTCATTCAAATCTAGATGATATCTCTCAAGAAGTAAAACAGGGGATGGGGAGGGGACAAAGCTCAAAGGTCATTTTGTATCGGTAGAGAAATGGACCTGTACTTTGTTTCTAATGTTTTTATTTCTGTCTTATTTAATTGATATTTTAAAATGATCATTGCCTTTTAGAATGAATAGGAACCGGATCAATAATGCCTTCTTTTTGGATGATAATACTCTGGAATTCTTAAAAATTCCTTCCACTCTTGCACCCCCCACGGATCCAGCTGTGCCCGTCTGGATTATTGTATTTGGTGTGATATTTTGCATTGTCATAGTTGCCATTGCACTACTGGTTCTATCAGGAATCCGGCAACGATGGAGGTAAGATGTTTAGAGGGACAATTTAAGGAATATTTGTGTATTTTCTCATGATTGGTGTAAAGTAATGTCTAAAACTTACAAAAGTCATGATTTACAAAATAACAATCATAATCTTATCTTTCAATGTTTTTAGACTTCAATGTCTCTAATTTAATGAGGTTCCTTCCATTATTATCTTCCTTTATTCCATCCTGTTCACTTTATTATTATGTGTTCATGTATGACCCCCTCCGCCGTGTGTGTGTGTGTGTGTGTGTGTAGGTCAAAGAGGACAACTTTATTCTGTCAGTCTTCTCCTTACCTCTGTATGTGAGCCACAGAGATCAAACTCAGGTCATCAGGTTTACATTACAAGCACGTTTATCCAGTGAGCTACCACTCTGGTTTTCCTCTATTGTATACTGTACTATATACTGTCTTATATCCAGACTTGCGTTTAATATCTGTTTTCTAGTTTCCTTTCTGTTGCTATGATAAAACACCGACCAAAAACAATATAGGGGGGAGAAGGGTTTATTTCTTCTTTCAGATTATAGTCCATCATTGGAGGGAAGTCAGGGCAGAAACTCACAGGCAGAAGCCTGAAGAGCCCAGAGATGTTAGATCCTGAAGCTGGAGTGCTAAGGGGTTGTGAACCACCTGATGCGGTGCTAGGACTCCGACTCCAGTCCTCTGTTCAAGCAGTGCACAGCCTTAAAAACTGAGGCATCTCTCCAGCCCCCAACCTTAATTCTTCACTAAACCTGTCTGAACACTTCCTTTCTAATACAGAGACAAGAATTCTGTGAAGTGGCCCTCATGGTTTGTGAAAGGATAGACAACTGGGGCATGCGGGGTGTGTTTGACCAAATATGTGTTGGATTAAATGCCTCCCTCTCCCCACATTTACTACTTTTCCTTTGTTTTCCTAGTTGCTAACAGAAGCATTTTCAGTTTCAGATATTTCCATTTTCCCCACAAATGATAAAATAAACACTATGGTGCAAATGTGTATATGTCTGTGTTTTAAACTGTGTCCAAAGATTAGGATCAGGTGGTACTTGCTTGACTTTCTAGGTGATTGCGGTATGAAATGCCAACTCCTTTGATATGGGGCATGCGTTTGTTTTGGGCTTTAGAATATCAAGACACATTCTCTTGCGATATTTGAAAGTTGATATTTAGCACTTTAAAGTTTGTGTTCATTCTGAGATGGTATACTTCTGTGATTTCAAGCCATTTGAAACCTTTGCCAATTGACGTCATTTGCTTGATTCCCAATTGCCTTATTTGTAGGATATAATGTAGGAGTTAAAAGAATGGACTCAGGAGATAAACTGCTTAGGTTTAAAGTATTGATTTCTTAGATTACACTCTCACATCGAACCCATTAGCTGTATGCAAGGACAAACAAGGAGGGAGGGAAACTGAGTTTGGGAGGAGGATATGACTTTGTGGTCCTAGAGTCATTCTGGTTAAATTTACTTTTGCTGGCTGCATGTAGATACTTTTTTCTCATCTGAAAAGCCAAGTGTACTGGAACTAATGAACTTGACAGGATAAAAGACTTTAGTACAGGAGAGTGCTCAGGGTGGGTCCTGGCGTTCGAGTGCTCCGCAAGTGTTAGTCGTTACTGTTATTTTATTGTCTTGCCATTTGCTGCTCTTTCAGCTAAGTTTGTGATGGGATCAGCTATTTCCTTCCAAACAGATTCTGCAGTAATATAATAATTGGCTGCGTAGCATCATAATCTGTTACCTGGGAGAAGCGAGGCTGCTGTTACAACTCTGCTTTCACAAATTCATTTCACATCCAAACTCGGAAAACAGATGGACAAATCTTTTCTGTAAATCTGGAAAGGATCAACGATTATCAGATACATTGAGGACAATTACGGTGACCTCCTGGAGGGAAATTGTTTGTGTGTCTTAATCTTGATATGACCTGTGGTGATTTTTCTCTTTGGTAAAATATTGCTTCAAAGATGAGGAGAGGGTCCAGTTTGAAGTTGGGGAAAGCCTACCCATTTTTTTGAGGCAGGCTATCATGTAGCCCAGGCTGGTGTGGAATTAATTATATATTGTAGGATGACCTTGAACTGTTTGTCACGTCTTTGCCTCCCATAAACTGAGATTAGAGGTATATGTGGCCGTGTCTGATCTGAAAACCCGTTTTAATCATAGAAAAGGTAGGGATTGTTTTTTTGCAGCCTTGAGGAAGAAAGCTAATGAAATGTTGGGCTTGGCCCAGCAGAGAAGGCTCAGCAGGTTAAGGTAAACATCATGAGTTTGCTCCCTAGGACCCATATAACAGAAGCAAACAGATTCTTGCAAGTTGTCTTCTGACCTCCACGCTTATGCCATGGCGCATGCACAGTTGCTGTGTTCCAAAATCATAGACCGGGAAGACCTGAAGGGACTGTGTGGTCATTTAAGCTACTATTCTGCTTCTCTGGAGAGGCATGGTAAAGTTGTCTGAGATGAATGCATGCCTAGACTTCTGATGGAGGAACTGTATTGAGCAAGGCTGTAGTCATTTTGTTAGTTTTGTTAATGACAGCATTATGCTGACTTCAGAGCTGCTGGATTGGGTGGACTAGAGTTCAAACTAGGTAAACTCAAATGCTGTGTCACTTACATATATAAACTTCATCAAGTCACCTAATTTCCACGTGTCTCAGTTTTCCCACCTACAATAAGGACGTAATGTCTAACAACTGGTCCCCCCATTTCTTTGGTGTCTTTTTGTTGAGAGTGGTAACCCAATGAGTATCATTGGGATTGCTTACAGAAGTATGGGTGATGGGTTATTTATAGGAGCACCAGCAACTTACCAGTGGCTACAACACTGAGGAAATTATCTCTCCCTTCCCTAGCAACCCTTAACTGTGTGTAAATCTTCAGAGAGGGAGTGGGGCCTTCTGAGACCCTTTAGATCGGTACATTTCTAATTATAGTAAGGGCAAATAATTAGCATGGAAATTTCCCATTTGATTCATAATTTTATTTGTAATACAGTTTATAAGAATGTGAGGTTTTTTGTTTATTTTTTTATTTTTGAGACAGGGTTTCACTATATAGCTCTGACTGTCCTGGAACCACTCTGTATACCAGGCTGGACTTGGACTCACAGAAATCTGCCTGCCTCCCTCGTTGGTATTAAAGATGTGAACCACCAAAGCCCAGCTTGAATGTGAACTTGTAATATGAGAAACTAGTGAGAAGATTACAGCTTTCTTATACAAGAAAGAGGAATTTTAGAAATCCAAATGCGTTCTGATTTACGACTGCGCTTACAGGAAAAGAAGAGTAACTGGAAACAAATAAAGCAAATAAAGTAAGGACTCTGCTCATGTCTGAACATTAGCTAGGGTTCTATGTCTTAAGTCCTTGGCCTTGCTCCATTACAAAGAACAAGACAATGATTGCCCTGTAGGTAGGGCCATCTGTATTATCTGTGTTCATGTCTTCTGTGAGCTGTACGAAAGCTCCTATCATAGAATGGATGATCAATAAAGAAATAAAAGAATATACATACAGTAGGAAATTAGTGTGTTTTGGGTAGAGCCTGGTACATCTAAAATAGAGTTCTGGGCCAGCTCCTTTCATGAATCATTTCCTTTCCAAGAGAAAAGTTGGTACATATATTTGAAACCCAGTTTTCCTCATCTGAAAAACAACAGTAAGAAGAAAATCTGCACTAGGTTGTAGTGAGAATGAAATAAAAGCAGCCGAGAAGATACCTTGTGTGACTCATGCCATGAAGGAGGCTCTTATCACCATTATTCCTGCTGTTGACTAATACGAAAGAACTTGCCTACTGGGCCACATGATTCGAAAGTAGCCAGAGAAGCTTTATTCCAAAGCTTGTTGACTCCACCATATGGCAGTGTCCACTAAGTTACCCAGGAAGGAGCAATGGCATCTCCATCAGATAGTATTTGGATGGATCACTAGGACTGTTCCAATTGCCAATAATTAGTTCTGTCCTGTTTAAAAAATGTATTTTGTCTATCTTTAGTTCTTTTCCTGGCTATTCTTGGGACTTGGCTCTTGGGCCCTATTTTGTTTAAAAAGAGACATGGATACCCTTTCTGCATTTACTCATTGCTTCTCCATCTCAGAACAGAACCTATTCTGGTCCATGACACACCGGAGCCTCGAGGGCATCCTCAGATTTCTTGTGTCATCTTTTTGACTCTCTTCTCTCTGAATTTATAGGGGGAAACCACTCTCAAAGCTCCTAGGAGGTAGTTCCATCATAGCTTTCTTTCCTCTCATACCTTTCAAGGATCAGCTGCTGTTGCAGGGGCAGTGGAAGTCATTAACATTCAGTTCTGTTTTTCAGGAATAAGAACTCATGTTTTTTTAGCAGAACATCAAATCAGAATAATCCAGAAAGACAGTTAAGTTTTATTATCCTTACTAAGAGCAACTTGCAGCCACTGGATCAGCTTCTTATGGCACACACTATGGAATGTGACAGAGGGCTATAAAGTTGTCAGATAACCTTTGAGCTGCTTATCATGTCTGCCAACTAGCAAGTTCCTGACAGCGCAGTTTCTAAAGCCCAGCAGCACCAAGTCTCTGAACAACTGGACCCAAGGTCACCCTACAAAACCAGATGAGCCTGATTTGGGTCCAACACAGCTCAGTTTGATAGGTTTCTGTAAGGATTTCCCTCTGGCTCTTTCTGGGTGGGAAATGATCTTCCTTTGAGAGGAGAGAAAGTCACCTTCCCCTGTTTGCATCTTTCTTTGACTTATTTCCCATTCACTGCGATGCCTGATGGCTTATTCGTCCTTTGTGGTTGGAATGGGGGAGGCCAGGTTCCTTGCACTGACCTGTACATGTTCAGGCCTCTGTCATTCTTCTTCCAACCCCACAAAACTGTATTTTACAGAAGACACTGTCTAGTAAACGATGGGCATTTTCCCTCACGTTACCCTGCATTGTAGTGACATTTCATTTGTGTTTGAAGAAATAAAGCTTGCCTGGAGACCAGAGAGTAAAACAGTTCTACCAGTCAGCCTTACAGGCCAGGCAGTGGTGACACACACCTTTAATCTCAGTAGCAACACTAGTTGCCATAGAAACCGGATGGTGCATGCCTTTAATCCCAGTGGTGCACACCTTTAATCCCAGAACTAGAGAGCATTATAATATGGGAGGAGACAGCGCTCAGTCTCCATCTCATGCTGAGATTCCTGGAGGCAGGACTGCCATTTTTGAACTGAGGTCAAGGTAAGAGCCAATGGCTGGCTGCTTTGCTTTTTGGGTCTTCAAATTGAACCCTAATTTTTCTGCCTGAGTTTTTATTAATCGTGCTTTATTTATTGCATTGCATATTTTAGTATGTTTATATATACATATATCGCAGATAGTGTGTAAATGTATGTAAGTATATCCGTGTGTGTGTGTGTGTGTGTATTCCATATTACAAAAGTATACCAAAATTTTTTGTTTTGAGACAGAGTTTTACTATGTGGCTCACGTTGGCCTCAAACTCATTATATAGTCCATGCTGGCCTTGAATTTATAGATAATATTTGTCTCTGCCTTCTGAATACTGATATGTAATGACGTCAACCACTATGCTGGCAAGATTTTTGTCATATGGACTCATATAACTCTGGGTAAGCTCTGACTGTTTAAAATCTAGTGTTATAGAAAGTTGTTATTCACTCCAAGCCCAAGGAACGATTTTAGGGGGATTTGGACTAATAAAATTTTATTCATTTAGTGTGTGTGTGTGTGTCCAGGCCACAGTATATGTGTGAAGCTCAGAGGGCAACTTTCAGGAGTCAAACTTCTCCTTCTACTGTAGGTTCCAAGGATCACACCCAGGCCTTTAGATGTGCACAGCAAGTGCTTTTACCCACTGAGCCATCTTGCTCGCCCAAACTACACAGTTTTTGAGGATCATTTATAGATACACATTTTCTGATAGGATTTCATCCCTATGAAAAAAATCACTTCTCTCTTTTATAAAGCATTAAAAGTGAAGGGGGGGATGAGAGAATCTGGAGTTTTCCCCGTTGTTGAATCCTTGCTTTAAGGTGAAGGGTTGTCTTCCAACGCAGCTTGTAGTTGTCAGCAATTGTTGAATACTGTGAAAGGAAGTGAGGCGATTCTCCATTACCAATGCCAGTTACTTTTGATTTTTTGGAAGACATAGAAAATGATGGCATCCCTGTCTACAGAAGGAAGTGTTGAAATGTTTTAGGTCTTTCAGTGGGTAAATTGACCTGGTGGGAGGGTCCCCTCATCATATGACAGTGTCATGTACACAAGTCTGTGCTGACTGTATTTGGAATGGCCAGTGATGTGTCTTCACCTTAAGGATGAGACAGCACAATAACCTGTCTTTGAAGATAACTCCAAACTTCCAACTCAGCATTAAGCCAAAAGTTTTATGAGTTAATGTTTACAATCCAATGAGTCTTGTTCAGCGATTACTGAGAGGATTACTTGTGCAATTTGACAATGGCATGTACTGTCAAATGATGACACTGGGATCTACATTCATAATGAATGTCAGCTATTTACAATCATTTAATAAGTCCTCAATAAAAACTGGAAAAATTGATGTTAACTCCTAATTCCTAAGGTAAGAATATGAGTATTTTCTTCACCTACTAAAAGAAAATACAAGTGATTCATGAAATTTCATAAGTATGTCTTCCCTCCTTTCTTCTCATTTTTTCCCTTTTATACTTCTCTTCCTCCCTTCTACTTATAATAGATTCCATTCAACATCTACATTGGATTAATGTTTGAGTAACTTTGTGCATCTGCACATCCACTCGTTTGTTCAATCATCCATTCATCCATCTAGCCATCAATAATTTCTGTCTATCCACCCAGTCATTATTCTACAGTGGATGGATACAGGGGATGATCTAGCTATCCCCCGAGTTGAATGCTTACCTTTGAGTGAGTCCAAGACAGTTGTATCTTGAAATGTGCATCTTTCTGATTATGAGTTTCAGATGAAAAAATTTTGGGGGGGGAGACAAGAATACAAAAACTCAGTATTTTGATTCTTCTCAGTATTCACCTGAAGGCAGTTGTCAGTTTGTCTAACTATGGGAAGTATTCAATGGACTTAACCCTATGGAGGAGCCTAAGCAGAATCAAGTATTATAGCAGTGGCGACTTTCCATTACCCTTTCTTTATTAACTAGAATTCTTCTGTAACGAAGAGCTTTCTCTTCTCCCCACTTTTGTATACCTAATATTCCTGAAATCACATTAACACTGACTCTCCTGTAGGGCTTTTCAGAAAATTTCATCTTGATCATTATCAAATAATCTTCACCACCTCCTCATCTGTCAGAGACTCACCTGAGTTTCTCCCGTCATTGTGGAGAGTCCCTCATCATAATCACAATAATTTTCTTATCTTGGTAGTCTTTTTACCTTATCAACTACTGTGATCCTCAAAAGTGCACACCCTCAATTATTTCTGAATTCTCAGTTTCCTATGTGCTTTTCTGTTCTCCACGTTTGTAAGCAAGACCATATTCAGTCAAAGTTTTCTCATCCTAGACCCCACTTACATTTTTTTATGTGCTTTTAGGAACAGCAGAAGATCGCCTGGAGTGGAAGACGCAGAAGACAAGTGTGAGAACATAATCACAATTGAAAATAGCATCCCCTGCGATCCCTTGGACACAAAGGGAGGGCACATTAATGATGGCTTCTCTGCAGAGGATGAACGCCTCACTCCTCTCTGAGAGTAGCAGTTGCTTGGCAGATTTATTTGGTTTCACCCCTCTTTTTATGCAAGAAAATTTCAATATGCCTGAATGTGGTAAACAACGAATTATACCCACAAAGACCACCGAGATCATAAGGTGTTGAGTTCTCAGAATATTCTAGGACATTTTTCCTGATAACTGAGTATGTAAATGTGGTCGTATGTGTTTGTAGCTTGTGATTTGAGCATTTCTAGAAATAAAGTCAGGGCTATAATTGCATTTCACAGTTTGAAGACCTAAGGGGGAAAATCATTTTCCTGCAGTGAAGAAGAGCTGTAACAATGGTATAGAGACCATTGAAAATGGATCTTCTAAAAATATTGTTTCTATTACTCTGTATATGATGAAGTGAGAAAAAGGAAATATAGGATGGATAAAAATGGAATTTTATTTTGTTCTCACGTCAACAGCTACTTGTATATTTTCTGCATATCAGTTTTCAGTGGGGCAAGCAGATTTATTTGTTGTTGACTATTTGCAATGTGTACAAGTCCTGTCTATGCTAATTTAATAAAGCACTAAGCATCTAATTTTGATTGTGTGATTGACTTTGTTTTGAGACTTGTTTTCACACCATGGAACACAGTGAGTCTAACTTTATTAGTTATATTTAATTTGATCTACGGCCCTGGAAATATATGTTGATTTTATTTGTATACATCCTTTTTATTTGTTTGTTTTTTGTGTTTGTTTGTTTTTGTTTTGAGACAGGATTTCTCTGTATAACAATCCTGACTGTCCTGGAGCTCACTCTGTAGACCAGGCTGGCCTTGAACTCACAGAGATCCACCTGCTTCTGCCTCCCAAGTGCTGGCATCAAAGGTGTGTGCCACCATGCTTGGCTCTGTGTACATCCTTGCTTGCAGACACTTTTATTCTTCACATTTTTATCTTTTTCAGCATAGTATTTTTATATTTAAAAATTACTGTTTCTTTTTGGCAGGGGCGAGGTTATCATAGATGCCTTCAATGTCTCTCATTCTCAATTGTGAGTCTTGTGGACAGTTTTTACTTTTCAGCAGACGTTATTACATTTAAACTAACCTTTAAACTTGTACATAAAACATAAAATTGTATATTCTTAATTTTTAACATTTATTTTAATGCACATAGTGTATGCGTGTTATGTGTGTGTATGTGCACATGCCCACATGTGCCATGGCATATATGTAGTATGTGGAGATCAGCGGACAGTTTTGGAAGAATCAGTCTCTCCTTCGACCTTATAGGCTCCAGGGATTGAAATCAGGTTGTCTGGGTTTACAGCAAGCAGCATTACCTACAAAATCATCTACTAGCCCAAATTGTATATATTTATGTATGTCCAGTATGTGCATGGCAATACATATCTACAACATATTCATGATGAGATGTCACATACAGCATTATTTTGGGGGCAGAATCTCACTATTTAACTCTGGATGGCTTATAACTCACTGTGTAGACCATGATGGCCTCAAACTCACAGAGACCCATCTACCTCTGCCTTGAGAGTGCCAGGGTTAAAGGCATATATCAGAATACCCAGCCTTAGCATGATGTTTTGCTATCTGTATACAACTATGTAATGTTTAACTCAGATTTTACATATCTGTCTTCTCAAACATCATTTCTTCATGGTAAAAACATTCAAAATCTTTTCTTAAGTTTTTAGCATACACAACACAGTGACATTACCTGTATTCACGCTATTGTGCAATGGTGAATCAGAACTTCGTGTTCCTATCCAGCTATTACTCAGCCCCACTGATCCCCTCTTCCCTCCCTCCCTCTCTGTACTCTGGTAATAATTATTCTGTGCTCAACTTCTTCTTTGTATGCAGTACTAGGGATTGAATTCAGGGTCTTGTACATGCTAGGCAAGCACCATACCACTGAGCTTCTTCCAAAGCCTTCTGCTCTCAACTGCTATGAGAAGAATGAGAGTTGATCTTTTGGATAGCCAGATATGACTTACCGAAGAACAATTATATTTTGATTTTATTTAATTTTTAAAGCTTTATTTATATTTTCTGTGTATGGGTGTTTTGCCTGCGTGACTGTGTGTCACTTGCCTTCAGTACCCAAGGAAGCCAGAGAAGACTTCAGGTCCCCAGAACTAGAGTTACAGAAAATTGTGGGTACTGGGAATGAAAGCAGACCCTCTGAAAGAGCAGCCAGTGCTTGTAGTAAGGAACAGCGGGGCTGCGTCCCACCACTCGGCTAGCTTTACCTGAAATAATTACACGGAAACAGTATTCTTTTTAAACACTGCTTGGCCCATTAGCTCTAGCCTCTTACTGGCTAATTATCACATCTTGATTAACCCACTGCTAATAATCTGTGTAGCACCACGAAGTGGTAGCTTACCAGGAAAGATCTTAACTTGTGTCTGTGTCGGAGAGGAGAATCATGGCAACTGCCTGACTCAGCTTCTTTCTCCCAGCATTCTGTTCTGTCTACTCTGCCTACCTAAATTCTGCCCTATCAGGCCAAGCAGTTTTATTAATTAACCAATAAAAGCAACAGATAGACAAATGACACTCCCACATCAAGTGCTCTTCATTGCTGAGCCATCTCTCCAGCCCTCTAAAGAACAATTTTATATCTTACACCCTCTTGAGATGTACACTTTAGCAGAACTCTAATGTGGCTTTATATATAGAAATCTTTAACAATCACCTGAATTTACTTAGTGTGTGTTAGTAAGCAGAATCCAAGACATGTGTTCCCAACAAGTATGTTAATTGGGGGAAGTGAAATTTGAAATATTAAAATGGTTTGTGGCCCCCCAAAGATTATACAATATAATATAAACAGAATACACATCCACACAAACATATAGTGTTAAAATTTTATGGGACAGCTATTAGGAAACGTCTTAGTTACAGAGAAAGATTAAGTAACACTACTACTAGTTATGGCTTTTATGTTGAAGGTATGAGATGAGCTCATTTGGTCACTAGCTCATTTTCTTTACTGTTTATTCTGACAGGAAGGGTTTCCTCCCACTGGGAAAGGTCTGCTCCACTAAACTCTTTGTTTGAGGATTTTTTTTTATGCTCACAGAAATGTGTCATAACCTTGACAATCACTTTAACAGCAAAATGGAGCTTATGCCTCCTGCCTTTGACAAACACTCTGGGTAAGAGAGGGGGTCAATCATCAACCACACTCCTCATTTTTAATGTAATGATCATGTAATGTGCCATGAGGGAAATCATTGTGAGGTGATATGTACTGGAAACCAAATGTTATCAAGCACGTGAAAATGGAACTGTTTTTCCACCTCTGGGTCTTTAGCAGAAACTCCTCGTTGAAACTGGAAAAAGAGAACACCGAACACCAACACAACCCAGGAGTAATTAGTAGAGATGGTGATATCTGGACCCATTTCATAGAAGAAATGTAAATGCTGATAACTTGGCCTTTGAAATTAAACTTTCAGCATTCAGGCTTCCCACAAGAAGTAACAAAGATAAAGCATCCTAGCAGGAAAAGTGGAGCTGGGATGTACCTCCGTCCTACGGTGCTTGCCTACTGTGTAGGAGGTGTAAAGTTCCGGATTCCAGCAGCAAAATACGTACACCCACACACAACACACACGGGGCAAGGGACAGTGAGTTTATGCACTTAGAATAATTGTCATGTTTCAGATATGAATACTGGGAACTGGGAATATTTACTGTCATTCCTAGGAAAAAGAGTGTTAGGTCTCGAACCTGGGACAAATGACTAACTGAGGTGCTCAGGGGCCAGGTTTTCCTAGCATCCCTCAATCTCCACCTGTTACAGGGCACTCCTGGCTGTCACACCCCAGCCCCTACCCTGAACTCTTCAGCCCAAGTATTGGGCCAGGCTTCACTATCCCCAGCTCTTCTGGTTTCTATATAACTCAGCCATTGTGGCTATGCTAGTCTCTTGGTACAGGATACCCCTCTTGGTCCATGGCTCCTCTCCCCTCTTTCCTCCTTCTCTCTTCACTGGTCTGGTCAGGGTCATGTTAACTTTGGACTCTCCCATATCTCCTTCCTTTTTATTTCTTTTTCCCCCTTCATCTAGTGCTGAAACCCAGGACATGGATTCTGAGGGGACATCTCAAGTTGGCAAGTTGCTGGAGTAGTCTGTAGTTGATTTGAACAACTTTGAAAACAAAAAGGATAAAAAGAAACTCAGCCTCCAAATTCCTAGGCTCTATTTGAAAAGTCATGAGGTTCCTTAACAATCATATTGTGCTATATTTTATAGTCTGTTCCCGCTCTTAGATGAGCACATACAAAGCTTTGGTTTTCTTCTTCTCTTCTTTCCTCATTTCTTCATTCTTTTTCCATTCTCGAGAATAGACTTGATGCTTTTCACCCCATTCATGAAATCATGCCAGATCCAAGAACTGTGAGCAGAGCGAGTTATGAAGACCTTTAGCAGACACTGGCCTTGGTAAATGAAAAAGTAGATCTCTCAGGCAGCTGCAGTGGAGGCTGCCTGTGGCCTCATTTAATCAGAAGCCTGAGGTGAGAGGATGACTTGAGCCCAGGAATTCAATATCAGTCAAGGCAACACAGCAAGACCTGTTAGCAAAACCAGTCAGGCCAGTTCGTATTTGTCTTCATTGCTTTCCACTTTCTCTGCAGCTCTTCTTGCTGGCTTCCATTCTGTACCCTGGCAAAGCTGCACCCTCAAAGGTCACTGAAGTGTTGTTTGCTAAGGTCATGGCCTTCTTAGTCTTCAGTTCACCTGCATCTCTGTGAAGTACTTTACAGCACTGGTACCCTGTAGATATAGCTCAGGATTCTCTCCCACCACCACGTCTCTCATGCTGGTCAACTTCTCCACCACTGAGGTATGGCCTCAGTTCTCTTTTTACTGTATATTTGAGACAGGGTCTCACTGAGACATTCAGATGGGCCTTGAACTCACTCTGTAATCCAGGCAGTCCTTGTATTTGGACTCATCTGTGCCAGCCTCCAGAAGGACATGAATAATAAGCCTGCATCATAGTACCTAGCTACATTGACATTTGTTTGTTTGTTTGTTTATTTTTACCATTTCTTCTTTCCATTTCTATTACTCTCATCATCCCAGCCTCTGATACACATCATTCCATTTTTACATTTAGGGAATCAATTGTCTTCCCAGTCACCAGTCTAATTTGAAGCTTCTATTCAGAAGCTGGCCAAATCGTTTTGTTATTAAGTAGTCAAGCATTGCATTAGTTCAAATGTTAATGACACTTTGACTCTTTTACACTGACTTGCTTGCCAGGTACCTGGGGATGAGTCACCTATCTTGCTTCTTCATCAATTGTACCTCCTATGAGCAAGGTTTCAAAGGTCCCGGGAAGGGCAGGGCTATACAAGAGGAGCAGTTTTTACATTCACAATAAGCCTTTGGGGATTCCCTTGGGGACAATTCCAGGAGGTCCAACTTGCTCTTTTAACAACAGCTAAATGAAATTTAAGCCAATGAGTAGAGGACCTAGAATCTACTGGCTCAAGAGTGGCAAAGGGTGGCCAAATGTTAATAACTTTGCCATCATTTTGAGTGACTGAGGCTTTCATTTAATTCCTATCACCCATTTTGCTTGCTTACTGGATTATCATCTATGTAACTACAGTGGGAGATTAGCAAGACTTATGTAAGTACCACAATTGCAGGAGGGAGTAACTGGACATTAACATTCTCATAAACCAGTCCATTAAACACTGCATGGGAAACTTTTTTGAGGAATAGAACACAGTTTTGTTTCTGCAGGGTAGGAGGAGGATTGAAGGTCTTATGAAGGACCAGAAATGTATTGGCAGTTTTTCTGAGTTTTGTAATTTTTTTGCAAGCATTGAGAAGCGAAATAGATTCCGATCTGTTTCTACCATCTTTCTGACAGACCTCCCTATCTTTCCAATCGGTAACTTATCTTACCCCTAAGATTTACTCACTGTGAATATCAAATGGTCTAGAAACACTTAACATCCTTAGTCACCAGGGAAATGCAAAGTAAAACAACTCTGTTATGCTATCTTACATCCGTCAGAATGGCTAAGATCAAAAACACAAGTGACAGCCTATGTTGGAAAGGATGTGGAGCAAGGGGAGCACTCTTCCACCGCTGGTGGGAGTGCAAACTTGTACAGCCACTTTGGAAGTCAGTGTGGCAGTTTGTCAGGAAACTGGGAATCCATCTGTCCGAGACCCAACAGTACCACTCTTGGGCATATACCCAAAGGATGTTCAATCATATCACAAGGACCCTTGCTCAACTATGCTCATAGCAGCTTTATTTCTAATAGACAGAACCTGGAAACAACCTAAATGTCCTTCTCCTGAGGAATGGATAAAGAAACTGTGGTACATTTACACAACAGAATATTACTCAGCCGTTAAAAACAAAGGTACCAAGACATTTGCAGGCAAATGGATGGAACTAGAAAAAAATCATCCTGAGTGAGGTAACCCAGACTGAGAAAGACAAACATGGTATGTACTTACTCATAAGTGGATATTAACTATAAAATAAAGGATAACTATGCTACAATCCACAGACCCAGAGAGACTAGGTAACAAGGAGATTCATGGGGGAACACCTAGATCTTCCTGGCAAGGAGAAATCGAAGGGATTTCATGAACAGATGAGGACAGGAATCCGAATCTACAAGGATGACCTCAGTTAAGACTCCCGGAAAGAGCAGATGTGTAGCCTGATCTGGCCATCTCCTGTGATAAGATTGCTGCCCAGCCCAACTGTCGTCAGAGAGGCTCCATGCAGCAAATGATGGAAACAGATGCAGACCCACAGTCAAACAGTAGGTGGAGTTCTGCAGGGGATTCTGCAGAGGAGGGGGAAAGGAAGGATGGTAGGAACCGGTGGTGTCAAGGAGACCACAAGGACATGCATAGAATTAACTAACCTGGGCTCACAGGGGCTCACAGAGACTGAATCAACAATCAAGGAGCCTGCGTGGGACTGACCTAGGCCCTCTGCATATATGTGACAGTTGTGTAGCTTGGTCTTCTTGTGGGACTCCTAACAGTGGGAGCAGGGGTTATCTCTGAATCATTTTTTAAAAATTTTTTATGGGTAATTTTTTATTTTATTTTTTGAAAAAAGAAAACAAACTATCTTTTTCATTTTAAATACCAATCCCAGTTCCCATTCCCTCCCCTCCTCCCATTCCTTGAACCTCCCCCCCATCCACTTCCCAGAGAGAGCAAGGCACATTACTCCAAGGAAGTGGCACCAGGATCTGTCCCTGCTGCTTGTACTGGCTTTTTGGAACTCATTCTCTCTGGTTGGATACCTTGCTCAGCCTGGATATAGTGGGGAGGGCCTTGGTCTCTGAATCTTTTACAGGCCTTTGGAATTCGGCTCCTCATACTGGGTCATTGTAAACACAAGGGAGGTGGTTAGTCTTATTGCAACTTGATGTGGCCTGTTTTGTTGATACTCAAAGAAGACCTGTCCTTTCTTAAACAGAAATGGAGGAGGAGTGGATTGGGGGTGGAAACAGAAGGGGGTGTCAGGGGAGGAACCGGGATGAGAGGGAGGGAAGGGAAACTGTGGCCAGGTTGTAAAAGAAATAAAAAAATAAATGTATATAAAAAAGTTTTACTCATTGAGGATATGAATACTAGCCTGTCTCATAAAAATTTTCCTTAAACAAGCACCTCCTTGTTTTGCTTTGTGGATTCAAGTTGGATGGTTTCCAAGTCACTTTTTAGATCTCATATAAAAATATTATTCACACTCTTATTTTGCTCACTCAGTTTCACTGTTCTTTGTTTTGTTTTCAAGACAGGATCTCACTATGTAGCTCTGATTGTCCTGGAACTCACTAGGCCAGGGTGACCTTTACTGTTCTTTTTAAAATTAATAATATTTATTTCTTCTGATTGGGTATGGTGACGCACACCTTTAATCTCAGCACTCGGGAAGCAGAGGCAGGAAGATCTCTGTAAATTTGAGGCCAGCCTGGTCTATACAGTGAGTTCCAGGCTAGTCAGAACTACATAGTGAGACTTTGTTTCAAAAACTTTAGTGTTTGAAAATTTCACATATCATTCCCACCTCACACCCTCACAGCTTCATCACCTCTCTCTAATTTGTCACTAATGACCTCCTGAGTCCAGTCAGTGTTGCCCATATGGACACGGGCATGTTGCCATCTAAAGATGAGCGGCTCTCCCTCCCTCGGCAAACATCAAGTGCTAGTAACCTCTCTGCTAAGAGTAAAGCCTCAGGACCCTTTCATGTTTTACTGTTTTTCCTTATTTCTATCACCCAGTTAACAAAAGAGCCCTTTGGGTGGATAAGGCAAAACTATAACTGATTTTGTTTAACAAAAGGGGAGAAATAAAGGGTTATAGACTTAAGTATCTTGCCCCAAATCACATAGCACTGAAACACGTTCATGGGTTATGTTGGAGGATTAATAGTGACTGGTCACGTGTGGGTTATGTATGTGAGGGGAGGACATAGGGGTTTCTGTGCTATCACTCTCTACCCTGTTCCTCTCATGGGACCTGGAACTCAGCACTGTTTTCAAAGCTAGGCTGTCTGGTCCTAAGCTCCAGGGATCCCTGCCTCTGCTCCCAGCACTGGGATTACAGGTGAACATGGCTATACGTAGCTTTTATGTGGGCGCTGGGCATCTGAACTCAGGTCGTCATGCTTGTGCGGCAAGCACTTTATCCACTTATCCAACTTCCAAGTCTCCCCACCCCCACATACATACTTTTAATTAAAAATTGCATCCATTAGGGCCGGAGGGATGGCTCAGCAGTTAAAGTACTTACTCTTCCGAGGACCTGGATTTGGTTGCCAGCACCCACATGGTAGCTCACAACTATCTGTAACTCCAGTTCCAGGCAATATACTCAGGCATACAATTATACACAGAAATTAAATAAATATCTAAAAATTGCATCCATTTTGTGTGTGTGTGTGTGTGTGTGTGAGAGAGAGAGAGAGAGAGAGAGAGAGAGAGAGAGAGAGAGAGAGAGAGAAAGAGAGAGAGATTGCACATGTAATTATCAGAGGACAAGCAAGTTCTCTCTTATCACAGTGAGGGTCTCAGGCGTTGAACCATTGAACTTGGGTCATAACGCTTGACAGCAACTGCCTTTATCTGTTGAGCCATCTTAACAACTATCATTTTGATATTTTGAGATGGGAATCTCTGTAGTCCAAATTGACCTTGAACTTGCTACTTAAGCTGAGGCCAGCCTTGAACTGCTAATTTCCTGCTTCTGTCTCCCAATAGCTAACGTTGCAAGCTAAGTCACCTCATCCGGTCTCGTTTCTGTTTTGATTACTTTGGTTCACCCTTTATCTTACTCCTGTTCAAAATGCTTCATCATCAGCTTCGCTTCCTGGAATAATTGGAGCATATCATGCCAGGTGTGCACTCTAGACAGGGCAGGACCCGGGAGGGGGTGACTGAAGAATGTTTGGAGTGGTTGCCAGGATGACGGCCGGGGCAAGCCGAGCGCAGCCCTGAACACCGCAGGCAGCGGTGCAGAGGACAGGCAGAGTCTTCGACAGTTGGGGTGTGTTTCACAACCGGAGAGGTTGAAAGGGTAGCTTGTTTTGCTTGAGAATTTAGATAGCCCTGTGGATAACTGCCTGCTGCAAATTCCTGCGCTGTGAGCTGAGTGGAGTCCTGGCTTTTTCCCTTGGGGCTTTCTTGTCCTTGGTGCAGAGTGTGCCTCAGAGGATCTAGAAAAGCCATATTCAGAACTGTAACTCTCCTCATTCTGGTACCAAGACCAGTTGAGAAGAAGAAAACCCCTGTTTCCTGTTAAAACCGAGAATTAGATCATGTTATTTCTCTTTCTCAAACATGCCCCATTTATTTCTCCCAGGGAAGAAGCCCAAGTACCTCAAAGGTGAGAAAGTCCCACACTTTCTGTTCTGAGTGCCTATAAACTCTTCTCCTCTTCACAGCACAAACATGGTGACCCATGGGGTAAAGGTAGACCATCAGTATAACAAACATGTGCCCAGTTACTGTCTTTACTGAACCACTCTAAAGTAACCTGATAGATGATTAAGGGAACCTGCCCTCTGGGAGGGCTGGGAGCCAGGGACAGAAGTTTTCACTCTTCTCATGTTATAGATATAATGGGGGTGGACTTGGTTGCCTGGGAAATTAATGTCCTTATACTAGCAATAGAAGTGGCACAGGAGGCGTCGAGGCCCTGTTGTCAGGGCTCAGATTAGAGTACTGTTTATCTGGGACTCTGGCCTTCCATGTTCTCTCACTCTAATGAGAGCTGTACTCAAACCCTCTGAGCCAAGGAGCAATCCAATGGAACCTCCCAGAAAGGCAGTGTCCACGACCTCCTTCAGTAATGTGTATCAGTGTTTACAGCTGTCAAGTGAGTCTCCCTCAGGGTTCAGCATGAGCTTGTGCAGCATCCTCTCTGTCATTTCCTCCTGTTCTTGTCTCCAGAGATGCTTTGGGATCTGGTCAATGTCTTTTCTGTGTTGACGTCAGCAAGTTCCAAAGCAAAAGTCCAATGCTATTTGCATCTATATTTTTTTTAATTATACATATGTTTTCCTTCAAAAATCATACTCATTTTTTCTGAGTCTCTCACCTCCTTCCACAAGAACAGGTTGAAGCTCATTTCCCCTGCCGGGTGACCCAGATGAGGCACTAACCAAAATGCCCAACATTAAAATTCGGCTTGGAGCACTCAGGAAGGGATCATTGATTGACACACACTAAAGCAGCAGTAAAAGGATCTGGCACAAAGGAAGCACTCAATGGCTTTTGGGCATTATTGTTCTCAGCAGCAGCAGTAGCAGATTGTGGGACTCAGCTCTTCATCTCTCTTGGAAAATCTATTTGACTCCTTCAACTTCTCCCGATACTCTATTAGGGAAGGTCTTGTAACTATACAGATCGGAGCTCAGCCACGTCATGTTTTATCTCCATCATCTGAAAGCAATCTTCCAACAACAGAATCAGTTTGTTCTGTGTGCTTTCTCTTCTCTTATCTACTGCAAGTATTAGTGCTGGTCCACGCACTGGAAGGGGGATTTGCACACCTGGGAAACAACTGGATGGTGCTCTCTAGCCAGAGCTTTGTCTTACTGGGTTCTTTTCTGATTATATCAGATTCAGTGTGCATGCAGAGGCTTGAGTATGATGTTGATGCAACTAAGGTGGAAGAGCCCCAGGATGGGGGTGAAAGTCACAGACATGATCTGTGGCCCGCCAAGACTCGACCAGCGATGAATTGAAGACCACCGACACAGGATCCTTCTCTATCGCGCTTTATTGAAGTGCACTCGGTTACAGTTGACTGGTGGAAGTAGGGGGGCCCCGAATGGCGGAAAGCGGCTGAATATATACAGGGAGAATGGGCGTGTTCAGAACGAAAGAGACGTGGCCGCATGGGATTGGAAGCAGCTGTTGCTGGGCAGATCAGGAGCAAGATCAGGCGGTAGAGACGTTGGTCTAACACGCCAAAACACACTTGTTCATCAGGCTCTCGGCGCCATCTTGTAATGGCGGCGATAGTTCGCCACATCTCCCCCTTTTTTGTTTGATTAGAGAAAGAGACCTCCAGTCATGGCTGAAATTAGAGGGTTCCCCCCTGGGCAAAAATGATAATCTCTGTTTTTCCAGGGACGGGAAAATTAGTCAGAGGAAACCCGTCTGCACGGAACCATGATTTCCAGGGTGGCTCACCCTGTGCACTCTATGGTGCAAGCCACCCGGGTAAGGCAAGCCGTTCTTCCGAGTGCAATGGGCAACAGGACCCGTCGGGTGCAAAGACACGGCTTAAGTCTCTTTAAACATAGTGAGCCAAGCTTGGGGGGATGTGCCAGCCTCAAGTGCAGTGAGTGCTCGGACAATTGCTATCTTCTTCCTTTTGCGTGCTCTCATCATCTTTATAATCAAGAACAGTGCCACCATCAACCCTGCACACATCAGCACACCAATCACACCAACCCCAGCCCACTCTTTAATATAAGAGAAGGTAGTAACCAGCCAGTCCGTAAACTCTCCAAGTGTAATCACTTCTGCTTTGGTAGCATTTAAACTTAAAATTTTCAAGCTTAAATTGGATTGTAATTGCTCAAACTCCAAGCTCCAATTACCTTTCAAGTAATTGGATAATCGTTTTGATTCATTAAATGATGCAAAATAAGGAGTAACACATAAGTATTCTTTGCGTAAAACACAACTCATAGCCAAACATCAAACATCTTATATAAATTTTCTTCCACTAAATCTATCCTCTTATTAAGTAATAAAATTCCTGAAGCCAAATGCTTATTTATAGCTTCTTGTTGTATCAGGGCTTCTGAGGTTTTCTGCACTACTTCATTAATGGTATTTGCTACATGTACCTGGTTGGCCATAGCTACCCCAGCTGTAACAGCCGCAGCTGCGGAAACAGCAATAGCTGCTACGATAGCTGCTGTGATACCGAAATCTCGCTTTTGCCGAATCAGGGACAAAACAGAAAATTCATTTGGGTCTGCCTTCACTGGTACCCACACAAAGGTAGGCACCTTCGCTAGCAGGCCGGTTGTGTGCCGAAAGGACCAGCATTGAGATAATACACAAGAAGTCTTTGAGCAGTTAAGCTGCTTGTCGGTAGAGTGATTGCTTAAAATCCATAAAAACGGGGCATCCACACAAACTGGATTTTTTGATTTGGAAATATTAGCCACCCCTTCACTCTCTTGGATTAACAACTTGGACCCATTTAACACTCCTGAACTATTTGTTAATATCCACTTGGAAGTGTTAAATAAAATAAAAGGTGACAGATCCACAAAACCTCCATAATTATTGGAATAAATCCAAGGTGAGGTAAGCAGACCCCTTTTTAATCCTTGTTTCGTTGACTTTGGTAGCTCTTTCCAAAGCCACCAGCCCGGAGAAGCTGGTTTGGGCTTGTCAAAGCGAGGGACACAATTTAAAAATGTAGGTGGCCATTGAAAATTTACCCTACGCTCACAGCGAGGTAAGGATAGGCTGTAATTATGGGTATTGTCTTTTGTCCCGTCGGAATTACCTGTCTGAACAACAAATGGAAGGGCAGCGGTAACATTTAACGTATAGGTGGTAACATTAAAAACAGTCTGGTTGCTTATATCACCTGAGCCACTTGACTTGCCCCCATTCGCCTGCTTAAGAGTCTGAAATATGGCATCAAGCATCCACGATTCGTGAATGCCATTTAAAGGATCTAAATAACTAGCAAACATCTTAAAGTCTAACATCAAACAAGAGGGAAGGGAGGCGCTACTATTACTAGTCAGGCAAAGGGTTCCCTGTAAATCATAGCTGGTTGCATTATAAGCTTCTTCTCTATAATCTACTTGTTGGCAGGACAAATCAAAAAGGCAATCTTTTATATACAAATGGGGCAAGATTCTAGAAACATTAGTAACCGGCATGGGAATGGGCCAGGTGCGGGTAACTGCCCAAAAATAATTGTCTTGGCTATTAACAGTCATCAGAAGGGGAGCAAGGGCGAGTATGATGTTCAGGGTCAGACGGTGCTTCCTCGAGAGTTGGCTCGTCATCCTGGGGCTGTCCGGCATCTTCTTTGTCTGCCACTGTTCTGGTTAACCTCGAAGGCACCCACACCGGATCGGGCCGCTCCTGAGGAAAAACACAAACAGCTCCCCTGGATCTCTGTATTACAGGATCCGGTCCATGCCATTTGTTATCTAACACATCTTTCCATTTTACATATTCTGTGGATGTTATAATGTGGCCAGCATGTCTATCTGCCGGTGAACGGCCATGATTATCCAAGATTAAAAAATTCAAGGTAAAGAGGGCTAGTGATAAACGATCCTTGGGAGAGGCAGAGCCCTCAATACCCCCCTTTTGTTTTTGTAGCATCTCTTTGAGGGTTCGATTTGCACGTTCAACAATCCCTTGCCCTTGAGGGTTGTAGGGCAGCCCAGTGAGATGAGCTACTCGCATTTGAGCGCAAAAGGATCTGAAGCCCTGGGCCACATAGGCAGGACCATTATCTGTTTTTAAGGTCATAGGCTTTCCCCAAGCTGCCCAGGCCTCTAGACAGTGGGTTTTTACATTTCTCACTTTCTCACCCGTTAAGGCGGAAGCATGAATGACACCTGAATAGGTGTCCACAGAAACATGCACCCATTTCTGTTTGCCAAACTCAGGAACGTGGGTTACGTCCATTTGCCACAAGGTTAGGGGTTTCAATCCCCGAGGGTTAACCCCGGTGTGAGGCGGGTGATGAAACATCACACATGTCTGGCAGGATTTGACTATGTCTCTGGCTTGGTTCCTAGTGATATTAAAGCAGAGGCGTAACGTCTCGGCAGGTACATGAAAGTTGTGATGGAAGGATTGGGCTTGGAGTACTGGGTCGTATAATAGCAGTCCAAGCTGTTCTCTTGTAAGAGCATCCACCGTGGCATTAGCACCAGCGAGTGGTCCAGGCAAGCCTGAATGTGCCCTTATGTGACCAATATAGAACGGCGTGTCTCTTTTATAAATACACTGTTGTACTTGATAAAGGACTGCCGCAATCATACTTTGTTCTTTAATATGTGATGTAGCCTCCAAGTGTCAAACCGCATTAACAACATAGGAGGAATCTGATAACAAATTAAATGAGCATGAATGAAAAGCCTTGAAAACTTCCAAAACGACCAAACATTCAGTCACCTGGGGGGCTCCAGGGCGAAATTGTAACTGCACTGGCTCGCTCCCCATAACTTGATAAACTCCTAATCCTGTTTTTGATCCATCTGTAAAAATATGCAGTGCACCTGAAATCGGTGTTTGAGAGGTAATAATAGGAAAATATATAATATTATGGCACAAAAATTGTAACAATTTGTCTTGGGGATAATGATTATCTATCAAATTTGAATAAGCTGTAACAAGAATGGCCCAACTATCTATTGTACCAGCAAGGACCTCTACCTGCTCTTTTGTATAGGGTATGATCAATTTATCTGGCACATACCCAAAGGTAGAAATTGAAAACTTCAGCCCCAATAAGGCCAGAGAGGCAACAGCTTCAGGGTAATAAGTTAAAGTTTTTTGGCCTTGAGAATGGCTATGTATCCACCATACCGGAGCATCTTGCCAAAACACCCCCGTGGGGCTACCAGAAGTGTGAAGTATACAAAACGTTAATGGGCGCAAAGGATCAATGCGCATCACTTGTACTTTCTGAATTGCGGCCTCAACCAATTTGAGGGCTTCGCGTCCTTCTGCCGTTAAACTCCTTGGTGAATTAAGATCAGGATTACCTTCCAAAATCCTAAATAATGGTTTTAATTCTTCCCTCGTCATAGGGAGATATCCGCGCAACCAATTAATATCTCCTAAAAGCTTTTGAAAATCATTAAGGGTCTTTAGGTGTTGTGTGCCTATCTTAATTTTTTGTGGCCTGATTGTCTGTAATTCAATCTTAGATCCTAAAAATTCCACCGTTTCAGTCTTTTGCACCTTTTCTGGAGCTATATAAAGTCCTTTCTCTCCCAGGGCTGCCTCCAAGGCAATTAAGGCCTGATCTAACTTAACCTTCTCTGGGCTCGCCAGTAAGATATCATCCATGTAATGAATTATTCTTACATCAGGAAAACTTCTCCTAACAGGGGTAAGGGCCGCATCCACAAAGAGCTGGCACATAGTAGGACTATTTGCCATGCCCTGAGGCAGGACCTGCCATTGGTATCGTTTGTCGGGTTCCTCATGATTTAATGAAGGAATAGTAAAGGCAAAGCGCTCTTTATCAGCTGGATGCAAGGGGATGGAGAAAAAACAATCAACAATATCGATGGCATATACGTGCCATCCTTTAGGTAAAGCTGAAAGCACAGGAAGGCCTCTTTGAATCGGGCCCATTAAGGACATTTGTGCATTAATGGCTCTCAAATCATGCAATAAGCGCCATTTTCCTGATTTCTTCTTTATAACAAATATGGGAGCATTCCATGGCGACGTGGACGGCTCTATATGTCCTAGTTGTAATTGTTCTCTCACCAACTGCCATGCCGCATGGAGTTTTTCCTGAGAGAGGGGCCACTGGGGTATCCATACGGGCTTATCAGTCTTCCATGGAATTTTTATATAATCTTCAGTGGCCCCTAAGAAAAACCCAAACCCTTTCTATCATGTTTTCCCTCTGGGATAACAGGCTCAGGCCTACCTTGTAAATTACAGCCTAAACCTGCTCCGGGCATATATCCCTGCTTACTCATAAGTTCTTGGCTAGTACTTGAGTAACTTCCCTCATTGGTTAACATAAGTTTTAGTTGCTTTTGTACATCTCTTCCCCACAAATTTAATGGCAGATCTAGTACGAAAGGTTGAAAAAATCCTTCTTGGCCATCCACATTCCATTTTAAGCTCTTCGCACTCATGTCAGGTGTGTTCTGATATCCTAGCCCTTGGAGTGTTTGTGAAGCCTTTTGCAACGGCCAGCTCTTAGGCCAAAACTGACGGCTCATAACGCTCCTATCTGCCCCTGTATCTATCAGCCCTGTAAAGGACTTCCCTTCTATTTTTAATGTACACATCGGCCGATCGTTCAACTCCAAGGAAAGGCAGGCCATATCTACTCCGGAAGACCCGAACCCTCTGTCTCCTCTCTCCGCGGTATGGGCCGGAAAGCGCTCATGCATGGATGGCACGACTATCATCTGAGCTATTCGATCTCCCGGAGCTATAGAGACAATTCCAAAAGGAGAGTGACACATGATCTTAATGGTCCCTTGATAATCTGGGTCAATAACTCCTGGGAGTACCAGCAGCCCTCTCATTGTACTAGAGGATCTACCGATAACAATTCCCACTGAATCTTTTGGAAGCGGTCCCTTCATGTCAGTGGGGATCGCTTGTACTCCCATACTTTGAGTTAAAACCAACCCGGAGGTGGCACGGAGGTCCATCCCTGCGGAGCCTGATGTGGCTCGTCGGGCGATTTGGGAGGATCCATGTTCCCCTCCTGTATTGCCCCATAGATTTTGGGGCCCTGGGGTCGAGGGCCCCTCTGCATGTTTTTTGACCTGGGAACATATGGGTTGTTTATGGGTTGACCATTAATATCTTTTGTTGACCTGCATTCATTGGCCCAGTGTTTCCCTTTCTTACACCTAGGACAGGTGCCTGGTTGTCTGCCCGCCGGTGGGCCATTGCTTGAGCTCCCTTTGTTTGGACAATCACGTTTCAAATGTCCCTGCCTACCACAGGCAAAACAGCCATTCTGGCGGCTCTTTTGTTTTGTGGCGGCTATCATGGCACGGGCTAGCCCTTCGTTTGTCAATGGGCCTCCAATCTCACGACAGGCCTTTAGCCAGGCATCTAGCCCTTTTCCCTTCCAGGGAGTAATGGCCCTTTGGCAATCTTTTGTACATTGTTCATACACTAACTGCTGCACCAGCGGCATGGCTTCCTGGGCGTCACCAAAAATTTTTCCCGCTGCTTCCACCATTCTAGCTACAAAATCTGAGAATGGCTCATTTGGGCCTTGTATTATCTTAGTCAGATTTCCTGACACTTCTCCTCTTTTTGGGATCATTTTCCATGCCCTTTTATAAATATCATGGATTTGTTGATAAACCTGAACTGGATAAGCTGTCTGGTTCACGGCCCATTGGCCTTGACCCAGAAGCATGTCAGCATTCCATGGCGCTGTATTTTGTGCTTGAGCGTTGACTCTAGCCTGCGCATGGGCTGCCTCTGTCACCACAGATCTATAATCTAGGTATTGCCCGGTGGTCAAGCAAGCTCGCGCTATCTCCCACCAATCATTGGGTGTTAATGCTGAATTCAATATCCTGTCCAATAAGGTTATGGTATACTGTGCGTTGGGTCCCCAAGTCCGGGAGGCCTCGACTAAGTCTTTCAGCTGTTTATATGGAATTGGTTCATGATACCTCCGCTGGTCCTGATCCTCAAAAACAGGAAACGCCATAGACGGGATTGGGGTAAGTTCAGCTAGATATCGAAGAGTATTTCGAGAGAGTCTATGAGCTCCCCCTGCCGTACCACGCTTGTTCCGACCTGGGTATGGCGGTGGAGCATAGCTAGGCTGTGGTTCATATCGGCCCTCCTCATATCTAGCTGCCTCTTCCTCCAGTCCTCCTCCTCCCACTCAGTTAGTTCCTCATCTCCCTCTAGTCCTTCATCCTCATGTAAGTTCATGGTGGCAAATTCATCTAAAAATTCATCGAGGGGTGGGTAGAGGGGTGCACTTGGCACAGGTCTCTCACCCTCCTCCCCTTTTGCTCCCTGATCGGGATTTCCTTTTTTCTCTATCCCATGATCGGGGTCCCTTTTTTTCTTACTGGGTTTCTCCTTCTCTCCCAGTTTGGATCCATTTCTTTTGCTATCCTCATCTCCCTTCATTGAGCTTAACTCTGAGAGGCTATCCTGATGCTCTGTCAACGCGCGTCGCCCTCTTTTCACATGCTCCATATGCTTGCCTTCTTTTAAACAAGCACGAATTAATTTCCAGAGCGGGATCGTACCTGCTCTAAGTTGATGTCTTTCCTCTGCCTTGTCGAGGTCCTTCCCCAGTTTCTCCCAGCAAGGGATATTTAAGTCCCCTGACACTACGAACCACGGCGCCTGTTGGTCAATGTCTTTTAATATGGTTTTTATAGTGCCATCAGAGACCTTCAATCCCCGTTCTTTCAATAAAGCTTGTATTGGGCTGACAAAGTCAGGCGCCCGACCCTTGCTGCTGTCCGAGCCCATCACCTTCCTTCTTTACGAGAGTCTTACGATGGGACTGAAATACCGAGTTGTCTACCCCGGATTTTACTTTCAGTTTGACACGCAGCAGAGGCACTCCTCTCCGGGACGATCACACCGCAAGCACAGGCAGCAGAAAAAAATTACCAACCCAAAGACTACCGCAGCGATGCCAAACCACACAGGCTCAACCCCCCCCACCAGCAAGCTCGACATACCTGAGGATACTTTACCGACGTCGACCACTTCGCGTGTAGAGTTCTGAATCCTCTTCGGCCCCCTACGGTGTCCGCCGAAGTTCCCGGGTTTCGGCACCAGCTGTGGCCCGCCAAGACTCGACCAGCGATGAATTGAAGACCACCGACACAGGATCCTTCTCTATCGCGCTTTATTGAAGTGCACTCGGTTACAGTTGACTGGTGGAAGTAGGGGGGCCCCCGAATGGCGGAAAGCGGCTGAATATATACAGGGAGAATGGGCGTGTTCAGAACGAAAGAGACGTGGCCGCATGGGATTGGAAGCAGCTGTTGCTGGGCAGATCAGGAGCAAGATCAGGCGGTAGAGACGTTGGTCTAACACGCCAAAACACACTTGTTCATCAGGCTCTCGGCGCCATCTTGTAATGGCGGCGATAGTTCGCCACAATGATCATGCACATTTTGCCTTGTGTGTCTGAAGTTCTCCAGAACCCTGACATCAAATTTGGGATACAGTCTCTGTAGAAGCGGTTCCTCAGAATGTTCATACAGTGGGTGTATACAGTTGATTCCTTATACTGCTCCATATGAAAGACATCCCTTTCTATGTCCTTAAGACAGAACCAAGGCTGTGGCTGGAGTGATGGTTCAGTGGTTAAGAGCACTTATTGATTTTTTTCCCCAGTGGAGTCTCACTGGTTATAGCAACCATACTTGAGGGTAGATCCAATGGCCAGTAGTATATGGTCAACACAAAATGAACTCAGTGGTACGTTTGTAGACTTTTTATCTCATATTACTTTGTTTGGGCCTTTTTTGTTTTACTATTTTTGTTTTTGTTTTTTTTTTTTTGCTTGTATGTCATGGTTTCTGATTTTGTGGGTTTTTGTATACATGTGTATTCCTTGTGTTTTTTTTAAATCTGTCTTGTTTGTTTGTCTTATTTGCTTGCTTGTTTGTTTTCTAAAGAGAAGGAGAAAGAAAGGGCATGGAGTTGGGTGGGTTGGAAGTGGGCAGGGGATCTGGAAAGATGGTAAAATATGATCAGATTATTTTGTATGAAAAATTTTCAAAAAAAATATAAAAGACAGAACCAGATCTAGTTAGATATCTACCACACTTCATCATGAATCGAATGGAAATCTTGGTTAATATCAAATTATTTTAGTTCTCTTAAAATGCTTCCTTTACTCAAAAATTTTATGAAAGGACAGGAAGATTTGAGAGAAGAAATCGTTTCTCTTTTTCTGTACTGCCATTTATGCACGTGACACCTGAAATCAGTGCAGTCATCTTAGGACAATAATAGGAGCTTTTTCACCAGAATTAAAGTCAACATGGGGAAGGTGGCACAGCAGAAAGATGGAAGAGAATTGAGTCGTTGATAACACAGAGCCACTATATTAACTTTTGATTTAATATATTATGGTATCTTGTTCCTGTGAGCTGATAGCTATTTTTGGGGTGGGAGGGGGGTTCGAGACAGGGTTTCTCTGTAGTTTTGGAGCCTGTCCTGGAACTAGCTTTTGTAGACCAGGCTGGTCTCGAACTCATAGAGATCCGCCTGCCTCTGCCTCCCGAGTGCTGGGATTAAAGGCGTGCACCACAAATGCCCGGCTATGATAACTATTTTTATAGCCCAATTCGGTCAGTTTTGACTTTTTCTTTAGTTGTATCTCAAAAGCATCCCAACTTTTGACAGTTTGATCTGAAATTAATGCAGAAGTTCTTCTGGACTGCCTGACTTCTTCCATATGGCTCTGATCAGAGTACAAGAAGACTAGGGACTAGCTGGTCTAGGATGGGATCGGCTTGGTTACTTCATCTCTGCTCCAATGGTGTGTTACATTCCTGGAGTTCAGTTTAGGAGAGAGAGAGAAAAAAAGAGAGAGTAGGCAGAGTCAGGAGAAGCCATGTAGCTGCTGCCAGGGACAGACACCTGTGCAAGAGCCTGCCGATGGCAGTAAACCACAACCTCATGGTCATGCACAGATTAATGGAGACGGGTTAGTTTAAGATATAAGAACTAGCTAGAAATATGCTTAAGCTATTGGCCAAACAGTATTGCAAATAATATAGCTTCTGTGTGATTATTTCATGGTCTGAGCAGCCGAGAACGAACAAGCGACCTCCATCAACAGAATATAACAGACTTCTTAAGGCCTAAACTCAGAACTGATGTATCACCACCTTTGCTGCATTCTATTGGCCAAAGTATATTTCCAACGAGGAGAAATCAGCTTTATCTGATGATGTTTGGAGAGACCATAAAATCATGCTGTGGAAGGCATGAATACAGGAAGAAGTGAAGGAAGGCCTTTTCAATGTAACACAAATACTTTGTAGTGCATATTTACAAAGCCCTATTTCTAATTAGTCGATCTCCATGATAAATATGTATTAAAATCCAGGCACCTCCATTTGTTGGTTGGACTTGGGCTTACAAAGTCCCGTTCTGTATTAGTGCCCTAGAATTTTCTCTCTCCTCTCTTGACCTCCCCTTTCCTTTCACATCTGTTAAATAAAAACTAAGAAATTTGTTAGCTGCTTGGCACTACATACCCCTCCTCTTCTCTTGGATAGCTTGACAGTTTGTCCAGAGATTCTCCATTACTGTTAAGAGGTTATGCGAGTCCTGTGGAGCTCTCCAGGGTGCTCTGCCTTCAAGGCCCATTGCCTGATGGTTGTCTTGGAACCTGACTTAGCCTTGCCTTATGATTTCTGGTTTTAATTTTTGGTGGGACAGATTATGAATCCCATGATGTCAAGTCTGCTTCTGCCAGCCTCTCCCGCCCCAGCAGCTTTCTCTTTAGAAAAGAGACAGGGCTGGAATTTCTCAATGGCAATAGAGTTTTCCCTCCCTCACTTTTCTACACTTTTCCAAGAAGTAAGTTTCTTTCTTTTAAAAACTCTTTATTTTTATTTATGTGTATCTCTGCTGTCAAAATGTGCACCATGTGCATGCAATGCCTGTGGAGACCAGAAGAGGGCATTAGATCCCATGACACTGAAGTTACAGGCAGTTGTGAATCACCATTTAGGTGCTGGGAACAGAACCTGGATTTTTTTTTTCATGGGCAAGCAAGGGCTCTTAAGTACTGAGTCATCTTTCCAGCCCTGAGAGAAGTATATTTCTTTTTGGCACCTATACTGCCTCTAGAGTGCCTTATGCTCTCAAATATCACAGATCATCCAGAAATATCTAATGAAAATAATTCTTCACTGTTAAGTTCATACAAATTTGTGTGGAACTTGAGCCTAAAGACTTTTTGAACAAATGATCAGATAGGATCACTGAGTCAGCTTGCAAAGATTACCAAGATTTCCAGTGACCTGTAGCTTATTCCTGCTCCTCTGATAATTTGGGAGTGAGATTTAGTATTGCTCTAGAGAACACCAAAAATGAATGAATGAATGAATGAATGAATGAATGAATGAATGAATAAAGCTTTGGATAATAGCATTACCAAATCTAGTGAAAAGGCTTAGTAACTAGGAGAATTGCTTGGAGAATTCTTCTAAGTGTGTTCTAAAATTTTTAATTTTCACAGTTGCTTAGTGGCTTCATCTTTGTAACAATTGTAGTGGCTTTGTTTGCTTTTCAACTAATGTTGAAACATTAAAAATCACTGAGACATAAAAATGGCATCTTGTTGCATAATGTCATTATCTAATTTCTAAGTCAGTATGGTCCTGATTCCTTTCTTGGAAGCATAAAAATTAAAGTTATTAAGTTACAATATTTTGACTATTTCCAAAAAATGTAGACCACTGCCTTGGAAAAAATATTGTGCAATTTCTACTAATCCTATTTCTTAATCAAATATGGTTCCTGGTAAGATTGAAAAAAGGCTAGCATATCTTACAATGGAGAGTTTTGAGTATTAAACTGAATGTTAAATCTCTTACCCAACTTACTCCCAGTTTTTATTATATATATTCATAATGACAACACATCTCCATACTGTAAAGGCTTAGAGATATTGGATTAAACAATAAGAAGACTCCAAGGCATCAGAAATGTCTTATAATTTCAAGTTATGTATTTATGTGGGTGTTGAAGCCCATAACTTTAACTTACGACTTTTAGACTTTTAGACTAACTCTTTGAAGTTAGGGTATTATGATTCTGAAAAGTTAGAAAGTGACTTATTCACTCCCCATCTCTTCAATTTTGGGAAATGGAGTGATTCCAGGTGATCCTATAACCAATCACCCATACTTTCCCTCACATCTCCCCATTTGCCTTCGATGGGAAAAGCTGCAGGTGGATAACCATTAGCAGCCTTGGGCACAACATTAGTTTTACAAGATAATGTAGACTCTAGCTTTCTTCTAGATTCTAGAAGAAAATTTTGGAGTTCTGATTGAGCTTCTTTCTCTGGCATTCTAGACAAGACCCACAAGTTTCACTCAGATCTTCCCCCTGATTGCATTAGCTCTTCGGAAGTCTCATGTTCTTGAAGCTTATAATCATCACAGCATCATTGCTTTTCTTATCTGAGATACTGTGTGCGAGAGGGACACACATGGGGAGAATTCTATACATTGCAGAGTTATTTTCACATCCAGTGTATTCTCAATAACCACCTTCTTCTCTTTAAGGACTTTAATACTAAGCTATGACATCATCAAGAACCTTGACTTTATTGGGGGGCTTTCCAGAATATTAATCACACCTTTTACTTTAAATCAACTGCTCAACCACATAAAAAAGAACGTGGTGACATAATTATCCCATGATGGACAGAACTGCAGCTTCAAAGGAGGAGTAGAATTCTGGGTCATACGTGTCAGAGAACCCCATATATCTTGTGATTCATAGGGTTACCTATGCTTCTATGATTGTTGTCAGCTATTTAGTATAAAGTAAATACACCCATTCCAGTCCCGAACTCGTTGCTAGCAGGTGTGGCACCTCTCACAGCTGCAGGTCATAACTATTACATCCTTGTTCTTCTCCCACAAGGTGAATGGAGGAACAAGCACATCCAACACGGCTGCTAGAGAAACTTTTCCAGTTAGCCACTATGCTAGCTTATTTGTGCTATAGTTAGATCACTATCTCATCTTTTCTAGAGCTGACGGAGGATCACAACAATGGCAGGGACTCTTTATTTCTGACAGAGTCATAATAGTTGTACATCTTTGTAGGGTACATTATGGCAATGCAATGCATATATACAGTGTGTAGTACTCAAATCATGGTGAGAAGCACCTTTTCTCTATTCAATTTTCAATCAACTTTATTTTGGGGGGAAATTCTTCCACGGTTAGACATTTAAAAAAATATCATAGATGGCTTTAACTAAAAATTATCCTACCATGCTAAATAGTTGGAATTTCCCCATTCTGTGTTTCAGTGGTCCTTATTGAGTTTACTGTCTGTCCATCTCTGTCCTCCCCAACTCTTGTGACCACTAGTCCATCCTGTCCTTCTGTAAGACTGAGTTTAAGTTTATTTATTGGTTTCTACAGATATCTGAAAGTATGACCCTCTCTCTCTTTCTCTTTCTGTTTTTTGTTCTTCCTTCCTTCCTTTCTTTTTTCTTTCTGCTTCTGGATTATTTCCCTTAATATAATGTTCTCCCTGGGATGAATTCACTTTTTTCTTGTCTTTGTTTAAAGTAAACACTTTAAAAACTATTTTTATTTATGTGTCTGTGACTGTATGCCTCGTATGTGTGGATACCCTCGGGGGCCAGAAGAGGATGTCAATCTTCTGGAACAGGAGTTACAGGTGGTTGTGAGTTTTCCAACATGAGTTGTGGGAATCAAATTTGGGTCTTCTGGAAGAGCAACAAGTGCTCTTAACTGCTGAGCCATCATTCCAGCACCTAGTGGTATGGACTCTTGATAAAATTCTAATATCTTAACTTTGTAGCATTTCAGACTATTGAATAAATAAATTACTGCTATTATAATCACCAGCTCTCCGTTTTGCTCACTGAATTTAAAGATTATATATACCTTCTGATGATGTGCCTAAAATACTAATTTTGTAGACTAATAGACTATTTTGCATTTATATTCTAGAATTCTGCTATTTTGGGGAGTGGTATTTTTTGCTATTGCTATTAGAAAACTACCTTCTGTTTTGTCTAAGGATTCTGACAAACACACTTGTGGGAAAATAAATGCTAATTTATGGCTATAGGTGGCACAATACTAATTAAGAATGAAGAATCAATGGAATTTTTTAAAAAAAACTTAAAAAAGAAAAGACTTAAATGAATGATTACATTTAATAAGTTTTTCTTTTTATTTTAAATTTTTTATTCATTTTAACATACCAACCACAGTTCTCCCTCCCTCCTCTTTTCCCGCTCCCCTCACCTCCCCACATCTCACCCCCCTATTCACTCCTCAGAAGAGGTAAAGCCTCTTATGGGGAGTCAACAAAGCCTGGCACATCAATTTGAGGAAGGACCAAGCCCCTTCCTCTGCATCAAGGCTGAGCAAGGTATGCCACCACAGGGAATGGGTTCCAAAAGTCCAGTTCATGTACCAGTGATAGATCCTGGTCCCACTGCCAGGGGCCCCACAAACAGACCAAGCCACACAACTGTCACCCACATGCTGAGGACCTAGTTTGGTCCCATGCAGGCTCCCCAATTGTTGGTCCAAAGTAAGTGCGCTCCCATGACCTTGGGTCAGCTGTCTCCGTGGTCTTGACCCCCCCTTGTTTATATAGATCCTCCTCCAACTCTTCAACTGGACTTCAGGCTCTGCATCTGCTTCCATCTGTTACTGGATGAACATTCATGTTTGTCTTTCTGGGTCTGCGTTACCTCTCAGGATTTTTTTTCTAGTTCCATCTATTTGTCTGCAAATTTCATGATGTCATTGTTTTTGCAGTTGAGTAACACTCCATTGTGTGAATGTACCACATTTTCTTTATCCATTCTTTGGGTGAGAGGCATCTAGGTTGTTTCTAGGTTCTGGCCACTAAGAATAATGCTGCTATGAACATAGTTGAGCTGGTGTCCTTGTGGTATGATTGAGCAACCTTTGAGTATATGCCTAAGAGTGATATCATTGGGTCTTGAGGTAGATTGATTTCCAAGTTCCTGAGAAACTGCCATACTGATTTCCAAAGTGACTGTACAAGTTTGCACTCCTACCAACAGTGGAGGAGTGTTCCCCTTACTCTACATCTTCTCCAGCATAAGCTGTCATCAGTGTTTTTGATCTTAGCCATCCTGACAGGTGTAAGATGGTATCTTAGAGTCATTTTGACTTGCATTTCCCTGATGACTAAGGATGTTGCAAATGAATGTTATTAATGAAATCAACTATGAAAATTTCCATATGTTTTATATTACTCATTGATATCCCAGTTTCATAGTAGGCAATGAATTTGGTGTCATGGTAATTGCGGCATGAAGATATCTCATCTCATTCATTGTCAGAGGGTGCGCACTCTTCTTGCTGTCCAACACACTGATTGTAGGCTGAGGTATCTGGGTCAGGAGAAAGAATGACCTGCATTCAACACTTAGACTTGAGACTTTATAAGCTAAAGACTTGCAACTTGCTAAGCTAATAGTATGATCTTGGAAGAAGTAGTTTGATGAGGTAGATATTCATTTACAAAAAGTGGTAGTAATTTCTTTCTTACAGGATCATTCGATCTCTTCAATAACTGTCGGGGTCCAAAGCCTCAACACAAATCTACCCTTCCCTAACTGGACCAATACAGAGACACAAAAAATAATGAGACACAGTTTACACAACAATACCAAAAGGGCATCTCAGGCTTTATTCATTCCTAAAAATCACCCACGTTTATTATTCAAACACCTTTTATTCCCCCTCCAAACCAAGGCGAAAACTCATTAATATTCTCTTTTCCAGGGGACACAGGAGTACCACCATACCTGCAACTCAGTCACCAGTTTAAAATCCACACCTCTCCCTAGGCGATCTACATAATAACAAAAGAGAGGGAACAATACATCCTGAGGCCTTTGTTAGGAGGCTACAGCTTGTCTGGCAGGACAGCACTGTCCTGGAAACCAAACATGGCCAAAGAACCTGGCTACAAATCTCTCGTATAAAATACAGGCCTACAAATAACAACACATCAGCCACCAAGCCCAATGTCTGGCTTAGAATAATATCTTTTTTCTTTCATGTCATCCAGCATATAAATTCAATGTAGCTCCAAACCTCATCTTGTAGAGAAGAATTTCCACTTTTTAAAGTTGCTATAAATCTCTACCATATTCACTGTTATGATTTGCTGGCTTCGAACTCCAGCTGGTCATACTGCATTCACAGTTCAGAAGTAGAAAGAGATGAATGATGGGACCTAGGTCACATCTTTCTTTTATTAAGTTTGAGGTACCAATCCACATGACGATGTTGCTTGCGATCATTGTAGGACTTTGCTCCACAGTCAAACCTTGTGTCTCTTAGGTGATTTCCAACCTAGTCAAGTTGACAGTGAGGTTTAAACCACCACACTGCATATTGTTTCATTGGCTTTTAAGGGCTTTCATATGATCTATGGCTATTCACCCTGAATCTCACACTGACTTTTATTTGATCTCAGATGCTAAGCAGGTTTAGTACCTGAATGGGAGAAACGTGGGATTACTAGGAGCTGTAGGGGGGTCATCTTACACATTGCTAAGAGAGACTCTGAACGAATGGAGATGGGGGAGAAAAGTAGTAACTGGCCTTGACTAAGACCCCACCCATGACCTAAACCAGACAAATCCCTTAGATGAATGAGGATGAGTACAATGAGTTCTCCAGGCACAGTCTGTCAAGAAGACAACTACCACTGAACATTTTCAGTTGGAGCAGAAAGCATGACTCTTAGACTGGGATAGAAGCCAACAAAAGCGAAGGCTTTTCAATGATATTTAGAGACAATTAGGAAGCATTGACCAACATGGAAAAGTTTTGAGTCACCTTTAAACTTGAGCTGAGAGATGGAATCTGGCTCTAAAATGAGTCTTCTACTGTCTTTTGAATGCCACCAATGTTGACACTTTACTTTGCATTGGGTCTAAGTTGCTTAACACCGATGATCTTTTATATTACTTGCCCTTCCCAGATATGCATCTTACATCAACTCAGTATCCCTGTGCTCCTGAGATAGTTCTAATGTGGTTGAAAACTAGTGAAAACAATTGCTATTCTGGTCAAGATCCTACAGTTCTCCTGCATCATCACTGTAGGGTAAAAGGGCCAGACCAAGAAACCCACCCTGCTGAAACCAGAGCAAGTGAAAGAAACCCACCCTGGTTCTGAGACCCGAGCCAGTGAAAGAAATGCTTTATCCCTGAACCAAGACCCAAAGAAATGCACCATGACTCTGAAACCAGTGCCAAAGAAACACACTGTGTCCCTAGAATCAGAGTCAATGAAAGAAATATGCCCTGGTCCCAAAAACTAGAGCCAAAAAACTTCAAAAGGCCAGTGAAAGAAACACAGTTTGGCTTTGAAAATCAGCCATCTCTGCCCCTGACCAACTAAACTAGCCAATCCCCCTTCTTCCTGGGAGAAATCTGCCCCTAAGAAGCCTTATATAAACTCCGTGCCTGTTCAGGTTCTGGCTGCTCTTCTTCCATGCTGGCAGAGACAGCCATTCTCCTGGATTCTTTCCTCCCAATAAATCTCTTGAACTAGGAGGTTTCGCAGAAGAAAGAGACCGAGCAGAGCAGAGCAGGGCTGTTATGCTTTCACTGGGGAAGCCTTCCCCTAGCAGAACAGAATTGCTACACTCTGGAGCGCCAGAACTGAGTTGCAACAACTTGGCTGGGGAAGCCCTCTTCTGCCAGAGCAGTGTTGTCACACTGGGGTAACCTTCCCTAGAGCAGTGCTGTAAACTGTTACCCTTACTGTGGTCTGTGCTATTCCCTGGCTCCCGACAGCCAGAGCCCTCTTCCACCCGAGCTGTAACACTCAATATACCCGGGCTCCGGACTGCCAGGATCCCTTTCCTTCTGAGCTGTGCCACCTCCAATCACCATGTTTATTTCACAGACGACTCCTCTAGGGAGGGCTGTTTCCATAACTTTTTTCTTATTGGTCTATCTTTTTTGTTGTTATTTTGAGATAGGGTTTCTCTGTGTAGCCCAGGCTGCCCTGTAACTCACTCTGTAGACCAGGCTGGCCTTGAACTCAGAGATTCTACCTTTGTTTACCGAGTGCCGGGATTAAAGGTGGACACCACCATTGCCTGGCTCTTATTTCTCTTAAGTCTGGACTAAGTAATAATTTTCAGTACACTGGGACCACTTGATTTTAATTGACAAGATATGTTTAATCAGCTGTCTGTAGTTGGTAATTATCAGATTTACATTTCCTTCCCTGCCCTTTCTGCCAAATTTCAGATTTGTCTTCTCAGCATTTTCAGTTGGGTTTCCAACCTGATCTCTTAAATGCCATTGGCCTCTTAATCTTCCCTCCAAACCTGTTTACTAAAATTGACCTCAACTTTGACCTTTTCATTAGTTTAATCTCTAAATACTGGTGTGATCCTTCAATTTATGAGAATTTTTTTAAATATAGAAAATGCATTCAGAATCTAACCATGCCTTATCAATATTACCACCACCAAGCCCTTATCATCTCTTTTTTTCTTTTTCTCTGGTATCCCTGGCTGTCTTGGAATTTGCTTTATAGAGCAGGCTGACCTCGAACTCACAGAGATCTGCCTGCCTCTGCCTCCTGAGTGCTGGGATCAAAGGCATGCGCTACCACTAACTGGCTACCCTGTCATTTCTTGCTTGAATAAATGTATTCCTTGCTGATTTCTGTGTATAATCTTGCTTTACATGGAGTGCATTCTTGGAAGAGCAGTCGGAGTGATTTCTCTCAAATGTAAATGAGATCACGTCACTTTTTCTTTTTAACTGTGTCATGGGCCCTGTTTTGTGTATAATGCCTCAATTTGGGAGGAAGCTTTAAATTTTAGAAACTTAGGGTTGCTAAGGTCCTAGATATAAATTGATATTAGTGGCCCCCCTGTTCTAGTGCTGTCTAATACACTGTAGTCTGAATGCAAAAATACATTAGTGTTACCATGGCAAAAAGTAAAAGAGAATCACAAATTTCAGACACTCATAATAAGTACAACTTCTTGGGTACACACAGTGTGTTCTTACAAATTAGGACTCAGATGAAAAGATTTGTCAAGTTGGTTAGTGGAGATTGGAGGAGTGGTTTGCTATGCAGCTGAGTATGGAAAAAATGCAAGAATGAGCAGAAAGTACATCCTTTTTCTAAAGAACTTATGAACTTACTGTATGTGATCAATGCACAGCCCAAAAAATACACTAAGTATGTACCATTTCTGGTCATGTAAACTCTAAATTGCTCTCTCTTTTTTTTTTCTGTATCCCTAATATCCCTATTTTGTTCCTGTCAGAAACATTATTCAATCAATTTTAAGATGAAGTGTCAAAGGAAACGCCCTCTTTTCTTTAAAGTTTCCAGCGTGGGGAAGCAGAAGAGGGTTTTGCTCTAGTTGTGTGGCAACCTTACTGCAGCTGACTCAGTTGGAAGTACATAAGAAGTTGAGCAGTAAGGGAAACCTGGGTTTCAAAGTCTATGTACTTTGTTCTAGCAGATTGAAGACCCACCCGAAGGTAGGAACCTATGCAAAAGGGAGCTTCGGGAAGGAATCTTCTGATTATCTAGTTTCCATTGAGGTCTCAGCAGACAGCCGGTCAAAAGCAGGGAGATTTGTGGTGGGCGGGGCTCCTATGAGCTGATATTCCAAGGAGCACTGTGAACTCCGAGTGTGCAGGCACAGCAGAATTGTTAGCAATAAAACTACCTGGAGTCATTTCATGTAGAGCCCTGGAGTCCATGGTATGAACTAGTCAGTAAATAATATTCATCAAAGAAAAAAAAACTCAACAAAATAATCCAACCCAAAGCGATATCCAAGAGAAATCAGAATCAGTATGGAGTCTGTCCTAGAATTCTTTCCATTTTAAATAGGTGCAAAGCATAAAACTGGTGTAGTCCAAACATCACATTTCCATTTTGCTTGTGTGGGCCTGCTTATTCTCGGAACATGCCAGACTGATGAGGACTTACTAGGTACATGAAGTCAGTAGGTAATGAAGCTATAACGTAACAGAGAGAAGGTATCTGTCTTCTAACAGCCTGGAATCAAAATGCTGGCAGTTGTGGCAGTGTAGATCAGTCATGAGATTCACTAGGAAGCTGTTTCCTTAGTTACAACAAGGGTCTCACAATGTTATGGTGAAGAATTTATGTGCAGAGCCTGGCGCGAAGCAAGTGTAGTAACCACAAAGACAGTATCTGGAGAGGTTAGGAGGGAGCTGCTTGTGTTTCCAATTTTCCTTTCTCTCCCGCCCTCCTGCAGGGGAAGCTTTGTACCAGGGCCCAACCATTAGGCAGGCAGAGCACCTGCCTCGGTTTTTATGGCTAGGCTCAATAAGACCTTCTTTCTCCGATTTGTTTTCTTTCAAAAATGAACCTGCTTCTTCCACAAATGGGCTCTTCTGTTAACCCAAGCCAGTAAACATCAACAAATCAGGATCCAAATGGACCCTGGAATCAAGCTCTCAGCCAACCACGGAGGCAAGGAATGTCCCTGAAAGATTGACAGTTTGCTTAAGTCTTTCAGTCCAGAAGGTGACTTATTATTATCACACTGCTCCTTCCACTGTGAGTAGCTTTTATTACTACTCATGTAGAAATTCGTGAAGTGCAGCTCCACCTCCTCAGAGTGTTCACTAAGTAGCAGCCAGAGAGCGTCAAAACTCCTGCCGTGTGACTTCTCCCCTTGAAGGCTTCCATTGTCTTGCTGCACGCCCCAGGGGGAATAAAAAAAAAAACCACAGAAGGAATTTTCTTTCGGGCCCTCCTGGTGTAAGACCAAGGTTTTCTCCTGAGTTTCACACGGAGTCACAGGCCTCTGGTGCACGACTGCTCCCTGCATCTGGAAGACGCTTCTCTCAGGGGGCTTTCACACATCCCTCACAGCCTCTCACATCTCTGCCCGCATGGCGCCTTTTCAGAGACACCTTTTTTTTTTTTTTTTTTTTTTTTGACAAAACGGGTGTCTTCCTACTTCATCATCTTCTTTCCTTCCTTTCTCCGACTCCTGATTAATGCAAGTCATAGTATTTATCACAAACGACGCAGTTGTTCCCTATACCCTAACGTCATATAATACGACACCTATGGGAATCTTTGCTGCCTTGTATGTTAGTACATGTATATAATATCTAGACTGCTACGGCACTCATAGCAGGTAGTCAGCAAATGCCAGCTGAATCAAGATTCCTGTTGGCTATGACATCAGCCTTGTGCCTAATACTGTACTGTGTGGTTGTTTCCGGAACATTTGGTTTGAGGCATAGCACTTAACCTTTCGCTCAATTTGTACCAAAATGAAAGCTGTATTATGTCTCTGGAATTTTTCTTATAGGAAAAAAGGATTGTATTCTTTCATTAGAGGGGAAATAAGGGAGACAGCATCTGACTTCTTCTTGGAAAATTCCTTATGGACCTGATAGACATTTTCCAAGTGCTTATTGGTCACATAATAAAACCCTTACTTTACAACTTTGTCAAACATCAAGGCCAAATTCTTCTCTCTACCTTTAATCAAACACACCCCCAACTCAAAGGGTTTTCAAAGTCAGAATAGCTTTCTTGTGTGTCTGGACATCTCCTCTTCCTTCTGGCTCTCTTTCCTTGAAGGTGATATCTTCCTTGAGGCCCGTTGCTTTCCTGGGTCACCTGCCCTCCATTTCTAGAGGAGTCTTTCCATTCCCGGAACAGGTGCAGAGACGATACTTCTAGGTAACCGAGCATCATCATCTTCTCAATGAAGAGTGAACGGAAACCCCAGCAAGCCAGTGAGTACTTGCTGCTGGCCTCCAGAAGCTAGTTTTTGTGAAGTACCACTACACACAACTCCACCACTTCCCTTGCTGCACATTTCTCGGCCTCCACCATTTTCCTGCCTCTTCGTCTTCTTGTCCATCTACCTTTAGCTTGGACTTTGTATCTTGCTTTTCACATTTTAATTTGATCGTGTCAATCTTCTCTTCTGTCTCAGTAAACTGAATTTGGACTACATTTTCTCTCCTAACTCCAAGTATTTCACTCATGAGGTTATGGGACTGGAGGTTTCTCTCAGCCTTTTCTCATTCAGTGTTCATGTTCAGAGACTCACATGCTGCTCCCCAGTGTGCTGTCGGTCTTGCTCGTTAAGCTTGTGAGAAGCAAGGAGCTTTCCGATTCCTTGGGTATGGAAGAGCTTTACTGCCATGTCTGCACCGAGGTTTCTCTCATGTCATTTTCTTTGAATATTTTTGTTGTTGTTTAAAAGTGCCACCTGCTTTATCTTGATCCCCAAGTGATATAGTGGAACCAAATCCATCATCTTCACTAAGTCCTTCTCCCTTAGCTAAGGATGGCTCCATTCCTGCTCAGACTGTAGCATACAACTTAGTTTAGAGACTGTACTCTAGAGCCAGATGGGCTGGATTTCATGGCCCGGTTCCACCTCTTATTAACCTAGTGAGGTTTAGCTACTTAAGCTCAATTTCCCAGTCCATAAAATGGCGAAGGAAATATTTACCCTTGCTATGTGGTGATGCTTAAATAAAATGTTGTAACATAAAGCACTTAGAACAATTACTGCTCCCCCCCCCCATTCTACAACTGTCTGTCCAAGTTTGGGATAAAGTGAAGTAGTAGAATTATTTTTCAGGCTTGCTTATTACCATTTCGTGTAAACCTGGAAGACTTGTTTTTCTGGGTGGAGAAATGTTTTCTCTGTGTGAAGCTTTCATAATCACAACCAAGCAGGCCTATGCACCCTGCCACTTAAAGTGGCTCCTCTCTTTTATCTGTGCCATGCTGACACCCTGGGAATGAGGACACGGAGCCAGCTGCTGAACTTCAACAGGATAACCAGCAAATTCCCTTTGGTGTTCACATTGCCATGATCCCATGCCTAGGGAAGCCCGGGACCTGACGTGGATGTGTTTTGGATTTCATAATGTGGAGGCATTATTACTTCCTTGTGATCTCAGCTAAATTTTAAGCAGGTAAGCCAAAGGGAAAGAGGCACTTGATGAAGTCAGCTATAGAACTAGAATTTAACATGTCTCACAAGAAATGGAAAACAACAGCTTGAAGCTTTGCCAAAGCCACATTGGGAGGATTAAACCTATATAGCAGAGAAGAGTCTTACAGGTTCTTAAATGGGAAGAGAAATAAGTTTTTTTTTTTTTTTAAAAAAAAAAAAAAGCTCATAAAGACAAAGGCAAAGTTGCCTAATGGGAAGGAAACTGTTAAATAAGGAACTGAATTTTTGTGAGAATTCTCTTGAAATTGAAATCAAGAATGGGGTTGGGCAGTGGTGGCATATGTCTTTAATCCCAGCTCTGGGGAGGCAGAGGCAGGAGGATCTCTGTGAGTTCGAGGCCAACTTAGGCTAGAGAACAAGGTCCAGGACAGCCAGGGCTTTACAAAGAAGCCCTGTTTTGAAAAACAACTAACCACAAAACAGCAAAAAGAAAAGATGCATAACTTATCGATAGAATGGTCGGAAACAGTTATAAGTTCCAATGTGTCCCCCATACTTTCTGATTCTAGCCTCTTTTTTGTTACTGTAAAATCATAGTAATCCACAGTGTAACTTTAACAGCTTTTAAGGAACATATTAACCAAATGCCCAAGTTTTGATTTGGCCATAAAATACTAGCAGAGCTAAGGTTTTCTAGGATTAATGAATAACATGTCTCTATTTAGTTTATTTAAAAAAAATCATCCTAAAATATCTGTTTACATATCTGTCCTCTCCAGGATTAACTTCATATTGGTTCAGCAGCTTGTTTACTGTTCTCTTCTGTTTCTTCTTCTGCTTTTTTTTTTTTTGTCTTCCCTTCTCAGTGCCCAACCCAAGTTCAAAGGCTGATGAGAGAGAAAAACTCATGAAGAGATTTTACTCTAGGGAAAGTTGCTCAGTGGATGGGAGCTTGGTGCACGGGGAAAGATGTCACGTTCCTCCTGGCTCCTTCTCAGCCTTGTTGCTGTAACTACCGCCCAGTCTATCATCGAGGAAGATGCCAAGGCATTTTTAGACAAGTTTAACCAAGAAGCTGAAGACCTGTCTTATCAAAGTGCACTTGCTTCTTGGAATTATAACACCAATATTACTGAGGAGAATGCCCAAAAGATGGTGAGTTTTTTGAGACTACCTAAGGGGTATTGATTGCTTACAGAAGATTAGAGTTACTGCCTATAAAAGTGGAGAGGGAAATCATAGAAGTCTCTGAAGTGTGAGGTTGAATAATTGCCTCTGTAGCTCTGATCCTAGGATTCCAGATGACTAAATTCAATTGACCTTAAAGTTCATCTGGAAAATTATTATGAATGAATTCTCTGCCCAGATTCCAGAGACGGTTCCAGAGACGGAGTGGAAATTTTTGATAAAGTTACCATCACTATTCACGGAAATGTTGGAAGTTATTGAGTCAATAACTTTCTTTAGCTTATAATGGCAAAAGGACTATCTGAGTCTTTTTGAGGATTACAAATGACATAGTAACTGAAAAATGCAAGTGGCAGTTTACTGAAGGCAGTCGCTTAGTAATTAAGGTAACCATGGCTTAGGTGAAACTGGACTTGGGAATTCCTTCTTCCATTGTCACAGAGCGCTGAGGAATTTCCAAAGGTCACAGAAGAAAAGCTATAATTAAACCAGTCCTGAAAAATCTCAGCCTACTCTGGGAAAGCAACATATTTTGCTTGACAAGTACAAGGACTTAGAATTATTTTTTCTCACAGATCCTGAAGTGCCTTTTAAGTATATGTGGAAAATAGGATAACTATTTAAGAAAAGACTACTGACATCCAAATCCTGGCCCGAGCACTTTTTAGCTGAGTGAGCATGACTTAGTTAATTAGATAGTCTGGGTCTTAGTTACTTTTTGTGTTAAGATTTCTTTTTATTATTTTAAAAGCATGCATGCGAGTGCAGGTGTCCATCAAGGTCAGAGACATTGCATATCCCAGGAGCTGAAGTTATGCCACCAGGCGTAGATACTGGGAACCAAGCTTGCCTCCTCTACAAAGGAAGTACACATTCATAACCACTGAGCCGTCTTTCGCACCTAAAAATTAAGTTATTCACCTGTGAACAAATAGATAATACTCCCATATGCTTCATCAGCTCTACAGAAACGCCTCAATAATGCTTGATGCTTGTGGGCTCAGGAGAAAAGGAAGACATTGCTGTTATTAGTAGAAGAGGGAGTGAGGGGTTTTGAAGAGGAACAGAATAGTTCTTTTGAGGGCCTACATATGCAGAACTCATATTATAGATTGAGATGTAATGGTATTTGCTGAGACCATCTCTGAGATTATTGTGGTGCTGTGGTTTGACTCAGTGGCTCAGTGCAAAAAAAAAAGGTGTTATTTTCAATCATACAGGTTGATGAGAGCAAAAACTAGAAATGGAAGAGTATAAAACATTAGATATTTTAAACAGGGGGAAATTGTGTACCTTTTAAAGGAATAAAGCACACTTAAATGAAAGAAAAATGACAAGGGACTCCATATCCCATTTGCAGGAAGTGGTGAAGAAGGGCATCAAGGCACTCAGGTGAACTGATGTGAGTTTCCCTGCCAAGAGAGGCAACTGTGTGTGATTCATCTTTCTGTTCTCCCCTCGTTTCATATGTTGAGATTCTCTTAGATGCTAGGCAGTGGACAGGTGTCACAGGAGTTTTGAGATGAGGTTGCTGAGACGCACTGTGCTATAGGGGCCAATACGTTCACATGGAGTGGAGTGTGACCATGACATAGTAAGCATGAAGTTGGGCCAAACAGCCTGGGTTCAGTTCCTCCTTTGAATCGTAGAGGCTGAAGGTCTAACGTGTCTTAGAAAATAAATTGTCCCCTCACATACTATATCCTGATTACAGTTCCCTCCACCCTCCTATCAGTTCCTCCCCAACTCCCCTTCTATCCGGATCCACTCCCTCTCTGTCTCTCATCAGAAACCAAGCAGGCATCTAAAAGATAGTAATAAAATGAAATCTAATCAGATAGAACAAAAACTAACGCATCAGATTAGGGCAAGACAAACAAACAGAAGGAAAAGAGCCCAAGAAAAGGTCCAAGAAACAGATAGAGACATAGAGACCCACTTGTTTGTACACTCAGGAATTCCACAAAAACACTAAACCGGAAGCTGTAAAGTATACACAAAGGACCTATAGGGAGGGAGAGGGAGACATAGAGACACACACAGAGAGTGTATGTGTGTATATATATATATATATATATATATATATATATATGATACAATTAAAAAACAAACAAAACAAAAAGGAAAAGCCCTGACCCAACATTATGAGACAAGGACGCCATTGAATTAGTCTCTGTTGGCCACCTACTGCTGGACATACAGTCTACCCTTAAGAGTAGTTGATTTCTTCAGTGAGACGCCCCTGAAGAAAATTCTATTTTTGTTTGCAAGTGGTTATCAACTGGAGATAGCTTCTGGGCTAGTGACGGGGGCATCTGTCCATTTCTCTTTTCAGCTATCTAGGAGTCCATCTGGTCAGACTCGCGGAGGCCTTGAGCATGTTGTCCCAGTCTCTCGGATTTCACACGTGCATCAGTCCCGTGGATTTAGAGGGCTTTGCTTCCTTGGTGTCCTCCATCCTCTCTGGCTCTTGTACTCTCTCTGCCTCCTCTTCTACTGGGTTCCCTGAGCCCTGAAGGGAGGGATGTGATGGAGAATTCCCTTTTAGAACGGAGTGTTCCAAGGTCTCTCACTCTGTGTGTGCATAATATCTAGCTGTCGGTCTCTGTATTTGTTCCCATTTAGTTGAGTAATTGTGTTAACTTCCTTCAGACCCATTTGACTCAGATGTAAACTGAAGAAAATTATGATCAGAGTATTAAAATATAGCATACACTATAAGGGAATGCTGAATTTAAAGAATATGCAGGGTGTGTGTGCGTGTTTGTGTGTAATTTGATACTGTACCTGGCATCTGGTTTGACCTTCATCAAGAAGTATTATTCAGTGGCTTTGCATTTTGAAAGGCCCATTGTGTCTCTGGTATCTCAAGAGTGCAGGTTTTATTAGATTTTGCTGTGTGATATGGAACTGTAACCCAGAGCCCTGTGCATGCCAGGTAAGTACTCACGCTGAGCCACATGCTCAGCTCAGGTGCTTGTGAATGAAGATCACCCCAGAAAGGTCAGATTTGAAGGAAGCGAGCTTCTCCCATTTCTGAGGCTTTTCTGAGATTCACAGAACAGCTGCTGGGAAGTAGGTTTCTGGGAAAAAGCCATCACGTTCCTTCCTTTGCCTGCTTTTTGGCCTTGTCAGTGGAGAATTCAGGGTCAAGAATTAAGAAATATCAACCTTTGCCTGTGTATTTTCACAGCGAGCCTTTTGTGGGCAAAGGGGAGAATGTGTTCCCATAAATTTGCATACTGCAGACTTTCCTGTTTTATTTTAGATCTACACTTGTTCTTAGATTTGCACTGACTCGCAGAGTTAGACACCGAGTTTGCTTTAATGAGACTATCTGATGATCTAGTTTATCTTGCGGGGGGATGGGTAATGGAAAATGAACTTCTTGGACAGAGAAAATAAATAGTTCTGAAATTCCCAGAGTTTAACATTCACTTAGCAGGAACTGACTCTTAAGAGAAAGTCAGTAAAATACTTGAGATTACCACCGATATCTTTGAGGCTGTTAGGTCCTTCTGATCTTAGTAGTGTGATGCATTTATTGCTTCAGGGAGGCCTTGCAAATTTTGAAAAAAATTTCGCCCATAAAATAAATATTTATGAAATGCCCATATAAGGGTTTTAGAAGATCACTAACACAAAAACAAGTATTTGATAAGATAATCCTTACCATAACAAAAACCTTTGCCACAAAAAGTTGTCATATATTTGGAATTGCATGAATTGGAACTGGTTTGGAAAATCCAAGTTGTGTGTGAGCGGGCTGCTACAGGAAGCTGATGAACCAGAAGAAATAGTTCTGACCAGCAAAGGACCTCGAAGTCATTTTGGATTGTCTCCTGAAGACATTAACTAAATACATTTCCATGACTATAATGATTAGCGTTGTTCAGATGGTTCTGAAAGTAAAAGAGAGAACATTTCTCAAGCCTTTAAAAATACAATGCTGGTGTTCAAATGTAAAGAAAAAAAAGGAAGGAAGGAAGGAAGGAAGGAAGGAAGGAAGAAAGAAAGAAAGAAAGAAAGAAAGAAAGAAAGAAAGAAAGAAAGAAAGAAAGAAAGAAAGGGATCCTTGCCCCTTCCCAAGAATAGTCAGAATGAGTTAGAGGTCAGAGAGGGCTGGAAGCTGTAGAAAACCTCAGTAATGAAAATGTGTGACCTGGAACAGCGAAGGACGGAGTGTTGACAATTGTATTGGCCCAATCTTTTTCTACCTGAAAGGCAATTCAGCTGGAAGCACACCCGAGATAAATTCAGAGTAAACAGAGGGACGCACTGCTTACACCACAGGTGGTGAAGCTGATAAGACCTGTAAAACTTTAATCTGAAAAATGTGAGACGTAGAAAATCCTAACTCGGCTTTCAGCGCATTTAGACGAATGCGTGGGCTCCACCTTGGGTGTAGGAAGTACGGTGAATTGCACTGATGGACTCAGGTCTTCATCCTTTGCCGTAATAATGTCTAAGGTCATGTCACTTTGTAGTGCCATCCCACTGCAGGCTCTGTGAGTGTGTCCATCATTTGTTTGTGTTAAGCAGGGCTGATGACAGCAGTGACTTGATGAACTTGAACAATTGGGGCTTGTCCCTCACACCTTTCTCTTTGCCAAGAGAACCTGTTTAGGCTGGCCGACTATTAAGTAGTTGCCCAAGCAGAAGCCAACTTCCAGAGTTGCAGGCAAATTCAGCCAAGACCAGCAGAGGTGTCTGCCAACTCTGAGTTATTTTAGGCATACAAACTATAAACACTTATGCTATTGAGGCTTTTTTTTGGTTGTTTCTTAGATAGTCTTATTATTGCGACAGGTAATTGATACAGAACAGGAAATTAGGCTGTATGACCTTTGTGTGTTCCTGTCCTATCATGGTGACATTACTGAGGACCACTTGCCTTATTTTCATATTGTCTCCTGAGGTGACTTTCAGGAGTCAGGATTTTGGGGTTGCCAGTCTACAGATCTGGCATAGTATGGTGTTCCTTAGACAATGTTGTGAGAGATGCCTGAAATAAAAGAAGGTGTCAACTTTATCTATATGATGCCCTCAACGATGCCCGCATAGAGTGAGGCAGGAATCAGAAAGCAGGGATAAGAAACAAGTTTTGCTCAACGCAGGCTTCCTACTTTCCACTGCCACTGTGGTGCGTGTGACTAAGTCCATCAGTAATTTGGTCTTTTTATGGAACTTTTAAGATAATGTCATATCTGGCCAAGAAATAAAAGCACTTGGATAAAAACTGCTAAGGAAATCATATATTATTCTAGAAGTCATTGGTGAATAACTAAGCTGGGTCTGTAAGTATCTTAGTTAGGGTTTCTCTTGCTGTGATAAAACACTGACCAAAAGCAACTTGGGAAGGAAAGGGTTTAATTCGTCATACTTGTCCAGGGAACAGTCCATCACCGAGGAAAGTCAGGGCAGAGGAACTCAGGGTAGGAACCTGGAGGCAGAATCCGAAACAGAAGCCATGGAAGAATTCTGCTTACTGACTTGCTCCTAGTGACTTGTTAAGTTTGTCTCTTAGATACCCTAGGACCACCTACCCAGGGATGGGAAGGCATCACCCACATTGGACTGGGCCCTTTTACATCAATCATTAATCCAGAAAATGCTCCACAGACTTGCCTATAGGCCAGTCTGATGGAGGCATTTACTCAGTTGAGGTTCCTTCTTCCTAAATGAGCCCAGCATCTATCAAGTAACAACAACAACAAAACAAACTACCCATGATGATAATTAATTGACATAGCATGACACACATATTTTAGATACATTCAGGCCACCATCACTTAACATATCTAGCTGGAAACTTCATCACTGGACAACTGGAAATGCTTCCCAGGAAAGATGATTGTTTTCTGTTTGCATCTGTGCCTCTGCACTAATAGGTTAGTTCAGAAGTTAACAGAAAAAAACTTTTGTTTGAAAAATCAAAAGAAATTTGCAGGTGGATTCCAGCCCCATGGTTTGATTTTTGAAATAAGATTCTTTGTAAATCTTCCTCTAGGGCACAGGAGTGAGTATGAGTATGAGTGTGTGTGTGTGTGTGTGTGTGTGTGTATTGCCAGAGGTTAGCCACGTGCGTTATTCCCCAGGGTCTATTCTATCCATCTTATTTTTGAGACAAGGTCTTTTTGTTGATGGATTTGTTTGTTTGTTTGTTTGTTTGAGACAGGGTTTCTCTGTGTTGCGTTGGCTGTCCTGGAACCCACTCTATATATCAGGCTAGCTTCGAACTCACAGAGCTATGCCTGCCTCTGCCTCCATTCGATTAGACATTCGATTAGAAAGTCCCAGGGTCTTCCTGGTTCTGTTCCCCCCTGTGCTGCAATTCCAGGGGAGTGCCACCATTTCACATGGGTTCTGGAGATTCAATCAGAGCCTGTGCTTGCATGGCAGGCACTTTGCTTTCTTGGTCATCTCCTCAGCCCTTCAAATTCCTCTTTACTAGTGAATTTAACTCAATCCCGACCTTCCTACACACAAAGACCCCATATTTTAGGGCCTCTTAATAATAATTTTAAAACAGGCACACTTGGTTTTTAATAACAAGGCCAGTAGCTCCGAAGCAGCATAGAATGTCTCTGTATCATTTTAATCCTAGAGAGAGCAAGAGGATTCTAGAATGTAGCAGTAACTGCAGCAACTGCCCACGTACTCGGATCCACCGCCCTGAAGAGAGCTTTGAAGATTGCCTGGCAACTGTCTCTTTTTTTCTTTTTTTTCTAATGTTGCTGTTTTATTCAGAAGTTGTTTAGAGAGAGTGGAAGGCCAATGCTTTCCTGCTGGGTCTTGTAGAGTCTCTAGGCATACCCATTTCTCTTTCTGTTCCTGTCTTCAGGGGTACTCAGCCTGATAGTGCTAAATTAACTGGTAGTCTGTAGCCAAAGAAAGAATGTTAACTCAATCCCTGTCCCTAATGGCTCCACACCATGCTTCATGAAGCATACTATACCCATATGTGAGGACAAGAGTGGGGGAACATCACCGTGATACAAGCAAACTGGAGTTCAGGACTGTGTCTGTTTTCCCCAGAAGATAAAAGTCTAAAAAATAAGCCAGGTGGTGGTGGTAGCGCATGCCTTTAATCCCAGCACTTGGGAGGCAGAGGCAGACAGATCTCTGAGTTTGAGCTAGCCTGGTCTACAAAACAAGTTCCAGAACTGCTAGGGCTGTTACACGGAGAAACACTGTCTCAAAAAATCCAAAATGATGTAAAACACAAACAAAATAAACAAAAAAGTAAAAAAAAATATTTTCCAAATATTTGAAAACTTAAAATGTCAACTGTCTCATACAAAATATAGAAAGACTTTGGAGTTCTAGAATGGAGTGACAGGATTTATATAACTTGTGTTATCTACTCCATAGAATAGGATACATTTTTTTTCCATTTTGTAAGTCTCTGGGTATGTTTAAAAACTGACCAAGGCAGTTTTCTTCTCTGAGCTTGTTGTGACTTTGAGGGCCATATCTGGAAACCAGATCAGCATATAGGGAAGGATTGAGGATAGACCTTTTCCTTGGAGGTTTGTTGGACTGTAAGTACCCCAGATGGCTAAGGTTCTCTCCAACTTTTAATTTCCATAAGTCTAGAACTGAGAGATTGCCGATGGTATAGCTTCATTGTTGCGCTCTAGATAAAGAGAAAATAAGACAGAGTGCTTTATATCTAAAACAATTTCTCACAAGAAGAAACTGCGCTCATCTGGGCATCATGGATTTTCAGTGAGATAACTGCCTATTTGAGCATATAAATACTTCACAGGCCTTAAGAGTTATGTTAGTTCTTCACTGAAAGCAGGGATCAACCATAGTTTTAGGAAAGATTGGAGCGGTATACCTTCTCACGGTCTCTTCGGAAGCACACAGCCCTGTAGTGGGTTGTTCATTCTTATTTAGTACTGTCCCATCTGGAGACCTAAACGGGCACTTATTTTCTCACAACTGTGTTTATCAGAAGTCATAGATGAGATAGAAGGTACTTTTCTAATTGTGATAGCAAAATGGAACATGAACTGGATTTTTTTGGAACCCATTCCCTATGGTGGGATGCCTCGCTCAGCCTTCATGCAGGGAGAAGGGGTTTGGTCCTGCCTCAGCTTGATGTGACAGGCTTTGTTGACTCTCCTTGGCAGGCCTTACCCCTTCTGAGGCCTGGATAGGGAGTGGGAGGAAGGTGGAGGGGGAACTGTGGTTGATATGTGTGACTTACCAATAAAAGTTTATTGAAGAAAAACAGGTGATATCTGAGCTTGGCCCAAGGGCTATAATTTATCAGCCCTGATTAAAGGATGAAGCTGTGATTTATAACTTTGAAAATAAATAAATATAGGTCATAAAGACTTGCCTAGGAAATAAGAAGCTTATGTAATACTAATTCTATATAATTATATTAAAAACATGGATAGCTAGATTTTTTTCACTTCAGAATATGGTGGTTTTTTTTAAATTCCTTATCTTTTAAGTTAATTTTAAAAATGGTAACATATGAAGTAAGGGGATTCAGTGTAGCATTTTCAGGCACACTTTGGTCATGGTCATATTTGGTCTCCACTCTCTTATTCTCTTGCTCTTCTCTGTCTTCCCTGCAGAGAGCTTTACCCTCTCTCTTTCTTTCCTCTTTTCTTCCTATCTCCCTTAACATAGATCCCCCCCCCTGCCATGGTCTCATTTTAGTTTTCACACACACACACACACACACACACACACACACACACACACACACACACACAGAGAGAGAGAGAGAGAGAGAGAGAGAGAGAGAGAGAGAGAGAGAGAGAGATCTAGGTTCACAGAAAAGAAAATATGTTATTTGACAAAATTATTGCTTGAATAAAAGTGACACAATTTTGGGTAGGGGCCACTAGATCTATGTCCTAAGACAAAAGCTCACATGCAGAAATTTAAAACCAAAATGAAGGTATCCGATTTAATTTACGCAGATAGTTCGAATACGTTGTTAAACATTTAAAAGTAGAATTTAGTAGTTTATACTTGTAGTCCTTGGAATTGCAAGGGAGTCTCTCGGGCTAGAAATACGCACTACTACCTCACTACAGTTCTAGATGGAAGTCAGAGAGTGAAAGTCCCCCGGTTGTTCCAAACATGTGTGTCTTGTTCCCGAAGCCCCTATGGATGTCTGTAGAAAACTTGGCTGTTTCACTTGTTTCTTGTCTGCTTGAGCACAGAGGGAGTGTGGAGGGCTGTTTGTTTCATCCCAGCTTGCTCCTTGAAGATGAGGAACTATATAAGTTGTTGCCTAAGCTTTGCTTCATATGCAAGTCAGGTCTATAATTTATATGTAGCCAGCAGCCACCGTTTAAGCAGTTGAATAGGTGTATATGAACTGGATTTGTGTCTCTGCATAACAACTAGGCTGTCTATTTTATAGGTTCAGGAGCCTTAGGGGAGGATATGGAATAAACAGTAAAACAAAATGTAAAAGGATAGCTTGGAAAAGAGCATTATTCAGGAGCATTATTATTAATTTGAATTATGGGACTATGAATCAATTTGAAAATGCAAGTCAAGATAAAGTAATTTTTAATTCTCATAATGTATGATACACATGCGCACGCACACACGCACGCACAGAGAGATGTATGGTCCATATACCTTTGTTCTACAGGTTTTGTGTGCCAGGCGTCCAAGCATGCTTCTTCTATTTCTAGGTCTCATCAGCATGCATTAAAGGTACTATCTAGGGCTGTGTGCATCCAATCTCACTGCCACGTTCAGTGTGGCTAGGATTAACATTGAGATCTCCGCATGCTGCTGAACTGAGGTTCTTGGTTTATTGCAGGATGTCAGTCAGTGGTCAGCCTCAGTTTCTTGCCATGAAGCCCTTTTCCATGGAACAGTTTATAACACAGTATCTTGCTGCATTATAGTCCACAAGGCAAAGAGTCTGTTAACAAGATAAAAATGACAGTCTTACATAATGTAAATATGCACATCTTGCTACTTTTGTTCCATGGGATTGTTTATAAGTCTGTTCCTGCTGAAGAGGATATCATACACAGGGGTGACCAATAGCAGACACGCATCCTGGAAGCCATCACAGAGTCTGTCTGCCCTAGATTCTAGGTCAGAATGCTGGATTGACTGTCAGCTCTGCCACCTTGCTTAGTCCCTTGGCTAATTGATAAAAACAGCCACACAAGGATTTTTCCATCACATGGATTTTTTTTTAAGCTCCAAAAGGGGCAAATTGTTTTTCAGAGTATCCTACAGCCACCCGACTCCTTCCTGCTTCACGGTTACTTAAGTCTCCTCTCCTCTATGGACATTTGAAACACTTTGGATCCCTGTTATGATTTTTACCTTCTTATCACAGAAACTGATTGATTCATTTGTGGGTCCTATGTTATTACATACTTGTGTTTCATTGAGAAGGCATTCTTAATGCATATCCCACTCATCTGATACAATTCTAAGCAACTTAAGAACAGGAATTTTTCTCTATACACAATAAAATAGCATTGCGGAGGCATCAGGCACTCTGGCGAGACCTTCACGGTGTGTAATTGCTATAATACAAGAATCCTTAAGTCACAGTCACCTCTCTAGACCTGTTTGATCATGTGAGAGAACTTATTTGTCCAAATTTACACAGCTAGCCAGAGGTGTCTGGCTCCAGGTGGCCCACAGGCCACCTCTTTTGTGCGGCCCAAAGCAATACCATGTAGAAAGCAGTGTTTCCGTTCATCCTTTGCCAAATGCAAGTGAAGTTGTGCATTGAGAGAAGACTGTGCTAGAGAAGTCAGGAGAAGTCCATTCTGCTTATTGTCAAGATGGGGCTGTGGGGAGGCGGGTGGATCCCAGAATCACTACCTGCTTGGTGCCTTCTGAGGCTGTCTGTTGGGAAGTCGCCACCCTACCAAACGGCCCTGCTCTGTGAAGCCTTCCTTTGAGATCACAATATAAAGCCCAAATTCCTGCACGAAACCATGACACCCAGGCGCTCTCTTTGATCTGCATCTCATTTCTCATGGCTCCTGTGGTCACAAGGGACTGTATTCCCATTGTGTCTGTCTACTTTGAGATCTGCAAGCTTCTCCTTTTAGACCATTCATCCCTGAATCTTTGGCCAACTCACCCACGTCACAGCACCAAGGCCATAAGTTCCAGGGCCTCACAGTGTGAATTATCTGTGAGAATTTACTTCCAGTTCTTGGGACAGGACCCTTGGGAAAACTAGGCACTGGGCCAGAAAGAACGTAGCCCAAGAGTGGCCTGATTACTTTTAACCTAAACCTTGACCCCCAGCAAAGTAAGGGACTAAGCCACGCAGGAAGTAGTGGCCATTTCACCAGATGTTCTTTGGACTATATCTTCTGTCCAACTTTATTATTTTATTTATTTTTCAGAACGAGGCTGCTGCCAAATGGTCTGCCTTTTATGAAGAACAGTCTAAGCTTGCCAAAAGTTATTCCGTACAAGAAATTCAGAATCTCCTCCTCAAGCGTCAACTGCAGGCGCTTCAGCAGAGCGGGTCGTCAGCGCTCTCGGCAGACAAGAACAAACAGGTGTGTTTGTGAACCTTTTAGTCCTGTCTCAAGAGTTGAAATGTGCGCACAGTAATACACATTCATAGCCCACATGCAGGAGTTCTTTATCTGCAAAGATAGCAATGGCAGCTCTGTGTCTAGGTAGGGTAACTATAACATTTATGATTCAAGTTAAATTCTTTTTGAGGGTGAAAGAAGACACTTGGGCTCTGATCTGCACAGAGGTGAACTGGAATATGACATTTTGCACATTGTGGTCTGCCTTGACTGAGGCGGTCTAGGAGTCTACCAGAGCAACTTTCATTTTTGTTGTTGCCGTTTGTTCTTATTGCTAAATGCCTTGCTTAGTTCATATCAACCTCATTCTTGATAAATCACCCAAATATTTTTTTTGTTAAAATAGCAGTAAAATGGCACATTAAATACCATTCTATGCTGAGATGATTCCAAAAATTCTTATGTTTACCCTGTTAAAATACCATCTCTCATCCCATGCCCCAGTCAGGGGCCAGCAAACTTGAAAGCAAGCTGTAAAGAGACATAAAATAAATATCTTAGGTTTTGCAGGCCATATTGTCTGTGTCACAACAAGTCAGCTCTGCCATCAGAGCAGGAAGTCAGCCATAGATAATACATAGATGAATGGATTTGGCTGTCTTCCAACGAAGCTTTATGAAAACACACAGCAGACCCCTGATATAGCCTATTGAAATATTTTTATCTAAAACATTCAGCTCTTTCACATCAAAGTGTCCTTTCTCAGTGGCTTGTCCTCTGGAACTATGTATGTCTTAATCTGCATTTATAAAAATAAAAGTGCATGATAAGAACAGAGATAAAGCCATATGGTATTTGTTTCTACAAGTTGATATTTATTATTCTGCATTCCTCGGATTTAACGATTCCACTAAGTTATTAATCTACCTTATCTTGTCTTGCCCTTGTTCCTCCATCTATTTTTTTTTAAAAAACAAGAACTCCATGTGGAATCTTGCCTATTTGCATGTAGACAGCCTAGTGCAGTCTCTGTGGCTCCTAGACATTTGTGTTTTGAAAAAGCCCTAAATAATTGCAATGTAATTACAAATAATTACAAAAAGCCAGGATTGCGAACAGAGGAGAGCTCAGGATGCATGGAGAGGAAGGAGGGGAGACTCAACTATCAGGTAGAGAAAGAGACCACAGTGGTTTTGTGCTAAGGTAGATGCATTGCCTTAGATTTATGGAATCTTGTGGAGATTTAGAGCATGGAATTTATCTCATGTTCTCCAGACAATGAGTCCATAGCAGAGTAAAATAATAAGTGCATGAGGGTGTTAGGAGAAATTCAGCATTTTAATGATTTGTGTGAAGAAATCTGTTCTCTGTTCTTTTCTCTCTCCTTGCTTTCCTCCTTCTCATTCATTTCTGTCTCCTTTCTTCCTGTGTTCCCGACTCACCATGGATCAACATATGCGTAAGTTCAATTGGTCTCACGCTTAGATATAACGGCTCTATTGATTTTTACAAAAAGCCTTACAGACATTTATTCTCTCCATTCCTGTATTTATCTTGGAGTGGAAATAAACCTTTTGCTGACCTGCCCCTGCAATGCCCTTGAGCAGCTCGGCTTTACCCAGTATCTCCACTCCCCTGTACCTACAGGGTAAAGTTGAAACTCTTTATTGTGGCAGAGATTGCTCTTTGTGATCTGGACCCCACTTATCTCTCTGTTCTCTTGGCCTCCACTCCCTTCAGTGAGCACCTAGCCATCTCACCACTTGTTAAAAACAGCTCGCCTTTCCCACCTTAGGGTCCACCTTCTCCTTTCCTTTACCTGACCAATCTCTGCTTCTGGATCGTGCACCTCTAAGGGCCCTTCTTCTAGGAATCCGTTTCTAGACCCCCAGGTTACTATTCCCCCTTATTCTACCCTCCCCCACTCCTTAGTTAATATTGTCACATCATTTTTTGGTGACAGTTACTATACCTGCCCCTTATACTGTGATCCACTATGTGGCCATCTTATTCCATGACTTGGGGGACTTTGAAGGTCAGAGACTTGTTTAGTTCAGAATTATCAGAATGTCGAGCATAGTGGAGTCTTAGTCAATGCTAAAAGAAACAGAAGCACAGTCTCTATGTGTATGTGAAAAATGCACCTGGGAGTTTTGGAAGACATGTTTATTCTAGTTAATTTATATGTATTATCACAAGTACTCAAGATTCTGTGTTAGTTGATGGCACAGACAATTGCATAAGCTATTTGTTCTCTATATATAGGACCATACTTGGCAAAGAAGATATGAATTGCTATATTTTGAGGCATTTCAAACTCCCATAAGCACGTGAGCTCATGAGTTCACAGAGACGGAGGCAGCAAGCACAGGGCCAACGTGGGTCTGCACCAGGTCTTCTGTGTATATATCACAGCTTTTAGCTTAGGGTTTTTATGGGACTTCTGACTGTGAGAACAAAAGGGTCTCTGATTCTCTTGCCTGCTGCTGAAACTCTTTTCCTCTTGTTGGGTTGCTGTGCCCAACTTTGATGTAATAGTTTCTGCTTTATCGTGTTATATTTTAGTTTGTCTTGTTTGCTTATTATCTCTTAGACACCTGTTCTTTTCTAATGAGAGACAGAAAGGTAGCGGATCCAGAGGGAAGGATAGGTGTGTGTGGGGGAACTGGAAGGAGTAGAAGGGGAAACTATAATCAGAATACGTTGTATGAGAAACCAATCTATTTTGAATAAAAGGGAGAAAAGAGAAAAATACGCATGACCAAAAGGATATCTTTATGCTGCCTCCATTATAGTACATTTTCCATGCCTGCCACTACTCATTATGTTTAATTTGCAGTTGAACACAATTCTGAACACTATGAGCACCATTTACAGCACTGGAAAAGTTTGCAACCCCAAGAATCCACAGGAATGCTTATTACTTGAACCAGGTAGGTTGTCTGCTTTTAGTAGTAGCTATAAAATTTGTATGTTCATGTATATGCCGTATACATGCATATGCAAGTGCCCTTGAGTCGGCAGAGGTCAGAGGGCAACCTCAATCGTCATCCCTCAGGAACCATTAGCAGTTGTCTTTGAGACAGGGTCTCTCACTGGATGGGCATGCACCAAGCGGATATTATGGTTTGTCAGCAAGTCCAAAGGGTTTTCAGGTCTCTGGTTCCTCAGGGCTGGAATTACACGTGCATACCACCATACCTGACTTTTAATGTGAGTTCTGAAAATTGAACTCAGGCCCTCCTCCTTGTACGACAAGCACTTTCTGGTTGAGTCATTTCCCAGCCTGAAATAGACCTTGGACAAAGGCACAATGTTTTGCAGATGGGTCATCTAAAGACGAAACCATTCCAAGGTGTTTCTGTTCACAGAGTCTCCTTTTTAAAAATTTATACTTATTTTCATTGTGTGTATGCGTTACATGTGCACGTATGTGTGCAGATGTGGACGCCCATTACTTTTTGAGGTCACAGGAAGAGGCTGGGTGTCCTGCTCTCTTACTCTCTGCCTTATTCCCATGAGATAAGTTCTCTCACTGAGCCTGGAGCCAAATTGGCTGCCAGCGAGTCCCAGAGATCCTTCTGTCTCTGTCCCTTCCGGCACTGGGATTGCAGCTGCATGCCCAGCCATGCCTAGCTGTGTGTGTGTTTGTTTTTGAGATTCTAATGCAATTACACCATTTCTTCTTTCTTTCTCTTCCCTTTAAGCCCTTCCATGGGTCCTCCCCCATTCTCCTTCAACATGCAGCTTTTTTTTTTCCCATGACTTCTGGGGATTTAGACTCAGGTCCTCATGTTTGTGAGCAAGCACCTTTGTTCCCTGAGCTGTATTTACAGCCCTTCATAGAGATTCTTTTAACTTAAAAAAAAAAAGCATTGTAAATTTTATTACATTCAAGTAATTTAATTAAGTCAGTAATTAAATTACTTCAGTGATTTTTATTCCTTTGCAGATGCATTTGGATCTAATAATAAGTACAGAGATACTACCCATGACATTTTGCTTAGTGACCTGGATGTCTGCCAGTCTTTTAATTCTTTAAAGCCTCTATATATGTAGATACAAATTATTTGCATGATAAATACAAATACCTCACATGTGTACTCATTTTCCTTTGGGCCAACAGGTTTGGATGACATAATGGCGACCAGCACAGACTACAACGAGCGGCTCTGGGCTTGGGAAGGCTGGCGGGCTGAGGTGGGCAAGCAGATGAGGCCATTATATGAAGAGTATGTGGTCCTAAAGAATGAGATGGCAAGAGCAAACAGTAAGTGCGCTGCTTTGTCCAAGTCTTTCTGCTTTCCACAGGGAGGGTGTTATAGAGTTAGTTCATCATTTTACCGCTGAGCTTGCCCTGTAATATTTGGATGCCCCTAAATTAGCAATCGTTTACTTAAAGGTTCAGGTTACCTGTCTCAGGGAGCCAGTGGGACATTAAAAAGGTGGCACTGTACGTGGATGGTTTAAAGAGCTTATGGGTGAGATTCAACTATGGGATCTCAAATGAATAATCTGTGAATTATTAATTATTTATGGAGGCCTAAGGCCCCAGTGGGTATCTAAGTGAATGCTGCCACTGAGTGGAAATCCTACTATTCAGAAAGGATGAGAGACAAAGACAATATTCACCTACCAAAATCCTCATTTGGTCACAACTCAGTCTCAGAGTTCATTTGTGTGTCTATAACCCTCAGGGTGCTATGTATACAAATAATTTGCAAACAAACACAGGACCACTGTTATAGTGTCTGAGATGAAGTGGGTGGCATCTCAGAATATAAGACCCTCGACAGAAGCAGGATTAAAAACTTAGGGATCAATTGCACTTTTTAAAGATAATGGCAGAATGAGTAGGGACCAAGGGCTTGGAAACGAGTAAGCTTCTGCCCCTTGCCAGCTGTGTGACTTTGGACACGTGATTTTACCGCTGTAAGCACAGGCCGTTAGTGGGAATGTAGATTGGTGCAGCCATTATGGAAAAATGATTTGGTGGCCCCCAGAGAAATTTCAAAGAGAACGGATGATCTGGTGATTCCCCCTTCTGGGCAGGTACTCAGATCCTCACATTTATCACATTATTAATAATAGCTCCAATAGGGAAAGCAAATCAGGTGCCCATTAACAGACAAATGAATAAAGAAGCCATACAATATGTACATATGCATATAATAAAAGATATACAGTAAGTAAAAGGGTCAACTATCTATACAGAAAAAGAATGAAATGTCACTGAGCCGTGGTGGCTCATGTCTTTTTTTTTTTCATTTTGTACATTCTTTTATATTTATTTATTTTTATTTCAAAAAAGAAAATATCTTTTTTCATTATACATACAAATCCAAGTTCCCACTCCCTCTCCCTCCTCCCATTCCCTCCACCTACTCCTCACCCCACCCTATCCATTCGTCAGAAAAGGTAAGGCACATTGCTTTGGGGAAGGTCCAAGGCCCTCCCTACTATATCCAGGCTGAGCAAGGTATCCAGCCAAAGAGAATACGTTCCAAAAAGCCAGTACAGGCAATAGGGATAAATACCAGTGCCAGTGCTAGTGGCCCCCCCAGTCTGCCCCAGCCATGCAGCTGTCACCCACATTCAGAGGGTCGAGTTTGGGCTTGTGCTGGTTCCTTCCCAGTTCCAGTTGGAGTTAGTTAGCTTCTATTAGTTCAGGTAGACTCCTTCAGTGGGTGTGGCATATGCCTTTTTAATCCTAACACTCGGGGGAGGCAGAGGCAGGTGGATCTCTGTAAGTTTGAGGTCAGCCTGATCTCTAGAGCTAGTTCCAGGAAACCCAATGCTACAGAGAGAAACCCTGCCTTGAAAAAACAAACAAAGAAGAATAAAATTGTCATTACTAGAGTGATGGGAGGAAATGGGAAAATGCAGGCTGAAGGATTTGAAGTAGCACATAGTATAGGCAACAGCATGGAGAAACTACCAAACAGGACCACTCAATGGATAGAGAGAAAAGTTCATTGGGGACCAAACTGCCAAGGCTATCTTTAGGGGTGTGAGCAGAGAGAAGAGCAAAATGGTGGGAAGGCAAGCAGATCTTTCCTGACGGTCAGCAGTACAGGCTCCAAGTTGGTACAGACTGTAGAGATTGACTGGGAACTGGGCATTTGTCTAAAGTGCTTGACATTTGGGGGAAGGTTAGGGAGGGCTCCTGGAGGATTAAGGGTGGTCCCTGGCAAACAGGAACCCACTTTAGGAGATCTGATTTTCCGGTAAACAGAAACTGCTTTTAGCCTTGTTTACCTGGCCAAAGTCCTTCTGTTTAGGACATGTCACCAGCACTGCCATTTGAGGGCGGGGGGGGGGGGGCGAGGAAAGCTTTAGACCTAACAGGATGAACGAGATTTAAAATGACATGTACAATATGAGGACTACGGTGAGAAACAGCCTACAGTATTCAGGATTTTTCCTGACTAAGCACATTGTCATTGCTCTTGCCAAGAGGGGAAAAAAAAAAAAAGGAACTATGTGAGATGTTAATTCGTGTCCCTATAATAAGAATTTTGCTATATATGTAACTTAACATCATGTTGTATGACCTGAAACATACACACTAAATTTGATTTGAGTGCAACAGTTGTGTCGTGTACAGAAATGCCCAGAAATGATGGTTTCACTCCAGTCCTCCCTGACTTAAGACGGATTTCTGCCTGCTCTTCTGAAGTGGCTGCTGAGGCTTGGATCTGGGACGAGTTAGGGAAAGGAGTGGGGGACGGATATGATAAAATACATTGTTTGAGATTTTCAAGGAATTAATAGAAGATATTTAAAAAAGCACAGTTTGTCAATTAGCACAATGGGCTTTAGAATGGCCACAATATCACAAGGTTTCTCTGCTTGTTAAACCAGATAATCTACTTAAACTCCTGAGGAACAGAATTAGCAAGTATTTACTTTCATTTACATTTTTTTGAGTTGACATCTAGAAAGGTAACAAAATGTGATCATCCTTAATATCTTCTTCTGTACTGTCCCATCAAGACTAGTCTATGTAGACTGTATTTCCCTCTTTTTATTTTCTTAATGCTTCCTTCTTTCTCTTTTCAAAAATAACCTCAGATTATAAAGACTATGGGGATTACTGGAGAGGGGATTATGAAGCCGAGGGAGCAGATGGCTACAACTATAACGGCGACCAGTTGATGCAGGATGTGGAGCGAACCTTCCAAGAGGTAACAGACGAACTGCCGGGCAATAAACAGGAAGGGGACACAATAGCCAAAGGCCATTGTTTTTAGACTTATTTTGTTTTGTTTGCTGCTTTAAAAATTTTTTTGTTGTTTTGGTCAGGGTCCCTTTACATAGTCCTGACTGCCCCAAAACTCACTGTGTAGATCAGGATGGCCTTGAACTCACAGAGATCTACCTGCTTCTGCCTCCCAAATGCTGGGATCAAAGGTGTGTGCCACCATGCCCACCAAGAACTATTATTTTTAACATGCAAATTGGTCACTCCCAGCTCTCACAGAATTATAACATATTAGAGTTTGGAAAGATTTTTTTTTTTTTGAGACAGGCTGGTCTCTAACTTGCAGTGAAACTAAGGATGATCTTGAACTCCTGATCTTTTCTGCCTTCACCTGCTGAGTTAGGCTTACCGGTGTGCAACACCACGCCCGATTTGTACAGGGCTGGGAAATGAACTTAGAACTTTGGTGCATTCTAGGCAAGCACTCCACTAACTGAGCTACATCCTCGGCCCTTGGAAAATATTTTCGAGAAAACTTTGAGCAGCTTCTACAGACAACCAGAACTGCCCTGCTTTCCTGTCTTTTACCCACTGACTAAGAATTACCAATAGAAAGACTGGACGCAGGAAAGTTCTTTCTGATCCTTTCTGATCGCAAGCTTCCTGCAGTCAGCCTAGTCTTCCTTTTTTTTTTTTTTTTTTTTTTTTTTTTTTAGCAGAAAAACTGTAGACTTCTCTTCCTTCCTCATAACTCTCAGGACTTTTATTTCATTAGTCTTTAACAAGGAAGTTTTTCCTTCCTTCCTTCCTTCCTTCCTTCCTTCCTTCCTTCCTTCCTTCCTTCCTTCCTTCCTTCCTTCCTTCCTTCCTTCCCTCCCTCCCTCCCTCCCTCCCTCCCTCCCTCCCTCCCTCCCTCCCCCCCCTACTTCCCTCCCTCCCTCCCTCCCTCCCTCCCTCCCTCCCTCCCTCCCTCCCTCCCTCCCTCCCTCCCTCTCTTTCTTTTTAGAAAAAGTCCTAGAACAAAAGAAATTAGTAGCATCTGAAAATGACTTTTTGACATCAGCTTTCCTCTGGGGCCTTGCAATCCTCCCAGGGCTCATGTTGATTTATTCAGCGAGGCTAGCCAGAGTCAGTAGTTGTTAAGAAGGAATGCTCTCAAACTCTCAGAAGAAATTGTCCTGTATGAAGAAGCTCTTATTTTTAGAGTTGAGCATCAGAAACTGAAGTTGGGTATTTGGGGTCGTAAACTTTCTTTTCAGATTAAGCCATTATATGAACATCTTCATGCCTATGTGAGGACGAAACTGATGGCTACCTACCCCTCCTACATCAGCCCTACTGGATGCCTCCCGGCTCATTTGCTTGGTAAGGGACTGCAGGGGGTCTTTGTGCTCTTTCTCCGCTCAATTCTTCCCACGACTAAAGCTGTCTTTTGGAGGGTTGTTCAAGCTAACGCATTTGAGAATATCTGTAAATAACATTACTATCATTACGGAAGCTTTTTAAAAACACTTTTTCAGCAGAAAGTCAATGTAAAACCATTCTTTATTCTACTTAAGATAAATCTAGTCTCTAAAATTTATTCTCTATTTAAGATGACTAGGGAAAGAATCCTAGGTTAAAATGTGTTTATTCCAGTTGGTTGGCGAAGCTTGGGATTTCAGTATTAGACAGTCTGAGTGAAGGAGCTCAGTGGGCAGAAGGCGGCAGGAGAAAAATGTCCCTAGGATAAAGACACTGCCTACGGGAGTTCAAGCTAGACTGTGCCAATAAATCTTCCTGAAAATACTCTGTTCGGAATCACATTTGAGCAATGAATGAAGGAGAATGGCCATACTCTCCTACCCCAGCTGCCAAGGCCAAGTAAAACAGAAAATACCTGAAAATTTCCTGCCATGCATGCTTAGTATTGTCCGTAGATAAACCTCCTATCTACCGGCAGGGATGTGAACAAAAGAACTTTGGGAATCTTTAACTTTAACACAACATAGAAATCTTCTCTCTGATGTCCTTGGTGGGCGATATTCAGTAATTTTGTGTCTGCTTAAAGGTGTCTAGGGTGGTGAGCTCTTTCTTCCTACCATGGTAGGTTCCAAGCAGATGTTGCTTGGTACCAGTTATATGAAAGTTCTGTTTTATATGGACCCGGACCAGCACTTCTCTAGTGCCTTCTGTTCATTATTCTTATTTCCATGCATAGAATATGTCAGTTCCTATTCGAAAAGATGACCTTCTAGACATACATGAACAGCTGTCATATAAGACACCTGGCCACAATTCTATCTTCACCACAGATTAGTGACGATTACAGTTATTATCATGTATGTTTTGTTTTCCTTCCTTTAAGTTCAATGTCTTATGGTAATTTTGCTATTGTTATGAGTCATAATGTAAATATCTGATAGGAGACCCCAAAGGGGTCCAGGCCACATTATTTTATCAGCAGCTGAAGGTCTTACTTGCTTTAGAAGTCATATCATTTTGCTTCTTGGTCCACTTTTGGTCTTTTACTATGTACTGAATTTCGTTTTGTGGTAAGTACTTACAAATTTAAGTATGTAAATTCACTTCTATCTTTATTAAATCCAATCTTTAAAAAAAACAAATCCACCAGGGCTGGCAAGATGGCATGGCAGGTGAATCAACCACTGAAAGTTGTCCTCTGCTCATTGTTCACACACATCACACACAATTATTATTATTTATTGGTAAATGAGTTCACTGGAGTACTCTTCATGTCTTTGTGTTGCCCATATTTTTAGTGCTAGGGTTTGGTCTCTCGCTATTCCAGTGCATCCTTTTTTCGATCCATATTTCCTTTTAGGATTTCTGTCCCTGAATCCAACTTCACACTGTTGAAGTTGCTCAACTACCTAGTTAGGTGTGCTATATGGTATTAAAAGTAAAACTTAGGTATCAGTATCAGTTAATAGTATTTATTGACGGCATGGTGGCTTTTTATAAACCTAATGTGTAGTAGCTATCATGTCCCATATGTTTTATTTTGTTTTGTTTTTTTGAGAAAGGATCTCACCATATAGTCCTGACTGAACTGGAACTTGCTGTGCAACCCAGGCAGGTCCTGAACTTGAGATCCTGTTCTCTTAGCCTCCCAAATCCTGAGCTTTCTGGCATGCATCACTATGTCCAATTTTAATTGTGCCTTCCAATAATAATTCATTATAGGAGAATCTGTGAAGATTCTCTAACAAGCTTTGCCTAACCACAGAATCCCTTGTACTCTTAGTATTTTACAGGTGACAAAGAATGTTACTATAAGAAAAGGACCAAAAGGAGAAATGGGATTAGTGAAAAGGGAATGCTCAGGCAACCATATGCACTATGAAGATTGGATCTGTATTTCTGTTGCTTTTGTCAAATATTAATGTATTCTTTTTGTAAATAGGTGATATGTGGGGGAGATTTTGGACAAATCTGTACCCTTTGACAGTTCCCTTTGGCGAGAAACCAAACATAGATGTTACTGATGCAATGGTGAATCAGGTAGGAAGAAGAAGTCTTAAAACATGAGGCTTCAACTGTATTTTTCATTTACGCATCTTTCTGTTCTGATCTTGTATGTGAAATCATGTTGATAGAGATCCAAGTTAACTTAAATTTATTTCTTATGTATTTTTGTCAAAAAGTATTTTATAATGTCAAAGATCTCAAGTACCTTCAATAACAGGACCTCTATTTATCTTGTTGAGAGATAATTAAAATTGAGATGATGTGATTTTTTTCTTTAAGCACTAAGATATGGATTAATCACTTGCTTGGAATCACACATTTCAAAGTCAATTTTTGTTAAGTAATCAGTCTGTAATCTCTATGAATAGTGATGAACAGGAATATCTTATTTTGGATATTAAAAGTCATTGTTGAAATATTACAAGAATCCTTTAAGTCAATTGTGTTCTCTTTCATCAGTGAAATCATATTAGATTTTACATGGTTTTTAAATTTTTAATTAAGTTCTACATTTATGATTAGAAAGAATGGCGACATTTTTTATTGATTTTTATTGAGCTCTACATTTTTCTCTGCTCCCCTCCCCGCCTCTCCCCTCCCACATTTTTATTCACCTCTAAAATGGTCTCAGATGGTCACACAATAATTAACTATGTATGCTTGCTGAATATTTTCTCGCAAATCCTCTTACAGCTGTAAGGGGTAATGTAGCGAGGACCTTCACATATGTAGCATACTCCTGGGGAAAGGTCATGGTAAAATAAAACCCCAAAGCTGCAAGCCCTCAACTCGTGCAGCTCTTCTAGCTCCATGTTGTCATTGAGTTGAAGCAGATGGCCATCATGATATCAATTCTTGTTCTTTCCCAAGGGCCTCCATGTGTATTGTATACGGCCTTCCATACCACCTACGTAGTTGCTGCTTTTCCAGTGTTACCTCTAAAGTGTCAGAGGAGCTCCATTAAAGCTCCATGCTATAAGAGACAAGATGGGCTTAGAGGTGCGATTCACCTAATGGCACAAAGATCGTCAGGGGCAGCTCCTTTTTCAATTCAAAACTTCTAATGTTTCCCGTCCACTTTTGTTTTTCTATTCATTTACTATTCTAGAAATGTTGACTGTGCTTACCAGTCTGTGCTGTTTTGTTCATTCAGCTTCAGAATATCATATTCAAAAACAATCCAGAAATTTATATGCCATAGCAAGCTCCCGCCCCTAAGAATCTTAAACACAAAGAACAAAGCAAGAGACATTACAGTCTCTGACTTCAGGACACGCTACAAAGTGGGATCATTAAAAATAGACACACAGACCACTAGAACAGAAAAGAAAACCTAGACGCAAACTCATGCATTCATAGTCAACCAATTTTCAACACAGGTGCTAAGAACATACATTTGAGCAAGGACAGCCTGTTCAATAATTATTAGAAGCTGTGAAATTAGATGTCCACATGTAGAAGAACCAAACAGGAATTTTGTTTCTTACCAATTCCAAAAACCAAATCAAAAGGACCAGAGATAAAAAAGACCCAAGACTATGAAGCAGGGGAAATGATTCCAGACATTGGAATAGGAAAGGAATTTCTGAGCAAGACCCCCAAAACACAGAACTCAAAAGTTAAAGTAGACAAACATGAAAGTAAAAAGCTTCTGCACAGTTAAGGAAACAAAAAGAAGTGAAAATAATATGCAAAACACAAAAATTATTGAAAACATGGACATGTGGTGAGAGTTAATGACTAAAATGTGAGCATTGTTCTTCAATAGGTATTTCTTGAAAGAAGGCACATAGTTAATCGTTCTATAAAAATGTTCAATGCCATCAATGATCATGAAAATGCAATTCAAAGCCAAAATGTATAATGACTTCACTCCAGTAAAAAAATGGCTATTTAAAAAAGAAAAAAATAAAACAACAACAACAGCAAAAACAAAAACATAACCCAGTGAGTGCTGGTGAGGATGTGAAGTAAAGAGAACCCTTCCACACTGACTTGGAAATGCAACTTAGTACATCCATTAGAGGAAACAGCCTGCCACTTCCTTAGGAAATTAAAAATGCAACTGCCATATAATCCAGCAACTTTATTCCTGGGTATATATCCAAAGGAAATGAAATGAGTATGTTGAAGTGTCCTCAATACTCCTATGTTTGTCAGAAGGCTGTTCATAATGCTCTAGACATGAGAACAAACTCATTGTCTCTATCGGGATGAATAGATAAAAGAAAGTGTGCCACCTGCACACAGTGGAATGCTTTTCAGCCACAAAAGAATGAATTCCTGTCATTCACGAGAGATGAATGGCTCTCAGGCATTCAGATGGAACTGGAGGGTGTTGTGTTAAGCGAAATAAGCCAGATATACAAAGACAAGCACATATGATCTCACTCATATGTGGGAGTACTAAAGCTGATCTCATGGAAGTTGAGAGGAGAAGGGAGGTCACCAGATGCTGAAGCATATAAGGAGAGGAAGGAGGGAGATGAAGTTATCATCAGTTCAGAGTAATAATTTAGATGTGCTATTGCACACTGCAGTGACTATAGATAATGATGACATACTGTGTAGTTTTGATAAGCCCAAAGAAAGAAATCAAATATTTTCTCCATAAATAAATGGTAAATGAGAAAACGGATATGTGTATTCTAATTGGAACAGTAGACAACATGTGTATGAAAACACACATTACACCCCAGAAATATGTGCTACATTTCTATTCATTTGTATCAGTAAACTATGAATTCAAATTAAAAGACTGCCATACTAATTAGTACCAATTTTTTGACATTAAGCCTTTAGGAGTCAATAATATAACTGATGACACTAATAATAACAATACACATTCATATTCTGTTTCTTATCGCTAGGGTTGACAGAATAGATACACTAAACATGACTGATATTCAAGATTAGAATAAATCTTCTGTTACTAAAAATAGTTCATGGCACCAAGTATTAAATACTCAAGCTTTGTTTGTCTGATGTGGGCTTCGTTGCCTCAACGGGCTTGGTTGTCCCCTGAGACATTGGTATGAAAAATTTGCCAGGTGGCACATGCCTGTGGCAGTCTTTGTATAGTTTCAAAACATTCTGAGAGTTCAGATGCTGAAGCAAAGCTCAAATCCTCATTGGCTTCTAGGCCACATCTGGCTTTTTACTTCCAAAGGCCTAGACCTTCATGTCTACTATGTTGTTCATTTCTTTCATTGAGTCGAACATATGTCTTGACCCTTCAAGGAGTTCAGTGAATGCTGCCTTTAGTTAAGTAGTCTTCAGCAAATGGATCATTAATTTTTTTTTGGTTTGTGTTGGAATATAAAGAAAACTAATCATGGATTTAGCTCGAAGGTAGACGGTTTGTCTAACATATATAAAGCCCTGGATTCTTCACTGCACTGGAGGGCGGGGGAGTCCATAAAAACCCAAAACCCAAGAATAAGGACAAAACAGAAGAAAACAAAAGGCATCCCACATATAACTCAGCTTGTTATTAATATTTTCATGTATCTTTTTATTAGTGAAGATTGATACCAAATAAATGGTTTCTTTTAATTTTTTTCACTTTTAATTTTACTCTATTTTATAATGTCCGTATGGTTTCTTTGTAGAAAGTTTGTGTGCCTGCACAGTTTCTGTTCCACAAAAGTCTCATTCCTTACTCGTTCTGATGACTATTTCCTCTTTGCTTATATAAAACCATACTCAATGTAAGTAACTCCTTGACACAAGTTTTGATTATTTCCTAGGTAAATTCCATAGAGGCATCTGTGCAGGCAGGTGGTAAACATTCAAAAGCCCAGCTGTCTCTTGGGAAAGTTATGCTAACGTCTATGGGCAACAGGAAGAATTTCTATTATAGTATAGGGACTAAATATTCTTTCTTTTTCTCCCCCAGGGCTGGGATGCAGAAAGGATATTTAAAGAGGCAGAGAAGTTCTTTGTTTCTGTTGGCCTTCCTCATATGACTCAAGGATTCTGGGAAAACTCAATGCTGGTTGATCCAGGCGATGGTCGGAAAGTGGTCTGCCATCCCACAGCTTGGGACCTGGGGAAAGATGACTTCAGGTACCTGGGCTGACGCTTGCAGTGCAAATACTGAACGGGAAGCAATGAAGGCAGGATTCCCTATGCTTCTCTAAGCATATGATTTAAGGATCTGCAAACTAAAGCTGGGAGTCCACGAGAGTACATCTGTCCCACTCGGGAAAAGAAGGTCCACAGGTCCCAAATGGCACTTTTAGAGAACATACCTTACTTGAAAATTTGCATATTCATTAGAGTCTCCTGATCACAGGGTTGGTGGCACCCCTATTAGGAAAGATTTGGTGCCGAGAACCTATTACAGATGAACAAATGACTCACGTGTTGATCTTCCCCTCTGCCCCTCACTCTTGTGAAATAGGACAAATGGATAACAAATTGGAATAAGAGGGAGAAAATGGTACATGCTGTAAGAGAGACGTAGGGAATGCTTTCTTAGGAATTGGAATACGGGAATGAGCCACTCCTGTACTAGGAGATAGGGTCAGACAAGGGCTTTATGGGTGGTTTAGGAATTGAGCTTCGATTGCAAGAAGAGGTTGGATAGATACCTGGGAGGACAGCACATGGGAAGAACAGAGGGATTAGGTGCAGAGGGCAGGACCTGGTGTCGGTGCTGAAGTCAGCAAGCTTAGACTGGAACAAAAAAAAATATGTTCAGGATAGTTTGAGAGTCTGTGATGTGGCAGAATGAGCATGGGGTTTGGAATCCAAGGTGTGCCACTTAGTGATCGGGCAACCTTGAGCAAAGTCAAGCTTGGCTTTCAGTTTCCTTATCTACAAAGCAGAGCACTAATGACCAGGTTTGTGTCTTGGGTTCATTCCCTGGATTGCACTGGCAGTTTATATAAGGGGAGACCTCTCAGGAAAAGGCAAGTGAGGGAACAGGTCGAGTTAGGCAAAGCCGGTAAGGATGCAGTCTGTGATGGAGACTTGACTCCAGCCTGATCTCATGAACTGCTCTGAAGCCTGATTTGAATCAGAATTCATCACAACTTGAGCCAAAGGTCTGGTTTTTATATCTACCCTATGTCAGTCAGTCACAGGCTGTAGATTACCCCAAAGTATTAAGAAAACCTCTCACCCAGGGGTGGTGGCACACGCCTTTAACTCCAGCACTTGGGAGGCAGAGGCAGGCAGTTCTCTTTGAGTTCGAGGTCAGCCTGGTCTGCAAAGCGAGTTCCAGGATGGCCAGGACTGTTACACAAATAAACCCTATCTTGAAAAAACAAAGGAAAAGAAAAGAAAAAAACCCTCTCCTTGGGGAATGGGGTCTAGTTCTACAAACACCCATTAGAGTTAGAGGTCAGTAGTCTTTTCCTATAAAGATAGTAAGGAGTGAGGGCTTTGAAAACCTCTGTGCAGCTGGGCAGTGGTGGCACACACCTTTAAGCCTTTAATCCCAGCACTTGGGAGGCAGAGACAGGCAGATCTCTGTGAGTTCAAGACCAGCCTGGTCTACAGAGTGAGTTCAAGGACAGCCTGGGCTGTTACATAGAGAAATTCTTCCTCGACCCTACACTCCCAAAAGAACTCCTCTTTTGCAATTAGACAACTCTGCACTTGTAGCATGAAAATAGAGATAAATAATCCATAAGCAAACAAGTGGGGATGTGTGTCAATTAAGCTTTATAAAAGCAGGTATCGGGCTGTTGGTGATCAGTCCAAATCTTCCAGTAAGGCTAAGAAATGAGAACATATTCATAAATATAAAAAGCAAGTATATAATAGCTATTATAATTGTTAGAAAAAAGAACAGAGAGAAATGTTATGAAAGCAAGTTGTGGTCATATTGGGGTGGATATAGGAGGTTGACCTTATTCTAAACACTGGGGAGTTTCTGAAGAGTGTTTATCAGTGTGCAAGGGGCAAACAAAAGGGAATGATGGGAAGATCCATCTGAAAATTTTTTGAAATAAACAACCCATTTATATCTGAGCAAGCATAGGGATGTGAAATGGAGAAGGACCACCACACATTTGCCAAATGCAGTTGTGTTGGGTCACAGCACAGTTAGACAACATTCACCTGTTGTCTTGAAACATCATTTCTCGTTGACTTCTATGTGGTGATGGTCTTCCAGACTTCACACGTTTTCTATGCACCCTGGCTGTATGTTTTGCAAAATCTTTAAGTACTTGGACCTCCTACAGCTTTCTCTTTGGTCATCTTTCTTGCTACCCTGGTCCATTGTGTCTACCTTTATGATTTACATTTTAATGATGCTCAAGTCTAAATATCTCACCCCTTTTCTGTCCTGGCTATACATGATGATTCTAGAACATATTCACTTATTGTTATGCACTTGGCCACTTTTATCAATCACTTCCACATTACTCACCTCAGAATTATGTAACAGAGAGCTCTGCTTATCACCCTTTCCATAAGTGTATGAGCACAAGAAGAGAATCTAGACCTGCCCATCACTTTATATCGAGTAACAGGTTCATAAGGGAAAAATAATAAAAATTCAACATTGAAAATATTCATGTTGCCCAACTCCAAAAAAATTCTGGAAATTAAGTAAGATTCTTGCCCATTTTTTTATGCAGAATCAAGATGTGTACAAAGGTCACAATGGACAACTTCCTGACAGCCCACCACGAGATGGGACACATCCAATACGACATGGCATATGCCACACAGCCTTACCTGCTGAGAAATGGAGCCAATGAAGGCTTCCATGAAGCTGTTGGGGAAATCATGTCACTTTCTGCAGCTACACCTAAGCATCTGAAATCCATTGGTCTTCTGCCATCCGATTTTCAGGAAGATAGTGGTACATTTTCCTTTGGCTTGTTTGGGGGGTAATCTGATAGGAGGAGAGGTATTTATTATCACCTATAGGAAAATATTTGTTTTTCTTTATGCTGCCTAGGTGAAAAAAATGTTTATGGGGCTGGCTACTGGCAATTTCTTTTAAGAGCATGCTAACTTGTGGTTTCATATATTTAAGCGAGGAATTAGGTGAGATAACTGAATGGATGATCTTGGGATTCTAAGAATGATCTACTAGAAACTTAGTGGACTTTTTGAAGATGCTGAAATAGCATGAAGAACTTGGATGGTTTGTCCGAGTGTCTGGCTTTTAAAGAGTTGGCTGTCATTTGAGGTTACAAACAGATAGGCAACTCCCCAGACTGTTTGAGTGGGAACAGGTTATTCTGAGGCTGTTTTACAGAGAAGGGGTGTGAACAGAAGGCCCATGCTATCTCTCAACATCTTTGCCTGAGGCAGGCAGTCCATCTATTCGGGAGGCTTGAACTTGATGAAACACTACGACTTTTTAGGAGAGCCAGATTTTTCTGTGAGGTTGCCATGGCTTTTGCAAAAGAAAAAACAGAGTCTAATACTTTCATTTCTTTCATGAATTTTTCACCTCTCTTTTTACTAGTTTTTAGGTTCTGTAATTTATTTTAGTTTTCAAATTACATGTATGAATATGCATAAGGGTACTTTGCTCCTACCCTCCATCATTCCCTTTCTTATTCCTTTCCCTTCACTCCGAAACCACATTCTCCAAAAAATTTCCCTCCGATCTTCATGACCGTGTGTTTGTATCTCACTGCATTTCATGAGGGTTTGAGCTGAGCCTTGGTTCAGGGGAGTAAAGGTCAGGAGTTCCATCCTTGTGTGCACAATTTACTTGACTTTGATCTCTGGCTCTTAGTGACCTGACAAAGGCCTGATAGGAGGCCAGGGGAAGGCCATCATCATTTCTGAAATAGTCACTATTAATCCAGGTACAGTAGTTTATAGCCCAGTAGCGGTGCTTTTTGATGAAGAAAGCAACATGGGAAAAGCAATTTATGGTAACCATACCTGCTTCCTAATTTAAAAATACAGCTAATTCATGCTAATGAACAGACAATGATTTGTTCTATGGTTTGTTACGTCTGCCTTGAAACTAGGCCAAGATGGGAAATCAGTGTGTTTCTTCTGATGTCACACAATGAAAGCACTGCCTTGAAAAATCCTCCTTTCCTTGGTTCTGGCCTTGTGAGTGGTGTCAAACCAAAAGATTCCTTCATTCTTTTTCTCCTTTCCTTTATCTTGTCCTTCTCTTCTTTTTGGGGTTGTGAATGATTTGTTGCTTGTAAACAGGGTCTTCCTCTGTAGCCAGGGATGTCCTAGAACTCACAACAGTCCCTTCTACCTCAGCCTCTCAAGTTCATGGATTCTAGGCATGAGTCACTGTGCCTGCCTCTTTATTTTTCTAAACAAATTTATTGAACACCTACTATGTGTGAGGCATTTTCCCCCTAAGTATACAGTGATGTACAGAGTAGATAACAACCCCCGCACTTACACTGGAGTGGTCTTCTGTGGTGTGCTGGAGGCCAGCTCGACTTCCCTTTAGGGTAATAGGCAGTTAATATTCTTGCTAAGGAAGAAACCAGTCCACTTAAAGGACATTGTAATTATGATTATCCAGTGGAGGATGCCTTCTAGAGATGTCCATTAAATATTTTGGGCTTAAATTTATTTTTAACTAATATACAAGAACATAACTGTTGTACATGTTAATGGAGTAACATGATGTTAAGATACGTGTATAGCTCATGTGATATTTACATGACAGCAAACGTCTTTATCTCTACAAACATCATTGGCCGATGGTGAACCTTTTGACAATCCTTTCCTCTTGCTTCTTTTGCTTTTTGCTTTGTCAGCACTGGAAATGGACCTGAGGGCCTTGCCCTTGCTAGGCAATCACTCTACCACTGATAGAGTTCTTCCTGAAAAAGCACAAGATGTTATTGTCCTTTAGATAGTCAACCTGTTGTGCAAAAAAAAAAAAAAAAAAAAAACCAAACGATATTTTTTAAAAAATTTCCCCGCCCTAGTTTCCAAGGTTTCACCACATCTGTTTAACGTTTGCTTGTTTACTCAGGACTCACAGAGGGTATTACAGAGCAGACACTGGACTGGGCACACAATCTTGAATGAGACATTAACAGTCACTGCCTACACGGAGCTCTCAAGAATAAACAGTATGACTAGGAAAATAGATGAAATTGCCCTACTTAACTCTGATAAGGGGATATTTGAAGGAGGTAATTGAAAGTGGTAAAAAAAAAGTATGGATCAGTTAACTTGTGAATTTTTACTTAGTTCTTCTTTTCTAGGGTTGTATTCAAAATCCATCACCTGAGAAGAATATATATATATATATATATATATATATATATATATATACACACACATTATACATATGGCCACTGCCAATATTTCTCATGTAGCCATTCTGTAGTAGAATTATCCTGAGGAGGAATAATAGCTTGAGATTAGACAAATTTTCTTACAAAATTTCTGCTTTCATCTTCCATCTTAATATTTGCCCTTTTCCATGTTCCTTTCAGAAACAGAAATCAACTTCCTACTCAAGCAAGCCCTGACCATTGTTGGGACGCTGCCATTCACTTACATGCTAGAGAAGTGGCGGTGGATGGTCTTTAAGGGAGAAATTCCCAAAGAACAGTGGATGGAGAAGTGGTGGGAGATGAAGTAAGTCAACGACTTTGCAGTCCACGAACCCGTTTCCTCAAGGGCTTACTTGTTCCCTTAAGAGCATTTTGCAAAAAAAAAAAAAAGAGCATTTTGCTTCGCTCGCAGTGCTATCTCTATTTCAATTGGCCAAGGGGAGGCTTTCTGAGGTCACCTGAACCCACAAATTGCAGGGGGGCTAGGACACTAATGCCAGATGGCCTGGTTGGTGGATAAATACCTTAGCTCTCCTGTTTTCTTGTGGAACAGCTCTCATGGTGAGTAGCGTCCTTCTTCATGTGGGAATCAGTTCACATTGCTTATAGAACTGATATTCGTGATAACGTGCCCTTTGGGCAGGAGTCCTGTTTTCCTTTCTCACTCCTTTGCTCCTGTTTCCTGAAATCATTTCCCAGGACATTGTCTCAAGGGTCTTTTTTGAGTAGTAAGATAAGAAATGTGTAATAAGCCTGGTAGTGGTGGTGCAAACCTTTAATCCCAGCATTTGGGAGGCAGAGACAGGTGGGTCTCTGTTGAGTCGGAGGCCAGCCTAGTTACAGAGCAAGTTCCAGGAGATCCAGGGCTACACAGAGAAAACCCTATTGAAAAACCAAAAAAAGGAAGAAAAAAATGTAATTAATTAGGGTAGTTTCTAATGTTTGTGTATAAGTGAAGCTGTCCCCAAAGAATCAAAGTTGTCTGCAAAATTGCAATAATAAAGGGCAAAACTATATTCCTTTTAAATAATGTCTAAAAATAAAGCCTATATGGCTTCTCTTCCCTTTTTCCCAACTGTGCTAACTTTCGGATCCCTGTTAACTTATTTTAAACCAACTTGGAATCAGACCTCCAAAGTAATCCATCACTGTACTGATTGCTCATTTGGCCATTTGCCATTCAGAAGTGCAGTTTCTCCTTAGTGTTCTGGCATAGTATTTAGCATGAGAACGATAGAGATAATTGAGACCCAGACTCAGACTCTAGCTCATATCTCGGTGGTAAGGAGTTTACATGTGAAAAATCACAGCATAGGAAGAGAAGTGGCAGAGATTAGAGACAACGCTAGAGACAATGTACGAAAGTAGAAGGTGGGCTCAGAGGTAGAGAAGGGGGAGCAACGAGAAAGGGACCAGGATGTGATAATAAAGGATTGAGGATGATCAAAGATATTACATGCATTTATGAGATGTCATGGGAACCAGGATTTTATGTAACTAATAAATACTAGTAAAAGGCAAGAGAATAAAGTATTACTAAAAGAAGACCCCGAGTCTAAGGGAGCGTAAGAGTTTAAGAGCATTGCCCAGTGGGTGACAAGCTCCACAGAAGGGGACACATTGGAATTAGCTTTGAAAAAAATAAGATTTCAGTTTTACACACTGCTGACAGGAACACAGAAAGTGCGGTGCCTGAGAGGAATGGATAGGGTTTCCCCTGCATATTTATAGCCATACAGTGTTCTTTATGGACTCTTTAAACTCTGGGTTTTAAGGAGATAGCTATTTTCCAATGGTGAGTTTTGGTTGAATTAAGGCAACAGGAGGCAAACACACAAGAGGCTTTACTTTCTGGTTTTTACATTTTTTTATTTCAATTGACAACCCATTTCAATATAAATACTATTGCCAGGTGAAACTGCTCTGAGCTCTAGCTCCCTTCTCATGGTGGTCTACCCCCAACTGACACACGCTTCCCTTTTCTTCCGAAGGCGAGAGATTGTCGGTGTGGTGGAGCCTCTGCCTCACGACGAAACATACTGTGACCCTGCAGCTCTGTTCCACGTGTCTAATGATTACTCGTTCATCCGGTAAATGACAGTCCTCTCCTCTCTGTTGAGCATCTGGTGTTTACAGGATAGCCGAGGCTAATAACAAAAGCATAAATGGCTCAATGAAGTGACAATTACAAGCCTTTTCTATCTACCTCCTACCGCAAGCTTAATGTAGATGATCAGTTTCAATTCAACGTAATGCAACTTGATGTTTTATTGGGTTAAGTGGACTTAGCTGAGACTTTCCCCTCATTGTTAAGGAATGTCCTATTTTGCTTTGTATTGCTGGGATAAACACCATGACTAACAGCAACTTGGAGAGGAAAGGGTTGATTTGGCTTTGTTCCACTCGCAATCCATCACTGAAGGAAGTCAAGGCAGAAACTTAAACAAGGCAGGAAACTGGAGTCAGGAACTGAAGCCAAGACCATGGCGAACACTGCTTACTGGCTTGCTCTTCATGGCTGCCTTAGTTTGCCTTCTTGTAATTCACAGGACCATCTACCGATGGGTGCTACCTCCTCCCATGGCCTAGGCCGTCCCACATCAATCATTAATCTAGAAAATGTTCCACAGATTGGCTCCAGAGGCCAGTCTGATGGAAGCATTTTTTTTCAATTGAGGTTCCTTCTTCTTCGATAACTCTAACTTGTGTCAAGTTGAGAAACAACAACAACAAAAATTAGACATAAAGCAAAGAAAAACCAGCCTACAATTCACAATCTCAGAGATCCTAGACAGCAAAGAGAACCCTAAGAGACATATACTTGGATCTAATCTATATGGGAAGTAGAAAAAGACAATATCTCCTGAGTAAATTGGGAGCATGGGGATCATGCAAAAGGGTAGAAGGGGAGTAGGGAGAAAGGGAGGGGAGCGGAGAAAAATATTTAGCTCAATAAAACACAGTTAAAAAAAAAAACCCAACCAAGCACAACAGGACCATTAGGTAAAGCAGAAAAACACTTTTAATTCATCTTCTCATCACCAGTAGAGTTTACTATACATCAAAAAAGTATTTTATTATTGCTGTTGTCTATTTTGTCTTTTGTTTGAGACAGAGACTTAACTACACGTCCCAGGCTGGCCTTGAACTCATGATCCTCCTCCCCTAATGCTGGGATGCAGGCATGTGTGGGCCTCACCTTCTATATTTGTAAAAATGGGAATTTTACTTACCTGGTGTCAGAACCAGCTTGCCGTCATTTTATAGGAAAGGGCTATAAGTCTGTGACAACCCACGGCAGAGTAGCCACGCTGCTCTATCATCAAACATATGCAATGAAAATAACATTTGGTACATGTGAAGAGGTCATGTTGGACTCCTGCTACAGGAAGACTTTTAGGCAATACCTCTGGGGTTACTTGGGCCAGGAATGTAAGTATCCCCCCAGATCTGTGACTCTGTGACAGCAATAAAACATGAGCCTTCTTTTTGTTTGTTCCTTTCTCACTTGTACAGATATTACACAAGGACCATTTATCAGTTCCAGTTTCAAGAAGCCCTTTGTCAAGCAGCTAAACATGATGGCCCACTGCACAAATGTGACATCTCAAATTCCACTGAAGCTGGACAGAAGTTGCTGTAAGAATTGCCTCAAAATGCCGAGCATCTCTTAGCACCCTGTATTATTCATTGCCACGTCTATGATTTAATTTAGTTTATTTGCCTTCTCCCACATCTTCCCCCCCCCCCAAAAGAAACAATCGGACTTCAGAATTTCTCCAACCAACCAACCATGAAATAAATGTTTAATGTGGAACGAGATGGGAACCTAGATCATGAGATGCCAGGATAGGTCACCTCTTGGTCCCTCTGTGATAACCACACGGCTCTCTTTTGAGCAATTGGAAGGAAAGAGAAACTGAGTCTTAGATCCATCTGATAATATGCCTTATTTTTTTAATCCACCCAAAGAAAATGCAGCCCATTCCAGGAAAAGAATGTAGAGTGTAGATGAGAAGGTGTGCCCAGCTGCCTCAAAATGATCCAAACGCTGTCTTTTTTCCTGTAGCAATATGCTGCATCTTGGGAAATCCGAACCCTGGACCCTAGCATTGGAAAATGTGGTGGGAACAAGGAATATGGATGTAAGACCACTGCTCAATTACTTCGAGCCGTTGTTTGTCTGGCTGAAGGAGCAGAACAAGAATTCTTCTGTGGGGTGGAACACTGACTGGAGTCCATGTGAGTTCACAGACTGCGCATGCATTGTGCATTGTTGCTTGTTTGCTTCGCTGAGTGTCCTTTCTATAGCCTCGCGGGGGCTGTGACACAGCTGAATCTGTCTTCCCTCTTCAGGAGTTCTTTTTTTTTTAATTTTTATTCTTTTTTAATTAAAATTTCCACCTGCTCCCCGTTTCCCATTTCCCTCCCCTCCTCCCAAATATTGCCCCCTCCCCCCACTCCCCTCCCCCTATCCCCACTCCTCTTCTCCTCCCCCCACACCATTCCCCCTCCCTCTCGATACTGAAGAGCAGTACAAATTCCCTGCCCTGCGGGAAGACGAAGGTCTTCTATCTACGTCCAGGAAGGTGAGCGTCCAAACAGGCTAAGCTCCCACAAAGCCAGTTCATGTATTAGGATCGAAACCTAGTGCCATTGTCCTTGGCTTCTCATCAGCCTTCATTGTCTGCCATGTTCAGAGAGTCCAGTTTCAACCCATGCTTATTCAGTCCCCGTCCAGCTGGCCTTGGTGGGCTCCCAATAGATCAGTTCCACTGTCACAGTGGGTGGGTGCACCCCTCGTGGTCTTCAGGTGTTCTTATCAGTCTCACGTTCACAGTAAGAGTATAAGACTCTCCTACTGCCCTTGGACGGTGCTCTTTGCCCTAGTTTGCTTTCTGTTGCTATGAGGACCATAACCAAAGGCAACTTAGAGAGGGGAGGGTTTCTCTCAGCTTACAGCTGATTGTCCATCATCAGAAACTCAAGACAGCAATGTGGAGGCTGGAACTAGAGAGGGGCTATGGAGGAACACTGCTTACTAGCTTGCTCTCTCTCCATGGCTTGACTCGGCTTGGCTTTTTCCTGGACCACCTGCCCAGGAGTGGCATTGTCCACGATGTGCTGGGACTTCACACATCAATTATTAGTCACAAAAATGCTTCACCAGCCAATAGGATGAAGACATTGTTTTCAAATAACTATAGCTATGTCAAGTTGATAAGAACAAACGGGCCAACCTAATTCTTCTGAGACAAACACTGTCACCTGCATCATGGTTAGACCCTGAGTTTCTGACAGTTACTTTCTTTAAAACTTTGCTTGCTTTGGTGTCTTAGAACCCTCTGGAGAGACTTAACATGATTTTTAGTGAAGCTATTATCAATATATAAATATTGTCTGGCCAGTTGCATAGCCAAATAACATATCATGCTGTTTCCTTTCTTAAGTGACTTGTTTGTATAAGAGTTTCAAATCACCTCAGCTTTTGGCGTGCATATTTCACCATCAAGCAGAGCATTGATTGATTACCAGTTAGTCCCATCTATCTATTCTTCTCAGCTCTATCTTCCTCCCTTGAAACTTCCCCGTGGCGTCTCACATACTCCTATCTTAATACGGACCATAATTGTCCTTCAGAGTTATCGCCTGGTTCCTCCAGGTTGAATCTTGTTTCCTGGGTTCCACCTCTTCTTTCCAGGTTTATATCTTGTTCTTTTGTAGAACAAGTTCCAATTGGCTGAGTAAGTGATGTTGGTGTACAGAACCACGCCATCCCCAAAGTGGCTTTAACCACAAACCACAACCTCAGTATCATTTTCTTCACACCTCTGTTGTATCGGAATCCCAAGGTCTCTCTCTCTCTCTCTCTCTCTCTCTCTCTGTCTCTGTCTCTCTCTCTCTCTCTCTCCCCCTCCCTCCCTCCCTCCCTCCCTCCCTCCCTCCCTCCCTCCCTCCCTCTCTCCCTCTCTCCCTCTCTCTGCCCTGTAATCCCTTCTGTGTACACACCCACATAAAGCAGTGACTTATGGTCCTCTCAGAACGCAGTTACCAGTTTCTCATCATTTCTTATTCTGTAAAAGCTGTGTCTTTACCTTAAAAGAGGCCTATCACTGTCACCTTAGTGCGATCTTGGGAAGGGAAAATAAATGTGTGGTCAGTCTGTCATGTAAACCAATTGCCTGAAATCTCTCTTTAATCAGATGCCGACCAAAGCATTAAAGTGAGGATAAGCCTAAAGTCAGCTCTTGGGAAAGATGCAGTGAGTATTCTGAATGGTGATTCCGGTTTTCTTCACAACAGTCTCTTCCCTTGAAATCCCGTTTCAGTGTGGCATACATGAAGAGGGGCCATATGGTTCTCTTAAAACTATAATCCTCACGTCTCACCTTCAGCTGACTCCTTCTCTCCCTCCCTCCCTTCCTTTTCTTTGTAACCCATCCCTTACTGGATAGACATTGCCTGCTTTTCACTTGTTACCTTGAATGTGTTATGAAGATCGGTGCAGAACCATCTGTTCTGATCCTTAATTAGCAAGCACTCACCTTCCCAATGACTCTTGGCACCATGACTTGTATTCAAGGCAAGGTCACGGTTCTATGCTAAGGGCTTATTTCTTTTCTTAGGTTTTGTTTTCTTAATCATCTACATTCTATTTTATTAACAGTATGGTCAGTTCGTGTGCAAAACCTTCCAATCTGGAAGCTTGGTCAGAGTGTAGCATCTCGGGCCCCATCCCTGGACCTGCTTAATCAGGACCTACATTTGTAAAGCCTCCATTGATTTATGTACATAGTAACGACTGGGAAACTCCTATTCACCAAGATTTGGGCGTTACAAGTTTTCCTTTGTTTGAGTCTGGATCTAACAATGCAGTAACAGCTGGCCTGGAACTCACTACAGACAAGACTGACTTTGAATTCCCAGAGAGCCTCAAGAGTGCTGAGATTAAAGTCCCACACCACCACACCCACCCTCACTAAGAGATTTTCAATCCGGAGCTGGGGTGATGGCTTGGTGGCTAAGAATACTCATGGCTTCGCAGAGGACTCGGATTTGGTTGCCCGTACCCACACGGTGGCTCACAGCCATGTTGTAGTCCCAGTTGCAGGGTTTTGTGTTCTATTTTGATCTCCCCAGGCACCAGCACACACATGGTACCGGCAAAACACTGATACACATAAAATAAATACATTTTAAAAATGTAAAGACTTTTTAAATCTCCTAGAAGTTCTAAGTATAGCCACGTTGAGAACCATTAACTTAGAGATGCAGTTTAGGGTGACAAAATATTTTATAGAAACTCTTATTATTTATACCTTTAGCTATTGCTCTCCCCTGAACACCCGTCTCACTTGTTCCAGCTCTGGGAAGTACAAACTTTTTCAAAAAGACAATTTTGTTAGTATCTAGCCATTGTACAAAATGAGTTTCGTTGTGAGAGTTTCCTGCATTCACATAATTTTCTTTGCCCATAACTCACCCCTTTAGTTACTGGCTTCCCCACCCACCTGCACTCTTGCCTTTCCTCTTTCCAAATGGCCCTCTTCTCAGTAATAGCTTTGATTAGCAAAGAGGAGAGGGTGTGTTGTCTCAGATAGATGGGATCAACAGCCGGGGCGTGTCCCGGAAACCTGAAAGCTTTGCAGGTTTAGAAGTCAACCTGGGACAATCAGATAAAACAGTCCAATGTACTCCAGAAAGGTGTTGGGTCATTGTAGAGATCCAGAGATTCAGGTTCTACTTCCTCATTTCCGGAGAAGTTAAATATTTCCCAAGACTTGAAAAATAACTTTGCTAAATAAGACACCATATTATAAATAATACATGCATTAAAAATTAAAACAAAAGAAAGCAATTATTTTTATTTTTTATTGAAAATCGGTTCTTTTCTCATACGACATATTCTGGTTACACTTTCCCCTCTCTATACTCCTCTCAGTTCCTCTCCTCCTGTCCTCCCCTTTCTGTCCCTGAATTGAAAAGAGTAGGCGCTGAGAAAGCAAGTGTACAAACACAAGCCCATCGCTACTCCACTCTGAGTTCGCACTCTTATGTCTGAATGTGCATTGCAGGCCCACAAGAGTATCTCTCTTCACTTTGATTAGCTCCTCCCTGGCCTAAGACATTGAAAGTGCTCCTGGCAGGTCAGGAGAGGTAGCAGATCTTTCGTCTGGGCATTTGAGGCAATGTTCCCTTTTTACAAGACTTTGCAGGTGTGACATTCGGAAGCCAAGTTCTGAGTGAGATGCCCACTCGGAACTCATATGCAGTAGGGCCAGAATGTCTGTCCTGTTTAAGCCATTTCGTGGTGCACATCCACTGGAGCTAAGGCATCGTTTTCAGAATTTACCTTTTAACTGTTTTAAACTATGGAAGTACCGGCCAGAAAATTACTAGGAACAACATTACCGTACCCTTATTACTATTAAAAAATAAACTCCATCCTTCACATATCTGGGCAAAACCATCCTTAGGTGAAAACAATTCTTTTGAGAGCTTTTGTCTTGCTTTTCTCTAAAAGAAAATGAAATTCCCGTGTCATCCATTGATCTCTACTGCCACCTACTGGAGGAAATATTGAGTGCCGACACCTCTACTAGGCTGTGCACACAACCCCAAGCTATTTTTTTTTTTTTTGAGATCCCGTGTAGCCCAGGCTGGCCTTGAAGTTGCTCTGTACCCAAAGTTTGCCTTGAAGTCCTGATTCTCTTGCCTCTACCTCCCTAATGCTGGCATTACAGTGCATGGTTCAAATAGCTGAGAGCTTACCAAAACAGTAAATGCTAGATTTAGTTGCCTACCTAATGCTGACATTTCATGCATGGTTCAAATAGCTGAGAACTTATCAAAACAGTAAATGTTAGATTTAGTTGCCTACAACATACGGATAACCCACGCAAACCCCACAGTGTTGGGCTGTCTCCCATCTATAAACCTATACTTGGGGTTCTTATTTCAATTTATATCAAACCAAAGTGGTGGGTGCCATGATTCCTGAAGCAGGGAGGATTTCCTGACCAGCAGCCTTAGTTCCCGGGGTGGGGCTGGGGGTTTAGTAGATAAACAGACTCTTGGAGTCTCATCTTAGATGGCCTAATCAGAAACTCTTCTTGTAGAGTCATTAGTCACTTTGAAGCTTCCCACTACCAAATGCTGATGTGTGCTCACATTGGAGGGCACAGACTTGATGGCCAGGGTCCTTGGAATAGTGACGAGGAGCCCCCAGTTTCCCTTCTCTTTTGGCCCTCCCCCACTGAGTGGTGTCTTTCTTCTGAATTTGCAGTATGAATGGAACGACAACGAAATGTACCTGTTCCGAGCATCTGTTGCATATTCCATGAGAGTGTATTTTGCAAAGAAAAACCAGACCGTTCTTTTTGGGTGAGTTGATCTGCTAGGTCCTATAAATAAAAATTCCCCTATTCTAGAGTCTGAGGAGATATGCTTAATTTGTGTGTGTGTGTGTGTGTGTGTGTGTGTGTTTCCCGAGATGGGTTTTCTCTGTGTGACAGTTTAGCTGTCCTGGCATCTGCTTTGTAGACTGTTGGGAGGAGGCTACTTGTTTGTTTCCCGGTTGCCCAGACTCCCGAAATAATCACACAGAAACTATATTATTTAAATCACTGCTTGACCGATCACTGAAGTGTATTGCTAGCTAGCTCTTACATCTAGAATTAACCCATCTCCATTATTTTATATTTTACCATGAGTCTCATGGCCTACTGGCAAGATTCCAACTGACAGTTCATGTCTTTCCCCTCTGGAGGCTCTATGGTGTCTCTTTGACTCTGCCTACTCTCTCTATACATGTATATATCTTCCAGTCTAGCTATATTTCTCTCTATATATGTATATATCTTCCAGCCTGGCTATATTCTGTTAAGCCATTGTCTGAAAGCAGCTTCTTTATTAACCAATAAAAGAAACACATATACAGAAGGACTTCCCACACCAGTAGACCAGGGCTGCACTCAAACCCAAAGAGATCCTCCTGCCTCAGACTCCCTAGTGCTGGGATCAAAGGTGTGTGCTACCACTGGCCGACACCTGTATTTGCTCAATTCTTTGACAATTTTATAAATGTATATATTGTGTTTTGTGTTCTCTCATCTGACTTCCACTGAATCCTTCCTTCTCCTACTCTTGTACCTCTTTATTGTTTTTTTTTTATATTTATTTGGGGCCACTGAACTTAATTAGGGTTGCGTGCATAAGCATAATTCAAAAATTTATTTCACATTTGGAATTTGGACCACTTCCTTTTAGAATGCTTGTGGTTTAACTTGTAGATAGCATAACAAGAGTTGCTATTAAATCTCTCTCTGTGTCTCTCTCTCTGTCTCTGTCTCTTTCTCTCTCTTTCTCTCCATACACTCTCACCCTATCCTTAGAAGTAAAAGAGGGGGGAAGACATTTCTGATTTCTGCCTTCTGTAAGCTTCTTCAGGAGAGAGACCGCAGGGAGAGAGGGACTTGTAAATGTGTGCTATGGCGGAAAGCACAGGGTCAGGACGAGGAAAGGGGCTGAGGAAAGTTCAGCTTTTACCGAGTTGGTTAGAGAGTACATCACTAACCTTAAGAAGCAGAAAAGCCAACAATACAGACAATGGGAGAAAGAATTCAGCTAGGGGACAAAGGCACAAAGTCCGACGAAGCACTATCCATTGCCTGCCAGAGGCACAGCAAGAAGGTCATTGTGGGAGGAGGAGCGTCTGCTAGTGGGCCAATAGGTGATGTGATCAGGGCAGTGTTTGCGCGGGGTAGCTGGGTAAAAGGGAGCAAAGAAAGTTCATTTGGGCCTCAAGACCATCCCATGGCTTTTGCCTTTTATTTTGAGAAGGTCAAGTAGTCACTCAAGAACCATAGATGGCCACATGATCTTCCTTAGGTTTTTTACTAGCGCCACTCTGGTAGCTTTGAGAGCCTGGCCTTGTCACATGGTGTAGTGATTCCGACTTTTTGCCTTCGTCCAGTGATGCCACCCCCCACTTTGCTGAGTGGGGCCAGGCTAGAGAGCATTAACACCCTGTAGCTATCTGTGACACTGAGATATCACTGTCCACCGTGCTGCCTTGCACACTCAAAGGTCACCAATGATTCACTCTTGATTCTCTTGATGCTCTCATGGACATGAAAAAGAACGGAACAGATTTGGGGTTTGGGGGTAGTAGGAAAAAGCAGTACCAAAAGTTGGTATTACAACTTTTTGTTTGTCTGTTTTGGTTTGGGGGACAGGATCTCTCTGTGTATCTCTGGTTGTCCTGGAACTCACTCTGTAGACCAGGCTGGCCTTGAACTCACAGAGATCCACCTGCCTCTGTCTCCAGAGTGCTGGGATTAAAGGTGTGCGCCACCATGCCCAGTGCACTGGGGGTGGGGTGGGTGGGTGTTTCACAACTTTTATGCAGTTAATTTCATGTGCTTTGGGAAGTATACAGTTCTTTTGGCCACATCATCCCCCTGTTTGCCCTTGCCCTGCCCCGCCCTGTACCTCCTCATCCAGGAACCTCACTCTCATCTCCTTTCTGCCATGGCTGGGTGGGGGTGGGGTGGGGGAACGGGATGGGACAACTTCCTTTCTTTTTTGTGTTCTCTCATTAGGAAAGAAGAAACGTGTTTCTTTTCTTTATTTCTTTCTCTTTTTTTGTCATAGGGTGGAAGATATACGGGTGAGTGATTTGACCCCAAGAGTCTCCTTCAACTTCTTTGTCACTTCTCCTCAAAATGTGTCTGACATCATTCCTAGAAGTGAAGTGGAAAACGCCATCAGGTGAGTTCTTACTTTCACACAAACTATTTAAAGGTGGAGGGTTAGCAATTGCAGCAATAGCTTCCATTTAGTGCACTCTTTTTGAGTGCTGGACATCATTCTACGCCATGTACATGTTTTACCTCATCTCAAAACTTGGGTGGTGGTTGTTGTTTGTGTGTGTGGTGTACATGTAGGTTTGTGTGTGAGTGGGCACACATGGCATGGGTACATATACAAAAACTGGAGGTTGACATTAGGTGTCTTTTCTGATCTGTTACCTCTTGGTGTCGCTAAATCTGATGTTGATTAACTCAGCTGGGCTGTCAAGGGAGCTTCAGGGATATGCCTTTCTCCCCCAGCCCCGGCACTGGAGTGGATAGGGACTGGGTGCTACCACACCCAGCTGTTTTATGTGGGTGCTAGGGGTCAAAACTCAGGTTCTCAAACTTGTGCAGCAGGCGTTTTGCTGGTGGAACCATATCTTTGGGTGCACAAACTTGGGCTTTAGTTCTGTTGTAATCCAGTAGCAAGAGACTTGTTTTGATTGGAGACGTCTCCTGGTGCAGGTCCTTGAACAAAGATTTAGGCAAACATGGTTTATTTGGGAGGCAGTGCCAAGAAGCACCAATGGAAACTGTGGACAGGAGACAGAGAAGAGAGTAAGATGAGAGTTCAGACCTGCCAGGCAGCTCTGGGAAACTGTAGAAAGTGCTCCGGAATTGCCTTGCTGGAAGGCTGAGGGAGCTGGGCTATTTACCGCTTCTCACTGGTCATTGTCTGAGAAATGATTCCGGGTGATATTCATTCCTTAGTCTCTCTAGCTTGGCAATGGTTTCAGGCAAAGGGAAATCATTTCTGGCTAAAGGAAGCTTGGTTGGCATGTTTGGAAGGTGCAGAAGGGAAATGGGCACACACTGCCACCATTTGTTACAGGGACATTATGAAAGATTTATTGAACTGCCCAAAGCAGGAAATAAGGCAGGCAAACATCAGGTTCCTTTGCCATTGTCTCCCAGGCTGAGAGAGGAATTTACTGCAGAGCAGTGATTATCCAGACGAAATGACTTGTCCAGTTTGCCTCAGACATTTTAGATGAGATAGATGGAAGACGGGTGGTTTTCTTTGTCATTAAAAAAAATGACAATAAAAAAATGCTGCAGGTGGTGGAGCACACCTTCAATCCCAGCACTCTGGAGGCAGAGGCAGGCGGATCTCTGCGAGTTCGAGGCCAGCCTGGCCTACAAAGTGAGTGCCAGGACAGCTAGGGCTCTGTTACTCAGAGAAACCTTGTCAAAAAAAAAAAAAAAAAAAAACAAACAAACAAAAAAAACTCCAACTGTGCCCACCACAAAATGTTTAATAAACTTCCCGTACCTGGCATCTCACTAGGTGGTGCACTTGAGCTACACCAGGAATTCTATTGAACTTTTAGACCTGCTGGATAGGGTGTGCCTAGAAAATCTGGCCTGGTTGGGGTGTGTGACTGAATCATGCCCAGAGATTCAGTCTCCTCCTCCAAAAAGGCAAGTATCTACCTTAGACAAAATGCTGGCCTGCTCTTCCTGGATCCCCAGCTCTAAGCTGCAGTGATCCTCAAGCTTTCTTTTCTAGCAATGACTCTTCTAGAATGTCTGGAGAAACTCTTGAAGTTGCCAGGGGTTTTGGCTAATTCTATGCTGGCTGCTTGTCCTCTATGAAGGAATTGGACCGTCTCACATGAGCCACACCCATAGATAGAAGGCTGTGATGCTGGACATTTTAGTCTACAAACCAGAATGTTCCACCATTGTACTGTTTTTTTCTTTTTTCCTAAATAGTCTTCATCTTTTTGACTCCACCAACTTCAGCCACTTGTCTCAGTGCTGGAGAGATGCAGAGGTCTCTTTCCCATGTTAGTCCTTGATGCTACTTCCCAATGTCAGTGCTTTTTGTTTGGAAAATTCCTACGGGGATTTGGGTATTGGACATGTTTCATTTATAAAAGAGGGGCATTCAGTTATGCTTTTCTTTCATTTGCTGGAAATTCATTTTAGATGCACTCTGAAAGCTGAGAAATTCTTGCCAAATCCGCTAACTTGGCCTTTGGAATGCAGTACTTACACATGAGCAAACAGCAGCCGTTTGTTCATTCCTAAAATTCCTCTACATAATAAAATCTATTGTTATTTTTGGCTTTTCATTGCAGGGTTTCTCTGTGTAGCCCTGGCTGTCCTGGAATTCAGTCTGTAGACCAGGATGCTCTAAATCTCACAGAGATCTACTTGCCTCTGCCTCCCGAGTGCTGGGATTAAAAGTGTGCACAACTACCACCTGGTGAAACCTATTAATTTATATGACAACTTTATTCTCTTAACAGTTCAGTGTGTGTATGCCTGCGTGCTTATAGGTGTGCTACACGTGAGCAGTGCCCATGAAGGCAAGAAGGCATCAGAGCCCTTGGGACTAGAGTTATGGGCACTTGTGAGTTGCCCAATGTTAATGCTAGGAGCCAACCCAAGTCCTCTGGAAGAACAATACAAGCTCTTATAGAAGCTCTCCAGCCCCCTCATTTCTGAATTTCTGACTCAAGTATCAAATGAGGTTGTTTATAGACCTAATTCAGGTTGCTTGGTATGTAAGATAAGTGACTATCAAAAGTCTGTGTTTTTCCATTGGCCCGATCTACATCGATTTTAGTGTTATTTTGGGTGTGTAATTTGCATGGCTTTTTTCTTTAAGACAGTGTCTTGCTATGTTCCCTCAACTATCCTGGATCGTGCTATGTGGAGCTATTTGTGTCGCCCCTCCCCCCCTTATCTCTAGAGCGTTGGCTTTACAGGCAGGTACCACTGCGCACATTCTAATTGGACACGCTCATGATAAGCCCTACTAGCCGCTTTGGGGAACTGTGAGATAAAGAGGAAACGACTAGGCTGAAGTTCATTTGGTCTAAGCCTTCTCTTTCTTATATTCTGCTTTCGCAAATAGTTTGTGTAGGAACCGCATCAATGATGTTTTCAGCCTGGATGATAACAGCCTGGAGTTTCTGGGGATTTACCCAACACTTGCGCCACCTTACCAGCCTCCTGTCACCATATGGCTGATTATTTTCGGTGTCGTGATGGGGCTTGTGGTGCTCGGCATCGTCACCCTGATCTTCACTGGGATCAGAGGTCGAAAGAAGTAAGTGTCTTTTTCTTGCCATACCATAGCACACTCTCTACATAGGCCAGTTACCATTCTGGACCCTTATCTCCCTGACTATGCTGATGTGTCTGTCCCTTAGAAACTTGGAAGATGTAGTGAGCATGTTGCCTTCTTAGTAAGGTCATAGGCCGGATGTCTAGCCTGGGAGTTATTGGCATGCTGTTGTAACCACCTAACCACCGTGTCACCTCCCGACTCCAAATGCAGTAAGAGTTTGTCCTCACTCTTGAGCCTTGCTTCATCCCCAGAGGATGGACTGAGGCAGGGTTTGAACTGTGATGCCGCCTAAGAATGACCCCGAACATATGCTTTAAACTACTACTCTTTACTTTCGTTCTTTTTTAGGTAAATTAAACTTCTCATCATTTTAGTTCACGGCCAGGCACCCTCTAATATTTTTCTAGAGCTGTGAATTGATTGAGGGTTTTAATCACCAGAGACCTGATTTCTACTTTTGTGTTACGAGTATATTTTTTGTCCGGCTTGAGAGAGAATTGATCTTTGTTGGACTTGTTAAATAAGTTAGTATTTGGGGTCACCTGACAAAATTTTATGCATGTTTTAAGTTGTTTAAACACCCTCAGTTGGATTTTTACATGGACAAGTGAGTGTATTTTACTTAATTTTCTTTAATACAGAGATTTTTCAATTTTACCAAATAGCTTCATATGAAAAATTGGGGCTGTAGAAATGGGTAAAATCACTTGCCTCACAAGTATAGACAACTGACCTTGAATGCACATCACCCATATGAAAGTCAGGTGCAGCAATGCAGTAATCTGTATTCCCAACACTTTTAAAGGGGAGGGGAGGCAGAGGGAGTCAAAGTCCTAGAAGTCCGAGGACCAGTTAGCCTGGTATGCACCACAGAGAAACAACAAAGAGACCCCATCATCTCAATCATGATGGGGGTTGAGAGTCAGCTCTGGTTATTGTCTGTTCTCCACACATCCACGGCAGCATACAGGAATCCACACTTACACACGTGAACTCACATACATGTATACACATGCACATAAAACACTTCCTAGGTAGTTCATTCACATGGTTAAAAATTTCAAAATGCAGAGGGATCATCAAGTTCCTTTGCCATTCTTTGCTTCCGAGAATCCTTTCTAACAAAGTTATCAGTTTTTCATATATGTGAAGTAGGCACCACATATTTTTATTTCCCTCCTAGGATGTTTTAGAGATATTTTCCGATTATTTCCAGATTGGCTGTACAAAGCACTTCCTTTTCTCCTGATAATGTGGTTTCCCATTTTGTAGTAATGGACTCTTCCATGATTGCCAAATGTTTGTGTCAATAAAAAAATATGGGAAATTTCTTGTGCATGCTAATGCCTCTGCAAGACAAATCTTTGCACGTGAAAGGCTGGCTTAAAAATCAACATGGACTTCTGATTTTAATCAATACTTCTGAACTGTCCTCACAGAGGCAGAATTCATGTATACACATACTAGCAGTTTATGAAAGTTCCCTTTTCTTCATCTCAGCATCCTTAGCACAGGGTGCCAGCAAACTTTTTGATATTCATCCATTTGGTCAGTGTGAGTGTCTTTCTAACATCACTTTATTAAGGTGACTTTGTTTTTTACTTAACAGGAAAAATGAAACAAAAAGAGAAGAAAATCCTTATGACTCTGTGGACATCGGTAAAGGAGAAAGTAATGCAGGATTCCAAAACAATGATGATGTTCAGACTTCATTTTAGAGTTGTTTTACGATATGTAATTGCTAGCATCATAGTACACAAAATATGAGATTATATACATGGCATTAGCTATCAAAACTATGGTCTGCTCAGTAAAAGTTGTCCGAAGAGCATCTGACTTGAGTGGGCATCTTCACTGGCACTGTTTTCAGTATTTATTTCTGCCTTAAGACTCGACATCTCTTCTTTTTATCAATAGAGATGTTTATACTAGAGTAAAAGAGGGAAAGGTGTCTTTGGCCCCACAGTCTGTCCAGGGCTAATGGAAAAGAAGACACTGTTGGGTAACTGGAGTTGGAAGATGAGACGATGTGTCTTGGGAGCAAGCATTGGATTTGGTATGGAATCTGTGATGTGAACCAGTGGAACTGCTAAGGTTGAGGATGGTGCGCACTGTCCACTTTGATCCATGTTTGACAGATGGTGGGTGTCGTGCTCTGTGGCCTTGCATTAACTTACTTCAAGTACTGTAGCCATTTGTTCACAGTGATACTTGAAATGGTTGTCCTTTCTTTGGTGGCACAACTTCAAAGGAGATAGAAGCCAGACAGCAGGTAGAGAACACGACCTTTCCTCTTTCAAACTGCTTGATCAGCATCTCCCTAACAATGCACAACTAGCATAGGGAATTCCACGAGCCCAGAGCATGCCTGATAGAAACTTGCTTCCATTATTCGGGAACTGTGGAGTCAAGGGAAACTCCAGCTGAATATTCGCCCTGCGAAGTGGGTACCCAGTCTCTAAAATCTTTTGTATGCTCTCGTAGTGTCTGAGCAATGATGGCCACAAAGCAGACCTCAATAAATACTTACTAGATTTGTACACTCCTCTGCTCTTATGTGTGCTTATGTGTCTGTTAGTTTGGGCTTTCATGCTATGGACTTGCCATCTTGGACCAAGAAATTATAAAATCAGTTCAAAAGATTTGTGCTCAGATTGTAAACACTATCAGGTTAGGAACCAAAAACTTAACATTTTTATTTAATATAACAGTACTATCTACCTGAAGATTGATTAAAACTATATTAAATAAGTTATCGTGTCTGACATACTATATAGAGACCGAAGTTATGTTAGAGCGACTCTGTACTTGGTAAATTTGATGTGATCATGGTAATGGGCCACCGATTCATCAAATCAAGCAGAACCATTGGAAACTGTTTAGTATCTTTCCATTTATATGATATACAGGTAGCAAAGACAGAGTGTCTTTGCATGAGAGCCATGCCCCCTCCAGTCGAGCTTCCATATCATCATCTGCCTTACGATCTTGCTTCTGGGGCACCAAAGAATTGCATTTCTCCTTCATTTACATTCTCATTTTACTGACACCCTGTTGTCTTGTGTATGTCCTGTCTAATATAGGAAGGCCTTCTGCAAGCTATTATCTAAACGTCCCTTGTAATTGCCACATTCACTTTCTGAAGCTGTCACTCTGTTTTTTTAGTTCAACACTGTGCAAAAATAATCTTCATAAGAACTAATTCTATCACCCAACACCTTCAAAAGAGCCTTTTCATTCGTGGTAAAGCACCCATGGGCACGTGACACAATCTCTAGTTGTAACATGGAAATTAACTGCTCTCACCCCAAATTAATTTTTCCCCAGGTCAGTCATCATTCTGCCCACCAGGTGAAAGCCGTGGTCCTTCTCCTATGCAGCAGCATCCTCTGAGAGGACAGAGGCTGTACAAAGGTGGTCCAGTACTGGGACTTAAGATAAAAGTTGACAAACTGTCATTCTTGGGCCAAACTATGCCCAACCCCTTGAGTTAAAAATGAGTGTTATATTTTTTAGTTGTTGGGAGAAAAGTAGACTATTTCATGGCACAAAAATGATATGAAATTCAAATTTCATTGTCCATAAATGAAGTTTTATTGGTACACAGCCATGCCCATCAATTTTCATATTATATAGGGCTGCTTTTGTTCTACAAAGCTGAGCTGAGGAGCTGACTTAGAGAAGCTATGGCCCACAAAGCTTTTCACAGGCAAACATTGCTGACCCATGGGCTATAAGGAAGCAACGATGTTTATGTAAAAGAGCAATTGGAGTTCAGAGAACCAAGGGACATTTGTTTATTAAATCTAAAGCATTTCTTTCCTGGGAGTTTAATATTTAATAGACAGTAGAGTTGGTAAAAGAATAATGGTGTCAGAAAGAGCAGGTGCCAATTTGCACTTGCTTGGTGTTTCTCAATGCCTTATTCTCCCTCTTGAGGTCCATTTGTTCCTATTTAGTAAAGTAGGGCCTTAGGCTTAGGAATCATTGCGGAAGAGGGGGAGGGAAGGTTGTCAGAGCCGTAGGAACAGGGAGTTTCTGTGAGATTGCATGTCTGCAAGAAAGGTCAGAAGATAAACTCACAAAGTCTCACCAACATGGCTGCCTAAATACGACCCGAACAAGGACACACTACCACTGCTAACGTGGAAGGGAGGAAGCTTATGAAGCCTCAGCCCTAGACAAAGAACTATAGGAGACTAAGGAATGCTGAGAGCAGAGAAGAGTGCATTCAATACCAAATGGTCAAACCTAAAAACATATATACAAGCCAAATTATATACAACCTGTTCAGCCTATATAATTTGGCTTGAATATATGTGAATACAAACACACACAGAGTGAGAGAGAGAGCACCCACCACCAACAACAACAACATTCACCACCACCAACAACAACAAAGTAAAATTGCTATGAAGTAAGGGAGGTACATGGGAGGGTCCGAAGGGAGGAAAGGAAAGGAGAAATGATGTAATTATAATCTCATTTTTTTTCAAAAAGGTAAGGCCTTAGGTCCAACCTGTCTTCCTTGTACGCTTACTTCCAAGTCAGAATTGAAACTGAGAAACTACCATATTGGAATCTTGCTTTATTAGCTCAAGCACATATAATACAATTTTTCTAGACCCATTGACTTGTATCTCACTTTTTGCAGACCAGAAATGGCTCAGCAAGACTACTAAAGCCCGCCTAGCAAAGACTGTCTCTGGATTCCTCTCTTCTTTGCCATTTGGGAATGTGTCTTATCACATCCTCTCCCCTTGTCTGGCTTCTGAGAGTGTAGAAAGACTGTGGGTTGAAGATTAGGAAAACAGTTGATGCAAAACACACTTAAGCAGCATTTTGAAAACATCATGCAAGCTTTAAAATAGCACCAATGTTCTTCCTCTGCCACTGCCTCTCATAAATGTACGGATTTTCTCACAGGTTTCTAGAAGTGACTTAAATTCTTGCTTGGCATGAGTTTTGAAATCAAGCTTCAAACAAGGCTTCAGTTTCATTGCAAAGTACACAACTCTGTCTGTATTGTTTGCATCTTTAACAGTATGCGCTACTTTTTAGAAATGACTTTTTAAAAATCACGTATGTAAAAAAGTGAAGGCAACAATCAGATAATCTCAAGAGAGAGGCAGAAATAAAGGTTAAGAATCTATGGAACATGGTATACAATCACTCATAAGTGGATTCTAGCTGTAAAAGGATATTGAGCCTGTATAGTTCATGATCCTAGAGAAGCAAGGTAACAAGGTGAACCCTAAGAGAAACATACATAAATCCACCTGGAAAGTTAAAATAGACAAGATCACCTGACAAAATTGGGAGCATAGGGTTGGGAGGAGGTAGGGAGTGCAGAAGGGGAAGAGGAGGAGAGAAGGGGAGGTGAAGAACTTGAGGGAATGAGATATTCGAGATAGAGGAATGACAGAGATGAGAGCCAGGAAAGAGATATCTTGATTGAGGGAGTCATTATGGGGCTAGCAAGAAACCTGGGACTAGAGAAATTCCCAGGAATCCACAAGGATGACCCCAGCTAAGACACTAAGCAATAGAAGAGAGGGTGCCCGAACTGGCCTTGCCTTGTAGTTAGACTGATGAATATCTTAAATGTCACGATAAAATCTTCATCCAGCAACTGACGGAAACAGCGTTAGAGACCCTCATTGGAGCACTGTACTGAGCTCCCAAAGTCCACTTGAAGAGTGGGAGGAATAAGAATATGAACAAAGAGGTCAAGACCACGATGGGGACACCTGAGCTAATGGGAGCTCACCAACTCCAGCCGGACTGGGAAGGAACCAGCATAGGACCAAACTAGTCCCTCTGAATGAGGTTGACAGTTGTATGGCTGGAGCAGACTGAGGGGCCACTGGCAGTGGCACCGGGATTCATTCCTACTGCATGTTCTGGCTTTTTGGAACCTATTCTCTTTGGATGGATACCTTGCTCAGCCTAGATATGGTAGGGAGGGCCTTGGACCTTCCCCAAAGCAATGTGCCTCACCCTCTCTGAGCAGTGGATCAGGAGTGGGGGTGGGAGATAGGTGGAGGGAATGGAAGGAGGGAGTGGGAACTGGGATTGGTATGTAAAATGAAAAAAAAATAGTTTGTTTTCTTTTCTTTTTTAAAAAAGAATCTATGGAAGCGGGGCTAGAGAGATGGCTCAATAGTTAAGTACACTTCCTGCTGCCGATGGAGACCTGGGTTCAGTTCTGAGAAACCAAATGGCAGATTCTAAGTGTCTGTAACTCCAATTCCTGGGGATCCAGCAACCTCTTCTGGCTTCCATTGGCACCAGACATGCACATGGTACACAGACATATACGCAGATAAACACTTGTACACAAAAAATAAAATAATCTTATATTTTAGAAAAGTCTATGGTACAGGTTCCTGATGTACAAGACCCCAGAAAGCAGGACAGGCTGCCTGGGCAGGTTGTGAAGGAAGGGTTCTGTCACTTGATCCCTTTTATTTCTTGAGTAGGAAAGAACTTGGCACACAGAAAACGGTAAATAAAGGAATGAACGTATAAATGTCCTAGTGGTTATTTGAAAAGTGGCATTTCATTATTCACCCATTATGCACTGAAATTTGTATGCCTCCATTAAAGATAGATTACTATTATCCTATCAATTCTCTGCTGAAAATAGTAAAATCATTAAGGAAACGTCAAGGAGGAAATAAGCAAGGGAGACATTTGAGATCACTGGTTGGAAAAAAAATGGCTGGTGGTATGAGTAAAAAGTAAGAATATCAGTGGTTAAGAACACTAACTGCTCAACTAGAGGACCCTGATTTGATTCATAGCACCCATATGGTGGCTCACAACCACTTGTAACTGTGATTCTAGAAAATCAAACTCCCTCTTTTGGCTTCTGTTGGTACCACACAAATACAGTGAACATACATACACATAAAAATTATGAAAATTTAAAATACTGTTTTTGTTTCAGTGTTAAGATATAAGATGGAATTAGAAACTTCAGTTATCTTTCAAATGAATCAAAAGTCCCCAAACCCCCAACTTAAGTATATAACATCATTAGAATGTAAGATCGTCTTAATTCTAGCAAAACCACCGTCTCATTGAGTGGTGATTGATAATGGTGAAGGTTAATGTGAAGGAAGAAGGCATTAAATTCTACCTGAGCATCATTCATAATAAATTGTACTCTGTATGAAACATGGAACACATTGCTCAATAGTAATATTCAACACATTGTTCAATATTATTATTTTATATCACTGTACATGTTGACACAAAGTACCACTGTTTTAAGTCTGGAGCAGAAACTGTGTCATTCAAATGGAATTACAGACCATATACCAGTATCCTGCAACATAATGAGGTACCACAGGGCAGTTCGGCATCCATGGACACTTGGGAAGAATACCAACTCACAGGCTTACTTCATCAAACATTTCTAAGGTGCTTCCTAGGAATCTGTGTTTTAATCAACTCTGTTTGGCTCTCAAACATGCTTGACTTTGAGATCATTTGTATATTGCATTAGTTGCTTTTCTGTTCTGTAATAAAAAGATTACGACCAAGGCAACTTAGAGAAGAAAGACTTTATTTTGACTTACAGTTCTAGAGGGCTAGAATTCATAATGGCAGGACAGAGGCAGCTTGCAGGATGATAGATAGAGCATGATGCTGAGAGTTCACATCCTTGATGTTTTTATTAAAGATGTGAATAGGTCTTTTGCCTGCATATATGTTGATAGACCACACGTGTACTTCCATGAAGGCCAGAAGAGGGCATCAGATACCCTAAAACTAAAGTTACAGATGGTTGTGAGCCATCATGTGGGTGCCAGGAATTAAACCCAGGTCCTCTGGAAGAACAGCCATGTGTTCTTAACCACTGAGCCATCTCTTAAACTTTTGAGAGCTTATCTCGAACTGCAAGCAAGAAGCAGAGAGAGTAAACTACAAATAAAGCCTGTCCCCATTGACATAATTCTTCCACCAAGGCCACACCTCCTAAGCTTCCCCCAAACAATGTCACAAACTGGGGACCAAGTATTCAAACGCTGGAGACATTTCTCATACAGAGGCAAATGTACACAGATTCCTGTTCTTGGAAGGATATTTAATTATCACACTTGTGCCAACAGAGACAAAATGAGTTCTCAACAAATCATCTTTTCAGTTCTGCTCCACCTTTACACACAGGACACACCCTTCCCAAACTGCAATCTAGAAATGGATGTCTACCATAAGCTGGGGAGTAGTACATAAAACGTAGCACAAGCAAAATGAACAATTTGATCAAAATTTCAAAAAATATCTTGTTTTCTCCCTTTTTTGTAACTAATATAAGAGATAAACAACACATCAGACATTATTAACTAGTTAAATCACATTGTGCCTTTCTACTTCCCTTAAAAGGAGTGAGAGTGTTGGTCAACATTTATACTCATTCCCTTCAGTAGTCCCAAGTTTCTCTTCATGGTTTATCTTGTTCCCGAAGTGGTTCTATGGCAGATAGGAGCTGCTGAAATGTGGGCCGCTTTTCTGGAAGCTAAATAAAAGAGAACCCTGATGTGTTAGATGATGAAGGTTTTCATTCAAAAGAACAGTATCGGGGCTAGGGGTGTGACTCAGCTGGCAACGTGCTTGCCTAGCATGCAGGACACCCTAGCTTCAGTTCTATGCACCACGTTAACCAGGTGTGTGGCACACATCTGTAATCTGAGGATTTGGGAGAAAGAGGCAGGAGGATCAAATGTTCAAAGTCTTTCCCAGCTATTCAGAAAGTTTGAGGGCAGCCTGGGCTACATGAGACCCTTACTTAAAAATTAAAATGACAAACAACAAGTTCCAATTTTCAAAACTCACATAAAAGTCAGCTATGTGACAAGAGTCTCTGTGATGTCAGCCCTCCTATGGCAAAATGGGAATTGGAGGCAGGAGAATGCCTGGGAACTCACAGGTCAAATTGTTTGGTATATACAACAGCAAAGGAGATTCTGTATCAAGCAAGGTGGATGGTAAGGACTGACACCAGACACAGACTTGCCATGGCATCAGAATACCTACATTCATAACACACACACACATGAACAATATACAAAACATGCATACTTCAGTCCTAATGTGAGTGATATTCTTTTTCCTTTGAGAGAGGGTCTCACTGAGTAGCCCTATCTGACCTGGAAATTGATATATAGACTAGGCTGACCTCAAACTTATAGAGATTTGCTCTGTCTCTGCCTCCTAATTGCTACAATTCAAGGAATGTGGAATGTGTACCACACTCACTGTTAGTGCCTTTTGAAATGTGGAAATGCCATAGACCTTTCCATGGAGATTAGGTGATGGAGGAGTTACTTTCATTGGTTAATCAATAAAGAAAACTGCTTGGCCTGATAGGTCAGAACATAGGTAGGTGGAGAAGACAGAACAGAATGCTGGGAGGAAGTGAGGCAATCGCCATGCCTCTCCTCTCTGAGCCAGACGCGATGAAGCTCCAGCCCAAGATGGACGTACGCTAGACTCTTCCTGGTGGGTCACCACCTTGTGGTGCTACACACATTAATGGAGGTAGGTTGATAAGGATGTGAGAGTTGGCCAGTAAGAGGCTGGAGCTAATGGGCCAAGCAGTGTTTATATGAATACAGTTTGTGTGTTGTTATTTCGGGGGCTAAGCCAGCCAGGTGGCCGGGAGCTGTGCAGGAATGCAGCCCAGTGCTCCTTCAACAATTAGGAATAAGGCAAGTGTGATTTCTGTATTCACTATTCTTAAGATCATGTTGAAATTACTCATCTGTGCACCCAGAAAGCAAAAACCAGACCCAAGAATTAGCAAAGGAAACATAATTATATGCTAAGAAATGAAAGAGGACTAACTACAGACTTCCATGAAAAAGAAAGGATTTTGATAGGTGGGCAGGGTAAAAAAAATTAACAAATAAAATCAAATATCCAATAGTAACTAGTCTGAAAATATCATTTATAACAGAGGCAATACCAAAATCAGATTCTTAAAAGTGGGGTGAGTAAGTTCCTTAAAAGTGAACCTCCAAACAAGGAAAAAGTTGAAACAGTACACATGCAGATTGGAACATATATTAAGAAACAAGTCTCCATTGCCCTCCAGCAGGGCATGTCAGTGTCATGGAGATGCAGAATGTCTCCAGTTAAAATAAAGAGGAAATACAATCTTAAGGATGTGAATGGGTTTCTTTTAAGCTAGATGAATTTATTTCACAGGTTATAAATTTGTGAAATGGCTAGGAAGCTGTAAAGTACATTAAACTATAATACATGATATTTTAACATTGCAGAATACATCACCTGCTATGTACCAGTGTATAATTAAGATAGTGTGGTGATGGCAGAGAAAGACTAGACCACAGAAGAGGAAGTCCCAAAATAAATCACTATTATTCTGCATGAAAACGTAGGATAATATTAGTGCGGCCTCTCACTGCCATTAAGGTGGCGCCTTATCTCTTGATGGTCTTTTGGTAAACAGTGCTTCCAGCAACTGGACAAACATTATAGAACTGTATGCATAGTTCATGCTATTTATAAGAAACACAATAAAATAAAAATAAATATTTCTAAAGTTTCATTTTCGTACTGCTCAAGATGTTTCAACAGCTCCACAATACATATAAAACTCGAATCTCTCTTCCTTTTCCTCCCTGTCTTCCTCCTCTTCCTCTTCTTCAGGGTACACAACCTTAAGCAGACTTATTTATTTTCAGTCGTTCCGACAATAGCTCTAGCTGAGAACAGTGTGCCTGCGGCCGGCTTCCACAACTTTGTAGTGCTGTTCTCATTCATGCGTGGGCACCATCTCTATGCACCTACCGAGGGAACTTTGAAGAGAATTCCTGATTTGGCTCAGACACCAGTGCATTCAGGAAGCTGCTCTTCTTTCTCTGAGCTCCATGTTCATGTTCCTCATGTTTCTTTCTGTTTTTTTTTTTTTTTTGGTTTTTTTTTTTTAATTTGGGGACATAATTATGAACTTCTTGATGTTTGCCGCACAGCCTCCCACTCCCACACAGTGTGGGTACATGTGAGAAGACTTTGGGATCAGTGAAGGAAATAGTGGAACCTCAGACCTGACAGCCCCAGTTAGTTGTTTAAACATCAAAGCTAAAGCTATTTGTGATGGAATTGCCTCCATTTTAGGCCCACATCCACTTCAAGTTATTTGGTGCTTTGGGCACTCGAAGATGGGGTTGGGGGATGAAGAGGAAGAAGAAGATGAAGACAGAAGAAGAAGAAGAAGAAGAAGAAGAAGAAGAAGAAGAAGAAGAAGAAGAAGAAGAAGAAGAAGAAGAAGAAGAAGAAGAAGAAGAAGAAGTAGCAGCAGCAGCCTTGGAAGCCTTTCAGGTGATTTGTGTATGTGATTAGATGTTGCTATCATGCAGCTTTGGGTTGAGTAGAGATTTTATAGTTTTGTAAAGAGTGAGGCCTCAACCCCATGCAAAAATCTCTAGGCAAATGAGGAAAGCTGGAAGTGGGAGTGGCAGTCTTCCCCAGGGAAGAGCACAGCAAATGGTGTCCATTGCCAAACAGTCAGCCCTGAAAACATACATACAAGCAACTTTACATGACTAAACAGGTTATATTTAGCACTGTATATGTATATACATATACATATGAGCATGTAATAACAATAAGTGGAGGATGAAGCCATGAATTTGAAGGGGGATATATCGGAAGATGTGGAGGGAGGAAAGACAAAGGAGAAATGTAATTATAATCTCAAAAACAATAAAAAAAGATATCTGGGCAGTGGTGGTGCACACCTTTAATCCCAGCCCTTGGGAGGCTAAGGCAGGCAGATTTCTGAGTTTGAGGCCAGCCTTGTCTAAAGCGTGAGTTCCAGGATAGACCAGGGCTACACAGAGAAACCTTCTCTAGAAAAAAACAAACGGAGCCAAACTAAACCAACCAACCAACCAAACAAACAAACAAACAAATGTTAAAAAAAGAAAAAAAGTAGTAACGACACTGGCAGCAGCCAGCCTGCCTGGGTAATAACTGCGTGACTTCAGGTAAGCCCCTTAACCTCCCTGGGCTCCCATTTCCTCATCCTATGCACTAGGGTGGTTTCTGATGAGTTCATATTTATAAAGTTCTTACAACAGTGCCATCGATTCTTCAGTAAACTGTCAACTGCCTTGATATTTTTTAAAGATTTATTTATTTATTTTATATGCGTGAGCGCTCTATTGACTTTCTGCCAGGATAGGGTGTCAGATCCCACTACAGATGTTTGGGACCCACCATGTGGGTGCTGGGAATTGAACTCAGGACCTCTGGAAGAACAGCCAGTGCTCTTAACCACTGAGCCACCTTTCCAGTCCTAACTTGATTTTTTTTACATTACAAAGAAACATGATCCAGAACCACTCCCAACTTCTCTGTGGCAGGCACTTTCCCTCGCCTCCAGCAAATCCCCCCTCCCCCCAAGCCCAATTCTGGCCTGCTTGGGGGGTATACTTGCCTCATGCCAGCAGCTGTACATGATTTGGTAGATGGTGTCGGATGCCAGCTGGGGCCGGTAGAGTCTGTGGCCCTGAGAGACCTTCACAACCACCTCGGAGTTATCATATAAGTCATAGGGTTGCTTCCCCAGACTAAACACCTCCCACATCAGGATCCCTGTAGTGCAGCCGGGGACAGCCCCAGCAGACGGAAAAGAAAGAGAGCCAGTGTCAGAAGGCCCAGGGCTTGTGGAAGGAACTTCCTATCACAGGACCAGAAGGCCATGAGCCAGAGCAAGGGATTTCTGGGAAACAAGGCCTAGTGAAAAGGGGAGGGCATGGGGGCATGGATGGTGGGCTTTGAGTATCACTTCTTTAGTCTAGGTGTTCCTGTATTTCTTCAGACCCCACCCCCACTCCATGCTTGTCAGAAAATCAGAGATGGCAAAAGCAGTGGGAGTCGCTTGGAACGGAGGTTTGTGGGACGCTTCGGGAAGGTACTTGGGGTCTCATGCAGCCTCCCATGGGTAACAAACTGGGTGGTGAGCCACTACCCAACACTTATGAGCGATGAGGTCCTTGCCTTTTCTTTCTGCTTTTGTGCACAAGTCCATTGCACAGCTAAGTTATCGTTTGCTAGGAAGGTAAAGCTGGAACAATGGCTGCTTATTCCATAGTCTGATGCTGTTGCTCCTGCCATCATCTTTCATGCGTCAGGCACCGTTTGGGAATCCAGTAAAAGCCACAGGCTATTGCCTTGGGAACATGCACTCAAGGCTCGTCTGTCCATCCTCTCCAAGGACACAGAGGCTAAACCAGTGGTTCTCAGTCTTCCTAATGCTGTGCTCTTTAATACAGTTCCTCATGTTATGATGACCCCCCCCAACCATACGATTACTTTCATTGCTACTTCATAACTATAATTTTGCTACTGTTATGAATCCTAATGCAAATATCTGATATATAAGATATCTGATATGTGACCCCCGTGAAAGGGTCATTTGACCCCCAAAGAAGTTGAGAACCATTGTTTTAAACAATTAGCCAGGTTCAAAACCCTGGACAACACACATATTCAGAAAGAAGACAATTGCTCTCAAATGCCAAACTTTGAGTTATAGGCTACAGATTTTATGTAAACTATAATAAAGCAGCCTTCTGCCTTGTGGTGTCTCTTCCTTTAAACACATATTCTAAACCAGTTCCACAAAAAAATGAGACTTCCTCCCAACTCTCTCTTGGCAAGGCTGCTCATGCATTCCAAGTCTGGTAGCACCACATAAAACAACTGGGGGAGGGAGGGTCTTCTTTGAGAGGGGCTTTCAGAAGCCCCAATTCATTTTGAATGTCCATAGCAGGAGTAAATGATTTAAGAATAGATTTACTATCTGTCCACAGCTGGAAAACAACTGCAACTTGATTGTTTCATGAGGTGGATTATCAGGTTGGGCAATGCTGCCTTCCGTCAAAAACAAGTTGTAACTATTGAATGAGGTTACAGATTTCAAGAATACTAGTCAGAAGACATATCAGTTGGTACATAGATATGAAACTAGTCTTGACAGCAAGGGCCAAACTTAACCCAAAAGCAGTATCTGTGTTACTTTGTCTTGTGGGGTGCCCATTTGGTTACCTTTATACTTTTTGAAAGGGAATATTTATTTTTAATATCTAGTTGGAACAGAAAAATAAACTGATAACTTTCCCCAAGTTGTCTTGCCTGTGTTACATAGTAAATGAAACTGCACTTATGGACTAAGACAAGCATGAAATATTTCTTGGTTATATTTGTTCTACCTTGTTACTTGTCGATAATTTGACTTACTTATCCTGGACCCACCAGACAGTTGTTGAGAACAGTCATACTTTAAAAAAACCCAAATCTGACAATTGACACAATTGCAACTTACGCATTTTTTTTTACCATTTCATAATCACTTCTACAGAATTTGGCTTCTCTTCTTTTGTTTTTGTTTGTTTGTCTGTTTTTGCAGTGCTAGGATCAAACCAGGGCCTTGAACACCCAAGGCAAATGCTTTGCCTCAGAGCTATACTGCTAACTCAACCAACACAAATAGTCAAATGTTTGCTATTGTCCTCAGACAGGTCTTGTTAAGTTCCTCAGCCTGGCCTAGAACTCATGATCCTCCTATCTCAGCACCTGAGGTCAAGGACTACAGGTGTGTCCTGTCATGTAGCTTGAGAGAGTAAATTTTAATCTAAACATTTTAAGAAAATAGTGAGTATCAAATTTTTATAGAAATATGCAATGGTAAGTATCTTAGACTGCGAGTCAAATGGTGTCTGTGCCAATTAATTGCTCTGTTTTAGCTCAAAATCAGTCATAGACAACATGGAAATGAATGGTCATGCCTGCAACCAATAAAACTTTATTTACAGAAACAGGGCACCTAGTTTCGTCCAGGACTGTGGTTTCCCAAATCCTGATCTAAAATGCTAATTTTAGCAAGATGACTTGAAACAAGGTAAGTGTTCGCTGTGGTTTGGAGGCTTGACTGCCAGCCTGGTGCCTTTGAGGTGTGGGAAATAGAAGAGACCTTACAGTCCTGTGAAGAATTCCCTGAAGGGGAGATGAGACAGCAGCGTCTCCTTGCCATCTCTCCTCTTCCTCTTGGTCACAAGGCAACTTTGCTCCTGTCACAGCCTCTGCTCTGTCCCTGAACACCTCACCATAGACACCGAACAATGGGTCAGAGTGCAGACTGGAACCTTCAACACCATGAGCCCAAAATATATCATTTCTTTTGCTAAGTTGGTTCTGCCAGGTGTTACTTAAAGTAAAGGAAAGAGGACTTACCCAACGCCAAAGACAGCACAGGGTCAAGTCTACTATTTACATTAAGGGACGCCCAAAGGCTCTGCCCATTAGAACCCATTAGAACAGTTACCATAGTTACCCTCATACCCATAAACAGTGGTCTATATTTAAGTCTTCCAACCTTTGGGCTGAGATTTAAATTTTAACAATTCCTTCACAAAACTCTCTGAGGCTAGAAGTGGTACACACCCGGAATCCTACCTCTTGAGAGGCTAAGGAGGTAGGAGGAACATGAGTTTGAGCCTAGCCTGGGTTACATAATAAAACCCTGTTTGTTTGTTTCTTAAAAAAAAACAGAGCAAAACCATTTGAAAGTTTCATCAGAATAGTTCCTAAGTCCCTTGACTCTTCGGGCTGATGCTAACATGATGTAAATTATGGACATGCATAAGACTTCCTAACACCAAACCCAAGGAAGGAAATGGTCTTCAGCCACTTGCTTGTCTCACACTGCGTGTGGAATTTTGTAAAGACTTGGGCTTCTTTTTCAAATGGATGTTGCTGTTCTTGTGGTTTCCTGTTGTGGAAGCTGACTTATGAAATGGGGCTGGGTGCTGTGTGGTTACTTCCTTACCAAACGCCCATACATCTGACTTGCTGCTGTATTTGAAGTAGTGAAACACCTCTGGGGCCGACCACTTGACTGGAAACTTGGTTCCTACTGAACTGACATACTGGTCATCAAGAACGTATCTGTAGGGAAAACATCAGCACAGACATTAAGACATACAGTGTTGCAAACTGGGAAGACCTTTATTGGCCAGCATTGCCTCCATGGCCTACCACCATCAGCCAGGTCAACGAAGGACGTAGAATGTCCATAGTCTGCTGAATGCTTCAGTTTTCTAGCTAATTCGTTTTTTATTTGCTCTGTTTCTCTCTTCTTGAGACAAGGTCTTGTGATCTCCTGATCTTCTTCCTCTACCTCCCAAATGCCAGCATGGTAGAAAGAAAAGCTGTTTGGGGACATTACTGGCTCACCTTGTCATTCCAAAGTCTGAGACTTTCACAGAGAGGTCACTGTCCACCAAACAGTTCCGTGCAGCCTTGGGAGGGAAAGCAAAATCTTCAAGTGGTAAAAGCAACCAAGAATCTCCTCAGCTTCATTTTCAGCCAAACCCAACACAGCCTATCACAACCCCAATTACTTGGAAGAATGTTTTTTTAAAAAAATCCCCTGGAATTTTCAGTTTTTCAAAATGAAAACGTGCTGGCATAAGTCTGTCTACCCAAGCATCTGAACTGATTGACAATATACTTGAACACAGAATCTCAGCTCAGCAAGGAGAGAGCCTTCCAGTAAGTAGATCCTATGCATTCTTAGATGCTCGGAGTCGTGCACACACTACCCCCAGGACTTAGGGGATGCATTGGCCAGGTGTGTGCAGGATGCTCACTTTTCAGCAATGCAAATCTCTGATATTAAAGGCTAGTGCATACCAAACAGTGCTCAGAACTCTCATACCAAGCCAAACACACACTTCCCTTTCCGTCTAATTCTTTTGTATTTTCAGTTATTGTATCAAGTCGCCACTTTAGCACGAAACTCTTTTTCAGAGTAAAGGTCAGCTTCAGTTTAGTGGCCTTGAGAAACAGTGAACTGACCCACATCTTTCCATCTGTTCTTCACACCACAGCGCAGGTAGCTACGGAGATCCTCATGCCTCACTCAACTCTGAACTTTCCGAGTTTCAAATATTTTACTAAGATGGTAATCTTTCGATTGCAAAACTATTACATGCTCACAGGAGTCACAGGTGTGCAAAGTAAAAGCAAGGCATCCATCCCTCTTTGTCAGACCTCTCAGCAGCCCTATCCCTGGACAAGGGAACTGTGGGCTATGTCCTGTTATGTTATCCACCTGCCGGAGGCTTGCCTTACCAAATCCCGATGTATGAACTGGTGGCTCTCCAAGAAGGCCATGCCTTCACAGACATCGTAGCACATTTCCAAGAGCTGGGAGGTCTCCAGTCCCTTCCCATGACTCTTCAGGTAACTAAGCAAGCAACCGTTGGTTATATACTCAGTTACTATGTAGATGGGGTATTTCTTCGAACACACTCCATAGAATTTAACCAGCTTGGGATGGCTGAGTTTCCTGGAAAAGAAAAGGTTTGTAAAGTTCATTTTCAAGATGGCCTGGTCAAGGATGAACAGATTCTCATCCCCTCTACCTGAACAGAGAAAGAGAGCTGGGAGCTTTGGATCTTGTTCTGAGAACAGGACAATCTTTGGAGGCACAAAAGGAAACAGTGTTCTAGCCTCAGATCTGATCCTGACGGCCACTCTGCAGCGCACTCAGTCTGGACACGCTGTGTTTGCCCTTCCCCCAAGAATCAGGATAGTGGCATGGGTAGAAGTATTATAATTTGAAGGGTGCATATACAACATAAAATGTGAAATGAGACTTCACGTAATCTCTCTTTTTTATATCTTTTTTGGTTCTATCTTCCTTTTTTGATTTTTAAAAAATGCTGGTGTGTGTGTGTGTGTGTCTGTGTGTGTGCGCACACATACGCATACATGTGCATATGCTTGTATGTTTCTGTGTGGAGGCCAAAGGACAATCTCAGATATCATCTTCAGAAAGACCACCAATCTCCTTGAGATGGGGTCTTTAACTGGCCTGAAATGTTCCAAACAGCATAGGCTGACTGCTCAGTGAGCCCAGGGGTGCTTCCGTTTCTGCCTCCCCAGAGCTTGGATCAATTTTACAGATTACAGTAGTCTTTAATGACAAAAATGCACTTTAATATTTTACCAGAGACAACAGCTGTACCATGTACCCTAGAAAGTTTTTTTTTTTTTCCAGAAAAAGAATTTTACGTTCTGTGAAAGGGGAACACCAAGGAGCTTTCTTTAGTTTTCTATAACAGTTTTGTTACCAAGGACAGAACCAGCCACATAATTTCTAGGTTCTGGGAAAAAAAATGATAATAGGAAAAACTAATTGTTTACAACTTAATTTGATAGGTCACACCTGTATTTCCTTGTACTTATGGGGGATTGGCGGTGAAGTTGGGCTACACAGTAACTTCCAGGCTACCCTGGGTTATGAAGTGAAACTGTGCCACAAAACCACAAACCGAAAAAGTATTATTATTATTTTTTTTACTTTGACCTTTCTAAAATTATTTTTTATTGATTTTTATTGAGCTCTACATTTTTTCTCTGCTCCCCTCCCTGCCTCTCCCCTCCCCTTCAACCCTCTCCCAAGGTCCCCATGCTTCCAATTTACTCAGGAGATCTTTTTCTACTTCCCATGTAGATTAGATATATGTATGTCTCTCTTAGTGTCCTCATTGTTGTCTAGGTTCTCTAGGATTGTGATTTGTAGACTGGTTTTCTTTGCTTTATGTCTAAAAACCACTTATAACTGAGTACATGTGATAATTGTCTTTCTGGGTCTGGGTAACTTCACTCAAAATGATGTTTTCTAGCTCCATCCATTTGCCCACAAATTTAAAAATGTTTTTTTTTTTCTGCTGTGTAGAACTCCATTGTGTAAATATACCACACTTTCCTTATCCATTCTTCAGTTGAGGGACATTTAGATTGTTTCCAGGTTCTGGCTATGACAAACAAAGCTGCTGTGAACATAGCTGAGCACATGTCCTTGCGGCATCATTGAGCATCCTTTGGATATATACCCAAAAGTGAGATTACTGGGTCTTGAGGAAGGTTGTTTTCTAATTTTCTGAGAAATCGCCATATTGGTATTCAAAGAGGCTGTATCAGCTTGCATTCCCACCAGCAATGCAGGAGTGTTCCCTTTACCCCATAACCTCTCCAACATAAATTGTCATCAGTGGTTTTGATCTTGGCCATTCTTACAGGTATAAGATGGAATCTCAGAGTTGTTTTGATTTGCATTTCTCTGATGACTAAGGAAGTTGAGTATTTCCTTAAGTGTCTTTCAGCCATTTTAGATTCCTCTGTTGAAAGTTCTCTGTTTAGATCTGTACTCCATTTTTTTTATTGGATTATTTGTTCTTTTGATGACCAATTTCTTGAGTCTTTGTATATTTTGGAGATCAGACCTCTGTCTGATGTGAGGTTGGTGAAGTTCTTTTCTTATTCTGTAGGCTGTCATTTTGTCTTGTTGACTGTGTCCTTTGCTTTACAGAAGCTTTTCGGTTTCAGGAGGCCCCATTAATTAATTGTTTCTCTCAGTGTCTGTGCTACTAGGGTTATATTTAGGAAGTGGTCTCCTGTGCCAATGTGTTCAAGTGTACTTTCCACTTTCTCTTCTATAAGGTTCAGTTTGGCTAGCTTTATGTTGAGGTCTTTAATCCATTTGTACTTGAATTTTGTGCATGGTGATAGATATGAATCTATTTTCATTCTTCTACATGTTGATATCCAGTTATGCCAGCACCATTTGTTAAATATGCTTTCTTTTTTCCATTTGATATGTTTTGCTTCATTGTCAAAAATCAGGTGTTCAAAGGTGTGTGGATTAATATCTGGGTCTTTGATTTGGTTCCATTGGTCCTCCTGTCTGTTCTTATTTCACTACCAGGCTGTTTTCAGTACTATAGCTCTGTAGTAGAGATTGAAGTCAGGGATTGTGATGCCTCCAGAAATTCCTTTATTGTACAGGATTGTTTTGGCTATTCTGGGTTTTTTTTTTGTTTTTTTTTGGTTTTTTTTGTTTGTTTGTTTGTTTTTTTGCTTTTCCATATGAAATTGAGTACCATTCTTTTGAGGTCTGTGAAGAATTTTGCTAGGATTTTGATGGGCATTGCATTGAATCTGTAGATTGATTTTGGTAAGATTGCCATTTTTACTATACTAATTCTATCTACCCAAGAGTATGAGAGATCTTTTTACTTTCTGGTGTCTTCTTCAATTTCTTTCTTCAAAGTTTTAAAGTTCTTGTCGTACAAGTCTTCCACTTGTTTGGTTACAGTTATTCTAAGATATTTTATGCTATGTGTGGCTATAGTGAAGGGTGATGTTTCTCTGATTTCTTTCTCAGCCTATTTATCATCTGTGTATAGGAGGGCTACTGATTATTTTTTTAGTTAATCTTGTATCCTGTTACATTACTGAGAGTGTTTATGAGTTGTAGAAGTTTCTTGGTAGAATTTTTGGGATCACTTATGTAAACTATCATATCATCAGCAAATAGTGAGAGTTTGACTTCTTCTTTTCAAATTTGTATCCCCTTGATCTCCTTTTGGTGTCTTATTGCTCTAGCTAGGACCTCAAGAACTATATTGAATAGATATGGAGAAAGTGGACAACCTTATCTTGTTCCTGATTTCAGTGGGATCGCTGGGAGTTTCTCTCCATTTAGTTTGATGTTGGCTGTTGACTTGCTGTATATTGCCTTCATTATGTTTATGTATGTTCCTTGTATCCCTGCTCTCTTCAAGACCTTTATCATGAAGGAATGTTGTATTTTGTCAAAAGCTTTTTCAGCATCTAATGAGATGATCATGTGCTTTTGATTTTGCAGTTTGTTTATGTGGTGGATTATGTTGACAGATTTTCTTATGTTGAACTATCCCTGCATCCACATGACCTGATCATGGTGGATGATGGTTAAAAAGGTATTATTTTACAAGAGTGAAAACAGAGCCTCAAAGCAAGTACTGGAGGGACCTTGCTAATATTTGGTGACATGTTCTTGGTCGCTAATACGTGGTGCCATGCCCATGAAGACAGCCTGGGTGAAAGGCTCGTATTCATGTAGTATCTCTATTGAACAATTCTTCGGTTATGGTGGAAGCAATTGTTGTAACTTCCCTGTCTCCTTTGATCTTTAAAATGAATCACCAAAGACATGGACACCAGAGGAAATGGACACCAAGGAAATGGACACTGGCCCTATAAAGATGTCTCAGTAAACTGTTGAATAGTTTTTTTCAATAGATGTGGGTATGTATATCAAATAAATCCTTTCTTCCCCAAGTGGCTTTTGGTTATGGTCTTTCTCACAGTAATAAAAGTAGGTGGAATCTGCAAATTTCAACTCTTTTGTGTGTGGTGGAGGGTAGACGTCAACCTTAGTTGTCACTTCTCTGGAGCCGTCGACATTGTTTGTGAGACAGGGTCTCTCACTGAGACCTTAGATTCCTTAATTATACAAGGTTGACTGAACAGTGAACTCCAGAGATCCACCTGCCTCCTCCTCCCCAATTCTGCGATTACAAGCATGAATCACTGCTTTTACATGGGCTCAAGGGATTGAACTCATGCTGCGAGGCCAGCACTTTACTGACTGAGCCATCTGACCAAGACCTTGATATAACACTTTTTGATCTTCCCTGATTAGTTTTCTAAAGGAGTGATCAGCTATGCTGCTTTACTTGGGTTAGAAGAATTTCTAAGGATGAAGGACTTACCCACTCTAGGACTCCTGAAGACCGTACTTTAGTTGTTTCTTCAAGGGTGAGTCATGCTACTCCTAAGTGATACCATTGGCTAACACATAGTTGTTCGTGGGAGATGCAAGGGGAAATTAGATATACTGAGTGCTGTATCCACCCACATGTAACTATTAAGGCCCTTTGTTGCACAGGGCAATGTTGTGAGCAGGAGAGAGATCAAAAGAAGAGAATTCAAAAGCACAGAGCCCAAAGGATACTTTCTCAATAGAGTCAGAAGTATTCTGACTTCAAACATGGCATTTCAAGGTGTTATGCAGGCCTACTTGTCAAATTAGGAGCATAACATTGATTTTACTTAACAGCTCATTAGGCCAAACTATAAGTCTTAAATATTTGTAATTGTAACATAGGCCAGGCTTTGCAAACGTTAGGGAACGGGACTGCTAATGTTGATGCTCTTCTGTGGAGAGTGAACATCCTCACTCCTGAAGAGAGACTTACATCATGGTCTGGGCCTCCTGAAAGAATTCATCTTCTGACATGGCGCCCTCCTTGATCATCTTTACAGCCACATCATACTGCCCCTTCCACTTGCCCAGCTGGACCACTCCAAACTGGCCACTTCCCAGCTCCTTCAACAGGGCTATCTCTTCTCGTTTCAGCTCCCAAACTCCTAATTAAAGCAAGGCAGACACTTTAGAAGTCATGTCAACAACTCACAAAGTGATTTCTTCTGTAATGAGCTTTTTGTGTCTACAAAATGAGGGCCACTAAGACATCATTTGGAGAAAAATCCTCAGTGAACTGATATCATGACCACATCACAGGAAAATGGAGTTCTCAAAGCAGCTTCAGTTCTTGACAAGAGTCAATTTTTTTTTTTTTTGTCAACTGGGGGTGTCTTGGAGAGAAACAATGTCAAAAATGTGCTTAATGTTCTTAGATTGGTAAACTGCTTTTAAATTTTTCATATAAAACAAATTAAACTGTGATCAAGGCGGATGTTATTACTCTACAGATAATGAGCTCCAAATAGGAGTAGACATAGAATTCAAGAAAAAGGAAAGACAGGTAAGAGGTACTGGGGATGAATGGCAATGTCTGGTAAGAATAAACATTTGAGAGTTATTTTTGCTAAAGCTGGGGAGATCACAGAGTTAGTTGTGGATAGCCGGTTTTAAAAAAAAATGAATGAAATAAATTAGACTAAATTTCACCCTGGTGCAGTCTGACTTCTTCCTGTCATCCATAATGAGTCAGTTAGGTTTGAATAACAGGTGTTTGAACCCCAAATGATGAAAAATGGAGTTTAAGAGCTCAAAGGTGTGTCCATACCGCTTCCTAGAGCCACAGACATCGGGACCTTGTTGGCCTTGGTTGACACTGGGTGGCGGAGCCGTGTGATCATGCCTGCAATGGAATCAGTAGCATAATGTCATGTTAACATCATATTATGTTACATAGAATCACTCCACACTCTCCCAATAAGCTGAAAATATGGGACTTGGGATGTTGTGATGCAGAAAGAGAAGCAATGTTTGGTATTTTCATCAGATTTTTGTATTCAGTGACTTGAGTCAACAAAGACAATTAATGCAAAGCAAAATCTAAAAGAGCCAGTTACTTTGTATGAAATCTCATAGGGATTAGTTGCTAGATGTAATCTTTTGCATAATTTTTTCTCATTCATATTTAATTGTCTTTTTCCAGTTCTACATTTACATATGCATATAAATAACACAGAAATCTGACTAAAATCTCAATAGCAAACATATATTTACATATAAAACAAACCATGCTAAAATTAAATCTATTTCTAAATTATGTTGATGCTCAAGCCATTTTCATCAACATATAACTACGGTAAAGTTGAGTTAAAGCTGTCATGCTTATAGTGTCTTGAAAGAAACCACTCCAAAGAGTAAATGATTATTGCTTTAAGCATACGATGGTTTCCTGATTGGAACTAGCACATATGTGTTTTCCCTTCCTTCCTTTAGATAATTGTTTTCTTTTCAGTAGTGTCCACCAAATGTTTTCAGTATGATCCCTTTACTCAGCAGAAAAAGATACCAGCATGCGTAGTGTAAGTTTTTACTTTGCAAAAGCATATAGAAATATTTGTATATTTGCACACATATAAAAATATACATATAACCTCTGGGAAAGATAAATAATTATTATTTTTAAAAGTATTTTATATCTTATGATTTCTACTATAAATGTAATATCTTTGTGATAAAATAATTTAATAAAAAATAAACAAATTAGAAATTAACACCTGCTTTTGAAATATGTATATGTGTAACTAGTGCTGTAATAACCATTGTGTAACCATAAAATACACAAACACACTGAGGATTTAATGAAATGATATTAAGAAAACCCAATGTTACATCAACATTTTAATATTTTTTTATAACCTGTGTATCCTCTAAGGTTCAATCATTCATTTAGAGATAACTGTTTGTATAATAGCTTTCCCCAAAGTGCTACTGGTTACGATAAACAATTGAAGAAATTTGAGAAAAAGAAAAATACAAGCATGAGCCAAAAGGAATTGGAATCAAGTGGCAGCAGTGCTCAGATGCCAAGCACACGGTTTATTTTCCCCCACTGTTGGGAATTCACCAAGTCACTGCCTGTAATGGATACTGTTCGAGACCTGGGAGATGGCTCAGTTAGTGAAACACTTGCTGTTCAAGCATAAGGGCCTGCATTCATGTCCCCATTATCCATGAAAAAAATCTGGCACCATGGTGCACATCTTTAATTCTGGCACTGAGAAGGCGAAGACAAACAGATCCCTCGAGACAGTTAGCCAGCCAGTCTAGCTAAACAGTGAGCTCGAGGTTCAGTGAGAGATCCTGTCTCAAAGAATAAAGTGGGGAGTAACCGAGGAAGGCACCAAGACCTTGTCTTAGTCAGTGCTCTATTGCTGTAAAAAGACACCATGACTAAGGAAGCTCTTACAAAAGAAAGCATTTAATTGAGGCTCCTTTGCAGTTTCAGAGGGTCAGTCCATTATTATCATTGTGGGGAGCATGCAGGCAGACACTGGTGCAGTAGCTCACAGCTACATTCTGATCCATAGGCAGAGAGAGGCTTTTGAAACATCAAAGCCCACCCCCCAGTGATATACTTCCTGCAACCAGGCCACACCTAATCAAAGAAGGCCACACCTACTAATCTCTGTCAAGTAGTACCGCTCCTGATGAACAAGCATTCAAACCTATGAACCTGTGGCGGTCATTCTTATTCAAATCACCACATACTTCAAGTTTTTACACAATCTGCATATATGGTCATACACACACACAGAGAGAGAAACATGTACACAACATATACAATATCCCTTTGCAGAGGTACTATTACAGAAAACAGGGATACTCATTGCTTCAGCAAAGTTTTAAGAGAAAAAACAATATCATACGTTGTTGAATATGAAAAAAATTGTTACTAGTAGGATCATGCACTTCTGCAAACCATTTGACAATTTCTCATTTTTAAATGTTCATAGTCTTTGTCTTAGAAACAAGCAGTAGAATCATCCAAGCAAATGTACAGAGTTATGCATGCATTGCTATGCAATAAAATATCCATTAAAATGCAAAAATATCGCACATAATCCTCTGCTAATCAGCAGAGGGCTACTGCAAAATGTAATAGAATTCTATGTAGCTGTTAAAAAGATCACGATAAGAAACGAATATTTGCATGGGAAGTCCTCTAAGGCAGGGTTAATAAAGAAAACAAATTGAATAATATGATCTTTTCTCTGCAAAGTATAATGTTTATGAACATGTGATTCTTATATAACAAATATTAGTATCCATATACAAAACATCATTGACACCATCCTGTGCTTTGAGATTACCCATCCAATGATGCACATTTCTCTAATGTTTGAATTTTATAATCAGATTGCTTTTATGGGCTAGGAAAAAAAAACTAGAAATAAAGTTTTATTAAAACAATTTCCTTTGGGGGCTGGAAGAATGGTTCAGTGGTTAAGAGCATTGTACTGCTCTTTCAGGGAACCTGAGTTTGGTTCCCAGCACCCACATCAGGTGGTTCACAACCATCTGTAACCACAGCTCGAGGGGATCTGATGCCCGCTTCTGCCCTCTGTGGGCACTGCATTCATTTGCCCAACACACACATATAATTAAAAATAGATAAAAATCTAAAGAAAAAGAATTTTTCATTTTAAGTAATTCAGCTTATTTGACTTCATTCCTTTTAGTTTTATAGAGTGTATCATATTATATTTGAGGAGGTGTGAGCTACAAATTGAAACGGAAAGCGATTGATAGCATTTCCTCCTCATTTCTTGGTATCCTATTAATCAAAAGAATATTAAGGCGATCGATGGTATCCAAAAATTGGTCATTTATATGTGAGGGCGCATACAGGAAAACCTGGACTAAGTTACCTGCTGAGTTGTGTTGGTGATAGTGTATGAGCTTTGGGATGGAGTCGAAGCAGTAGTTCTCGGCCAGGTAGACCTTATTTTCGGCATTAGTATGCACATGGTAATGTTTGACAGTTCCTTTTTTATCACTAGTAAGGAAGAAAGACAACATTAGAAGGTTTAAACAGTAAGGTTTGGATGAGCTAATGAACACATAATTATTTTGAGTCTATTTACAAATGTTGGAGCAGGAAAACAGGGATAATTATTCAGACAACATCTGCCGCTTCTCTGCAAGCAACCCTGACAAGCAGTAATGATGGCCGAGGGATCCTCTCTGAACTCGGTGTGTCCTTTATGCATATATAAAATTCATGCACAGTAAAATTTCAGCTTTAGGTGCTAGTAACCTGGCCAAGCCAATAACGGTACCTGCAGCCAACCATAGCAACCCGAGTTCAGTTCCGCATGGTGGAAAGAGAGAATGGACGCACAAATTTTTTCTCTAACATCCATACATGAGTATCTAGCAGCACAGCTTAATAATTCATTATAATAATATTTTTGGACAAATTCATGTACTGTTCCTTAGTAAGTATAAAAATAAAATCGACAGAATGTTTTTGATGGCTAAGAGCCTTGGAGTTCTTTAGGATCATGTGAGAACATTAATTCTTTTTTATGATAATAATGGGGGAGAAAACTGTGTGGGCAAAGGTGATTAGGTTGTGGGTATTATCACCCTAGAGCTCCTTTGGGAGTGGGGCATGCAGGAAGAAAAGCACAGAGACATGCTTAAATCCCTCATCTAGGCCTCCTCGTTCCCAGCAGCAACAATACTATTGTTACCATCAGTTTAGCAGGTGTCTGCTCTGTGCCAGGTTGTGCCATAATCCAATAACTACATTGTGCATGCTTTCCATGTAAATCATTTTCTTCTTTTCCTCCAGGCCAACCAGGAATAACATGCCTGTCTTAGATTTTAGAGTCCAGTTCTAATACTCACTTGCTAACTCCTCTAGTTTGTATAAAGATCGGATGAGATTATGGTGTGTGTGTGTGCACACATGAGCTATACTTGCCACTCAAGAACAAATTTATCAGTGAATGAATTTTTCTTATTGTAATACAAACCAAGATAAAAAATATAATTAAAAAAATAAAGGAGAAGAGAGGTTATTTCCCTTTGCTGCAAATGACTGACCTGCTTTTGGTGTCAGTATAAGCTGATGACATTTCATGAAAGAGTTTTGCTTTCCCAGTCCAAATGGATATACCTACAAAACTACTTTCTAAAAAGGCTATTGCTTTCATTTAATTCCTTATCGATTTGATAATTTTCTACTGGATCAGCTTCAAAAAATGAATCTGGGGCAATGAAGCTTGAAAAGGAAGACATTTGACATTGCATTTGGCTCTAGCCAGAGAGCCACAGCTGTTTTGACACTAAGTGAACAGAATGTTCTGTAGTTTTTGGATTTGTTTCAGCCAGTGACCATGTAAAACATAGCATATATGCTTATTAGATACATGGATTCTGGTATTGACAAACAATGTAAGATCATTCAAGATATATTCTATTATTTCAAGTTGGAAGTAGGTATGCTGTAAAACAAATCTCAAAATAAAATACCTTCATCATCATCTATTACAAGTACATACATCCACTCTGTGGGATGGGGCACACGTCGACACAAGCCATTCAATCTAGCTGTTAAGAAATATTTCTTTTAAATGGTCCATATCAACTAAGCATGAGTCTGACCCCATCGCCAAAACACTGAAGGTTTCCCAGACACATATATTATAAGGAAATATGGCATGGTTACTTGTTTGTTGGTGGTCTACCTTCAGTTTGGGTGTGTATTCAGTTTCACAGACGGTATTTTTAGAGCTCCCTTTGAACCCCAATCTCCTCACACGTGAAGGGACAAATAAAAACAGTTTTCTTGTTTACTACTTAGGGGCTTTACAAGAACTGAAAGAGGTACTAGCCCCTGGGAAAGTGACTTATAAAACTCTGGAAGATGCGCGCCTATAATCCCAGCCCTGAGGAGACAAAGGTGGGAGGCTATGTAGTGAGGCTCTGTCTCAAGAAAACCGACTTCCGGAGGGGGTTTCTGATGACGATGACTTTCGTAGGCGGCGCTCAAAAGTCTTACGCACCTGAGGCTTGTCAGGCATGTAAGAGGAAGCTAAAGTACTTTTTCAACAACACTAGAAACAGTAACTGCTTCTTAATTGGGTGTTACTATGTGCCAGACAGTATTCTAATCTAAAATGCGCATTATTTCATTCATTGAACATCAAAATCGCTTTTTAAAAGGTAAACCCGTACATATTTACGAGCACTGTTAAAACATTAAAAGACATTCAAGTCGCTAGTAATTAGAATGCAAGCCCTTGCGTGGCAATCCAAAGTCACTGAACTATGGCTACATGGCTACTAAGCTATACGAAATTGTATCACCTTAATTAAGGATTCTGGTCTGCATTTGGCCACCTCAAAGTCGTTGTTAGGTGGGTGAATTTAAATACTGTGGCTTCCTGTTCGATGGACACTGTGGGTGTGAATGTGGGAAGTAATTTTAATTATGTGCACCTGGTCACAGGCCTAATTTGCAGGAACCATTGCTGTTTCATTTAACACCGTCTTGTTGCTTTGAATGCATTAAAAATCACTATGATGAATCCCTTCCAAATGAGGAAGCTCAGGCCCAAAGCGGTTAAGAAAATTGCTCAACATCATAAAGGCCTGAAATGCCAAGGCAGTTGACTTTGAGCTAGAAATCTCACCTGCAAAGGGCCACAGTGAGAGGGAAGCTACTCGGCGGAGAATGCGGCTCCGTATAGGATTCAACCCCCAGAAAAGACTTACTGAGAACTGGGCACTGGGGTGAGCTTCTCAGCTCAGCAGCCAAGGTTGTTTTTTTTATTTAGAAGTGCTCTGCTTGGACCTGACACCAAGGAACTCAGGCTGCTGTTTCAATTAATGTGTACGGAGGTGTGTTGAGTTCACATCGTCTGGAGTGGGCAGGAGAGGGCCACTCAGATCACGGCTGTTTGCAAGTAGAGGGTAAAAAGGCAATAGCTAATGGCTAGATTCAACGCAAATACTTTGATCCCAAATTCTGGAGCTCAAGAGTGGTGTCACATCTCAAAATATGACTAAGTGGTCACCGTTTTTGAACAACAGTCACAAGGATGCTAAAAGACATAAACCTACATTGTACTTACTTCACAGCCTTACTAAATAAGGACACAGTGTACATTCCCGCCTGGCTGGAATTTCTAACCATAAAGGCTCCTTCTTTTCCCTGAAAAGGACAAGTCATTTTCGTTATTTTTGAAAGTGATTTTTATGTAGGCAGTAAGGAAAAAATACTTTACATCCATTTTAAATGCCACCAAAGGAACAGGTTACCCAAGAGTTGACACAGACGGGTTGTCCCTCAGCTTAGCTTTCTTCCTTTTCTCAATCAATTCTTTCCCCCTTTTCCTCTTTCCCTCCCTCTCTTCCTCCCTTCCTCTTTCTTTTTTTGGGACATGGGATGAAACTCAGGACCCCACCTTTGCTAATCAAGTGCTTTAGCGTAGAATTTTATCCTCACCCAAGTCCGTATCTTTTTTTTCTTTTCTTTTCTTTTTTTTTTTTTTTTTTTAGACAGGGTTTTTCTCTGTGTAGTCCTGGCTGTCCCGGAACTAGCTCTATAGATCAGGCTGGTCTCAAACTCACAGAGATCTGCCTGCCTATGCCCCCCCCCCCCGCCCCAGTACTGGGATTAAAGGCGTGCGCCACCACCGCCTGGCTCCAAGTCATTGTCTTCACAGATCCATCCTGTGTGAATGCTTCTTCTCTAGATAATTGGCAACTCTCTAAAAGTTTTGTTTTATTTTATACTTATGGAATGTTAACATTTTCCTGTTTGAGAAATAAAATTTGTGAACACACATGCCACTATAATCATATTCCAGAAATGTTTGACAAAATTAGCAATGAAGAATAGATGCTTTGCTAAAGTTCTACCCTTTGTCTTTTGCAAGGTTTGTTCCAATTTTAACTAGGGCCAAGTTCATAAAAAGCACAATAAACCATGGATATAACAACTTGCCAAGCAATCTATCACATTCTGTTAAGAACGTCTCAAAATGTAATTTGTGTTATTTTATTAGGCTGAACTATACCAAAGTACCAATTTCATAGATCAAAAGAATTTACTATCAGCACGTTCCTACCAATTAGCAATAAAATCAAGTAAATTAATTCCATATCACATCTGCTATGCTCGGGTTTAGGTGCTAACGAACAGTGAAAACCAGCTGAGGAAAATAATTACATCAATAATCCACATTAAGTCATTTTTTTTTTACTTAGGGTGTACAGCTCAGTAGTAGAGGGCATGTGTGTTATTTTGAATGAGATTGCTCCCCATTGGCTCAAATATTTGAATGCTTGGTCCCGAGGCGGTGGGCTGTTTGGGAAGCATTAGGAAATTTGGTCTTGTTGGGGAAGCTGTATCACTTGGGGTGGTGGGGGTGAGGTTTCAAAAGTCCACATCATTCGAGTTGGCTCTCTGTTTCAAGGTCATTGTCTTAACACATAAACTCTCGGCTACTGTTCCAGTATCATGCCTGCCTGCCTGCTGCCATGTTCTCCACCAAGATGGTCATGGATTAACCCTCAGGAACTATAGCAAGACCCTAATAAACTTCTTCTTTCTCTTGTTTAGTTGCGTTGGTCATGGTGTCCCTTTACAGCAATAGTAAGGAACAAAGACAGCATGGCTAGCATATGGGTTCCATCTGCAGCCCTGAAAAGTGAAATTATCTCTCCTATTTGTGATTCTGTGATAATCTCCCCCCCCCTTGACTTTGGAATGGGTCACGTGACTTGCTGTAGACAATGGGACCATAGCCAATGCTGCCAAAGCAGAGAGTCCCTACGTACTTCATGGCTGAGTTTATCCTTTTGGAGGGTTTTCTGTTCTGTGAAGAGAGTCCAAATAGAGACTGGAGAGGCTGCGAAAGGAAGGACCGTGGCACTCTGGTTGGCAGTCTCAACTACCCACCCTCAGCCATCCATCAGCAAGACACTGAACTGGCTCAGCTGCCGTGCACAACTGCGAGAAATCCAGAATCTTGTTTGAAGCCACTAAGTGTTGCAGTGGTTTATTTCTAAAGAAAAGGTTATTGAGTACATGACAAAGGGACAGCAAGCCATTTAGCAACTAGAGTGCCACCTACAGCTTGAGGTAGTTTATTATACAGCAATAGGTAAGGCGACAGGAGACCCTCGTAACGCAAAAAAATCAACACCATGATGAGTTGCAACTCTAACTATAATGTTTTCCAGAAAAATGCATTCACCCCGGGCCCAGTCAGAGACAGATATTCTTGGGTTGAAGTTGTAGCCTAGTGGTAGGAATGCATACTTAACATGGGTGTATGCGCACACGCACACACACACACACACACACACACACACACACACACACACTGAGGAAAAAGAACAATTTACCTTTTGCCTCAGTAATTGTTCAGATTGTGATCTGGAGATATTCCCAGAAAACCAGCTGCAAAAGAATTTTGGATTTGAGAATTGATAATTTTTCAATTACACAATTGTCTCTCAGCTTTTGAGTCTGCACAGTGAGGCATCAGCCTATATCATAGATTTTCAAACCTAACTATTGGGCAGCGAGCATAACCTGAGGATATTTTCAAAACCCAGCTTCTTAGTCTCCATTACACAGTCTACTTCTGGGATGAGGCCTGTACTATATTAAATTGTGAATAGGCTACTACAGGCCTCCTAGGCGACTTCTAGTTAGCCTCCATTCCACTATTTTGAATGTAGGACCAGAGATTAGACCAATGATGATCCAATGGGAAAGTCAGGGTGGCCAATGATAAGCACTCTTATCTTTCAACACCATCATCTTATTTTAATAACCCAATAGAAGCACATTTTATATCAACTATTTTCAAAGCAAATGCTTTAAAATATTTTTCTTCAGAGCAGGAAGAGATAAACATCTAAGATGATGTCCAGACAAGAGGCAAAGATATGTGGGAAAGCCAAGTAGAGTTCTTTTTCTTTTAAAAAAAATAAATAACCTTTGCTCTTGTAATTAATGAACCAAGAACATCATGTCTTATTTTCTATGTGAAGCTCAGTAAAAAATTTTGTCTCGTGTGAGGTTAACTCTGTGTGTGGCCCTCTGGCTTGAGTTAAAGTGTCACAGACGGGAATAAGTAGGGGATGAGGTACAATGGCACATGGGTTTGGGAAACCCGGAGGAGCTGGCTAGAGGGTAACCCCTGAAGATGGAAGAAGCGCAGACGTGAAGGCTCGTGAGGGAAAGGCAATCTTCCCAATGAATGGGAACTGCTATTTTATATGGTATCTGTGTATTCATGGAGGAAGGAAATAATAGCAGCTGAAGAGTTCAATAAAGTGGAGAGATTTTTAGACCAGCCAGATTGGAGATCTGAGTTCTAGAAAGAACTACCTCATGTACAGTTGATTTTAAACAAGCCTCTTAGCACTTTTGACCATAGACTTTTCCATCTGTAAAATTAGGCTATCCTGTTTTGTCGTGAGAAGCACGATGACCAAAAGGAAGTTGGGGAGAAAATGGGAAAATGGTTTGTTTTAGTTTTCAGGTTACAGTCCATCATTGAAGGAAGATGCTTGGAGCAAAAGCCAGTGGAGGAGCACCGCTTACCGGTTGGCTTCTGCTGCCTTGCTCAGCTAACATTTTTGTGGTTTTCTGAGACCGGGTTTCTCTGTATAGCCTTGGCTGTCCTGGAACTTGCTTTGTAGACCAGGCTGGTCTTGAACTCACAGAGATCTGCCTGCCTCTGCCTCCTGAGTACCAAGTAATCAGCTAACTTTCTGAGGACTTAGACCCACTTGCCTAGGGATGGTACAGTCCACAGTGTACTGGCTCTCCTTCTTAATAGCAATTGAGAAAATGACAGCCACACCAGGTGGCAGCGGCACGTGCCTTTAATCCCAGCACTTGTGAGGAAGAGGAAGGTGGATCTCAGTGAGTTCAAGGCCAATCTGGTCTACAAAGGGAGTTCCAGGACACCTAGGACTGTTATACAGAGAAACCCTGTCTTGAAAAACCAAAGGAAGGAAAAAAGGAAGGAAGGAAGGAAAGATGGAAAAGAAAATGCTAGCCAGAGGGCAATTTCTCAGATGAGGGTCTCTCTTCCCAGGTGTGTCAAATTGGCAACCAAGATTAGCGATCACAGGGCTGATCTGGAGCAGCCTTTTTCAACTCTACCCGTATACATGTTGTATAATTAACACTTGAAGTATTTGTGATAGTTTTCTTTTTAACTCACATTTCAGTGTAATAACAGCTAATCAGAAGGTCATTTAGAAAACATGATATAGAACCCAGATTCTTAAAACAGGGATTGGGACGCCCACATAAGATTGGATAACTGAATGTGAGGGGGGCACCAAAAATGGTGATGGTAAAAGATTCCCGAAAGAGTAGCAAGTATAAATTCATTTCAAACTAAACATGCAAAGATTCGGGTATTTCTGGCAGTGCTCCCTTGTGTTGCATCCCACGCCTTCACTGCAGCCTTGTTCTGAACACGTAATGTGCACACATTGCAGTGGGCACCTCATCACACACACTGCCAATAAATGCTGTTTGAAACAGCGTGGCTCAGAGGCAAGGCCCTGTGCTTTATGGACCACAGCATTTGAGCTATCTGTGCAAAGTTTCCTGCTCTCATGGAAACGTAATGGTTTAACTACTGAAAACAAAGATTCAATCTTCTCAGGATGTAAGTATCAAATTGGCATACCTTCTGAAAACTTTTTATTTGTATTTTATGTACAGTGCTTCGCATGTGTATACCTGCATGCCAGAAGACGGCATCTTATCCTATTATAGATGGTTGTGAGCCACCACGTGGGTTCTGGGAATTAAACTCAGGACCTCTGGAAGAGCAGCCAGTGCTCTTAACTGTTCAGTCATCTCTCTAGCAAAACTGGTATAACTTTGTATTGTTTTTTTATTGAAATGTTTCATCCTAACAATTGCCGTTTGAGCTGTTTACTGGAGTTTCATTTGAAAAAATATTCAATGAATTTTGGTTTAGCATTAGAGCAGAGTTTCCACTTTCTTAGGTGGTAGGCATTTAAGTGATGTGTATGCATGCAGGTAAAACATCCATATAAAATAATATAAAAATATTTTTTAAATATCTCAGTAAAACATTGACGATGCTCTTTCTTCACTATCTGATATTCAACCAAGGTCTACTTCCTTATGTAATATAAGCAAGCAAATTTTCTTTCATCTCTAATAAATGGCCAAGTTATAGGTACATCAGAGAATGGTTTTAAATAAAACTCTTTATGATTTATTATAGTAAAAGTTTGGTTTCTATACTTATTTTATAAGTCTATATACTTGGGGGGAGGGTCACAAAACTTTTTCTGGTTAAAAAAAAAAAAAAGACCTGTGAGCAAAAGAGTTTAAAAAGTCCTTCTCTGGGCTATATACCTACAGGTGGATTGATGAAAGGCTCAGGTATAGATGCACGGACTTGGACGTGAAGGGTGAGAAGGCATATATACTACATTGTCCTAGGTAGCCTTAGCGTAGCCTCGAGTCTCCTGAGAAGGGAGTCTCAGTTGAATGATGGCTCAGGCCAGGCTTCGCATGTGGGGATTGTCCTAGTTGCTAACTGATATAGGAAAATTGAGCCCACTGAGTGGCACCATTTCCTGGTCATGTGGTCCTGGGCCATATAAAAATGCGAGCTAACACGACCCTGTGAGCGAGCCACCAAGCAGAATTTTTCCATCCTTTCTGCTCTGCTTTCTTGGTTGTACTTTCCCTGGTTGGGGGTCACGCAGTAAGCAGTCTTGCCTTCAAATCCCCGCTGGAGTTCCTGCTCTGATTCGTGCAGTGACAGAATGTTACCTGTAGGCATAAGTCAGATAAACCCTTTCCTCCCTTAAGTTGCTTTTGGTCAGTGTTTCATCGTCACAACGACGGAAAACAATCTAGGACAGACATCTTCCTAAACATTCACACCAATAGACTTGCTAAATGTGCCATTATTTTGCTGAACCTCAGTTCTGTTTATTTTTTAAAATTTAGTATTCTACGTGAAAAGAGCAGGGGTCCAGCTCCCGCCCTAGCATGATTTTCTGTCTTTATCCCAGTGCTTCCATCTTTATGTGAACGAACTAGAATTGCCCATGGAATTATGACTGCAAGACAAATGATCCAGTGACAATGGTCCTGTCAGGATAGGAATCAGGGGGTGTCAAGTAAGATGTGGGGTCATATAGTCCTGTAAGTTTTAAGTTCGTTTTCAGAGGGCTTTGATTTTTTGCAGAAGATGGGGTTTAATGGTAATTTCCACAACGTGTAAATTTCCAAGATCATTTTAACAGTAGAAAAAATCGTGTAGAGCTTCAATTTACATAAGTGCTAAAGACTGCAGCTTGACACTTTAAATATTTGCTCTCTTCTTGGAGACAGGAATTGAAGCAGAGATCACAGAGAAAGCTGCTGACTGGCTTGCTTTCCATGGCTTTCTGCTTTTTTGCAGCATTCAGAGCCAAGAAAGGGGTGGCACTGGTCAATCATCAATCAAGAAAATGCCCTACAGATATGCTCAGAGGCCACTCCAACGGAGGCAATTCTTCAATTGACATTCTCTCTTCCCGGTTGACTCTTGGTTGCAATCGAGTTCATAGCTAAAATGGACTACTAAGAGAAGGCTGGAATGTGGGAAAGAAATAGTAACATGAAGGAATGGAGGACATACCACACCTTCCCTAACGTGACAGGCACGCTTGGAACTAGAGTAGATTGGAGGAAACATACAGGTCTGTTGTAAAACTAATAAGTCAATAATTGCTTTCACTCAAAAGAGAACATAAGCATGCAGAATCCAAGTGTCCATATGAATTCTAAAACTTACTGAAGTCCTTTTAATATTGAGTGTATGCAAAATACAACAGTCTATATTATTCTCATCTTTCTTTAACACAAATCTTTAAGTCTAGGAGACAATAATGTCAACATTTATAGAATGACAGGAAACCCTGAATTTTGGAAAGAACATTAATGGCCCTTACACCTACCGAAGGACACAATTAGGGTGACCATTTATTCTTATTTTCCCAGATCAATTTACGCCATAGGTCTATTGGAATGTGTCTGTCTGTCAGGAATCTCAACTTGGATGTGAAATAATAAGGCCACTCTGTGAACAGGACTCTGTAAACACAAATACTGCATGCTGAGTAGTTCAGTGTGCTGCTGTGTGCCATCAGTGCATCATACAAGTGCCTCAACGGTCCCTGGATTAGAGGGCTCCTCCAGGTAAAGAATGAGCAGAAACATTGTATTCTTTATCTATGGAGTGAAAACACTGAGCATGTGATAAATCCAATGAATATATATGCAGTAGATTTAGATGGTCCAGACTAGGGAAAATATCTTTTTTATTGATAATTGATAGCCAAGTTCATTGTCACTTGCTGTTTAGAAAAATGGCTCAGAGCCTCACATGAATTTACCCATGTAAATACAGCCTGCTGCGAAAGCCTGAGCCGTCTGTTAGTGCCTTACAGGCATCAAGCAGAAACGTCTAATTCTACTTTTAGAAGAACGTATAAGACTTTCAACACTCACTCATAATCATCCAGATTTTCCTCTTCTTCAGATGAACTCGACTCGGGGAATCCCCTTAAGAAGAGTCCAGAAACAAAATGAATGTCAAACAGACAAGTCAACCAAGAAACAATCCAAGCTCCTGGTACAGCCATGGCAAAACTCTTACTATTTTATCCACATATACAAAATTAAGTTTCTGCTAAGCATCCTCTTTCCACTTGGGAGACCTATCAGCAAAATGAAAATGCAAGTCATTCACAAACTGAGTCTATGCCTAGTGCAGTAAGATAATGGCTCTTTCACAAAAGTGGCATCTAAGAACTCAGGTTATTTAGATTCTTTCAGAAGAGCAGTATTATGAAACACATGAAGAATCCTTCAAAAATGTCTACAGTATAAAGTTTGAAAAAGTTGGTGCTATGCCTGGAGAGATGGCTCAGTGATTAAGAGCACCCTCTACTCTTACAGAGGCTTTGCTTCAGTTCCCAGCACCCACGTGGTAGCTCACAGCTCCTTATAACTCCAATTCTAAGGGATCCAATGTCCTTGTCTGACCTTTGTAGAGACTACACATACATGATGCACTTACATGCAGCCAAAACACTCATACACATAAAAGTCAAAAAGAAAATGGAATAATATTTTTAAATGTTAGCGATGTGCATGGAGCTATTCTTAGGGAAGAATCATTTATTAGGCATTGCTTTTTCTCTTGTTAGAGATGCCTGACCCAGTGTACCATAATACCAGAGTACATAATGAGTGATCAGTAGGAACAATCAGTGTGAGGGCAACTGGAACCAACAAACCCTCAAGGAGGCCCACCTACAAGTTCAGAGGCAAACTACATGGACATTTTTTTTTTGGATTATATTTACATTGCATATAAAGCCTCATTGCATACTTATTTCAAATTTGGTTAGTTTTCTTATAAACAGAAGTAAAGTAGTATCTAGATGGAATTTACCAGGACATCTTTGAGGTGTTGTGATATACAATATTTCTTTCCTCTTGGTGACTGCTGGCAGCATCTTCCTCACTGCAAACAAAGAGAGGTGGTTACTATGGTGAATGGGGAAGTTCCTGGAAAGCAGCCAGCTCTTCTACTGACCCTGTTGCAAAGGCTCGTTAACAGATCAGAACATCAGTAATTGTGGAGAGGTTGGGATGCTGCAGGCCCAGAACCTAATTTTGATTTAGCTATCTCAGGTGTGTATGACCAAACATCCTTGTGACTGACAGGCAAACCTTTTGCAATGTATTTACTTAACCCATCACTGAAAAACTGAAATAAAATGAGGAGGATATGACTATTCCTGAAGTCTGGAGAAGATTTTAATTGTAGCTATAAGGGAGAAAGCAGGCAGAGGGAAGAGTTCGGGCTGAACATGGCCGGCAGACTAAACCAGACCATGAGACGAGAGAGGGGGAAGAAGAGCAAGAGATGAGTGGCCAACCAAAAATGACTGCTGGCTGCACTGTGTAAGAAAGAGAAGCTGGATGAAGGGAAGGGAAGTAGAAGCTTCTCCTTGGAAGGGAGAGATTTGGGATGGGGATCAGGAGAAGTGTTGGCAGGATCCACAGGTACCGGGTGATGCTGGGAGACTAGGCAGCAGCTGCTGTCTGCTTTGATGTGTTAATAGGCACCTCAGCCATTTGTTCATGGGATTTCTTTGAGACCTAATAACCACTAGCTTCCACGACCCCTAGAGCTAAATTGTCATTTGGTAATGTGAGAACCAAAGTTAAATGCTGGAGGCTATTTATGTTTTCTCTCCCTTAAATAACTTTCTTTGACCCACATACACCTGCAATGGATGTGCTTGATCACAGGTGGGAGGGAGGTATGTGGGCAGGAAATACATCAGAATGTATGCTTGCTCCTGATTGGATGTAGGTGGAAGCGGGGAAAGGGAGGAAGGGAGTAGGCAGGAAATTCGTCCGGATATATGCTCGCCTCTGATTGGAACTGCTGGGAAATAGAGTGGCCTTGTGGGGCTGCCTTTTTAAGTCTCTACAAGGTGTGAGTCGTGGCCATTTTCTGGGAACTGAGAGATGGACCTGGCCAGAGAGTCCATCAATCTGACCAGTATTTAATTAAAGTTTGCTTCAAATTTGGCTTTCAACTGTGGTAGGGGTGTTATTCTCCACTGGTGGGATTAACAGTAGCATCTGAGGCCTGTAACACAGGCCCTCCCCTTTATTATATTTCTCCCATCTCTGATGCTTCCACCTATGCATTTGAAAAGCATTTTGCTTTATGAAGTTCTTTGTTCTGTTTCTAAAAAGAACCTCATGAGTCAGGTTAGTGTTGTATGCCTTTAATCCCAGCTCTTGGGAGGCAGAGGCAGGTGGATCTCTGTGAGTTCGAGGCCAGCCTGGTCTACAGAGCAAGTTCCAGAACAGTCATAGCTGTTACACAGAGAAACCCTGTCTCAAAGAAACAACAAAATAGCAAAACAAACAAATGAACAACGCAACAAAACCCCCATGAAATTGCTATGTCATTAGAACATTGAATTTGGAGTGACTTCAATTTGTGTTCCTGGGCCATGGGCACTCATATATGGTTCCAAAACAAATTCTTCTGCCCTGTGACAGTTGTGATTTCTTTTGTGTTGACAGTGCATTTATAAATGTACAATTAGCAAATGTTAAGTGACAGCGTGATTTCTTTGAGATAGGTCTTCACTATTTGACATGGACATTTTGCTCCTTTCAGAACAAAGGAGAACTGCTAATGATGATCTTAATGGCCCACACAGCAGGAAACCTGGATCAGGAGACCACCCGGCTTGGCTTGCGCTGCTTTTCTTGCGCATACACAAGCATTCTATCCTTTACGTATGTTTAAGTATGTTATTTTCCTCTGTTGATTAGAGCTGAAAGTCTTGAACTTGTGATTCATCTGGACACAGATGGAGCAGCAAGATTTGCATAGTCCTTTGCCACCCATCATTTTATCTCATTTGTTCTGGGTGTTAAGAGCATGAAGAAGGGTCTACCTCCTCCTAAAATCCAAGGGTTGCTTTGTCTGGGAATTTAGAACCCATTTCCTGTTTGCCTTCAGCACCCACCTCTTTTTCTAAACTACAATTCACAGGGACAAAGTGCTTTGGCTAGGAAACAGACCTCTGGCTTTGTTTCAAGAAATGTCTAGAGAATTCTAAATGCCCTCAAATTCTAAAATGCTTCCTCCCCACCTGCTCAAGCAGTATTGTCCCCAAGAAGAGCCTTTTGCCTTCTCCCTCTGTAAGAAACTCTCATTGAAAAAGGCAAAGCTATTTAGCCATTTCCTGTGCTTTTATTGGTGTGTGTGTGTGTGTGTGTGAGAGAGAGAGAGAGAGAGAGAGAGAGAGAGAGAGAGAGAGAGGACCAACTTGCAACAACTTAAAGGAGCCAATTCTCTGCTTCTACCATGTGAGACCTGGGATTGAATTTGAAGCACCAGAGGTGACCCTGATGGAACTCAAATGTTCAGGCACTGAGCATCTTGCCAGTCCAGATCTCTAAGAGCATTGGGCAGCAGTCGAACAAATGCAGCCCTTTTCTCAGTAATCAGGTATAGACACTGCACTTGGAAACTAGTTGCATCCGAGAGTGAAAAGGACCGCAACTATATTTAAAGACATTTAAATCCAGTGGAATAGTACTTACGTTCTTTCAGGTTCCATATGACCCTGTGGCTGCATCATTGGTACAGTGAGGCACTTGCTTTAAGTAAAAATAATGAGTGTGAGAAGAGTCAAGGAATACGAGCACAAGAGGAGATAAACGACGAGTCAGAGAGATGCTCTGCATTTACTCTGGATAGAGACAGACATCAGTAGCACTCTGCAGGGAAGCTGACATCTGTCAGAAAGACAGACAGTGGACAGTGTGGTGGGGGCTGAAGTCTGAGGCAGCAAAGAAGGAAGGTATTAGGATCCAGGAATTGTGCTGGCCCCTGTCACCTGGCAGGATGCACCCTGTCAGTGCCCTGGTCAGCCCAGGGGCCTATGACTGCTATCTCACTACATTATCTGTATGCAGGTACAAAAGGTCCCTTTAAGAGACAAGCTTCGTCCATAACCTCTCCAGCAAAGGCTATCATTGGTGTTTTTTATTTTAGCCATTCTGACAGGTGTAAGATGGTATCTTAAAGTTGTCTTGATTTGCATTTCCCTGATCGCTAAGGAAGTTGAGCATGACCTTAAGTGTCTTTTGGTCATTTGAACTTCTTCTGTTGAGAATTCTCTGTTCAGCTCAGTGCCCCATTTTATAATTGGGTTGATTAGCCTTTTACGGTCTAGTTTCTTGAGTTCTTTATATATTTTGGAGATCAGACCTTTGTCAGTTGCGGGGTTGGTGAAGATCTTCTCCCAGTCAATGGGTTGCCTTTTTGTCTTAGTGACAGTGTCCTTTGCTTTACAGAAGCAAGGAACTCAGGACTGCGAGGGGTGCACCCACACACTGAGACAATGGGGATGTTCTATCGGGAACTCATCAAGGCCAGCTGGCCTGGGTCTGAAAAAGCATGGGATAAAATCGGACTCGCTGAACATAGCGGACAATGAGGACTACTGAGAACTCAAGAACAATGGCAATGGGTTTTTGATCCTACTGCACGTACTGGCTTTGTGGGAGCCTAGGCAGTTTGGATGCTCACCTTACTAGACCTGGATGGAGGTGGGTGGTCCTTGGACTTCCCACAGGGCAGGGAACCCTGATTGCTCTTAGGGCTGACGAGGGAGGGGGACTTGATTGGGGGAAGGAAATGGGAGGCGGTGGCGGGGAGGAGGCAGAAATCTTTAATAAATAAATAAATTAAAAAAAAGAGAGAGAGACAAGCTTCGCCCAGCACTTGGGAGGCAGAAGCAGGAGTATCTCTGTGAGTTCAAGGCCAGCCTGGTCTACAAGAACTAGTTCCAAGACAGTTAGGACTGTTACATGGAGAAACCCTGTCTTGAAAAACAAAACCAAACAAGCAAAAAAACAAAACAAAACAAAAAGACAAGCTCCACCCTTTTCTGCTCTCTTTTTCTGCTGCTCTTCTGAAAAGGCAGGCTGGTCCTTGCCTCTTCTTCTTTCTCCTCTTTTTCTTTGTATTAATCTTTTGCTCTTCCACTCTTCGCTCTCTCCACTCTCTTTATCTTAATAAAACTCTCAAGTAAGCTCTGCTCTTCCTGCATGGTGAGTCTGTCCCTCACTTGTTGTGAGCTCTCACCTGCCATGTGGCTCCTTGGTCTGCCAAGTTACCTCTCCCACCGGTTTACAACAGAAGGGATAACACTTGTCTCTTCCTGCATGATCCAATTGCCATTCAGTTAAACATTTATTGAGTATCAAGTGTGGCACAGACCCCAAAGATACATTCACTTTTTATAAGTTTATATATTATTGCCTTCAATGTACTTTCAGTTCTGAGTTTGGATAGTATCATTGGGTTGCAAACTTGAAAGGACTAAGTAAGCCCACCTGAAACTCACTCTTTTGTATAAGAGAGGCATTTTACAGATTCTGTATTTAGCACTTATAATGGTCTGTCCTGTCCCTTTGAGAGACAAACCCCACCCATTCCCTCCCCTGTCCACCAGATCTTCCTTCCTGTCTGCAGTCTGACTCCTCACTTTGGGTCTCTCTCTCTCCCAAAGAGGTAGCTGCTGTGTGGCTCCTCTCCTCTCCCCGCCTCTCTCTCTCTCTCTCTCTCTCTCTCTCTCTCTCTCTCTCTCTCTCTCTCTCTGTCTCTCTCTCTCTGTCTCTGTCTCTCTCTGCTCTTCCCTCATCTCCCCTTCTCCCCCTTTCCCTTACTCCTCCATAACCCACTAAATAAATACCTACTTCCTCTGCATGGCGTGCCTACCTATCTCAGTCTCTCACCCACCATGCAGATCTGTGCCTAGGAACTGCTGGCCCTCATGGCCCGTGGGCCACTCAGGGGCTCCCTGTTTGGGGCCTAGCTGCCTTCGGGGCCTGCTGTGGTCTCAGGCCCACTGTTTGCCACCACTCTGGAACCTGCAGCATGATCTCAGGACCCACTGCCTGATGCCTGCAACCACTTAGGGATCTGTGATATGGTCTCATGGCCCACTGCCCACTGCCACCACTTGGGGACCTGTAGCATTTCTGCCATTGTACCCCTTGGGCAACCTGCAGCATTTTTCTTAAACCATTACATTGGTGCCGCCTGAGATGCAGAAGTCTCTCCCGCCCCTCTCCCAGGGTCAGGATCCAGAACCAGGTATTTTTTCTACAATAATCACGTGTTCCATATGCCTGAATGCCTGAACACTGATCTCTATTCACACCAGCAGCTTCAGTGGTGACTTTTCCCCTTCCAGCACCCAACCACAGCCTTCACAGCTACGGTTGAGCCCTTCGCTGCATTCCATAGCTATAAAACATGACCAGATGATCCGGAGTCAGTCCTCCCATGCTAGCGCTGTACGAATGCATTCGGCTAGGGGCCCAGGATCCCGGGTCCCTCGGATTTTTCTTTCTTCTTTCTTTTTCTTTTCTTTTCTTTTGGACCTCTCGTCAGTTGTTCCCACTATGAGAGACCATTCGGAGCAGCCTCCAGCCTCTGTGGCTTCCTTGTTGCCTGGACTGGAGTCAGTCAGGCTTTACCATCCCGCCTGTAGAGAGGAGATGTCCTTCTATAGGCCCTGCTGTGTTTGTTTACTGTTTTCACGTTTTCAGCTATGGTATAAATCCTCATTCTCTTGTGTCTCAACAGCTCCACTTTTCCTCACACTGTCTCTGCCGTCGCTACTGCTGCCAACAAGATTGGTCGGATCCATGAGGCAGCTGTTTTCAATTCCAGTCTTTTATTTCCTGTTGCAGCTTGCAGCATGGCAGCTCAGCAACAGAGTGACTCACACCTCTAGGTCTCTCTTCATACAACATGTGGCTGCTGCCATTTTGACTGAGGTCAGGTGACCTTACCACCATTTTAACTGAGGTCAGGTGACCTCACCGCCATCTTAACTGAGAGCCAGGTCAGGTGACCAAGTTCCACTATCTTTACTGAGGTATTCCCTGCTGGTTCCCCAGTATTAACTCTGTTACATAGGTGACCTTACCGCCATTTTGACTGAAGTCGGGTGACCTTACTGCCATCTTAACTGAGGTCAGGTGGCCAAGTCCCACCATCTTTACTGTGCCTGGTGCTGACTCTGTTACATGTGTTTTGTGCAGTGGCATGCCTTTGGTAGGGCCTACCAAGAGCATCCACTTTGCCCAGTTCCTGTTCACTCTGTGTGTGTGTGTGTGCATACATTTAACTTAAATACACCTATGTTTACAGTTAAATGTTATAATTGTCTGTTAATTGTATCTCATTCCAGACTACAAAGCAATAAGTCTCATGTTTTAAATTGGTATGTACTTTTAAGTCTCTTAATCCAACCCTGCTTTATCTGTTAAGTTGAGAGCCAGTACAGTCAAGCTCACATACAACTTGCTGGGCAGATTCTATACTGGAGTTATAACTCATCTATACCCAGTAAACAGCCCTCAACTCAGAAATCTGGGGAATATGGCATTTAAATATTTAATTATTAAAAGACTTTTCATAACAAAAAGAGACAGGTTGGTTCCTAGCAGCAGCACTGTACTTCCTCTAAAGAAGACAGAAGACAAATGGGCACAGAACCATGTCCATCTGAAATTCACTTCAACTGCCAAGCTCTGACCACTGGAAAAAACTGCCTTTCATCTAGACTAAAGATCATCAGATAGTGGACAGGATCTCTGGAATCGACAGCCTAGCTGCTCAGGTCAAGGTAGGCTTGTCTTCCTACAGATTCCTTAGCTCAAAGAATCTTCTGGAGTCTGGCAGGCCCTGCGCTAAAGAGCAAAGGCAAATACAACTCTCACTGACCATGGAGGACCCTGAGGAGTAGCTCTAGGTGCCAAATAAGTAAGTTCTCTGTCATTTTTTAATCAATGACTCCTCAAGTAAAATTTTGTCCTTTTCAAATATCTCTGACGCAGTTTGACAACTGAGAGGTTTTTCAATTTATTTATTTATTTATTTATTTATTTATTTATTTATTTTTGGTTTTTCGAGACAGGGTTTCTCTGTGGCTTTGGAACCTGTCCTGGAACTAGCTCTTGTAGACCAGGCTCGTCTCGAACTCACAGAGATCCGCCCGCCTCTGCCTCCCGAGTGCTGGGTTTAAAGGCGTGCACCACCATCGCCCGGCAAACGTTTTTTGTTTTTTTTATTTATTTATTATGTGTACAACACATTCTGCTTCCCACACACCAGAAGAGGGCGCCAGATCTCATCACAGATGGTTGTGAGCCATCATGTGGTTGCTGGGAATTGAACTCAGGACCTCTGGAAGAGCAGTCAGTGCTCTTAACCTTTGAGCCATCTCTCCAACCCCGAGGTTTTTCAATTTAAAAGGACAACCTCACCAAACAAATTTCAATAAAACACAAATACAAGTTATTAAGGTGTTTACCTACAAGTTATAAAGGTATGAGGACAAATACAAGCTATCAAATTTCTCTTTCATGCTGTCTTTTATAGTCTTAAAAATATTTTCATTCTGATATAAAATGCTACTGTTTAAAACTTATGTTTTCATAAACCCAAAGAATTCTTGTGAGTTCCAGGGAGCTGAATTAAAGGGTCCACCTTAAACAGGTCAGATACATCACCCTCAATTCCCTGGTCCTATTTTTTTTAAAACTTAACTTTGTCCTCTCTTCTGCCACTACCTTAAACAGGTGTAAGAGACACCAGACATTTCCATACCACAAACACCAGACAGGAGCAAAGAGACCAGCTACACTAGGATGTGACCAGCGCTCAGCTTTCTCAGGTTCTGCCCCAAGATGATGCCCACAAATAAACAGGAAGCAGTCTTGAGAATCCCCAGCCCCCATTCCTTTAATCTGTTGTGCCTAACCTCCCACCTTTTTATTATAAAAAAGAGATGGGAATATAATGGTCTGTCCTGTCCCTTTAAGAGACAAGCCCCGCCTATTTCCTTCCCTATCCACCACAGAGGCAGGCAGATCTTCCTTCCTGCCTGTAGCTGACCCCTCCCTTTCTGTCTGTGTCCCAAAGAGGTAGCTGCTACAGTGACTTCTCCCCCTCCCCACTCTTCCCCCATCTCTCTTTCTTCCATTTTCCCTTACTCCTCCTTAACCCACTAAATAAATATCCATTCTCTTCACATGGAATGTCTATCCATCTAGCCATCACCCTCCAGGGCTGCAGTTCCTAGTGGGATTGACTGCCCCGCTGAGGTTTCTCACCCACCATGCGGCTTCCTGCCTGGTTCCCCACTGTCTTCATGGCTCGCTGTGGTCTCATGGCCCACTGCCTACTGCTGCCACTCAGGGACTTGTTTCTGCCACTGCACCCCTTGGAGAACAGCACCATTTTTACTTAAACCATAAAAGCATTGTCTAGTTATTTTGGGGAAAGTGGGAGTAAGAAGGGAAAGTATTTAGGTGGAAGCCCTACCAGCATCCTTATATACCCCAAAAGTCTGGGATGTTTAGAATTTCCAGCTTGGAGCCCCATTCTCCAGATCCTGCCCTCAGCACCCTGAGAGCCGCCCAAACCCCACCCTCAATACACCAAGCAGTGGCCCCTCCCCTGGAGCTGCCCTCCTCAAACTCCACCCCTGAAAAAGCCTGCCGAAAGTCAGTCCCTCCTTGGGGCTGCTCAAGACCACACCTAGAGGCTATGTAAGACCTAGCTGCCATATTTGTCACAAGATACCTCTCTCATCCTCCTGAGTGTCATTCAGGAGTGCTTTACTCTGTTCATTAAACCTAGATTTATTAATTCAATTTGATTGGCTTATTACATCAGTGGCAGCAGAATAACCAGGGATTCAAAAGTTATCATCAAGGACTAAAATGACAAGGAGCATTAGATAGGAAAATTGAAATCTATACTTTCCTCTCCAGAGGGGCCGCTTGCTTCCCCCCCATTTTTAAGATTTATTTATTTATAGAACTCTATCATCATGTACAACATTATGCAAGAAAAAGGCATCTGAACCCACCATAGATGGTTGTGAGCCACCATGTGGTTGCTAAGAACTTAGGACTTCTGGAAGAGCAGCCAGTGCTCTTAACCCCTGAGCCATCTCTCCAGACCTCAGCTTCCATTCTTCCAGCTAAAGTACTGAATATTTTTGAATTATTTACTTTAGCTAGTAAAGCTAAGCCCTGTGCTGCCAGCTTTGAGGCTATGGTCCTAGAATATGAGGCAACGTCTATTCTATACTCTGAGCAGTCAACGTAAAGGCTTAGCTTTACCTTTTCAGTTTTCTTATTTGCCACCAGTCAGGGCAGTCTTCCCTTGGAATATAGCGTATGTTGATGGTTGGCTGGGAGCCATAACTTTTCTTTGAGTGGCTGTCATGTTGGGGCGGAGTGGCACTTGAGGATGACGCATCCATTTTGAGAACAGGAACTGCCCGAGGAATCTTCAGCTTTGGAGGACGAGAGATTTTATTTAGATCAAAAGGAGGTATAGATCCATGAACAAAATATATCAGTTCCTACACAAAAGAGGAAGGATGGGAGAAAAGAAAGGGGGAGAGGGATGGAGACAATGCTAAGCACCGACAAGGATGCAAAACAACTATTAACTCATGCCTTCGCTGGTTGGAAACTCATTTGCAGAATGTTTTAAGGCTGGATGTCTATAGCCAATAGCCCAGCAATTATATGCTCTATACCCAGCAATGAAAACCAAAGATGGGCAAAATAATGACCACAGTAGAATCGTCAGAATTTGATAAAATCAGAAACTGCCAAAATACTTATCAAGTTGATAAAATAGAAAATATATTGTTGCTGCAGTAGGCTGAGAAATGGTTCCCCAGATGGTCATGTCCCGACTCACGGAATCTGTGACTATTTTCCATGGCGAAAGGGACTGCTGATTGTGACTGAGTCAAGGTGCTGGAGATGGGGAAATTATTCTGGGAGACAGAGATGAGCCTGCTATAATCAGAAGTGTCAGGGATTAGCCAGAGCATGTGAGCGTGCGAGCAGGGGTAAAGCACAGAGAAGCCGCTGCCCCTCTGGCACCCAAGATAAAGGAAGGAAACCACCCCCCATAAAGCCTCCAGAAGAAACAACTGACTAGACCTATTTCAGGTTTTTGAGCTTCAGAACTATGAGGCAATAACTCAATAAACCATATTGCCTTAAACCACTGAATTGGTGGTAATCTGTTGGAGCAACAATAAGAGAATAGTTCAGTAATATAATCACGTGATAGAGTTCTATAAGCAATGATAATAAAATGTAACCACTATTTACAAATTAAAACTTCCATGAACCAAAAAAAGACAGGCAAATGACTGCAATCTCTCTCTCTCTCTCTCTCTCTCTCTCTCTCTCTCTCTCTCTCTCTCTCTCTCTCTCTCTCTCCTCTCTCTCTTTATGCATATGTGTGTATGTGTGTGTGTGTGTGCATGTGTGTAAATCAAGCGAGCGATCAATGAGGTTGAATATCTGGCTAGCAATTGCTCTTGGCTGATGCACTAACTGAAATGAAACCTGAGTACCCCTGGCATTTCCTGATGTCCCCTTTCTTAATCTGAATGTGTTTTATGCAGATTGGTTCAGATTCTGGAAATTTACAAGCTGAGCATATTTGTGTGCTTTTCTTAGTGTACATTATATGTCATTAAAAATCCATTTTGAGTGTATGAACTCTAAATTGGATTTCTTTTTCTTGCATTGTATTTTCCTCTTCTTTGTTTCAGGGATATCATTTACTTGGAGTTGAAGATTTACTATCTTAGAACTCCTTGTTATAAAGGAGCCCATTGCTGATAAATTCAACAATGGGTTCTCTCCAAAGATAAACACATTATAAAATTCCTCAAATGCAATCTGAGTGGAATCCCCAAAGGGTTGTTTCCCCCCACCCCCACACACAATTCAGAAATAAACTCTCTACTTGAGTACTGCAGTCAAACACACACACGCATGCATGCACGCACGCACGCATGCATGCACTCACACACGCACGCGCAGGCAGGAAAGAGGGAGGAGAGGGAGAGGAGGAGGTAGAGAAGGATATTCCTATTCCTTTCATGATACTCTGTTTGATCTTTGGTTAATTTTAGCAGCTTATACTCAAAACCAGCCTTGGACTCCGTGAAGATTGAAGAGTGCAGAGAGACTGTAAGAACCAGAGGGGCTGGGGAGGACCGCTGCCAAGCCATGTCTTCTGGACATGATGTGGCTGCTGCACTCGGGAACCCTACAGCAGCTGGGGCTGCCTGCAAAGGACCCGCCCAAGACAAGTTGGTCAATATTCCTAGCCTCTGTTGGCAGCTGATGGCTACTGAAAGACAGAGAGTCAGTTTTCCTCAGGAGTGTGTCCCTGGTAGGTGGAGCACACTCCAGTGCATGACTCCCACACTCACAAGTATATGGGCTTCACAAATTGAGCTGTGTGTGCTATTAAAAAAATAAGAAAAGGACATGAAATTGTGGGGAGGATGTGCCGTTGGGGGTCCAGGAGGGAGTAGAGGGTAGATCTAATCAAAACATGTTAACATATGTACAGAATCATCAAAAGAATGAATACAATATATAAAAGGACTTGAAACCCTTGGACCATTGAGCTGTTTGTTGATTTTCTGCACATTTCCCATAAAACTCCCTTGCCAGAGGTAAGATTTGATGGTTTCTAGTTCCTAATTTGTTCTACTACTTAGCTTCCGCTCCAGCCAAAGACTTGGGAGTTTCAAGCAGCAGGCCTGCAGCAAGTACCCAAGCCCAAACAGCAATGTTTCTGAATACAAAGTAAAAGCCCAAACAGCCCTACCTAGTTCCTAGGACTATTATAACACACTGCCACGTGTTTGCTGGGGCTAAGGTTATGAAATTCTTATTTTGCAGTTCTAGAGGTCAGAAGTCCCAATTTAAAGCTCCACCCTGGCCATACTCTCTCCAAAGGTTCTAGGAGAGGCAGAGCTTTGCTGCCCGAGGTTTTGGTGGTAACGAATGTTCCTTGGCTTGTGGTATTATAACTCCAGCATCTGCATAGGTCTTTATACTGCCATCTCGTCTATGTGTCTATCTCCTTGTGTCCCCTCTTCTTACAAAAGCACCAGTCACCAGTCTTCAGCCTTACAGCCCACTCTCGCCCTGCACGATCTCATCCTGACCTTTAAGTATAAATTACGTCGGCAAATATCTTTTTTTAAAACAAATAATGTTACATTTTGAAGTTCTGTATGGATATGAAATTGGACAATGCTACCAACAGATTTTTTTTTAAATGAGTTATTTTTGTCAGTTGTATTGGTTCAGGAAAACGGTATAGGTTTTTTTCTCAGAAGGAAAAAAATAATCAGAACTTAAACTACGCCATAGACCTGAAAGACCTATTTAAGATGATGTCTCAGGGAACCCAGAGGCCACTTCAAACACCTCCTAGCATGTAAAGAGGCTGCCACCTGCACAGGAATCCTAAAGTGGAGGGCTGTGGCTATCAACAGAAGAAAGGGGGGCAAGTTGCATATATTTTAATGTTCCAGGGCTGTCTAATTTTGTTTGTTTTCCTATAGAAAGGCTCTACCCCCGGGGAACAGTTGTGTAGAAAACATCTTGAAATCTCCTGACAAAATTGGAAGCATGGGGGCAGGGGTTAGAAGGAAGGGGAGAAGAGGAGAAGGAGGGGAAAAGGGGAGGGTTGAGGAGAACTTGAGGGAATGGGATAGCTGAGTTGGAGGAAGGGCAAATATGAGAGCAAGGAAAGAGATATCTTGTTTGAGGGAGCCATTATGGGGCTAACAAGAAAACTGGCTCTAGAAACATTCCCAGGAATCCACAAGAATGACCCCAGCTAAGACCCTAAGCAATAGAGGAGAGGGTGCACGAACTGGCCTTGTCCTGTAGTTAGACCGATGATTATCTTAAATGTCACTATAGAACCTTCATCCAACAACAGATGGAAACAGAGGCAGAGACCCGCATCAGAGCACTGGACTGAGCTCCCAAGGTCCAGTTGAAGAGCAGAAGGAATGAGAATATGAGCAAACAGGTCAACACCATGAAGGGTTCATCCACTGAAACAGTTTACCAGAGCTAATGGGAGCTCACCAACTCTAGTGGGACAGGGAAGGAACAAGCATAGGTCCAGACTAGTCGCTCTGAATATGGTTGACAGTTGTATAGCTGGGACAGACTGAGGGGCCACTGTCAGTGGCACTGGGATTTGTCTCTACTGCATGTACTGGCTTTTGGGGATTCTATTCTCTTTGGATGCATACCTTGCTAGGCCTGGATGTAGTGGGGGGAACGGACTTGAACTTTCTATAGGGCAGGGTGCCTTGCCCTGTCTTAGGTGGGGTGGGAGGATATATAGAGGGAATGGGAGAAGGGGAGGGAGTGGGAATTTGGATTGGCATTTTTTAAAATATTTAATTAATAATGAATTTAAAAAAATCCATCTCGAAGGGAGTCTGTCTGAAATAGACGGAATACCCTAATATAAGACAGAAGATCGACACAATTCTTTCATAAGATAGAGAAATTTTGGGAAACTCATGCGGTTGCCCTCACTACCGAATCATAATAGTATAGCTATGCAAGAATATTTCTTTTTCATTGTCCTTGCTACTTGGCTTAACCCTGAAAGGGTCAGAAGGCTCAGAGGTTCCATGATCCCCGCTCCAAAGCAGGCTGCTGGTTGATACAGACCAGAGCAAGGTAAAGGTAAGAAGTTGTAACTTAGAATACGGTAGCTATAGCAACAGATGGAGGCATATGCTGGATGTTTTTCTATTGTTTTTTTTTTTCAAGTCAGAGTCTCACTATGTAGCTCTAGCCATCCTGAAACTCACTATGCAGACCAGGGTGGCTTTGAACTCACGAAGATCCTCTTCCTTCTGCCTCCTGAGTACTGGGATTAAAGGTTTGTGCCACTATGCCCAGTTTTCTTTGGAGGTTGTTCTAATGACCAGTAATTGGGAAGATTTTTATCATATGACAATGACTGTAAAACTATGAAGTCTGTCAAAGAATGTATCTGGAGGCAGTGAAGTTGCATTAAATGGTCGGGGAGAATAACAGAGGGAATGAATTTTGTTGTTTAATGCTGTGTTCCATAGACTCCCATTCCATCACCAGGATATTTTCACAAGGTAGTTTTGTCCATGTGTGTAAGAAAAGAAACACCGTCTGTTATGAGAGATGTCATCATAAAGATTTGTCCTACATGCAATTTTGTTGGCTACTTATGGGTTTACAAGCTAGGAAAAGACATAGTAGTCAATAAATGATGAAAAGATACAATGGCTCTTTGTTTGAGCACATTATTTAATAGTAGCTATAGACATAAGTGATAGCTCATAGTTTTTCTCTCTCTCTGCTGAGAGGTTTGTATGAACTCCACATTTTCCAGTCTTGAATCTGGCAACTGTCAGTTTTGTTAACTATATCCTATTTGTAAAACGTTTTTCAGACTATTGACTTAGCACAGAGATTAATTGCACACCTGTTGGAACGTGGTCCATGAATGGAGCTGTGTGAGGAAATTTCTGAGAGCTTGGGTGATAACGCCAAGGAAATGAGGCAGGAGTCTTGTAACCTCTGCTTCCTGTAACAGGGGTTGCTCTTGGAATGTGCTTTTGTGCCCCTCCCAGGTGTAAGAAGTAGAAGTGGGTTTATTTCAGATTACCCAACATCTTACTTTTGTTCTCCAAAGACATTTCCAAGCAGGAGTTGTCCCTGTGACTCTATACAGCTTAAACTCATGTGGCCTTTGCTTATTTGACCTTGTTTGTCAGAATACCCCCTCAGAGTATAAATTGTCTGGTGCCGTGAGTACATTTGCTGGTGCACGAGACTTTAGTCTGCCTCAATTTGAGGTCCCCACTTCCCAGGTTCCCTCTGCCAACTAGAGTGGCAACTCACACCCATGGATGTTGTTCATTTATTGCTACACTTTTCACAATTACTAGGAAATGGAGTAAGCATAGGTTTCCACCAACAGATGAATATATAAAAAGTGGGATCCATATACACAATGGAATTTTGTTTAGCTGGAAAGAAAACCAGAATCATAACACTTGCAGGGGAAATAGATGGGAACTGGAAACCATTATGTTAAGTCAAATGAGCCAGACCCAGAAAAGTCAATGCCACAGCCTAAATTTAGAGGTGTGTGTGTGTGTGTGTGTGTGTGTGCGTGTGTGCGCGCGCGTGCGCACAGATCATAAAACTAAAACAGCTGGGTGGTGGTTGTGCACACCTTTAATCTCAGCACTCGGGAGGCAGAGACAGATGAATCTCCGTGAGTTCGAGGCCAGCCTGGTCTACAGAACTAGTTCCAGGACAGGCTCTATAGCTACACAGAGAAACCCTGTCTCGAAAAAACCAAAATAAATACATACATGGATAAATAAAACTAGAACAAGGATAATAAAGGGGGAGGGAGAAAACAAGGAGAAAATGAGAGGGTAATGGAATATATTGGACATATTGCAGAATGTGAAAAGGACCCAGCAGGGGAGAAGAGAGAGGATGAATTAGAACAAAATAGAACATGCATATGTACAAATATTCCCAAACTTTGTATGTCAACTTAGAAAATAATTGAAAAGTGGACTTACTATCCTCTCTGGGAAAGTAGGGGCTCTGTGTTTCTCCTCACTAATTGCAATGTGCAGATCAGCATCTGAAAAGTAAAAGCAAACAAAGGAAAACACCCAACACTGGGAATCAAAACAATGAACCAGTTTACAGGAACAATATACCAGAGCAACTGAAGTCACGTAATGCTCAATTCAAATGACATTCTTTCACCACCAGCAACTGACACATTGCAATGCCTGGATGAAGGTTCAAGTTTCTGTAAATCCTATTAGCAACAAACCCCTCATTTCTTCAAGTTTTCAAGAAATCAACACACCCGTATAGAGTGGCCAATCACTTTAAATAAATCTTACAATGAAAGCCATTGTCATGCTGCCATATGTGATAATCAAAACTGGTACTTAAATTGTATCTTTTGCCATTTATTTGAAAATCAGCGTTGCTTCATTATTTTTTTTAATTATTTATAAGAAGAAAGAACTGAACTCTTTTGCGCGCACACTCACGCGTGCACGTGTGTGTGTGTGTGTGTGTGTTTGAAACAGGGTTTCAGAGTGAGGTGTAGTCTTAAACTTGCTATGTAACTCAGGCCAGTCTCAAGCTATGATCTTCTTGTCTCAGACTCTTGAGTATCAGGATTGCAAATATACGTTACCATGCCTGCCTTTGATTAAAAACAAAATAAAGTTGCTTGGATGTGTATGTGCACCACATGCATGCAGTGCCCATGGAGGCCAGAAAAGGGCACCAGATCTGCTGGGACTAGAGCTACAGACTGCTGTGAAGCACAAGTGTGGGTGTTGGGCATCAAACCCAGCCCCTCCCTGGAAGAACAGCTGTTGCCTTTAAACACTGAGTCACCTCTCCAGCCCCTCATTTTCTTATCAAATGGGAAAGCTAGTTGTTTGATTCATGATATGCTCAACATATTCTACTTCTAAGGAGTTTGCTTGAAACTAGGAGAATTATCAGGGGTATTAATAGCTCATTACTTGTTCCATGTTTTTAATTTTTTGTTCAACCGTTTCATAAAGCATATATTGCTCATAATCTTTCCCCTTCCCCAACTCCTCCCAGACTCTCTCCACCTCCATATCCATCCATATTTATGCTCTTTTTCTCACTCTTTGTTTGTTGTGGTTTCAATTTTAAAAACATTTTTCATGAAATAAAAAAGGCATCTATTAATATTGAGGGGGAATGATTCAACTGTACAATAATAACACAAGCATCTAGGACTTCCCAGGATGGCAGCAAGTGGAGAACCACCATAAACAGGCTGCCTATGTATGCTTGCTTGGCAAGGCCTGGGCATAAATGATGATGATGATGATGATGATGATGATGATGATGATGATGATGATTCAACTGACACTTAAGTTATACTTCATTTCCAGCATAGCATCCGCAAAACTGTATTCCTATGATGTCAACCACTATGGTATATTTTGTTTCTGAAAAACTGATCTAGTATTGGGCAGGCTTGATCTAGTGGGCTCCCCCCATACACACACCCGAGGTCCAGCGCAACAGGGAGTCTCACATACATGCTTCCCAGAGAGTGCATCCCGGGGCTGCTTTGCAGCTCTGCTGGCAGCACAGGAACTTCCCGTCCACGAAGAAGCCACTGTGGTACTTGATCAGCAGGTGGGGGTTGCCCCGTATCTCTGAAGGGCAGGTAAGAAGGATATAAGACATAAGAAGACGTTGGCCCAAGAGATGCAATGCAGTAAGTAAATACTATAACCTCAGTACAATGACGATCTCATTTACCCGCAACTGGGGTAAGACCTGGTGTCCACCAAAGCAGTTGTCTTTCATTCAGAAGTTAATAAACCCAAAGAATAAATAGAAACGACAGCAGAATAATGTATTCTTCTGACATGAAAGAATTAGGAAAATGCATACGCTGGCCAGCTTGCCATTAATATTTTATAAATACGTCTGTCAAGGTCCTGAATGGCTTACAATGCCTGATGTTCTTTGGTGGCAGAAGTAGGCTGGGTGGTAGGACTAGATCTTAAGAAAAATGACTTCTGACTTCCTATGGGTTTTCATTCGGAAAGGTTTCAAAGGTACAGTAGGAACTGTGCAGCATATTCTCCTTCCGCCCTTTCCTTAGATCTGCCAATGATAACTATATTTTTTGCTTCTTCTTCATTACACACATCATTATTGTTTTAAAAATTTGTCATTATTATTCACTTAGTAATTTAGAGTCAATAGCACATATATGGCTTGAATAATGCCACGCATAAATATTTCCCTACACAGTTTCTATTATCAAGGGTATTTATGCTCTTACTTAACTATAAAGCAAATTGTCAAATTCTGGAAATTGTATATATATACATATATATATATATTTCATGTTTGATTTTCTCCAATTGTTCCAATAATGTTCTTTAAATGACTTATTCTTCCCAATCAAAGTTCTTATCCAGTATTATATATGAAATTAGTCATTTAGTTGTCTTTGACCTGGAATAGTTTCTCATCTTTTCTTGGTCTTTCATGAATTTGATATCCTTATTCTAAGGAATAAATCATTTGAGGGGGGGTGGAAAGCTGTCTATTTTTTTGAGATAAGGTCTCATGTATACAAATCTAGTCTTATCTCACCATGTAGCCAAAGCTGACACTGAACTCTTGATTCTCCCGCCTCCATGTCCCAAGTGCTGGGACTACAGGACTCTGCCACCACACCTAGCTAGGATGTGTGTGTATTAGAAAAGAGGAGCTAAGGGTGCAGTTTGGAGGTAGAGCTCCTGCCTAGCATGCACCAAGTTCCAGGCTCTACCTCCAGCACTTAAAAAACAAACCACGAGAATAAGGCAATGTCAATCAAAACAAATTAAATTCTAATATTGGAATACAGCACTGTATCTATAAGAAATTAGCCTCTTTTGCAATATAGCTCAGAAGCCTCCAAGGATTTAGTCGAGAAGAGCTCAAGAAGCATCTTTAGGTGGGGAGGGCTGGTTCTGTGTGTCACCTCAACTCTTCCTTCTTGATTTTATGCTTGTCTAGAAAATTCCTAACTTTGAACCCAGAGAGTCCTAGTCCTCCTTTCTCAATCCAACTTAAGGAATAATAATAATATTGTACTGGGTCACTGGGGAGGTATAAGGTAATACATATAAATATATAAGATAATATACATAAATCGTCTCAGATGGTTCAGCAAAAAGTGGGTTTCAGTAGACATTCATTTTATACAGCTCAGTTCAGTTTAGCTGAAAATGCCAGCACCAAGGAACAACTTTACTGGTGAGCATTAAAGGTAATTATTAAAGAACGAGTTAAGATTATAAAATGTTAATTTCTGAGTTTAGGCCCAAATGACCATTGGACTTCCCCAGGCATATTGCAAGCTTTCTTACTGTTTACACTCTTGCTCTTTAATGTGTTTCCAACTAAAAGGATTTAGTTTCCTGAGTAACTAATCCTCCAACCAGGTCCCAAAATCCACATTGCAACAATCCCGATACTTAATGATGACATTAAAAAATTGTATGTGACTTTATGTACTTTTCCACACTTGCATCAGTTAGTCTGCATACTACTCCTGAGGGCTGCTGCTCTTGCTATCACGACTCTTTCAGAGTTAAGTGGACTGATATAGTTTAAATTGGTGAAAGTTTGTAAGGGGAAATATTTAAGTGAGAGAACCTAAGTCTTGCCCCAGCAAGTAAGTTTTTGTTAACTTGATAACAATCTCACCCACCTTGTCTACCCTCCAGCACAGAGACTGGAAAAAACAAACACAGATACTGTTTTTCAATGTCTATTGTACATAGAGCTAGATATGAGCCCTACTTCTGAGAAATGTAGCATGAATGGAAGTTTTCAGCAGGGCACTTCTAAAACAGCTTAGAACCTTTCAGTTACCTGTAAGAATGGTAAAACAGAAAGCTAAAAGGAATCTGTGTCCTTGACATCCTCGAATGGTTGCCTAATCCCAAGACTGCCTGCCTCCCACTCCCTGGGAGAGAGAAAGCACAAACAGATCTGTTCCAGTTGTTGCTTGATGTCTTTTCTCCTCCAGTACATAGCACTGCTAAAAGGCACACTCTTTCTGCTGTGCAGACAGCGACACCAGGAATGGAGACACAACAGCTTCATGAGGACCAACAGATGCGTTGTTGCTTGTCTCTTCCTTCTCCTCTTCCATCCATAAGCTATCATGTGTGTCACCCCAAAGCCTGAACACCACATAGAGTTCCAGAAGGACCCACAAATGGACACACAGGGGTTATACAAGAGCTGAATATAGGGAGTATCTATATGACAGCTGAGTCGTAGGCGGTTCATGCAAAGATGGCTGGCTGGGAAGAAAACCTTAGGGCTCCCCCTGGAAGTGTCATTATAACCACAATGGCTGGTGTTTAAGAGGATAGTTTAATGTAATTGCTATAGGAGAAAGGAAATATGCTCCTCATTTTGCAGGTCGGGAAAGCCCGGATGTGCTACATAAAACAGATGACAGCCAGGTTTGCCTGGCTCTGGCAGAGGTACCCGTCTCACTTCATTGAGATGATTGTGGGTAATGAGGGAAGCATCTCTCCTTAAGGACCACTTCACCACTCCACAAAACAGATTGCGACGTCCTTTCACATAAAGGGAAAATGAGGACCTACGTGTGGGAAAGGACATGTTTGCATCGATGTGAGCTGGCTGTGTGCAATCTGAGGTGTACTGAGATATTGCCATAAACCAAAACAGAAGCATAACACATTAAAAGAAAAGCAAAATCTTCCTCTGTCTAGGGTGTTAAAACATGAAGCTGCACCAGTAGAGTCATTGATTTGATTTACATGTTATCCTCACAACCTGACCCTTTTAAAAACAAAAAGATTGTGGGTGAAATATCAAGGTGCTAAAATAATAACAATTCTCTCCCAAGTTCCCACAGTAGCTGAAAAATCACGAGTAAAATCTTCATTAAATCCTCAGTTTGGGGCAAAGCTATAGAGACTTAGCTTGCAATATTGTGATTTAAAAAGTTGGGCTCAGGTAATTCTATTTTGAGACTCCCCCATTAACAAGGTTTGTGGCATTTGTCTGTTTTCTTTTAAACTTGTGTGAAAAACAAAGACTAATAATAGCCCTGTCCATCATTGTCAAGAGGATTACGTAAGAACATGCAACATGTTCTTGACAGAGTATCTGGCCAGTGGTAAGTGCTCAGCGCTGTCTATGAACACTGAAAATAGAATCCCGACAGGACTGGAATGGGAAACCCAGCTGGTCTGCCGCTCCCTGGTACCACCCCATGCCCCACCTACTGCCAGGAAATTCACAATAGCTATCTTGTGCACAGTGTGAAAGCGAAGGTGATCCCCAGGCTTCCTGCCTGTAACACTGAGAACACAAAAGTATGAATACAGCCCATCCCAGGAAAGCAATTCAAGCCTTCATTATGGCATTTTGTTACCTTTCTTCAGTGCTTTCAACCACTGACTTCGGCTGTCTTCGTTTGATGCATAGACGTAGAGAAGCCCATCTTTATACACAATCTGGAAAGGAAAAAAAGCAATGAATTTTGATGCAAGTGTTTCATGGTTCAATCTGGTGTACCAGTAAATTTTTATATTTTATATTATATTCTAGCTTTGGAATTATATAAAAAAAGACTACAAGTTTTTTTTTAATCTTACTTATCTGAATATGTTTTTATGTCAGACCTTCAGAACTTGGGGAAAATCACAGCAATGAAGCACGGAATGGCGGTGAACATTAAAGCCTCATTTGGGGTGCCCTGGACCAGGAAGTATTATAATATGGTAAATCACATATTTCTTAGGAGTCCTCTGGTCCATCTTCCTAATCAGTAGGCAATTCCTTTCACAACTAGGACGTCTTTAACTTCTGTATCCTTAGAAACTATTTCCAGGGATGGGCTATCCTACCCTTTGCTATGCCGTATTCCCCACATTCTGATTAGTTTCCAGTTTGGGTTTATATTCAGGAAAACTCTGTCTCCTTGTTAAGTCAGTCTGTCACATTGGGTAGCCTCTCAGATGCTCCACACTGTGTGATTCCTTATACCTTATGTTTATGGGACACTTGTTTATGGTACTGGAGAGATGGCTCAGCGAGTAAGAAAAGCAAGGCGTGCTCCTATGCAGGCCTTTAAGCCCACTGCTCTGGAGGTCACAGTAAGGAAGATTATTGGGGCCCCAGGATTAGAAGGAGATTTGGCTCAAGGGAATAAGGTGCCTCCACACACAAGACCCTGCGTGCCCTCCTCTTGCAACCACAAGCACACGTTCATGCCCCCAGTTTGACAATTGCAACGCTCTCTCCATATCGGGCTTATTTTACAACTGAAAAACAACATATACCATTTAGGAAAGATCTTCTAGAAGCTGGGCGCATCCTACCTTAATATTTTTACTTTTATTTATATATGATATATGTGAGTGTGATTTTTTTCTAGCAAATGAGCAACTATACTTAGAGATGAGTTATGATATCTTTATGGGTATGCAGATGCGAGTAGTGGGCTAGGATGTCTGTAGGGCTGGAAAACCTTTGTGACTTTGGGTAGCCTCTGTTCCTACTGTGTTTGAGGTCACCTTTATGGGCACCCTATCCCTTGGTTTTCCCCAACTGGTTGATAGTTTTGTAGTAGGTCTGATTCAGCTCAAAACCCCTTCACTGAGACATTCTCTGTAGCATGGAATTTTTGCTTTTTTTTTTTTTTTTTTTTGGCTTTTTGAGACAGGGGTTTCTCTGTGTACTCCTGGCTGTCCTGGAACTCACTTTGTAGACCAGGCTGGTCTCGAACTCACAGAGATCCGCCTGCCTCTGCCTCCTGAGTGCTGGGATTAAAGGTGTGTGCCATCACCACCTGGCTACATGGAAGTATTTAAAATTCTTTGGGGTCTATGGGGCCAGTGAGATGACTCAGAAGTAAGGCTGCTTGCCATCAAATCTGATGATCTGATGACTTGATCCCCTGAATTCACATGGTGGAAGGATAGAGCTGCCTCCTCCAAGCTGTCCTCTGATTCCATATTCTTGCTGTGGCATGTGAGAGCATGTACACACACAGACACACACACACAGACACATGGGGGGAGGGGAACCCACACACACAAATAAATAAATGTTAAAAAGAAAGAATTCTAGGGATTATGGAGATTGCTAAGTGGTTAAGAGCACTGACTACTCTTTTTATTGATTTTTATTGAGCTCTACATTTTTCTCTACTCCCCTCCCTGCCTCTCCTCTCCCCCCTCCAGCCCTCCCCCAAGGTCCCCAAGCTCCCAATTTACTCAGGAGATCTTGGAGCACTGACTAGTCTTTCAGAGGACCTGGGTTTAATCCCTAGCACCCACATGGGAGCTAACAATTGTCTCTAAATTCAGTTCCAAGGGGGAACTCTACATGCTGGCAAAATGTACATACCTATAAAATGAAAATAAAAATCTTAAAAAAAAAAAAAAGAAGAAAGAATTCCTTGGTGACAAACTAAAGTTGGTTAGCATGGTATGTAGAGCCCTGAGCAGTGCCGCATCACCTACTTCTCTGGGCTGGTCTCTTTCTTTCTCTTATTTCACCCTACAGTGCCTTTGCACTTGCTGTTTAGCTCTGTCGCCACCTCCAGATTTGCTAGGTAAAGTCTATTTGTCCTTTCCAACATGAGTGCCCCTCCAACAGAACACTTTCCTGACTTCTTACAGTAAGGAGCAAAGCACAAGGAATGTACAGCACCCCCTTCATCTTAATCAATACTCATTTTTTTACTGTATTAAGATGGTCTATTTTACCATCTCCTTGGAGACAAGTTCAGGGCAGGGTTGGTACTTAATCCCACATAGTTTCCTGCTTGCTCTTATCCAAGAGAGAGACACCCCACAGAGTTCCATAAAAGAGAATGGTAAAGTTTAAGCAGGTCAGACCAGGATCGCTTAGACTCCCGTCTTGCTTCCCTTGGAGGGAAGCAGGTTGGCCAGTTCTGATAAACTGCCAACGCCCACTTGGGCATATTCCAAACATTATCATTGTCTCAAGGGATAATTTTGCAATATTGTTATGTTCCTGTTCATAGTGAGCGAATACTAGAAGATATTAAAGAAACCAAACCCCCTTTTACCTGAAATGGGTACTGTCTCTCCACAGGTGTCTGTTCTTCTAGGTTGACTTTTTCCACACATCTGATTTTCTTAATTTCTATCGATCCTTTTCGGCTTCCTCGTTTCTGAATTCAAAAGCAAACCAGAAGCGATATCATGCTGGTGTGTCACGGTGAGCAGGGCAAAGTGTACAGTTAAAGCTAATGTCTGGAGGGAGACGAGGGGATGTGGAAGCCAATGGAGACACATGTCCTGTTGCTCCATGGCTGTCACAATCATGTTTCTACACTATGAACACATGCACACATGCTTCTCCAAAAGCAAGCATCTGAGAGACAGTTAGCAATCTTAATTGAGAATCGTGGAATATTTTTTTCAAACCACCTGCCAAGTGGTTAATAGAGATATCAAAGTTTAATGGCACGAAGCAGCTTGACTTGGTTTCAGGCTTATGATGATGTTTTGATTTTTCTCCCAGGATCAAGTTCTCAAAGGCACAGAGCTGTCATTATTTCCACTACTGTCTTAAGGCAGCATTCCTCACCCTCAACACTATTACTAACATTTGAGGATAGTTGAGATGGAGCAAGGACAGAAATGAGAGCAAGGAAAGAGATATTTTGGTTGAGGGAGCCATTATGGGACTAGCAAGAAACCTGGCACTAGAGAAATTCCCAGGAATCCACAAAGATGACCCCAGCTAAGACCCTAAGCAATAGAGGAAAGGGGGTCTGAACTGGCCTTGTCCTGTAGTCATATTGATGACTATCTTAAATGTCACCATAGAACCTTCATCCAGCAACTGATGGAAACAGAGGCAGAGACCCACATTGGAGCACTGGGCTGAGTTCGCAAAGCCCAATTGCAGAGTGGGAGGAGTGAGAATATGAGCAAAGAGGTCAAGACCATGATGGGTTCATCCACTGAAACAGTTTACCTGAGCTAATGGGAGCTCACCAACTCCAGCCAGACAAAGAAGGAACAAACATAGGACCAAACTAGTCACTTTGAATGTGGGTAACAGTTGCATGGCTAGGGCAGACTGAGGGGCCACTGGTAGTTTCACCAGGATTTATCCCTACTGCTTGTACTGGTTTTTGGGGAACCTATTCTCTTTGGGTGGATACCTTGCTCAGCCTAGATATAGTAGGGAGGGCCTTGAACCTTTCCCAAAGCAATGTGCCTTACCCTCTCTGAGGAGTGGATAGGGGTGGGGTGGAGTAAAAGGTGGTGGAGGGACTGGGAGGAGGGGGAGGGAGAAAGAACTGGGATTGGTATGTAAAATGAAAAAAATGATTTGTTTTCTTTTAAAAAAATAAAATAAATTAAAATATTTTTTTTTTAAAAAAAACCATTTGTGGATGGCTAACTCTTGGCTGTGAGCTATAGGGTACTTTAGTAGCATTCTTAGTCTGTAGCCATTAGCTGCCGATAGTGCTTACCCACCTGCCCCCAGAACCAATTGTTTCAGCTGAGGTATCGCTAGTCATTGTCCAGTGTCTCCCAGGAAACAAAAGTTACTCCAGATGAGAACAACTGTGTTAAAGACATATTCTGATTGGTCTTAATAAAAGGAATCAGTATTTTCCACAATCCTTTTCTTGACTCATCATACTTTGGTAAAGAGAGGCAGTGTAGCCTACTGATATGAGATGATCTTTACTCTTAGCTAGGAAACCTGGCAGCCTTTATTTTAATCAAGTTCTTTGTGGGGACCGGGAAAAGATAATAAATAGCACGAAATAAGGAAGGAAAGCCTTACCATTTTGTCATATTCATAGTAGGAAAGGCTTGTTTTCGTTAAAACAAAAAGGCGCTCCTTGTAATTATTGGGTGACATTTTCTTCTTTTGCTGTGATCTTTTGAGAAGCAGTTCTTCTAGAATGGATTTGGTATCCATATTGTCGTCCTAAAGAAAAGAAAAGAATTAAAATGATGGCAATATCTAGCTAGGTTCAGGGAGAATAAAGAGGTCAACTTCTATAAATAATACTGATTCAGGATTGTAGAGTAGACCGCACCCACCTTGTAGTGATCTGAGATCTTTGTTCTGAGTTTGGAAGTGTGTGGGTTTTCTATGTGTCTCACTCTGTATCAGAAAGTCACCATCTTTGCCTCCTCCTCCCAACCACCTCCTCTAAATGGTCTCTCCTATCTAAACATTCTACACACATCTATTGAATTGAGCAGGAGACAGTACAACCTTTTAAAACGCACTTCAAGATACATATGTATATATGTACATATATACACCGTGTATTAAGTCATTGATCAACTGAAATTTCCCTCCGTGCCTGTGGCCAGTGGTTTTGCCCTCTTATCCAAATCACCACAAAACACTGGGATCATTGTAAGGAACATTCACCAGCCCGGACCCTGACTGGGTCTTCCGACATAAAGGATGCAGGTATGATTAACGATATCAAGATTAAGTCAAAGGAAGAAGATGGGTGAAAAGGCAACAAAACTTCTGCCCAGAGAGCTTCAAAAGGACAGCAAAAATGAGCACATTTACAAAGGAAAAGCTTTTCCCTCCCAAGCTATGGGAAACATTACAACTTAAGGTATGTATAGAGAAAAAGAAGTGTGTCCGTTCTCTTTCTACAAAGACACAGCAGCAGGTTTTATAAGGCTCTCTTTCTGCTATCAGTAGTTAAGATCTATCTTCGATGCTCTGAAGATAACTAAGTTTACTTACCTTAGTCTCTGTGGAGTTGGGCTACGTGTGGGTCTTAACTATAACTCTCAAGCTGGAAGCGAAACGTTACTGCTCAGAGGCACCATCTCTCTCATACTTTCCCTGACTATGCCAGGGCCGTGCATTAAAAGAGAAAATATTTGCATCCTATTAACACTCTTGATCAGGAAGCACACAAAGACATTGTCGTCCCCCCCACCACCCACCCGGGATGGAGGCAGGTGCAGTAACCCAGCCGGCCACTAGCAGGTCCTTCCCATGAGCCCAGGAGTATGCCCCAGCAGGTAGTAGACAGAAGGGAGACTAAGAAACACGGCGAGGGTTCAATAAATCACCAATCGTTCCTCCTGATATAGACCGCACAACTCCAATAGTGGGAATTAAGAAGAACAGTTCTTTCAATGTGTGTACATAGACCAGGAGGCTATGCCTACCGAAAACGTTCTCAAGGACATTGCTTGACTTCTGGGCAGACTACAGGAAGTCCTGCTTGTTAAATAGAAGTAAATATTGCACACCCATGGCTGTGGATATTGCTTTATGGATTTTTTTAAAGAAAGGGATAATCTTTAGTGAGCATAACATGGGGCACGGTGATGAGATGATTCAGTGGGTAAAGGCATTTGCCACGCAAACCTGATGCCCTGAGCTTTATCTCTGAATTTCACATAAACGTGGAAGGAGAGAATTGATTTCACATGTATGTCTTGTGACCACCACCATACATAAACATACATGCACATGCGCGTGCACACACACACACACACAACCACAGCTCCCAATGTTTTCAATGTAAAATGAAGTTGGGTGGGTAGAAAGTTAGGTAAGAGCTGGGAGGAGTTGGGGGAGGAAAAAGAATATGACCAAAATACGAAAAAAGTTAAGTCAAAAATTTTTTTTTAAATGGAAAAAATGCCAGGCATAGTGGCACATGCCTTTAATCCTAGCACTTTAATCCCAGAACTTGGGTGGCAGAGGCAGGCAAATCTCTGTGAGTTTGGGGTCAGCCTGGTCTATAAAGTGAGTTCAAGGGCAGTCAGGGCTATGTAGTGAGACTCTGTCTTCAATTTTTCTTTTGTTCATTGCTTTGTTTTGTTTATTTGTTTGTTTGTTGTTTTGTTTTTTGAGACAGAGTTTCACAATGTAGCCCTGGCTGTCCTGGAATTCACTTTGTAGATCAGACTGACCTCAAACTCATAGATCGCCTGCCTCTGCCTCCCAAATGCTGGGATTAAAGGTGTGAGCCGCCACCGCTGGGCTCATTTTTTTTAAGAACAAAAGTAAGATTAGTTTTCTTTCTGCGCAGTGTGGACACTGTACCTTTGCCTGATGTTGGGCGACAGGGCAGAGGTGAGGGTGGGGTATGGGTGGCAGGACCTGAGTAAGGAGGTGTGACACCTCCCCTCCACCTCTGCTGCCACAGAAAGTTCCCCTCGTGCTCCTTCTGCTATCCAGAGTCTGTGGCAACAAGAGAATAGTCTTGGAAATTATGAAGCACTAGTTTTACAAGTCAGAGACCCTTTGTAGGGTAGGCAAACACTAGACATAGCTGCAGATACATAGTTCGTATCTTACTCATATTCTACACATTAAAAATGTTAAAAGCTCTACCCAATTTTCTCACGCATGTGCAGCTAAAACAATATTTCTCAAAGCCATCTGCTAACTTGGCAGAGCTGATCAGAACCCAGTTTTAAATAAACAGGACTTCACATCCAGGATGGCATGCAGTTTTCCCCAGCACTGCACGATGGTTTGCATACTGTGGTGTTTATCGGGCTTTCATGTACTTCACAGTAAAGATGGGAATGCAGGAAATTTTATATGAAGGAGTAAGAAAAAGAATCAAAAATCCTCCATATATGAGAAGCCAGAAGAACAGGAAGTAGAAAAGAAGGCTATCGGGCCTTCAGTTACATTCGACAATAAATTTCTAAGAATTTACAGGACTTCAGCTCTAGACGAGGTATAACTTGTCAAATTTCAACATCATGGCTCCTTTAAACTTGCCCCTTGGGAGTGTTTGGTTTTCTTTTTCCACTTAAACATCATATGATATGTGCTTCTTGTACAAAACTGAAAAGTTGAACAAAGAAAAAGACGAACGTATCTGTAGATTCTTTTCTTTTCAGATATGTAGACATGCTTGCTTACTGTCACTGAGATGGGTTCCCATTCTGTTCATGGGGTCTGTCATGTGTGATTCTCAGGTACCAGGCGTTAGGAGCCATGTGTCTCTGAAAGTCGACCCACGAGGGCCAGGCCTTGAAGGCTATGGTTCCTAAGGTGAACTCTTGGGTCCTTTTCCAACTCAGAAGCTCCCTGTTTTGATGAGTCACAATTTTCTCATTACCAGATTAGCTTCTTCTAACAAACGAGCATGTTTTCTGCCCAGTGTTGGACCTTCCCTTCTCCTTCTACTCAGTTCCTTCCCCTCTCTGGACTTTTCTAGCTCCGGGGTCTTCTGATGCATTGGCCTTGTGAGCACTGTACTCATGTACACTCCCATAATTAAAAATAAAGTAAATCTTTTTTTTTTTTTTTGAGACAAGGTTTCTCTGCAGCCTTGGCTGTCCTGGAACTAGCTCTTGTAAACCAGGCTGGCCTCGAACTTACAGAGATCCACGTGCCTCTGCCTCCCGAGTGCTGGGATTAAAGGTGTGTGCTACCACCGCCTGGAATAAATCTTTTTTAAAGCAAAGAGTTATTTATTTATTTATTATTCTTTTTTAGTTAAATTTTCCACCTGCTCCCCGTTTCCCATTTCCCTCCCCCTCCTCCCACATATTGCCCCCTCCCCCCACTCCCCTCCCCCTATCCCCACTCCTCTTCTCCTCCCCCCACTCCATTCCCCCTCCCTCTCGATACTGAAGAGCAGTCCAAATTCCCTGCCCTGCGGGAAGACCAAGGTCCTCCCACTTCTATCTAGGTCCAGGAAGGTGAGCATCCAAACAGGCTAAGCTCCCACAAAGCCAGTTCATGGATTAGGATCGAAACCTAGTGCCATTGTCCTTGGCTTCTCATCAGCCTTCATTGTCCGCCATGTTCAGAGAGTCCAGTTTCAACCCATGCTTATTCAGTCCCAGACCAGCTGGCCTTGGTGGGCTCCCAATAGATCAGTTCCACTGTCACAGTGGGTGGGTGCACCCCTCGTGGTCCTAACTTCCTAAGCAAAGAGTTTTATTGTGGCATTTTCACACATTTAGACTTCGTTTTTATTTATCCCTGACTTCCCTCCCTAATTCTATCCCCTTGCTTTCCTGCACACATACTGACTGCAGTGCTCTCCTGTGCTTTCCCAGCCTTTTCGACCTCTTCCTCTTCTTTCATAGTCTCCTTTCTAATCTCATGGCCTACTCATACACGTGTGTACATTTATACAGACATGTACATAGAAATATAAATCTAGGTTTTGCAAGTAAGTTAAATGTGGTATTTTTCTTCTGAGTCTGTCTTATTTCTTTCAACCTGAAGATCTCCAGGTTCATCACTTTTCTGTAGATGTCATAATTTCATTCTTCTTTAGGGCTAAACAGAAGTCCAAACTGAAGGCATTTCCCTGGCCCCACTTTCTACAGGAAGTGATACTTGATTAATTTGAGAAATGCAACATCACCTCCTTCTTTTTAGGATAGCAGTTAAAGAGGGCTCAGGTACTCTCAACTCAAATGCCTGTTTAGTGACCTGTACCATCTGCTGTGCCCTGTACCATCTGCTGTGCCCACCATCCTTGAAAGGAAGTTCAGGCAGGAAGGCAAGAGTTAAAGAAGACCCTTTCGCAAAACACTGCCACATGAAACCTAGTTAGCATTAAACAGACATCTATTTCCATACTGGAGTGTGTGGAACTTGGCTGGACTCTCATGATACCACTCACATAGAATAGAAACATCAATTTGCTTACCAAATAGTTCATAAGCATAGCAAACTACACAGAGGGGAGGTAAAACCAAAACCGGATAGGAATAAATGCAACAAAACCAGGAACTATCCTATTATTAATTACATACATAAAAGTTACATGTTGAATTACTATGGCTCACAACCACATGGTCGGTGAAGACCCACAAGGAAGTGATCTTGTGAGAGGATATAGTTGGCACGCTTGACCTTCGGCCCGAAGGGTGTCTGACACTGAATGACTCTATTTCCAGAAATACAAGTCACCTTTCTATGACCCTGAGTGGCAATAAATATGAGATAGGTTTCATGACTAATTGCTGTGTCAGGGTGTTTGTGTAGCAGTAGACTCCAAAGGTTCAAAGCTTATATGATTGCCATTTTCCAGCTGTAGCACCTGGACCAGGCCCCTTCTAAGTTTTTCTATCCTGATTCATCAGATGAGATCTGTTACAGCCCTCTTGCATGAAGTCACTTAAATGAAGTACCTGGCATGCTAAGAGCACAAAGTCATAGTTTCAAAAAGAACTGTACATAGAGCCCATTCATTTTACTATAAACAGCCTGAAGAAGAAAAAAATAAACGAAAAAGCTTATTTTAAAAATTGTGTGTGTGTGTGTAGATAGACAGATATGCACATGTGAATGTGGGTGCCATCGTAGAATTCCCCCAGGAGTGGGAGTTACAGGCAGTTGTGGGCCATCCAGTGTGGATTCTGGAAACCCAACTCAGGTCCTCTGCAAGATCAGTACAGTACTCTTAACTGCGGAACCATCGCTCCAACCCCGAAAGAAAACAAAAAATTAAATCATGAAAGTTATTATGTGATAGAGGACATTGATAATGAACCCTGAAGCATGCAAAAACATTTTTGTAATTATGAGCCCTGTCAACATTTAAGGAGGGCTCAATGTATACCAGGCACAATTTAGGACATTTCAGAAATGTTTATTTGTTGGGTGATAGGGTATGACATACATCCATGCACAGCTTAGGAATAGGCTATTGTACCTCCTTCCTAGTAGGCATGTCCTGGCATAACTATCCCATGCCAGGCTAGTTGACAAAACTTCTATCCTGTAACAATCACATCATAGAGGATATTGTAACTTCAGTGCCTATGTAAGGTGATGAAACTGTAACACATAAACAAATTGCCCAGTTGTAATTTACATTACATTGGGAAATTGTCAGGTGCTGTTTAAACTTATTAAAAGTGAGTTCTGGGAGTCAGTTGGCCTCCTCTGTCTCATATTCAAGCATGTTTTTTCAAGTGTCCTTCAGACTCCCTGTCCTGAGTCATGCTGGCTCCATGACTCTGTAATAGAAAGAGGAAAAAAAAATCTGTAGGTAACGAAGGGTTTTGACACACGCCTTTTATTTCAGTACTCAGGATACGGAAGCAGGCAAATCTCCAAATATGAGGCCAGCCTGATCTACAGACTGAGTTCCAGGACAGTCAGGGCTACACAGAGAAACCCTGTCTTGAAAATATCAAACAAAACCAACCAACCAACCAACCAAAAACTTGTGTTCTCGAGAATAGCTAAAAGATAAACCCTTTTCAACAGAGGTTGCTATTGTTTATCTCGAGGAATAAAAATGCCTACAGTGGGAATGGGAAGTCGGAAGCTCATTGATAGAAAGACTCTTAAGCAAAATCTCCAGTCGGATTTTACCAGATGCTGTAACCCTCCAATCTGATGCTGTCATATTCGTTTGCTCTCCCAACTGTGCTACTCCAGCTGCCCCTGCTGGCTGTTGTAAAAGACTGGGCTTGAAGATGCCCAGAATGAGTTCCCCTAACGGGAGCAAAAACTAAGAAAGAGCAGCCTAGAAATCCTTTAGAAAGTGCAGGAAATGAATCTCATGTACAAAGCAAATACGATCTCCAGCAGAAATAGCACCGGGATTCTCTCTTCATGAGAATAACGTCTCCCCTAGATGTCTTGTTTTCATAAGCTTATCTCAGAGCAGTCCAACATGGTTTGCCAAAATGCTGAGGATGTGAGTGTTGACATTACTGTTTCTGTCTATATCGAGCCAAGATCAACTGTAACTCTCTGACCTACCCAGTATTGTGTGAAATAGGGACTTGGGTTCTGTGGAGCTGAGAGCCAGCGTCATCAGCTTTGTTCGGCTATTTCACCTGGTTCTGAATTATGCTGCTTCGTTTTGCTTAAGTTTGCCTTTGTATTGTGTTCAGTTGTTTAGCAGAAAGATAAACAGGACCTTGGGCAAATATTTGACTATTAAAGTCGTCACGGGGATGCCCAGTTTTTCTTTCAGACCCCTGACAATCTTCCTTTGTAGTTCCTGCCTCGTCTTCTCTCCCCAGTGCCCATCCAATACACTTATCACTTCACTATTTTAGTACCAGCCAAGCAATCAAAATCTATAGCTCATTGACATGCAAAAGGAGAAAATGAACCAAATAAAGGGTAACAAATCGTGGCCTCAGCTCTCCATTGTAAAGAACAAAGTTTTAAAAACGCCATCTTGAACCATTCAGGAAACTGTTTTCCATGAGCAGAGTTGTCAACGGGGCCCATTTCAATACATCACATCTTTTCCTGTTTCCTCCCCACCTCCTGCACTACTGGCCATGTACTCCCACTGTGAAGGCTGCATATTTTCCCCAGTATTCAAAATGTGGCTTCTAATTCATCTATAGATTCTGTGTTTCTGGAGCCAAGGGTGAAACGAGGGCTTTGTCCATGATGGACAAGCGTTCTTTACTTCCTTGCTGCACCCTAGCCTAGAGCTGTACTATTTGACACTGTTTTGAGGGGTCCTGTTGAGTAACTGTTTCCAAGGCATGTCTTTCTGAGCGTTCCCTTGAAAGGTTCCTTGCACCTGTCTCATTAGACCAATATTTATGATTTATGTCTAGTTCCCTCAACAGTATGCCTTATTAAGGTGGCAGTAGCTTTAGTTGAACTTAGATCTCTCTGTTTCTCTCTGTCTCTCTCTGTCTTTCTCTGTGTGTGTGTATGCGTGTGTGGGTGGGTCTGGGTCTCTATCTCTCCCTGCCTCCCCCACTCTGGCTTTCCCTCTCTCTGAGACAGGATCTCACTGTGTAGCCAGCCTTTGCTGACCTGGAGCTCCATATGTAGACCAGGCTGGCCTGAAATTCACAGAGGTCCTCCTGCCTCTGTCTTCTAGGTACTGGGATTAAGACATGTGTAAACCACGCTCCGTTATTTCTGAGTATGTCCAGTTCCATGGTATGAACATGTCCAAGGCAGCCCAGCAGACTCTAGCTCCGTGGCTATTGAATTACTGGTTTGTAGTTTGGACAAAGTTGTTTAGAATGTTCCGTCTCAGTATTTCATTAGCATCAATGATTTTGAGGGGTTACTCTAAGCTTTCAGATCCTAAGGCTTCTTTCTCGTGTTTAGGTTAGATCTCAGGTTGAGATCACACAATGACCATGTTCTCTGTCACTGGTGTCGCCATCAACAATGTGGAATGTGGAGCTAAGTAGCAAGGATTGAAATGCCACTTCCTTCATGTTAGCAGTGTGACTCGGTGTTCTGTGTAGTTCGGAAAATGATCTACAATAGCTAGCTGTATTTTCGGTTTCAAATTCGCATGTTTATTAAGAATTTAGCATGCAAAGTAATAAAACGAAAGAGCCAGAAGCAAATAGACAGAAACAAAGCATAGCTAGGGAGCAAAATCTTCATCAGGAGGAAAGTCGAAAGTGGCAAATCTATCAGCTAGCATCGGTTTAGCATTGACCGCTGTTTAGATGTGCAGTGGCGTAGGCAAAAGCATTACATACAGATGGGTTCAAATCCTTGCTGTGTCTCTATGCAACCTGACACATTACCTAACCCTGCTAAACCTCAGCTTCCCCATCTGTAAAAGGAGTAAAAACAGTAATTGCCATGAAGGGTTTTGAGAAGTCACGAGAAGACGGCAGTGCAATGCTCAGTACCCTAGGAGCTGTGCGTTCTCTGTACCACTCTGTACTGACGTGGAAAAATAGAGCACAGCAAAGTCAGAACTGAAGACAATGGCATGGTTCTCAAAGATCAATTTTCCTTTCTTGCACCCCACCCCCAGATCTTTATGTATTCTCAAGGCAACAAGAACCGGTTCCTTAGGTTTGTTACAGGCCCTATCCGGGGGCTAGTTACCTTCGAATCGGGTTGAATCAGCTATGGGTGGTCCATTTGCACCGCCACAAACATTTATCTTGGAAGTGACTCTAAGGTTCAATAGCATTGATACCTCCCGGAGCTGCTTAGATCGCACTCTTCACTAGCAAGCTGCTCTAGTTAATAGCCCCCTGCCCACACTCAGGCAAGCAACCCCAATGAAACTCCATGGGTGCCAGCAAAGATGGCATGAAACCAGGAAGGATATTTTTTCAGATGAAGGGCTTCGAGGGAGTGAGAGGGGACTAAGAGAGGATAGTGGAGGTTGAACTAAATAAATACTTGACCAAAGTACTTTGCATACATGTATAAACTTATCAAAGGGTAGATTACATACAATGTAAAAAATACGGCTGGTTGTCTTTTCACCCAGACCTACACCTACAGCACAATCTTGGTGACTCATGGGCACACTAGTGTTTGAGGTGCACTAACATGAGTGAGGCACGATTTTTTTGTACCATTTTGAAGTCCACTGAAGTCATGGTGGCTAGTGAGAACTGTTCAATTCTATGGCCGCGGAACCAAATGCATAATTGGCCTCCCACATGTCTATTTCCACATAAGCATTTGTGGTGTTGGATTTAGGGACACTTCAGAAACCTAAAAGCAAATGTTTGTAGCTGAAAGAACTTGAGGGAAATATAAAGGAAAGAAGGTGTAGCTTTAAAAAAAAAACTCTGTCTTTTTTCAAGCAGTTATAAAGAGAGTGTGAAAAGCCACGCAAGGGCAGTGTGCACACAAAAGTCTGGGGAAAATCAGCAGAGGAAAGAAAGAGCCCAAAGCTCCATCCAGGCGGCTGTGCTCCGCACCCCATCAGACAGACTCTCTGAGTGAGCTTTGAGCAAGGTGAAGAGTTCACAGCGAGACAGTAGCAGTTTCCACTTCTGGTCCCCAAATTTCAAGCTTGCTTTTGATTCCCAGGGGGAGCCCAATACCTCTGTATTCTTAATGTTGTGGTTATTATTATTATTATTATTATTATTATTATTATTATTTACTGTGATGGGCTCTCCAAAATAAAAAAAAAAAACTCCATCCCCCCCAACACCTTGGTCCGAACCTGTCCTTCTGTAGGTTATGACACCCTATAGCTACCAGTCACTTCAACATACCATTTCAGGCTTCTTCTGTCTCTCTGAGGTCCACGACAGTGAGGCGAAGCAGCTCCTGCAGGATCTCAGCCTCAGCTGTCTTCTCTCTCTCCAGTAGCAGCCGATTGTCTCACATTTTTTTCCCCTGGCTGTCAGGTCAGAAATGGCTACACGACTCAATGCCCCCAAAGCGTTTATTGTCCTGCAGGGCCTTACACAATCCCACAGGAAGCCACGCTCAACACTTAGGCAACACTTGTTGATGTGATTGAATGCAATGGCCACGGAGACAAAAGCATATTTCAGAAAGGCTTCTACCACTGATAACTGCAGCTCCGGCTTTTTCCCAGGCAGCTCTTGGGGACATGTGATAACCCAGCCTTTGTTTCTGGAGCTTTGTGCTGGAAAGGACAAGAAAATATCTTGGTGAAACCCGGCTCTGACGCTGACTTCTCTCACAGGAGCCAGAAGCAGGAAATCATTAGGTAATGCCAAAGAGTACAGAGACTAAGCAATGAAAACTTCAGCCCAACACTTGGACAAAGGGGGCCCAGAGAACAAAAAACACAGCCCCGAAGGTGCCCATAGCTACGTTTTGTTAAAGACTAGAAAGAAGTTTGGAATTGTCAGTAAAAGTGGGACCCAATATGATGCCTGCCTCTGAAAATGGTTAAAAACTGGAATCAGCCAGCAGGCCAAACACACTTTGTTTCTTCTGAGGCCAAAACTAGCCAAAGAAATGAAAATAGTGGCTGGGGGAAGACAGAAGGAACTCAAAGACTAGCAGAAATTCTACCAGTGCGCCCACAGGAACCAAGTTAATTTATGTCAGAGAAACTAGTCTAAAAATGAGAGTGAGACTGGTTTTGCTAAATGTATGCTGTGCCAATATCACAAAGAAAAAGTGTGACTGCCAGTTTTTATTGATAGTGACCGCATTTTGGTATTTGGCTTTTTTTCATCTGAATATTTTCTCTGGTGTATACTGGCTGGTCATGTATAACAAATCTAACAGCATTTAAATCTCAATCACTTATTATTTTGTGTGTGTGGATTATTTTTGCCTGAGTGTGTGTGTGTGCAGAACATGCATGCAGAGACCAGAAAAGGATGGATACCCCAGGACTGGAGCTGCAGACAGTTGTGAGTCAACATGAGAGTCCTGGGAATCAAACTACCGAGCCTTATCTCCATCCCCTCTGATGGCATATTTTAGAGTCAGCTGTATGATGCAAGCAAATTATCCTTTCATTATGCATTGGTGTACTATATTAATGAATTGGTGGGCATGTTAATGTGTCTATGAGCATGTATGATCTGGTCATATGATGATGCCTTGTGTGTGGGCAATGGAGACTAAAGTCCCTGACTTTCCAACAAGCATTCTTTTTTTCCTCCCTTTTATTTATTTACTTATCTTTTAAAAGAAAACAATCTTCTTTTTTCATTATACATACCAATTCAAGTTCCCACTCTCTCCCCTCCTCCCATTCCCTCCACATACCCTGCCACTTCACCCCCATCCAATCCTCAGAGAGGGTAAGGCACATTGCTTTGAGGAAGGTCCAAGGCCCTCCCTACTATATCTAGGCTGAGCAAGGTATTCATCCAAAGAGAATGGGTTCCAAAAAGCCAGTACAAGCAGTAGAAATAAATACTGGTGCCACTACCAGTGGCCTTGCAGTCTGCCCCAGCCATGCAACTGTTACCCACATTCAGAGAGACTAGTTGGTCCTAAGCTTGTTCCTTCCCTGTCTGGCTGGAGTTGGTGAGCTCCCATTAGCTCAGATAAACTGTTTCAGTGGCTGAACCCATCATGGTCTTGACCTCTTTGCTCATATTCTCATTCTTCCCACTCTTCCACTGGACTTTGGGAGCTCATCCAGCAAGCATTCTTTTAAGCAGAGGTAGGGTTAATATCACTGCTATTCTTTGAGTTGGTCAAATCATGGGGGGCCTGCCATGTGTTGATCATTCTGGTTGAGGTTGTAGTCATGACAGGAAACAGCACAGACCCAATGACCTGGTAAAATGATTTAATTCTATACCTTTTTCCATATGGTGATTCGTATTTACTTCATGGCTTATATAGGGCAACATGGTAGATAGCTTTTAGAACAAGAATAATTCAGAGAAAGAGAAGGAAGGGATGGTAAAAGCATGGAAAAACCTGGATACTATCTCCTGGGATTTCAACACTCCCCTTGGGTCTTGAAACATTCAAAGGCAGCAAGAAAGAGTAGTTTCCTCTAAGTTAAAATGTCACAGATTTATTTTTTCCCCCTGCTATTTCTCCTGAAACTTTCTTTGACTCTGCATTTTCCATGGTTTCAGTTAACTGCCAACTTTTGATTCCAGTTGCGTGATTTAATGTACTCAAATTATAGTCTTTGTTATCTCCTTTGGCAGGCGAGATCCTTGGTATTTTTTTGGATGTAAGCAACAGCCAAAGGGACATAGCATGGAATTTGACTTTGTGGCATGAAGAATCTTATTCCCTTACACTTATGGTATCAAACCTGCTGTAATTGAAGCAGACAAAGGGACAAGAGAGAGTAGACAGAAGAAAGAGAAGAGAAGAGAGGAGAGAGAGAGAGAATCTCTCCGGTTAGTGGCTGATCTGTATTGTTTGCTGTGTTCAGCACTTGGGAGGCAGAGACAGGTGCATCTCTGTGAGGTTAGGGACAGCCTGGTCTACAAAGCAGTTCCAGGACAGCCAGGGCTACATTGTGAGACCCTGTCTCAAACAATTTTGTTTGAATTATGTTTTATTTTTAAACTTTTTGATAATTTTATACAAGTATGCAATGTATTTAATCACACCCACTTCCCTCTCCTCCTACTCTGGCTGTCCTCTTCTTTCTAACTACGTCCCCTTCTACTTCTCTTTATGTGCAGGGGGGAGGGGGGTCACAGCAGCTGTGAGTTCATGATTATATCAGCCATGTCACACCCAGAAGACAGGTGGTTTCAATGTGGAGACCGTTGAGTACAAGAATATCAGCTTCACCATGTGGGATGTGGACGACCAGGACAAGATCCGGCCACTGTGGCGCCACTACTTCCAGTACACCTAAGGCTTGATCCTCCTAGTGGACAGCAATGACAGAGAGCGTGTGAATGAGGCTTGTGAAGAGCTCATGAGGATGCCAGCTGAAGATGAGCTCTGGGATGCCGTTCTCTTGGTGTTTGCCAACAAGCAGGACCTTCCCAACGCCATGAATGTGGCTGAAATCACAGGCAAGCTAAGGCTGCACTCTCTACGCCACAGGAACTGGTACATTCAGGCCACCTGTGCCACCAGCGGGGACGGGCTCTATGAAGGACTAGACTGGCTGTCCAATCAGCTCCGGAACCAGAAGTGAACCAGACCCCTCCCTACCCCTCACTTCCTCTTCTCCGCCCTCCACTTTCCTCTCAGGTGGCAAACGTGCGACTCTGTGGTCCTGAGTGCCAGAAACTGTCTCCATGGGTTGGTCACAGTGTGCATCGCACGGTGCTGTACATGTGCAGACGCAGCCTGCAGCCAGGTTTTTATTTGATGTAAATAGTTTCTGTTTCCACTGAGGCAGTCTCTGGTACTCCTATGCAATATTACTTAGCTTTTTTTTTATTGTAAAAAGAGAATCACTGGGCTGGAGAGATGGCTCAGTGGTTAAGAGCATTGCCTGCTCTTCCAAAGGTCCTGAGTTCAATTCCCAGCAACCACATGGTGGCTCACAACCATCTGTAATGAGGTCTGGTGCCCTCTTCTGGCCTGCAGGCAGACACACAGACAGAATATTGTATACATAATAAATAAATAAATATTTAAAAAAAAAGAGAGAGAATCACTGTCAGTACTAAGAAGGAATTTGGTGTAGGGGCACCTGGCCTCTGGGAGCCATTGGACTGTAGACTGATGTCAGTATCCATTTGGTGGTTAGTTTTTACCCAAACTCAGACAATTTTTTTTTTAAAAAAATAGTTTTAAAAAAATACAGGACAAGAACACTTGAACACACAGAACGGAGACTATGCCTAGTGTAGGTTTTGCAGTAACGGCCTGAATGCTAGTCCATTGGATCACCTGTTCCCCCGTGGGAACAGGAAAGAAGGTGGACAAACCACCATCCGCTGCATGGTCACAGTAGAGCCCCCGTGACTCGCCTGTCTTTGAGTCACCCGCATTCCATAGCGTTGTGTTTGTACTTATACTCACATGGTCACCTAGGGGTGGGCTGGGAGCCATTGTGGGGTTCAGGGCCCGGCTTGTATTTGGTATGTGGCCGGGCCAGGTGGCAGCCTACATACCCAGCTTACTCTTGGACCCACTTGGACGCACTGGCAGGAGGCCTGGGTCTCACCAGCAGGAGGGCTGGCAAGCTGGGAGGGTCGATCCATTCCAGACCCACATCTCCATGTGTGAAGTAGCTTTCTCCCTCAGCCCGCAAGGGTCCGATTTGCCATCGAAAGACGACCTCTACTTTCTTCTTTTGTATTTTGATAAACACTGAATAAGCTGGAGCTGTTAAATTTATCTTGGGGAAATCTCAGAACTGGTTTATTTGGTGTCATGGAAACTCTTACTGTTTTCAATAAACAATTAGTAGTCAAAAAAAGAATATGGCTCCACATCTGGGTAAGACCACTGATGGCTTTCTCCAGCAGCAGCCTGTGTAGCACCTTCTACCTCTATGCTAGCCAGCCGGGAAGAATCATCCAGCTCTAACTATTACTTTAAATATGATTATTTTGGGTTTTAACCAAGACCCCTTGGATTTCAGAGACTTTATTTCATTGTTAATGTGTCCATCTCTCTTTGGGATATTTAGTAGATATGCCCGTTTTAGCATGTTGAAAGCAGACTTCCTGATTAATCCCTACAACTACCTCCTTCTATAGTTTTTGCCTCTTCAGTTAATAACAGCTCCACCCACTCATCTAGTAGGTCAAACCAACCAAGCTAGGCTACATTTTTATTACTCTTTCTTACAAACTCAATGATCCATCCATCATGAACCATGGCTAGCACTATCTTCTAAATGTGCCAAATATTGGACCACTTTTCAAGACCTCTGTTGCTACTTATTGGTCTAAACTGGAGTTATCTCTCACAAGTTCAACATCAGCTTGGGCTACATTGAGAGTTCCAGGCCATACTAGTCTATAAGTCTGTTGTAAACGCCCAACGTTGATATGGGGTGTAGCTCGGTTTACTAATGAATCTTATCTTGACCATCCCATCAATACTACAACCCCCACACTGACCTAGCATGCTCAGTCCTCTTACTCTTTTCTCCCCAGTAGTATTCGCTTTCCTGTGATACAATGCATAATTTCTAGTGTCTCTCTTTACTAAAGTGTAAGCCTACAAGGGCTCCGACAGCCAAGCTTCCTGGCATGGGCAGGTGTCCATTGGGAGTTTAACTACATTACTTGTGTGTATTTAGTCTGGTATCGAAACAACATGCTTAGCAGTTGGGATCTGAGATGGATTGTTCACACTCATTGGAAATTAGTATGAACATATCACGTCTCTCAAAGATGTTTGTGTAGCAAACCTTGGGTTCAGTGATGAAACAAACAACCTTCTTCCCTGTGAAAGGAGATGGGTGTGTGAAGTGTGCATGGAGAAGCCTGTTATTTCACTTTTGTTATGACCTTTCTCGTTACCTATGATACCTGTACATAAACCGTTGACACCTAGTTGTGTTTACCGCGGTTCCTTGGTGGAAAGTAAGTATTTGAAGTCTAGAAACAGAAAAGTGAGTCAGTCACACCTGCTTTCTCAAAACAAAATCAACTGGAGTAGAGCAACCGTATCTTAAAGAATTATTGCGGGTGACTGCCTTTGCTACGTAATGGCAGAACTGAGCAATTATAACAGACTTATGCCTATGAAATCTCAGGTGTTCTCAGAAACAAAATTTGCTAACTCATGCCATAGAAAAATCCTGCTAGCTGTAGGACTGTCCTAGTAGCTTGGAATTGGGTTTGGATGCTCTGTTTCATAGATACTGTACCACATACTAGAGTCGGGAGCAAAGAGAGGAGGAAAAGGGGAGTAACTTTATGGATGTTTTCCAGTTTTCCTTCCTATTTGATTGTAATGTTTTTACAAAATTTCGTTATGAAACGTATGATAAAGAAAGGTTAAAAGAAGTCAAAACACACCCATATGCCTCCACCTACATTCTACAACTTAACATTCTCCTGACGTTGACTTTGTCATGACTTTACTTGCCCATCAACTACGATATTTTTGTTGTTGTTCTTATTATTGGTGCACTCATAGTAAGTTGTAGACATCAGCACATGCCACCCATAAACATTTCAGTAAATCCAATATTAGGTAGAAATTATTAAAATCAGATTTGTCCTTTATTTCAATGCTGTAATCCTCAAAGCCATCTTCTTTTGGTCAGAAGACACAGTTTTACAAAAGTTGAAAGCTGAGAAAGGTTATCAGGGTAATTAAATATCAGGATCTTCAGTCACCTACATTTCCCTGGTTCTCTAGTTCAGAGATGAATTAGCCTTTCAGGGCCAGGAGTGTTTTGCTTGTGATGGATTCTAGGAATGTTCCTTGACTTCAAAGAGAGGGCTCTAAGTTGCTTTTTTTCTGGCATTTTTTTTTCCAGAATCCCAGAGGAAAGACAGGAAAAGCATCAATGCAGCTTCAGGGCGAGAACTTGCCACATCTCTCAAGATGTTGTCAGCCAGGTGGAGGTGAAGTCTATGTACCCGCCTTCTCTGGATAGAACTGGATGCCTTCAACCACCCAACAAAATACTGGCCTCCATACACTGGTGCATATGGCATAATTAGACTTTGATTTGAAGCCAACTGATTTTCTGGGTTAATAACTCTGAATTTCTAACATGGAATATTCCAGAGATACTGACCCTTTAATGAATAGAAGCTTTGTTATCCCGGAAAGCAGTTTATCAAAATCCACAAGCAAGAACATGTGTGTAGATATCTTAAAACAGAAAAATAACTGCAAACAATGGAGTGTTTAAGACGGCCATACAGTTGTATGAAATAATGGCTTTGGAAAGATATTCATTGTTATAAAGATGAAAATCAGTATGTTGAATAAAAGGCAAAACGCTGGACTGGGAGTGTAGCCCATCTGGGAGAGCGCTTGTCTAGATGCACAAAGCCCGGAGCTTGTCCTGGGAACTGCATCAATCAAGCATGCTGTTACAAGCCTGTGATCCCAGCACTCAGGAGGTGGAGGCAGAAGGATCAGAATTCAAAGCCATCCTTGTCTGTATAGTGAATTTGAGGTCATATAATCCTGTTACAAAACCAAAACAAAGTGTGTGTGGAGGAGATAGGAACATGTCTTGACAATACGGGTGCCTTTAAGGATTATAGCAGTGTATTTGGAGTCATTTAGGAAAAGCTTTGCTTTTTACCATATCAGCACAAAGTTTTCTTCCGTGTTGCTCAGGATTCCAAGGATGATTGGTGATCACACATCCAGCTGCCTGCTCCATGGACTCTTTTGATTTCAAATGACAACGAGAAGAAGGCTCAGAGTTCAAACACACAGTGTTACACTTCTCATCTCTAAGATGGACTCTGTTCATAGTGAAACATTGTCTGGCTTCTACTTCATTTGTAAAAATTCTCCCCCTTCCATCCTTGTTTTTCCCCTTTTCCCCCTAGCTTTTCAGAAGCGTTCTTTTTCTCTCTCTCTCCACCCACTCCCTTCCTGAAAGGCCTACAAATGGAATTTCTCTGCTCTGCTGTGACGACTCATGCCCCTGAATTTGTCTCCTACTTTGAGAAATGTCATTAACCTTCTTTGGACGTAGAGGTGGAGTAGATTTTGAATTCCAGAGAAATTTCCAGTCGTCTGCTGGCACACCTATACCCTGGAGGCATCTGCTGTGGCCAGTAGGAGGGATGCAAGACTTTAATCTCTAAATTCCAGTTAACAATTGTTTGTCTCGCTTAATGGCTTGTTGTCTTAAGTTGATTTAAATGGACATAGCTATTTTCTGCAAGGTTTGTCAGTAGCCCGGAGCATTTTGAAAATCAATTTCTTTTCTCCTATGATCTGAAAAAATTTTCCAGGTAGTCATTTTTATGAAACGAACTACCCTAAAACTGTTTAGCTTAAAAACACTTGACTTTGTGAATTGGGAAGTTGGGAAGAACAACGCTGGGTGTTCAGATTGGATCCATATGGCATTGGCTGCTGCAGCTGGGGCTGGAAGATCCACTTTCAAGGTGATTTGGGTCTTGGGTTTCATTTCTTCTCATGGTGTGCCTCCCTCCAAAGACCTCTTTTCTGTGGAGTGTGGGCTTCTCCTGAAATGGTGACCTCAAGGTCATCACTCTTTTTTTTGTTTGTTTTGTTTGAGACAGTGTTTCTTTGTGTAACCTTGACTGTCTTGGAACTCACTCTGTAGACCAAGCTGACTTCAAACTCACAGAGATCCCCCTGCCTCTGCATCCTGAGTGCTGGAATTAAAGGCATGCACCGCCATTGTCCAACATGGTCATCACTCTTGAAGAGCACTGGTTTCCATGAAACAGATGTGGTAACTGCTAGGCCATTTCAAAGCCTCACTCAGAAATGGCACACTGAATTGGTCAAGGCAGCCACAGTTTTGCAGAGACCCAGAGCAAAAAGAGTGAACGGCATATTCAGTAAAGTGTTGGCTCATATTTCAGAACAAACCCGTAAGACTGAAACTACTGTTCAGGCCGTTGTAGGAAAAGGGGATCTCCTAAGAGTTAACGAACTATGGCTTTAGGAAATAATGTACAGGTGCTTCTTAGGAAAGAATGTTCTGGACACAAGAGATGTGTGTAGTTCCTCCCCAACCCCTGCACAAGTGGGTTAAAGGGTGAGGTCAGTTCAAAGACATCAGAGAACTTTCTACAAAAGACAGTGAGAAGCCACTGAGGGTTTCAGGCACTGTTTTTTTTTTTTTTTTTTTTATTTGTCCGCCACTTGGAAAATGGTGTGGCCAGTGGTGAACCTAAAGGCAGGAGGAGTGGGTGGTGATTGGGGAAGACGGACAGTAGCCTCCAAAATGGGAAGGTTTGGATGCACTGAGAGATTTAGCAATCCGAATCCACGGGCATTTGAGCTGAATGTGAGGGGAGAGCTTGAAGCCCAGGCACCTGGTTGAATGTTGGACTGGTCAAGGGAATGCAGTATAATTTATTTCTAGGTTCTGTAATGTGCCAGGCAGAAAGCTCATGTTTCTATTTTATGTGGAATCAGTTTCAGAAATTATTATAAGGATGGCAAGTACCAATCCATGGAAGTTTTGATATTTACGTGTATTATCCCATTTGACCTTGAATCACTTATGGTAGGCAGGATTAGTTTCAGCCCCACTGATAGAAGAGCCCAGGAAAAGATTTCAAAACAAACAAAATTAGTATCTCTTAAGAATATGTTTTAATATGGATTTAGGTCTAGGCATTAAGGAAGTGAGATAGCCACTTCAAGGAAGACAATATACACCCAAGTGTGGCCGTGAACTTCACAGGAGAGAGACAAAAAAACATGGACGACTTCACAAATTTGCATGTGATTCTTGTCCAAAGCCCATGCTACTCCCCTCTGTACTGTTCCATTTCCAGTGTGTGCTGCCCAATTGAACACTAGGCGAAAATCTTTGTCTTCTACTTCCCTCTTCGTTTACAAACTATGCATGCAGCCCAAATGGGTATGCACCCCCACTGTATGCATTTTGTACAGTCTGCAAACCAGGATTGCTTTTTCACATTTTAAGGTTGAGGGGGATGAGGGTGTAACTCAGTTGGCAGATTGCTCGCCTAACAAGCACCAAGCCCTGGGTCCAGTCTCCAGCACCACATAAAACTAGCCATGGTGGCAGATGACCCCAACACTTGGGGACGTGGGCAGGAAAATTAGAAGTTCAAGGTTATCCTTGGCTATCTAGAGAGGCAAGGCCAGCCTAGGATATACGAAACCCGGTCTCAAAATATTAGTTGAAATATAAAGTCAAAAGAATATTTCACAAGTGCAAACTGCATGAATTCGAAACATAATATCATGACTTAAAATTTCGTTATCTGTAATAAAATTTTTATTGAAATGTAGCCATACTCGGTAAGTGTGGTCTGTGGCTGTTTCCTGGCTACAAAAGCAAACTGGAGCAGTCTCCACGGAAGAGCCACGCACTGGAAACTCTGTTTCAGACAGTTGTCCGGATTCATTTCAGGGTTCCTGCTTTCACTCTTTTCCCAAGACAAGACTTTGTAGTGTTTAAAGAACTTTCAGGTTGGCAGCCTCGCCTGATTAAAAGACTGAGGAAAACTAAATTGCTTCCTGGTTGGGTGCACATTCTCATCCTCTTGAGGGCAACTCTCCAATGCCTTCTCCCTACAGCTTAACAAAATCCAAGCCCTTCGTCACATGTCTACCTATTAGAGTGTGCCTGCCCTTTCGGCAGGAACAGAGATGTTTTGGCTCTTGCTTCTACTCTGTCCCTGGCCCCGTTCTCTCTGGCAAACAGCAAGAAGCATATTTATGAGAAACAACTGGGTAGCACGTAGGAGGAGGGGGCTCATTTTGTTCTTCTTACAGCCCTACAATGTTGGTACTATCTTCACCACTCTCATTTCACTGGGAACCTGACGCACAGAAAGGCTGACTCACCTGCCCAAAATAGGACAAGCGGTTAGGAAACATTCCTGTCCCTAGAGCCAACGGGTTGGGTGACAAACTGACTGGAGTGAAAACAGGTTTTCCTTCCCGGTGAATCTAGAGGTTTGCCGAGCACTGGAGCACGCCACACATAGGGGGACAGCGCGCCCCAAGAGGTCGGGGTGCGCATCACTCTTTGGATAGAAGCTCAAAAGGCAGACCCAGAGAGGCGGAGTCAGAGAATCCAAACCCAGGGTAAATAAAGGGAGTGTCACCCCATCCAAAACCCCAGAGACCTAGAGACTCCGCCTTCCTGAGGCCTCACAGCGAAGTGCTGAGTCACGCTGACGGACAGCCAGCGCTCTGCAAGCCCTTCTTCCGTGTGCTGTGTTCCTGACGCTGCGAAGGCTGTACGACAGTGGCTTCCCTCCTGGGCCTGCTCAGCAGCCGAGTGAGTGGCCCGGGAACCCCCAGCCCCGCCCCGCCGCCGCTCCCCCATCCCGACCCTCCACCCACCCCTCCGCGAGGGTGGTGTGTGTGTGTGTGTGTGTGTGTGTGTGTGTGTGTGTGTGTGTGTGTGTATGTATGTTGGTGGGGGAGGCGATGCCTGGACCAGTTTTTACGGTGTTCCCTTTCCCAGCATACTACTGGCTCCTAGGGGAGCTGAGGGAGGGAGATGCTTAAATAGCACCGAGATTTAGTGAAGGGACCACAGCTTGGCTTTTTTTCCCATACAAAACATTGTAATTAGCTAACGGCCTCATCCTTGTTCGTGTGTGTAGTGTCCAACTGTGGGAGTCTGGAGGGACCCAGAAAATCTAGGTGGAGGCAAAACTACTTACTTGTTGCATACATCTGGATGATGACAGGCCTGTATTCAGAAGTTCGTTTCTGTGCCCTACATTTCTTGGTCCAATAGGTATATATTGATTGTCTGCTAGAGAGGTTACATTTTAAGATCTGCCTTCCCTAAGTGGAGGGTACTCCTGTGTAGAGTCTCTCTAAATAACAGCAGCCTACTTTCCCATAGCACCATTTGAAACCTTTGAGGTAGATACTTCTTAATCCCATTTTATAGATGGAAAAACTGAGGCACAGAGAGTCACAAGTGAAAGCAGGCTGGAATGTGGCATAGCTGACATATAAATTTAAGGTGTTCAGCTCCAGAATTGTCATCTTGTTAAAACACTTCTCTTGGTTGCAGTAGGAATCTTTGAAGGATTGGCTAGAGTTCACTTGGTGAACAGGTCTGAGGATGTAGGATTACTTGTCTGCAAACACATGAAGTTAGGAATGGGGCTGATTGTTAGGGCTTCGACTTCATCAATAAATAATGAAGCAATCTTGAATAAATGTGGAATATAGGTTGTTCCTGAACCATGGGTTCCCTTGCTGGGGGCAGCTCATACATAATTTGTCTGTGCTTTAGAGGACTTTAGTAGGAAGTTCAAAGATTTCCTGCCTGAGAAATTGCCTGCACAAGATCTACAGAAGATCAAGCCAGTCAAAATTCCAACACAGATGGGAGGAAGGTTTGTGAAGTCCCACCCCTGACTGAGAAACCTTGGCACTTGGAGGCTGCTGGAGTAGGGAGTGTCAGTTTTCTTCAAGAAGGTGGCCCCCGTTAGGATGCCCGTGCCTCAGTAGATGACCCAACACCCATGTGCACAGCAAGGACACCAGTAGGCTTTGGAAAAGCAGATTAGAGCTGGGCGCGAGATGTGATTGGAGTGTGAGAGAAGTTGGAGGGTGAATAAGGGGTGGATATGATAAAAAAACATACATGTATACATGCTTGTAGTCACTAAGGAATGATTGTTTTAAATGGCCATGAGCATTAGAGATAGATGGGTAATTGAGTTCAATCACTCCTGAAGATCTCTTTCAATGCCAGCACCATCATTCTGGTGAGAATCACATACCTCTAGTTTTTTCTCCTTGCTTCCAGTGTCACCAAAAATCCTCCACTTCCATCTTCCACCCTACCTCATGGGGTGGCCACTGAAGGGTATGTTTGTGGTGCAGGAAGTCAAGAGATACCACTGAAGCAAGGCATATAAAATGCTCTTTAGATATTTCTAGTAAGTTCTTTCCAAGAGTTGTAATTGCTAGCCTTTGTATGAGATGACTGCAGGATTACATGAGGTAACTGCTAATAATGGAGTTCAGGTGCCTAGTAAATACTAATACATGTTCACCATCATTGTGTTTTAAGAAAATCACCTAATCTAGGCCCTGTTCACAGTAAGTATGCAATAAATTACAACTGTTAGAATTTGGGAGCAAGCCTAATCTCAATATCCTTAGTTTATAGCCTGTAGATATTTCCTCTGTTGTGATGTTTTTTGTTGTCTTTCATCTTGCCCTCCATCTTCTACAGCTCAACACCAGAACGTTCTTTATACACTTCAAAATGGGATCCTCTAAGAAGGTTAAGCTCTCAGTGCTCAGCCGGGAACAGCCAGAAGGGGTTGGAGCTCGGGTCCGCAGAAGCATTGGCAGACCTGAGGTATGCTGACTGGACAACTACCTTGTGCATTCATTTCTGAAGGAAGGGGTGAGATAGTGAAGGGGATTTGGGAAGAAAGAGGCAAGATGGTCTTGAGCTTCCCTGTGGGGTGCCTGTCTTAAGGTTTATACTGCTGTGAAGAGATATCGTGACCACCGCAACTCTTATACAGAAAACATTTCGTCGGAGTGGCGCTCTTACATTTTCAGAGGTTCAGGCAATTATCATGACGGGGAGCATGGGGTGTGCAGGCAGACGTGGTGCTGGAGCTGTGAGCGCTACATCTTGAGCCAACAGATTGACAGTCACACTAAGGGGAGCTTGAGCAAAGAGACATCAAAAGCCCGCCCCCACAGTGACACACTTCCCCCAACAAGGCCACACCTCCTAGTAATGCCAGTCCCTTGGGGGCCATTTTCTTTCAAACCACCCCAGTGCCAGAGGGAGAAACATGGAAGTCCACAACTGGGTTCCACGTGTGGATCAACCCCAGCCTAAAGGAGGCTTCTGGAACGTGGGTAAAGAGGGTCTGGGTAGCAGGTGTAGCTGAAGCGCAGGAGATGTCTGCTTTTCTCTGCATGCCCGTGGTCTGTCTTGAGCTGAGGAGCATTCTGACTGCCAGCCTCAGCATTCATGTCTTCAAATGTGCCCGACTTGTAGCCTCTCAACCCTTGCTTACATGGTCATATTTCAGAAAGCAAATAACTGGATCTCGGCTTCAGATTCCTAAGGAAGACAGTCTGATTTGCTCTGCCAGGATCAGGTCTCCTGGCTAATCACATAGTAAAGGATTTGTATTTGCTCACTGAGATCCAGCTCTGTAGATCTCCGGTGTGGTGGCAGGACCACAAGGGAACTCAGAGATTGTGACTCTAGACTTTTTTTTTAACATTAGAGACTTTTAAATTTAAATACTAGGGAATACATGAAATTTAGGGAGGGGTCTTAGCTGCACAGAGAGGTGTCAAACAGTGATGATAGCCAAGGGCTAGTTCCCCAGTGCTATTCCATATTAAATGTTGTGAATAAGAGAAGAAATGCATTTTGGGAAGCAGGGCTAATTTCTTTTTTTTTCTTTTTTTTTTTATTGAAAAAAAATTTTCCGCCTCCTCCCCGCCTCCCATTTCCCTCCCCCTCCTCCCGCCCCTCTCCCCCTCTCCCAACTCCTCTTCTCCTCCCTCTCCAGCCCCAAGAGCAGTCAGGGTTCCCTGCCCTGTGGAAAGTCCAAGGTCCTCCCCACTCCATCCAGGTCTAGGAAGGTGACCATCCAAACTGTCTAGGCTCCCACAAAGCCAGAACCTGAAGTAGGATCAAAACCCCGTGCCATTGTCCTTGGCCTCTCGTCAGCTCTCATTGTCCGCCATGTTCAGAGAGTCCTGTTTTATCCCATGCTTTTTCAGTCACAGTCCAGCTGGCCTTGTTGAGCTTCCAAAGGGCTAATTTCTTATACTCCACTCCAGGATTTTCATACGGCCTCGTGGCTAAACTTTATACCTCTCATTACATATGGGTTTCTTTGTCTACTTTTTGATAAAAAGTGTGTTTGAAAATGTTCATGGAGTTATTTAGTTCATCAAATTTTTTTGTTTGTTTGTTTTTTGGAGTATTGGGGACTGAACATAGGGAGACCCTTGGACATGCTAGGCAAGCAATCTGTCATTGAACTATAGCCTCAGTCCTTTTTTTGGATTTTATTTTGAGACAAGAGTCTCACTAAGTTGCCTGGACTGGCCTTGAACTCCAGTCCTCCTGCTTCAGCCTCTTGAGTAGCAGGGTTGCCAGGTTCCCTTTTCTCATAGGCGTTGAAAGTCTTGGCTTTTCCTCAGCGAGTGCTGCTCTGCATGACTGATGGCTTGGATGTTCTCAGTTTTAAAATTTAATTGAAAAATTGTGTGAATTGTATTCAGCAGGATGTGTAGAATAGGAATGGTCAAAATTAGCTAATCAATATCTGTACTGCTTTACAGAATAATTTTAAGAAGCATGTCTTCGTAAATTTCAACTATTTAATACGGTGCCATTTTACAGTTAAGAAGCGCTATTGATTCGTGAGCTTCCTCTTTCTCTCTGATCATCTCTCCATCATCTCACCTCAGCATCAGGAAGTCGCCATTCTAGCCTGCATTTCTGTTTGTTTAGATTCCACATCCAAGGGAGGGGTTGCAGTATTTGTCCTTCTGTGCCTGAGCCATTTCAGCCAGCATGGTGCTGATCAGCCATTGCAGCAGGCAGCAAACACTTCTCCCTCATTGGCTCAATCAATCTTCTTTCTTCTGTTTTGGGCCTCTGCCATTTTCCTTTCATTAGAACATCAGCTCACTCATATATATATTGAAATCCAAAATGTACCATTTATCAAAGAAAATACACAAATACGTTTATCTTGATGGCTAAATGCATAGGGCCTGATGGAGGTGGTGCTATATCCTATGAGATAGCATCACCAACAGAAAAACTGGAAGGAGTTCTGGGACCTCACAGACACCTGTTAGTGAGCCATTGCCATGTACCGAGTGTAGCTATTCCTTTAATTAGTCCTTCTGTCCTTCCTACCACTGCAAATATAGAGGTTAAAGAGGAACTTCCCGTCTGCCTTTCTATGGTTAGCAATTAGGAAAAGACGGGCTGGCTCATATCTTTCGCTATAGTTATCCGTGGACCAGGCTAGACAGTCAAGGACTTTGAGTGACTGACTAGCATGTTGTTGGGAGGTGGTTCCTTTGTGCTCCCAGGAGAAGAGAAACCTATCATCATTAGCGCTTGTCTTTATGCTGCCCAATTCCACCAGATACTGTTCAGTAGAATACAATTCTCTGTGGGCTATTTGATTACTTAAGAGGATAATTTGAAGCAAAGAAAACTAGAGGAAATCGCATAATGAGTGTCCTGTTCCATTTCTCCCCTCAGAGTATTTTGAACAGAAACACAGATGTCATTTTGTTCATAACTATTTGAATTTCTCTCTCTGAAACACAAGAATAAGAGAGGATAATGAGATCTATGTGACACAAACGCTGAAGGCGTGAACCATTCCAGGGTTAGGAAGTGACCAGCAAGGAGAATGCAGATATGAATAGATGCATAATACAATATATGAAAATAAAACAGTGAAAATCATCACTTGGTATGCCAGCTAACAAATTAATGAAAAAGATGTGGAGGGGAATGGCACAAGAAGAGAGGATGACAAAAATATTATAGTCCCCTTATTATATTGGACCATTAAAAGAATTCTTTAATAATATCAAATAGCTAGTTGCTGAGATTTTAGCCACCCCTTGTCCTCTGACACAGAAAGGAGGAAGAGGACAAAAGCAAAAGGATAAGCACTAACTGTCCATCCTCATTTTATAAGGAATGACCCTAAAAGTTCAACTCTGGAATTGCTTTATGCTAGCCAGGTTTAGTCATAGGGCCTAATTACAAGAGACTAAAGAATCTAGCAAAAGCACCACCCAGAGTTTGTGGGGTACACTCTGCATATTTAGGAGTATTCTAGACTCAAGAGAATATTATTTGTAAAGCACACCTCCATCCTATCTCCAAAGGCCTGACACTTCTCATAGGCACTTCCAGCACTTCTGGGTTTCCAAATCCCACCAGGCTGTTAGAGCTTTATTTTGGGGTTGCTACAGGCCTGAGGGCTGGTGGCCACAGGTTTTGTTTGGAGTTCTGAAGCTGTTGAAAGAACAATCTTGGAAGCTGCTATTTAAATTTGGCAGCTAAAGGATCTGGAAGTATTACAAGGGAAAGAAACATGGGGGAAAACAGAGATGTGACTGAATTGAGGACCTCATCAGAACATTTTAGAAAATTAGAGTTCTAATAGAAGTCTGTTCTTGTGGACAGATGGCACATGCTTATTGAACATGTTGCTCAAAATCTGGCAAATGCTTAGAGATTAGTAAGGACTAATTTTCACGCCTGCACATAGCACTCCAGTATAACAGTCCAATGCAAGTACTCTTGTTTATTGGAGTGTCTCTTATCCATGTCTCTCATCTTCTGGCCAGTTGAACACTTTATCCCTGTGACTCTTGCCTTGATCAGCTACCTGGATTCTATAGCCCTTTTTGTAATGATGAGGCGAGTAAGGCTGTTGCGGGAGGTCCTTCCGCTCCTCCAGCCAATAGCCGCTGAGATACCAGCCCATTGGGACGTGGTCTCTCTCCCTTTAAAAAAGCGGCCACTTCCCTCCTCACTCTCTCTTACTTCCTGCTCCGCTTCCGGCGACGACTCCCTTCCTGATTGCGCAGAGGGCTGTTGTCTGTGACGGTGATCTGTAAGTTTTTTCCCTTTTAAATAAATAGCCATTTTATTAATCATAATTCCAAACTGGTGTTTGTGACTTACACCTTCGCCTTCACAAGGCCTTCCTACTCCACCTTTTATTATACTGACTTTCTTCTTGTGGATGTGTTCAAATGGCATAGGGAGCCAATGTGCAGGCGAATACAAATAATACCAATATGGTTTAAATGTATGTGTCCTTTCCCAAACCAAAGTTTGTGATCCTATCTTTCAAGTTGATGGTATTAGCAGGCAGGGTCTTTTGGAAGGCAGTTATATCATGAAGATGAAATCTGCATATCTGGGATTAATGTCCTTATGAGGGAGATCATAGAGAGTTAGTTGTCATCATGCAAGGAAACAGAATGTGTTGCCTGTGAACCATAAAATATATTTTAACTAGACATTAAAGTTGCTGCTGCCTTAATCTTGGACTTCTGAACTTTTAGCACCAAAAGAAATACATGTTCATTACTTTGCAGGTATTTACTTTATGATATTTTGTGATAGCTCCTTGAGTGAACTAAGGTGGTACCCATTGCTTCTATTGTTTTGGGTAATAGTTCCTGAATTCTCTGTAGATGGGTTTTTATCACATAGTTATTTGGCCACAAGCTTGATGACATAACCTTCTCATTCTTTATGAGTGGGCTGCATGTTTTCCCAGCCTTTCAGGTTTATTTTTCTTTTGATCAACAATTCTGGGTTTGTATTATTTCTCTCTTCGTAGACTTCCCTACAAGTGCTCAAAGGGAACCATGTCGTTCCTCCAAGACTTTGTGGGAAGTACCTTTAGCTAAGTTAAATTTCTAATTTCATTACTTGGGAGTTCTGCTGTCTATGAAACACAAGGTCAGGCATACAGGTTGGGCACGTTCTTTGCCTTGGAAGCAGGATCACCTTCCGTCCAGCTTCCAGTGTGTACTTCACTTCTTCCTGAGAAATATGTGTGCTTGTTGCTACCATCATTTTGTGCAGGATTGTTTAGCTAGTGCTCAGGAAAACTGGGGTGCTGCCTGTGACTCGTTTCCCTTTTGAGCCCACCAAATTTCACACTCCAATGGCCGTAACATAGCTTTCTTTTCTAGGGTGACTCTCAAATGCCTTCTAGCCTTGGCCTCATTACCCAGTCCCCAAAGCTGCTTCCATATCTTGAGATTTTCATTCCAGCCCAGGGCCACTTCTCAGTAACAGTGAATATTAACTGTTCTATGGGTGCCTAATAGTGACAAGTGTTTACTGAAAAGAGGGAACTTTGTGTTTTCATAGTTTATTTGAGAGCAGTTTCTTTGCCCATATGAATCTCTTCGGCACCAAGAAGCAATAGTCATTTTCATCGTCATCCATATTAAAAGACAAAGGAGAAAAAGACACATAATTAGCTCAGTTGATACACAAGAGCAAGGTAATTCAAAATCCATGATAAACTTAATAAACTAAAAATGGAAGGGCAGCTCCTTAACCCTATGAAGGGCGTCTACTGAAAAATAGAAGTCTATAGTTAACAACCTGCTTAACAATAAAACATACAGCTGTGTAAGATCAGGGACAAGACAAGGGCATTTACTGCTATCATTTCTCCTCAACACTTGGAGAAGTACTGGCTTGCGAAAAAGCCAAGCAGCAGAAAAGGGTGTAAGTTAGGGCTGGCGATGAAGCTTGTGGAGTGCTTCTGTGTACCAGGCTTTCTTTTTCTTTTGGGCCACCAACCAGCTCCCAAATCATGACACAGAGACTTATTAGTTTTGAATGTTTGGCCTAGCTCAGGCATATTTCTGGCTAGCTTTTTAAATTTAAATTAACCTTTTTCTCTTTCTCTATCTTTTGCCTTGAGGCCTTTTACCTTTTCTTGCTTTCTTGCTGTCTCTATGTCTAGCTAGCCTCTGCCTGACTTATTGCCCCAGGCATGTCCCTCTTTCTCTGATCTCCTCCTTCTTCCTTCATTCCTCTTCTCTCAAACCTAGATTTCGCCTCCTATTTATTCTCCGTGCCTGCTAGCCCTGCATATCCTTTCTCCTTCCTAGCTATTGGCCATTTGGCTCATTATTGGACCACTCAGGTGCCTTAGGCAGGCAAGATGAAACAAATGCAACACATTTTTACATAATTCAACAAATGCAACATAAACAAAAGTAACACATTTTTTATATAGTTAAAATAATGTTCTGCAGCATAAACAAATGTAATACATCTTTGCCTAGTTAAGATAATATAACACTTCTATAGTGTTTGAGACTCCAACTTCCATCTTCAGCATTAAGGATAAAAAGAAATAGAAAGTACAAGGTTTGAAAATGAGAATGGCCAAGTTATTTGCTTATAGATGATGGTTAGTCTATTGCTCTGCTCCCTTCCTGCAATAGGATTGTATGTTCCCCTTTCCATCTTTAGGTGTGATACCCATGAGTCCCAGGGTAAGTGTCCTTCTCCTTGTTTGATTAGACTGTGCATGTGTTGTTTTAACATGAATTCCAAAAAGAGAAGATGCTGAGGCCAGTTGGTCTCAGCAAAAACCTAGAAAAATTCAACTTGTGGTTTTAAATTAAGTCAGAAAAACAGTTTTTATGAACTGTTGGGGAAGCTTATTGATAAATACACTGGTGAAATGAACATCTTAAAAAAAAGAAGCTCCAGGGGAATTACTAAAATTAATAAATGCTGACAGTGTTCAAAAGTCATGTATCTGTTCAGACTTATAATTCCCAGCAGCAAACTGTTCAAAATATAATTTTAAGTGCAGTTTATGATGCCATTCGAGTATGTTAGCCAAAAAATTAGAATATATACAAAACCTTTGTGAAAAAGTAATTACCTATTGGAGGACATTTAAAATATTTAAATATATATATAATGTATTTATAAATAAGATAAATCAATATTAGTTGACACATAGATTCAAAGCAATTTCAATAAAACTTCCATCATCTTTAATCAAAGATGTTGATAACAGTTTCTAAACAAATGGAAAAGAATAAGCAAGACAACCTTGAATATACATCGATAACACAGCTGCTTCTACCTGTTGACTGACCTTGAAATTTATTTTCAGTAGCTTTTGCATAAACATTAATATTTATATATATAACATTTATAGTAGCTACCTCAAAGTTAACACAACCTCAAATGAACTCATAACTATTTTAAGTGTGCTGCTTCTGTAATAATTCCTTTATTTGTTCAATGGGGTTGCCTTCTTTCCAGGCATCCTAACAAGAAATTTGGGAGTTATTTAATAGTCTTTTTACTTGCCTCATCATTTCTATCTAGTCACTCAGTGATTCTCCATCATTCCTGTTATCATCCTAGTTCTAACCCTTGTTCCTACTCAGAATATAGAATGATCTTTCGTAACCTAATTGTCTCACCTCCTAGTTACAACCTATTACCTTCAGGAGAAGATCCAAATTCCTTTAAGATTTAAAGTGTGATTAGTTATGGTGGTACATACCTTTTGTCCCAACACTTAGGAGGCAAGAGGATTGAGAGCTTAAGGCCAGTGTGGGATATAAAGGGAGAACTGTTAAAGAACCAAAAACTTTCACCTCTATCACCTCTATCCTTTGCCCAGCTCTTGTCATAATCCACTGTGTACTATAAAGACATAATATGTATTTTAAATACAATATAGTCAAATTTAAATATTTACTTTGATTTATATCGCTACAGACACTTCTATTTGAACTATTTTAATAAAGAGCAAGAACTGGCATATGTATTCAGGTCCATGTGATTAGTTTATTGTTGACAGGAGAAATTAAGGATTTATTAAATAAAATTGTGGAGAAAATCTGTTTTCTCTGCAAGAATATTCAGGAACATTTAATTTTTTGTGCACATGGAATTCCAGTGAGTGGTGGACAGACTTTGTCAAGCACACCAATCTCTTTTAGTCCTCTCCTTTCTGGAACATTCTCCCTTTCCTCCTTTCTACTTAATTGGCTCCAAGATGCTCTTCAAGAGTCAGCTCAAGAGCCACTTCCCTGGTAGCTGATTCCCTGATGTCACCCATTCTCATTTGTGTGAAGTTGTCTTCCGTGAGAGCACTCATAATGGCATTGACGATACTGATTTTCTAGACTCCTACCTCATGACACTAAGAACCTGTTACAGACTGATCCTGACTTATTTGACTAGCATCGATAATCATGAAATGTTCGCTCTTCACTCCTCTTACAATGTCAATTCCAGTGTACTTGATGAATCCTTGTGTGCATGCATTGTTGCCTTTTGAATGTAATCTGCATTTTATAAGGTTGTTCACTGGCTGTGCAATCTTCAGTGAGTTTTGTTAGCTATGTCTATGAATATACCCCGGTAGTATTTTTAAAAATGCTGCAAGATCCCCCGGTGGTTCTGCAGAGCAGCTAGTCCCAGGCAGAGACAGCTGCAGGACTTGCAAGATCCCCAGCGGGCCCAAAGAGCAGCTAGTTCCAGGCAGATATGGCTGCCAGACCCCGGACACTGGAGCAGTTGCTGGTCCCAGTGAGGCGAGTGGCTGGGCAGGCTGGTCCCGCCATGTGGGCGGGTAGAAGGAAGGCACATGGGCAGATAAATTGTACAGAATAGAATTGGATATTTATTACTTAGAGGAGAGAGAAAGAAAGAAAAGAAGAGGAGAGAGAAAGCGAAGGGCCTGAGAGAGATATGTGTGTGCACCAAGAGGGGACAGACAGAATCTTAGATGGCAGGAGGAGGGCAGGGGTCACCAGGAGTGGGTGTGGCTTGTCTCTTAAAGAGACGAAAACCATAACAAGTATGACCTAAAAGCCATGTCTAATGTGTTGAATTTTACTATTCCAGTTGAAAAATCTAGATCCATTCTTACTGTTTGATGAGTTTAAAGGAGGAAGGCCGGGAGGGTTTCCTGATCACCCACACCGAGGCTTTGAAACGGTAAGTATCAAGATTTGACTGCAAATGTGTGTGTTTTGACTTTTATTTCCAATAGAAAATTCTATTAGAAGCAATAAATAGAGGCAAAAATTGATTTATAAATTTTTTGTCATAGGCTATGTAGCTTTATAAGCAATTTTAAATGAAATATAGTCAAATTTAAATATTAACTTTAAAACAACTTTATTAATTAAATTTATTTATTTATTTTACATCTTGATTGACGTTCCTTTCCCCTCTCTCCTCTCCTTCAATTTGCTCGTCACCACCTCCCCTCTGCCTCCATACCCTACCCACTCCTCCTCCATTTCTAAACAGAAAAGGGCAGGCCTCCCATGGATATCGACAAAGCATGAGATAGCAAGTTGCAGAAAGACTAAGCACCTCCCTTTTATTAAGGCTGGACAGGGTGACCCAGTTTGAGGAAAAAGAGTCCCAAAAGCTGACAAAAGAGTCAGAGACAGCCTCTGTTCCCACTGTTAGGTGTCCCACAAGAGGACCAAGCTATACAACTGTAACATATATGCACAGGGCCTAGGTCAGTTTCATGCAGGCCCCCTGGTTGTTGGTTCAGTCTCTGGGAGCCCCTATGAGCCCAGGTTAATAGATTCTGTGAGTTTTCTTGTGGTGTCCTTGATCTCCCCCCCCCCCCACCGGACATACTCACATATAAATTTATAAATTTTAGTGCACAATTTGGAGATTCTGTTGGACACTATTTCTTTTTGTTTTCGTTAGATAGGAAATAAAGATGTGTAATGTAATATTGTGGCATTTTTCAATAGCTCCAGTTCTCCACACATATGTACATTCTTGGAGACCTTAGGGACTTTACAAAGTTTAGCTCTTTCTCCATGAGAACCACCTGTATTTGTGGGAAGCAGAGATGGGCTCTTTAAAGGCTTAGTGTATTTGTAGAGCCAATCCATGAGTGAATAAATATTTACCCAGGGCTTTCAGCATGCCGGGGTTGGTGGAGGCTGATCTCTCCCATGTTGAGGTGCTGCATGTTGTAGAGTGTTCATAGAAGACAGAGAAGGAGACTAAAGAAGGAGGTTTGAGCCCTGGTTGCTTTCGTATGTGCTCTACTTAAGGAAGTAAAAACAGGGAAAGATTTGATCACTGTATGTAACTGTGGAAAGATTTAACCAAGAAGCTTCCAGAAACAAGAAGAGGCTACTTAGATGTGTGTTCCTTCATTTATTTGTTGGCCTTCAGGTTTTCCACTCTGGTAGCACATTGGCTGCACGGTCTTCCTTTGCAGCAATGATGGGGACCATGCTTTCCCCTCCCTATATCTATATTTTATTCTCACCCTTTGCTCCTAACTCCGTAGCTCTGTTTGCCAGCTTGCAAATCCTTTAAGCTCTTTTCATGTGTTAGTGTCTCCATCATGGTTTCCAAACAATCCCAAGTGGATGGGCTTTCTTCTTCATTTGTTCCCAATGACATTGTATTTATTATATATTTAACATACTTGTATACCCTGATGGTGGCCTGGAGCGACTGTTTTTCATTAGAGTTGAGGATTACCCCAACCTCCTGTTACCACGCCAAGAGGACTGTGCGTCCTTTCATCTTAGATTAGCCCACACGTCTCTGCATTCGCTGTGTAGGGGCACTCAGTAACTGACTTGTTAGAGACAATGACTATATTGAACAAAATGACTGCTTACCAGATTGCACGTGTTTCCATTATGTAAAGTATCCTGGAAGGGGCTGGCTTTGTCACTCATATGGTATTCAACTTTAAAGGACTTGCTGAAGAAGCTTAGCTATAGAATATTGGTCCTTGGTCCTTTCCTCGTGATTAAGAATTTTCCCTTCAATTACACTGTAATTACATTTATCCTTCTTATCCGTAGATTTTGTATTTATGAGTTCACCTGCTTGTAAAACTCATTGTTAATTGTCATATTAATACTTGTAGAGCTTTGATGGTAATTCAGGGTGTGAGAGCAGCCCAGTGCATCTTGCCAGCGGAGGTGGAACAAGGTGATGCCCTCTTTGTTGTTCCGCTCTCATAATGTAGGCACATTTCTTATATTTCCCTGCTTTTGGATGCGCTTCTTATTCAATGGTTCCTGAGCACTGGCAGCTTTCTATCTAGTATTCCTCCGCAGAAGGCTGCTCGTGTGCCTTGGTCATGGAGAAAACACATGCAGTCAGTAAACTTCTTTTAGGTATGACTTGGTACTGCTGGTTGAGAGTTCGTTAACATCAGTAACAGTAAATATTGCAAATGGGGGAGGTCTTTAAACAGAAATAAATATATAATAGAACAGTGTTTCTCAACCCATGAGTCGTGACCCCTTGAGAGTTGACTAACTTTTTCACAGGGGTCACCTAAGACCATTGGAAAACACAGCTATTTACATTATGATTTATAACAGTTATAAAATTACAGTTGTGAAGCAGCAAGGAAAATAATTTTATGGCTGGGGGTCACCACAACATGAGGAACTGTATTAAAAAGGTGCAGCATTAGGAAGGCTGAGAACCACTGCAATAGAGGCACACATACATAGATAGGCTGATAAAACATTGTTGCCAGAGACTTGAAGGAGACCAATCTTAGATTGCCATTAGCAACCAATGGTTCAGGACTTGTTAATTAAGGGATCATGGTAGTTTTATAGAACATTATTGCTTCAGATCATGAGAAATCACTATGTTGGTTTTATCTTCCAGAATGTAGGTAAGCCAGGATTTAACTTTCTCTAAATTCAAACCTTTAAAGCCTGCTTTTAAAGCCTCACTTTAGGACTGGTGAGATGACTAGGAAGATAAGAGCACTGGCTGCACTTGCAGAAGTCCTGGGTTCAGTTCCCGGCACCCACAGTCCTCACAACTATCTGAAACTCTTCTGAGGGGTCCTCTTCTGGTGTCATTTAGAATCAGACATGTACACAGTACAGATACGCCACATGTAAAACATTCATACATGTACAAAAAAGATAAAATGTCTTTCAAAATTACAAATGAAAAATGAAGCCTGAAATTTAAAGTCAAGTCTACTTTAGGCCCTTATGACGTCCATCTCGGAAACTCAATCGAAATTCCGAAGGCTTGTCATGTTTAAAATTCTGACTAACATATAAAATGAAAAATAAGTAAAATGACTTGGAAATAAAAAGATCATTAGGATCGCCTGTTATGTTTCAGTGCCACCCAGAAGTAGTCATTTCTGTTATCTGATTTTTGTTATCATGCTATCTTTTTGTAAACTATGCAACATTATGCCATTAGAATTTTTCCAACATTCTTCAGAAGGTAATTAAAAGATGGCATTACTTTATTTATTTATTTATTTATTTGTGTGTGTGTATGTCTGTATGTCTGTGTGTGTGTGTGTGTGTAGATCAGAAGTCAGAGAATAGCTTTCCAGCATTGGCTTTCCCCTTCCACTATATAGAAGATCCCCATAGAACTCGGCTCAAGTTGTCAGACTTAGTGACAAGCACATCTTACCTCCTTCACATGTTTTTTTTTAATGATTTTGGTAACTGTCTGCCATGATATATTGCACCAACCAGTGATATATGAAGACATTTTTTCTATCAGTATCACCAATACATTCATTTAACTTTTTAAAAAGTTTTTACCATTTTAACAATAAAACTGCCTCACTGTAATTTTATTTTACCTTTTTCTGAGCAAGGTTGATTTTCTTTAAAAAGGTTGATTTTGATTTAAAGGTATTTGTTTATTGTAGGATACATATATCTTTGGCCTTTTGCCCCTGTTGTGCTGTCATCAATACTGTGTAAACTATTTCTTTTTCAATTTAAACTAAACTTAGGAATGGGCAGAGCTTACTCTTGTTATTGTTTTATAGAAGTTCTTTGTATATGAAGGACATCAAATTCTTTTTAGTGATAGGAGTTTGAGATGATGGGAAGAAGGGTGAATGTGCGCTTTGCAAGCTTCAGAGTTAAGTCTCTGGGGACAACATAGACACAAACTACAGAATACAGGACGTTTCTGACAGTTCAGTTGGATATGCAAGATTGGATAAGTTCCCAGTCCCAGGTGATTTTCGTATGCCCAAGTAACACAAGTATGTACCAAACATTCGTGCACTAGGTATGTTATCAGGATCAGTGGGCCTTAAAATAGTGCTATTCTGGAGCTCATGATTATTTTTTTAAATAAAAATGATGTGCTAACACATGAGTATAAAATATAATGAATATATTTTGAACACAAGCTCATCTTTTCATAATTTGTAGAGCTGATGAAAGAAATACTGAGAATATTATCTTACAAAATTCTCACTTCCTCATATGTGGTCCATGTGTCAGCAATGCTATCTCCTGGACTATTCAGACTCCACCTCAGGGCTCCCAGATCCGAATCTGTCCTTTGAGGACATCACCACAGAGTGAGCAACATATGCAATCAAATGTAAAAAATACTGATCCAGTTGACTTTTCCACACCAGAACTGTTAGGATTCTATAAGACAGATAAGAGTGAAAAACTTGATTTTACCTAGTTAATGGCTAACCGGCCTTCAGACTGTTCAGTTTATATAGATCTCCATTTTCTTGTTGCCTGACCACTTCTCTTCAAGCAATACCAATGAAACTCATTGGGTCAGTAAAAAAAGTGAACCACTGTGAAAGCCGAAGTGCCGCTAGTTGGGAAGAAAGGAGGGCAAGGCAGTGAATGTAACCAAAATACATTACATATATTACTTGTTATCATGTGTAATTAATATACACTAAGAAAAGCATTTTAAGAACTTGCCTAAAAAAATTTGGAGACAGAAGTACAGCTAATGGTCACAACCCAGTTTCCTGACAGGAATCCAAATTTCTGGAAAAGACTGTTTTCAAAGGGCCCAAGTGGTAAGCAGTAGAAGAACTCATTTCTGCTCTGGGCTAATATTAAATTTGCTTGGGCTGGCTATAGTGATCAAAAACGGTGGACGAGATGAAGACTAGGCGAGCCTTTCCAAAGTGTAGTTCCAAAAAAGGGGTGTCAATAGTTCATATGCTATTGATGAGTTTTTCAATTACCAGCGGTCTGGAATTTTCAAAATTCCCATCAAAGGATAGAATCAAGACTTTACAGGTTTTAAGGATGGAAGTCTTATGTTTCTGGGTACCCCTCAGTCCTGGGCAAACTGAGGTAGTGGGTTACTCTTGTTTGATTGAAGTATATTATAGGGGCTGAGGAGATGCCTCTGAAATTATGAGCACTTACTGCTTTGTGAAGGACCCAGATTTGGGTCACAGCAGGAAGTGTATTAACCAGGGTTCCCTAAAGGAACAGAATTGATAGAAATATATATTATCTATCTATCTGTCTGTCTGTCTGTCTGTCTGTATCTATATCTAATATCTATCTATCTGTCTCTATATCTAATATCTATCTATCTATCTAAAATTTTTGGAGCCAGAAAAAAAAAAAACCTATTAGAATTCTACCACCCGATCTGCTTCACAGGGACATTTTAGGATGCTGTCCACGATCTCAGTTAAGCTGAGAAGTCTATCTTAAAGTTTCACTACAAGCCTCGACAAGTTCCTTGGTGTTTGTTAGGGCAAAACTACTGTTTCCAAGGGTGTGCCCATCAGAAAAGTCGAGCTCATAACTCCTGGTTAGCAGCCAGCAGCAGTTGCTGGCGATGTCTGAACAATATCCTGAAGAGGAAGGGAAAGGCCCTAGTGATTCACATTTACAACTTAAGCCAGACCTCAGACCTTCTGTCTCCAGACGGCTTTGTTCTTACTGCTTGCTGTGAGCCATTTTCTAATGCAAACCGTTTCAAGATGGCTGGGTCCTGGTTGAAAACAAAAACTTGATTCAATTCAACACCAATTTTTTTCAAAGAAAGAAAACATTCTGGGCTAGGCATGGTGTTACACACTTGTAATCCCAGTACTTGGGACAAGGAAAGTACTTGAGGTAGCTGTTCAAAGCCATCCTTTGCTACAGTAGAAAGTTAGAGGCCAACCTAACCTATAAGAGACTTCAAAAAGCTAAAGAAAAATATTTTGGGAACGCTGACAAATGATACATTGTCATTATAGAGACTTCCATTGTTCAACGATTATTTGATGGTGCCTTTAACAGTGAGACATCTTATTATTCCTATGGCTATGGGAAGAAAAGACAAGACTACCTATAAGAACCGTGATGGTTTAATGCAGTGTGGGATTTCAGGCTCTTACTAGGAGTTGTGGATATTGAAACGGAGGAAGAAAATTATATAGAGATAATATAATAGTAAAAGAAAATGCCAACGTGGCCAGTCTGCCTTTGGTTCATTATTTGACTGGAGGGAGTGGGAGCTCAGGACTCTGAAGTCTCCATTACAGGCAAGCATATATATTTTAACATATATGTTGATTTGGCATTGCTTGTGGGGAAGCTAAAGGATTCTTCTATAGGAAGGTAGCAAAATCAATCCCCACTCTAAGATGCCCCTTGGTACCAACATCCTAAGAACATCAATCAAAGTGTGGTACCCTGCCGCGCCTGCACAGCCTGGAACCGAAACCGAGCGAAGGAAGTCAGGATTGAACACACATATGCCTCTCAAACTGCTGGTAGAAGAAGCCCTTTATGGAACAGCACCACGGAGGTTTTATACCTAACCCAGCCAGGTGGACCAACAGGTGAAGACCTCATCACCTGATCCTCCATCAAGGCCAGGGGCAATGTGTGTTCAGGAAGCAGGGTTGGTAAACAACTCTGACACAGCTCTCAGAAGCTCAAATCAAAAGGGCAAGAAAAGGTCACTAGCAGGGAAGAGCAGCTGGAGGCCAGGACTCCAAAGGGTCCCAACAGTACCCAAACCAGATGGTGCCGACAGAGAAAGAGCACCCGTCATAACAATTAGACCAAGTTCTTGCATAGACCTAGATTATCTCTGATAGCACACTTAGTAACATTATTTTGGTAACATTATATCCACAGAATGTTACTGAGTGGCTTGGATCTCCTCTGTCCCGATAAAATGTGGCTAGTTTGTTTCTTTTCTAATCAACTAAACTACTAATATCTAGCAGTATGTAATGGGGAGGTTAACCCATGGGCAGGTTCCTCTAGGAAATGTCTTACGTGGATTCCATCGTAGGGTCCCACCAGTAGAAAAGAATGTCAAACTAAAAGCATAACTGAGCATGTTTCCTAGTCAAAAGGAAATAAAACTGTATGTGTGCGCATGCGTACATATGCATTTAAGTAGGGACGGAGGACTTTTGGTGTACAAAATCTTAGGAAATGGTTGAGGAGGAATGAAAGGGGTTCAGCTGAAGAAACTTATGGGTTCAAGTGAGGAAGAAACGGTCACTGCTACCAGAAAGGTGTGAGGTTTTAGTTCAACTTTGGCCATTCAGTGAGGGGGTCCTCTTCAGAGGGGGAGTGATAAGAACAGGTGGTGGAAACTGGACAGTCAGCTCTTGGCAGGAGCCCCAAAGCAGCAGTTCTAGAAATAGCCTTGGTTCTCTGGCCAGGAATGCCAGAATGGAGCCCCGGTTTCCCATCTCCTCCTCAATGAGCACCCAGCCTAGAGGCTCTACGTGTGGGTGGATGTGTGCATGGGGACTAGATCTCCAGTGCAGACATTGATCCCTTCTGATGGGCAGCTTTGGAACAGCATCTCCAGATTTTCATGGTGAAAGGGGATATATATATGTGTGTGTGTGTGTGTGTATGATGTGTGTATAGGATATATATGGGATACACATGTCCCATACATAGCCTATACACACATCATACATACATACACACATATATGTATTGTGTGTGTGTGTGTGTATATATATATATATCCATCTCAATTTCAGTCAATCTCTTAAATGATTTTAAGGTTACGTCTTCAGAGGAGACAATGTTAGAGTAGCAATAAAAAAACCGTTAAAGGGAAATATGTGGCCAAGAAAACAGAAGCTTTGGCCCGAGTGGAGCCCTGGCATTCCAGCTGGGCAGGAATGAACTGGCTATGGACCCACTCCTCTGGAATGCAGCCCTGCCCCAGGAGGGCTGCTGCTTCTTTAGCCCCATTAGAGAGGAAGAATAATTATCCCTTTAATGAGGTACTCTACTTTTCCTTCCCAGAGTTTCTGCCCCTAACACCATCACAGAACTTGTTGCTTTGTAAGCCTGCCTGCTTTTCTGAAAATTACTTAGGAAAATATAACTTTCCTTTTCTTTGTATTTCTTTTCTAAGCATGTTTTTCCCTAACACGTTAGACGCCCTTATTCTTCCTCTAAAGCCCGCCTCCCCACCACGTGCCTGCCTACTATTGCTTGGCTAACCTTTAAGCTAGCCTAGCTCATGTAGCATGATTTTATTTCTTCTTTTCTTTTCTGTTTTCTTCCTTGGATTTACAGCTTGCTTCTCCTGGGGTGCCTTTCATGTAGACGCCAATAAATTTGTCCTCAAGTGTCAAAAACCAAACCAAACCAATACAAACACAAACTTGGCCATTTAGTAGGACCTTAAGGAGCAACCTGGATGCTATGGACAGTCGAGGGCATGTAGTAGAAACAGTAAGCAGTCCAACCAGACTTCGAAACTGTATGTGTAAGGGTGGAGTGGAGCCTGAGCCATGACACAGAGACTGTTCTAAAATTTGGGGCATTACTTTGGGAAGCATTCAAGGCCGAACCAGATTAGTCTCTAGTTGTGAACCAGCGGGCACTGCTACATCCAGAAACTCCCAAGTTGACATAATTTGTTTAAAATAGATGGGTCTTAAGGCCAGAAGTTTAGCTTTTGGTTGAGTATTGTCTGTGCCAGTGGGTCTCAGTTGAAGGTAATTTTGTACTGGCGTCTTTCCCAAATTTCCAGTCATTTCTGGCTGTGGCTGTGAGTGTTACTGCCATCTGGTGGCTGGTAGTCAGGACTGCAGCTTCACTTACTATAGAAAGTTTTCCTACCTGAAAGTGCCAAGTATAATGTGTCCTGATTCTCTGAACTTTTGGTGTTTTGAGGAAATGGATTACGTTAGTTGTACCTAGAAATTTCAGGTCATTTATTCTACTTCTTAAAGCCAAAAGGAGATCATTCAGGCACATCTGACCCAATAATGCCCAGAACAACCTTGTGCCAAAACAATTAAAATCTGGTCTAGGACAACAAACATAGGTCACATAGGGGAAAGTAGCAGTTTAATCAAAATAGTCTCTGAAAACAGCATTTTGAGTAACTTCTCAATGAGTTTCTTCTGTTCATCTCACCCACACTGTATTATGTATTACAGATTATATTCCTAGAGTTTTGTTGTTGTATTGTTTTTGTTTTTCCAAACCAGGATTTCTCTGTGTAACAGTCCTGGCTATCCTGGAACTTGTTCTGTAGACCAGAGTGGCCTCAAACTCACAGAGATCTACCTGCCTCTGCTTCCCAAGTGCTGGGATTAAAGGCGTGCGCTACCACTGCCTGGCATATTCCTAGAGTTTTAAAGTAGACAATATGGAGACGGGGAGGTGTAATAAAGAGAAAACAGTAAAACATTCTCATTACTGCCTGGGGAAGACTACACAGTGACTAAGAGGATGAACCCCAAAGCTGCCCAGGAATGCCCGTGTAAAAGGGAAATTCAGGCACTTCACTTTCAGGAACCCCCCGATAGCCTTTAACTATATACTGAACCAAGTGGGCTGCAGCGCACAATGCCTGTCTGCGCTCTGTGTGCTACTGTACAGTTCGCGAGCTTCGGGCAAGGGGCTGGAGATTGAAATACATAAAGACACACGGTCCTCTAGTCACTGGTAAGAAGCCCTCTATTCAATAGCACCATGGAGGCTTATATACCCAACAGTCAGGTGGGCCAGCAGGTGAAAACCTTATCCTCTGATCCTCAAGGCCAAGGCAACACGTGCTCGTGAAGCAGAGCTGGTAAACAACTTTGACACAGCTTTCAGTAACTCAAATCAGAAGGAAAGTAAAGGTCACTAGCGGGGAAGAGCAGCTGGAGGCCAGGACTCCAAATGGTCCCAACAGTGGGTTAGCCCACAACAGAGTGGTCCCTTCATGACCAGATGACACCTTGTCTCATGACACTAGGTCCTTAAGCACAGGCGCTGTTTACCTGCCAAAAGACATCTTATGAATGCAGCTATTAGCAAGGCCTGAATCTAGTTTAGTAAGACCCGGCTGTGGATCAACCTTCCTAATGATGTGACCCTCTAATATAGTTCTTCACGCTGAGGTGACCCCAACCATAAAATTATTTCACTGCTGTTTCATAACTATAATTTTGCTACTGCTACGAACCATAATATAAATATCTGATATGCAGGGTATCTGATGTGTGACCCTGTGAAAGGGTCATCCACTCCAGGGCTTGCGACCCACATGGTGAGAAGCACTGCTGTCAACAGCCCATATCATTTGAGCCGGCAGAGGGCTCGCTTGAGCAACAAGTTGTAGCTCCTGACTGTTCCACTGGATGGGGATAGAACACTACTGTGTTTAAAGTTTGAGTAATATAGACGTCGGTAAGTCGTTCACTTGAGACCTTCAGAATAAGCGCAAGGTAAAACAGTAGGAGTGAGCCCCTTCCCACATTTTACACGAGGTAGGTAATGGCAGTTAGGAAGCTGGCTGGTGGTTAGATGAGGAGTCAGAGCAAGTTTTTTTTTTTAATTAATTTATTTTACATCGTGACTGAAGTTTCCCCTTCCTCTTCTCCTTCCAGTTCCTCCCCCTCCCTCCTCTCTGCACCCCCCTACCCCATTCACTCCTCCTCCTCTTCTAATGAGAAAAGGGCAGGTCTCCCGTGAACATCAACAAAACATGGCCTATCAAGTTACAGGAAGACTAAGTCCCTCCCCATGTATTAAGGCTGGGCAAGAGAACCCAGTAGGAGAATCAGAGTCCCAAAAGCTGTCGAAAGAGTCAGAGACAGTCCCTGTTCCCACTGCTAGGAGTCCCACAAGAAAACCAAGTACACAACTGTCACATATATACAGAGGGCCTAGGTTAGTTCCATGCAGGCTCCCTGGCTGGCGCTTCAGTCTCTGTGAGCTGTTTTGTCTGAAGAAAGTCCCCCTAAGACTGAACATCTGAGTTTGAAGAGGAAGGGTTGTTCGGCCTCAGGAGATCCAGCAGTAGGTAGAAGGCACTGAGGGAATCTGCGAGTCAACTTACCTGAGTAGTTAGGTTTATGAATCTGATTGTTGCAGAATCTTGACATGCTTGTCAGACATTTTAATCAGGATGAAAAGAAAATGGGTAGGCTTGAGAGTCATTCGAGAATGGGAACAGCGTAAATTAGGAGAAGAGAAGGTCAGTTTCTTTCCTCTTGTAGCTGGGTGCTATGAAGAATGTCTCCTGAATGTCCATAACAAAGGATCCTACAGTCACCTCATCTTCAGGTGCTGTAGCTTTGGGTCTCTTAGTTGGCCCCACCCTTTCACTCAGGAATCATAAGGCTTACATACAGACATAGAGCTGTCGGATTCTGTCTTTGCCTGGAGTGGCTGATGTACCTAAACTGGCAAAGTCCTCTTGGTTCTGTCACAAAACCTCTACCATTCAGGCTGCGGTTGCATCTCCTGTCAGATCTCTCCTCACAGACAACCTCTGCGTTCACAACACCTACGTGATGCCATCAGCATTTGCGAGGCAGTGTGGGCTGGCAAAAATTGTTTCATTCTCAGACACAGAAAATGTTGCTTTAGTTTCTTGCTCTGCTGTTGTTACAGTGTAACCTTTAGTGACACTAAACCACAATAATCATACGGAGATTATGGCATATACCCAGGACCAGATGCTTAATAAATGCTAAAAGATTATGTGAATCCAAGATGCATTAATGTATTCAATACATATGTATTCAATACATCTTCAGGGACAACTGGATGCAGGGCACAGTGAAAAGTTCAAACAGTATCCCTGTTGAAAGTGCTTCAAGATGTAGTCATACACAATGATTTTCTGAATACCACCCAGTGGCTCGGAAACAACAGCAAGAATTGACGAATGGGATTGCATCAAATTTAAAAGGCTTCCGGATGGCAAAGAAATAATCAAGAGAGTGATGAGACAGGCTAGAGAATGGGAAAAGAGGTTTGCTAGTTATTTATCCTCACATGAATCCCCCTGTCAAAGGGATTGATGTGTAGAAGATAGAAAGAATTCAGAGCCAAATGGTGATGCATGCCTTTAATCCCAGCATTTGGGAGGCAGAGGCAGGTGGATCTCAGTGAGTTCGAGGCCAGCCTGATCTACAAAGCGAGTTCCAGGATAGCCAAGGCTGTTGTTACACAGAGAACCCTGTCCTGAAAATCTGAAAAAAAAATCAGAAAATGGGTACCAAAACAAATGATCTGATAATAAATGAGCTTGCAATTGCACAAAAAGTTCTCAATAGAAGTACAAATGGCCAACAAGTACAGTGAAAAGATGTTGACTCTCCTTAGCTATCATGGAAATGCAAATGACACATAGGTTGAGATTGCATGTCCCCCCAGTCAGAATGGCTGTCATCAAGACCACAAACAACAAACGTTGGTGAAGATGCAGGAGGACACGGAACACTCTACATTGTTGATAAGAACGTAAATTTGACACACTGAAATCTATTGTCTGCTCTAAGAATGCTTTACAGTCCCAACCTCCATGTGTCCTATATTCTTTTAGACAGCCAATAAATGAATCATTTTATATATAGTGAAAAGGTGGGAAGAAAGAACAGTTCAGCATAGGATCGAGTAGACGAGATGAGATGGTTTCATTCAGTGTGCGATAGTTGAAGTGAGGCCTGAATGAAGTATTAAATGAAACCATGAGAATGTCTGGGAAACATTTTAGGAAACTTAAGGGAGGATCTAAGGGAGGACTTACAGATGGGACCTCTGCCCAAGGAGATGTGATGGATGGGCTAGCTCTGGAACTTCCTGAACACGTGCTAGTCTCCTGGCCACATGCCATCATTTTGTTCTGACCATACTTGACCAGCCCAACTTTTAGGTCCATGTTGTATATGATCCTCTAGGAGAAAGTTAAGGACTTCACGCCACAGCTCACAACTTGAAGATGGCAACCTAGTGAATCTAAGCAGGCCTAACCCTGACTAGCTTCCAGATGCAGAACCTCCTCAGGGAGCAATGAGGCAGGAGTCCTTGAAGGCTTGGCCTGTGTAGGCTTATGACAGGACCATGTCAGGGTAGGACCAGAGGAACTGTTTACTCTCCTTATATTTGCCCATTGCCTGGACATCTGAACTGTGTACCCATCCCGTTTCTTTTATTTATTAAAAAACCTGTCGTGACCCCCTTTGGGGGGCTTGTGCAGGTGTATATATGGGATTAGTGCTAGATAAATGGAGCTAATGGTGTGGGCTTTCAGCTTTCAGAGGCATTGCTCATGGTGTTTTCATTTTGGGGTCCTTAAGTGTATGAATTCAAGCATCATATTTCTGCCCTTTGGGGAAAGTTCACAGTTCCTATTACACAATACGTGCCACGCTGGCCTCTCTTGTCAGCCATGACCTCAACTCGTGGTGTTTGTCTTTTTTGTACTACAAAGCTACCAATAGGAAAAAAGTCACCATTTTAGGGCAAAAAGAAATGAGAAGGAACTAAAGCTTTCCCTAGAATGTAGGGAACGTTGGGCCTTACAGGGTAAGCCTTGTGTTTTATTACCAGACACAGAAAGGATAGCGCCTCTCCTTGCTCTTCCGTTTACGTGCCAGCCGGAAGAAAACAACGAGCTGTATTTTCTCTTGCTGGAAATTCTTCTGAATTCTCCTATGGGTTCCCGAGACACACCTTTTTCACACTTCTCATCTACGGCGAATGACACTTGTCTTTTGTCACATTGTGACTTCGGGCCTTTCTTTCTCCAAATGCAAACAGCCAAAGAATTAGGAACTCACAAGGGAACAAAACATATGGCAAAGGCTAGAAGGCAGCCGGGACGACAGGAGACCCAGCAGCATAGCTAGGGCTCTGAGGAAACACCTGGTTCAGATTACAGACCTATTACTTAATTGGACACAACTCTTGAGTTTAAACAGAACACAATTCAAGCGCCGGTGGCTGTTCAGCCTCCAGGTGTTTGTGATTAGGTCGTGCCCTAAAAGACCATCCAGCTTGTCTCCGCTCTCGAAAGTAGCTGTGTGAGGTTTTTCTTTTTTTTTAAAGCTCTTCTAGAGACATCAACTGATACACAAAGTCGCTGTCAAGCATTTTTGACACTTAGCAATAAATAAACAATACAAAAGATTATAATAAATAAAGTGACAGTCGTTCCTTTGGAGCCTGGAGATTTTTGCTTTAAGCATTCAAAGGTAGGTGTGGTGCATCTGGTAACAAAGGATGTTTACTTTTGTATTACCAGGTAAAAGAGGATGGGCACATTGGGAAAAGTGGGGATGACTTTCTTTCTATGCTCTAAGAATGGTTTATAAGTGCTCCCTGAAATCAGACTTGAAAATAGCCCTCTCTTATATAGATTTTCATGTATAAATGGCTCATATCACAATTTACTTTTCAAGCTATTTTTCTCTGTGTAGATGTGCATAGGTGTGACCTTAAACATACATTACACACACACACACACACACACACAATGGTCATAGCTTGCAAATCGAAAGACTTCATGTTTGAGTAATTAAAGACAATCTGGGGTTGTGATTTAAGAGGGTCTTTTTGAGAGCCCAGAGGAGAGCCCCAGCCCAAGCAGAAGAAAAATTGCCATTTTTCCTGCAGTTATTTTAGTTAAAAATCCATGTGTAGCAAAAACAGGGAAGCAATCGTAGACACCAACTTTTCTCATTGCTATGACACGACGCCTAATAAAAGCAACCCAAAGGAAGAAGAGTTTAGTTGCTCATAGTTTGAGGTCATATTGTAATCCATCATGGTGGAGAAGGCATGGTGGCAGGAGCAGGAGGTAGCAGAGGCATAAGGTGTCAGTCAGGAAGCAGAGAGAGATGACTGCTAATGCTCCTATCTCTTTCTTCTATATATTCAATCATGAACCCCACCCCATAGAATTGTGTCACCATCTTTAGGGTATCCCAGCATCCACGTGGTGGCTCTCAACTGCTAGGACTCCAGTACCAGGGGCTCTTATGCCCTCTTCATGCCTCTAAGAGCACCCAAGCATGCACATGGCACACAGACATGCATGCAGGCAGAACACCCTTACACATATAGTGATGATGATGATGGTGATGATGATGCATTATCGGAGAGATACTGAAAACGTCATAAATATCTTCTTATTTCTTACCTTTGGGGAATGTGTTTTGGCTTTCTTTTAAAAATATAATACTTTCATTCTTTTTCTTTTTGTGGTTTTACAGATTTAGGATTTAGGGAGTTGGTGACAGTTGTTATTTGGGAAGTTGGTAGAAAGGATAATTAATTTGCAAGTGCTGGGTTTTTTAAATAATTTTTTTTAAATTAAAAAACCCTCTTTTATTTGGTTTAGTATATTTGAGAGAAAATTGGAATCCCAACAGTGGATACTGAGATTTTAATCAGAGATCTCATTCTTCTGGTTCACTGTGACAATTTGAAGTAGAATTTTCAAGAGTAAAAAGGATAATCACATTAAGGTTTAAAGAGAATACAGAGGTAGGTGAAATCTGAAAAATTCATGGAGCTATGAGAATGTCCACGGTGGTTACTGTTAAGGCTGAAGTGGGAAGTTTTCAGAGAACCACTATGCCTTTCACAACTGCTTAGGCTGAGCGGTAATTCTTTCAGGAGCTATAGGTGCGTACAAATAAGCTAATTTAAATAAGCCACGCAAAGAGAGCCTTGTATCTTCGTCCTCACACATTTTAAGCCTCGGGTGCTAACTTGAGTATTTCCTGTGACAAAATGACCGTCTTTGAAGTAATTAAATGTTCCAAGTATTTGATGTCTCTTTACTCTTTTTTTCCCTCTGATTTGATTACAAAACCCTTAAAGCAGAGAATTTTAGAGTTTCTTTTTCTTTTTTTGATTAAATAGAAGGCCAATTAGAATACTTCTGGTTTGGGGGGGGTTTCTACTCTATCCAAAATGCCCACCATTGCTGAAATTTAATTTTCAAATTCATTTTTCTAGCCCACAGTGGCAAATAGAACTCGATAAGGATAGAACTGTTTCATAATCTGCACTATTGGTTACGGTAGTCGTTAGCTACAGGAGGCTGTTGAACACTCAAAATGTGACTGGTGCAGGGGAGGAGCAGAATGTAAATTTCATTAATTTGATTGAACTGAAACCTAAGCAGCTGCGTGTGGCTAGTGGCCACTCTTTGGGACACATAGCATTTCTTTCAAGTTTCAGATTTAGTATGGACACGAATCTGGGAACAATGCTGACCTCAATTTCAAATTACTTGACATATGTTGTAAATAGTTTTGAGTACCGACTGAGTCTGTGTGCCTGGTGTCAGAAATGTTTCCTTTGGGCTTCCTGACTTTAGGGCAAGGTGTGGTGACGTGGAATGTGTCACCCCATACACTTGTGTGAACATGGTCTTGCTAGCAGAAACCCTGCTAGCCAAGAACAGGTTTGTTTTAACTTTGACCTTCAGTCCTGGCTATGGGAGGCACATCATACACTGTACTGAGCCTTTAGGGTGAGTGCTACTTTAATTGGCTATGAGCTCTGGCATTTCTAGACTGCACCTCCTTGGAGGAGGGGAAATAGTGAAATTCCCTTAAACGCTTTGTGTGGTGTGGTCACTCATTCATTCTCTCAGGTCGCTCTCCTGTCTTAGTTCTCCTAACAATAAGTCTTTGGTGGAAAAACTGAACAGATCTTTACAAATGCTCAATCCTTTGCTCCTCCGTGCTTTAACCAAGCTGTCATGTGACAATTCTATACATCGCAATGTTTTGATGCATGCATGTATTGCGTTGTTTTGATGCCTGAATATATTGCAGTATTTTGATGGATGCATGCATGTATTGTGGAATGATTATCATTTCACAAGGTTATTATGTGTGTATTTATGTATGTGCATGTTTCTGTTTGTGAGCGGAGGCCAGAAGCCAATCTTGGGTGTGTTGTTGCTCTTCAGGAACTGTCTGCCTTTTCTAGAGACATGATCTCTCACTGGCTTTGAGCTTGCCAAGTAGACTAGGTTGGGTGGCCTGTGAACCCCGGAGATCTGTCTGTCTTTACCTCCCCAGCACTGGAATTACAAGTACCTATCATGCCTGCAATTTTGGGTAGGTTCTGAAGATCAAACTCAGGTCCTTGGCATTTCATAGAGCTCAGTTTACCAACTGAGCATCATCATATCAAATGCAGTATTAATTCTAGTCACATGCTATGCATTTGGGCCCCAAGAACTTAATATCACAAACTTTGGGCCTCTGACCTACATTTCTGTATTTCTTCCCTTCCAATCCTTAGTAACTAACCCTTTAATCTCAATTTCTATAAGTGAGATCATGCAGTACTTGTCTTTTTATGTCTGTCTTTCTTCATTTGTGTGCAATGTTTTCCAGCTTTATCCATACTGTAAATAGTAACAGGGCATCTTCCCCTTGGAAGGCTCTGAATCATTCTGTACTGTGTGTGTATGTTGCATTTTCATCATCCATCCATTTGTTGTTGGAAACCTGAATTGATTCCATGTTATGGCTATTGTGCACAGTAAGTACTACAGTAAGCATCAGTATGTTGGTGTGTTTTTCCTATGATGAATTCATTTGGTTTTGCTATATACCAAGGATTGAGAGAGTGGGGTCATGTGGTAATTCTATTTTTAGTTTTTAAAAATAACTTTCATCCTGTTTTCTATGGTGCCTAGATCAGTTTGCTTCCCACCTACAGTATATGAACATTCTCCTTTCCCACATTCTTTTCAACAATTCCCTGTGTTTTGACTTTGATAGTATACACCTAACAGGTGTAAGGTGATGTCATATTGTGGTTTTGATTTTCATTTCTCTGACTAGTGATGGTGAGCATTTCTTCCTGTACCTGCCAGCCATTTGCATGTTTCCTTTGGAAAAATGTCTATTCATATCCTTTGTCCATTATTTTAATGGAAAAGTAGCCTGAAATAGGAAAAATGTTTTAAAAACGAAGGTAGTGTTTAATATCTAAAATAAATATGGAACTGATTCAAGTCAATAAAAAAGACCTCAAAAATCTGATTTTACAGTATTCAAAGGATCAACTTTTTCTTGTTTTTTTTTTTTTTTAAGGTATCTTATCTTCTGGAAGGGGGCAGCATGGCTCATGAAGACTTCTGTGGGCATGTTGGTAAAATGAACCCAGGAGACCTACAGGTATGGCCATGACAGTGGGTTGCTGACCGGTTAACATTCTTACATGGTGTATGTTTGATCTTACCTATGTCCAGGATGCTAACTCTCCCTCCAGTTCCCTCATACTCATACCTTGAGCTCTGCTGTCTTAGTTTCGTTTCTGTTGCTATGACAGAATACCCCAACACAAACACCTTAAAGGAGAAAGAGTTGTTTTTAGTTCACAGTTCATGGTGTTTCCTGGGAAAACAAGAGTCTCTTTTGTTGGTTTTCAGTCTCATTGATAAAGAATTAAAAACCAAACTCAGATGGAAGCTTGAGACAATTTATTAACATTTAAGAGAAAAACAACAGTGCAGGCAAGCTGTGAAACTTAGCAGCTGTCAGCAAGATGGAGATGGAGAAGTCATGTCTTTTTGAGTTTGGGTCTAAGAAAGTCAGCATGTTGAGCAAAGCTTAGCATGTTGACAAGCAGCTGCATGTTGGAAGGGGAGAGGCACTTCAGAGAAAGAGGGAGAAAGTCCAGAGTATCAGGGAAAGCATGCATAGGCTTTTGGTCAGTATTTAAATAAGAGACAGAAGAAAAGAAAAGGCAAGTTTCACTTTCTGAGTTACAGTTCAAAAAGTGGGCAAGCTCAGAAGTGAAGATCTCTAAACATTTTACTAGTGGATAATTATTCCTTCTACCTCCTTAGCCTATCTTCTGGTGGATTAGCTATCTTGAGGGGTGGTCTTGTGGCATCGTGACTGACAGGTCCAGTTGGATTAATTCTTTTATTTTGTTTTATTGTTTTTATAAACAATCTTGCCGTGGGACAATGCTCTTATACACTGTAAAGATTTGTCACTCATATTGGTTTAATAAAATGCTGATTGGCCAGTAGCCAGACAGGAAGCATAGGTGGGGTGACCAGACTGAGAGAATTCTGGGAAGAGGAAAGGTAGAGTCAGTCACCATCCAGATGCAGAGGAAGCAAGATGAGAATTCCTCACTGAAAAGATACCAAGCCAGATATAGATAAGAATTATGAAGTAAGGGCTGGAGAAATGGCTCAGTGGTTAAGAGCATTGCCTGCTCTTCCAAAGGTCCTGAGTTCAATTCCCAGCAACCACATGGTGGCTCACAACCATCTGTAAAGAGGTCTGGCGCCCTCTTCTGGCCTTCAGGCATACACACAGACAGAATATCGTATACATAATAAATAAATAATTAAAAAGAAAAGAATTATGAAGTAAGTTGTAAGAGCTAGTTAATAATAAGCCTGAGCTAAAAGGCCAAGCAGTTTATAATTAATATAAACCCCTGTGTGTTTCTTTGGGACTGAATGACTGCAGGAGTGGGTATGAGAGAAACTTCTACCTGTACAATCTTGTTTTTATTTTAGATACAGTTGAATTAATTCTTAAGGGAGGAGAAACAGTGTGTAATTTTCCAATCTTTAAGGACAATCAGAATGCCATGTCTCTATCTAAGGCCAGGGGTAGAATTTAGACACATTCTTTTGATGAGAGGAAGTAGATTTCCCTGAAACCTCCCCTTTGTCAAATAGTATTTTACATTTGAAGAAGATGCAAAGCTGATGCTTTTCTTTTTGCAGTATTACCAGGGAATAGGTGTTTGGGGGCCAAAGCAGACCAGGAGGGAGGAATCTCTTCAGTGTTTTCCAAGGGTTCCAATGCCAGTCTAGCTACATAACAAAGGTATAGTCCATCATGGCAAGGAAGTCAAGGCTCAAGGAGCTGCTTATATCACATCCATAACCAGAAACAGAGAGCAATGAATGCATGCTGGCGCTCAGCCCACTTTCCATTCCATACCGTTCAGGATTCCTAATAATAATAATAATAATAATAGCCCTGCCTCAGTAAAGATGGTATTACTAATCAATTAATACATCAAGGTAACCCCCGACAGACATGCGCAGAGGCCTGTCTTCCAGGTGATTCCAGATTCTATCAAGCTGAGAACATGAGTCTTCATACCCACCTTTCTGTGTTTTCTTCCGTTCTGCCTGGAAACCAACGCAGATCTCCCGTGTTCTGTTCCCATGTTTTCCTTGATCCGTCAATCAATTTTTTTTTTGCAGGGCTGGGGATCAAATGCAGTCTTTAAGATATTTTTATTTCATTTATTTGTTCATATGTGTACACATGCCATGGCACATGTATAGTCCTCAGAGGATAACTTGTGATTCTCTCCTACCAAGTGAATCCAAAGGACCAAACTCAGGTTGTCAGGCTTGGCAGCAGTGCCTTTACCTGCTGAGCCACCTCAGTTTTGTATACCTGCCCCCCATCACTTTTTAGTGCTTACCCAGTCTTTGTTTTGTTGTTGTTTTGTTCGTTTTTACTTTTCTCAAAGTGTAATCAAGAGTTACTGTCCCAAGTCACTGAAGCCATAGTTGGTCTATCTGTATCCACTTCTTCAACCTGGATTGAAGCTGTTCGGGTAGTGATCCTTTATGATGTCCCTACTGCCAAATTCAGCAGTCAAAATTTATTTCAATTTTAGCCTTTCTAGACTTAGGTTCTGTGCTTATGAAAATTCATTATTTATGTTAACGTTTATTTGCAGGGTTTGGTGTGGTCACTTTTGTTAGTAACCCAAGGTCAGGCAAGGTGACTCATACTTTTAATCCCAGCACTCAGGAGGCAGAGGTAGGTGGATCTCTGTGAGCTCAAAACCAGCCTGGTTTACTTAGTGAGTTACAGGGTATTTCCTCTCTGGGAATTGTACTCGGTGGCAGAAAATTGACTTTCCCACAGCTCTGCTTCCTCCTCAGAAACAATCCTATGATAACTCTTTGCTAATTTCAGGACAATCCTGAAGATTTATCCCAACTGCACATCTTCCTGTTGGGTTGGCTAGGCCTGTAATGTAACTACATTGCTGACTGCCATCTCTCTTGTCCAGTCCTTTTTTTTTTTTCCCCTTCTTAAGTCAAATCATACCCCAGCATTATCTGACTGCATCTCCTTACCTTGGAGCTCAATCTGAAACTCAGGGCTATCACAGAGGACTCTTTCACTTGCAGGCATTCAATTCTGGTGCTTTAATTTGGCTTTGGAAACCTGAAAGAGCCCCAGAAGCTGTGGTAGACATTTGTTATTTCTTGAGATGTTCAGACACTTGGATTGCGGCACCTGTTGGATGGATCACTATGCCACAGAGGTGTGATTGTGATGTGTGCAGACTCGTTGGGGGCTGTGTTCCATTTGGTTTCTCGTTCTGGTCTTTGCAGTGGATGACTGCAGGCCGGGGCATTCTGCATGCTGAGATGCCCTGCTCAGAGGAGCCCGCCCACGGCTTACAGCTGTGGGTGAATCTGAGAAGCTCAGAAAAGATGGTGGAGCCTCAGTACCAGGAACTGAAAAGTGGAGAGATCCCGAAACCCACCAAGGATGGTGTGACAGTCGCTGTCATTTCAGGAGAAGCCTTGGGGGTAAAGGTAAGTCTTGCCTGTTGTGTGTCTCCGGAACATGAGGTATCCGGTGACATCAGGGAGGATGTAGCTTCATTATCAGCTCTCAGTTTATCATTGTATGTGTCCCAGTGGATGGACTTGCTTCAGAGATATCAGGATAAGTGTAACCTAAGGGGACCCAGAAATGTTTTGCTGTGTGTAAACTCGTAGAGTTGGAATACATGCAATAAGTTCCGCTCATATGAAGAGTTTGAAAAGCAGTTTTCTAGGTGTATCTTAATGCATGTTCAGAGTTACCCTAATTCCTGCTTTTTAAGTCCACTTTAATACTGCAGAATCACTGCTTTTAAGACACAAACAAAAGCCAGGATCAATTTCACTCCATAAAGATTCATGCTGATAATAAATGTCCCACTTAGTATGGAAGAAAGGCTCATGGCAACACTGCAGGGTTTTAAGATAAAAGTAACTGTTGGGGCTGGAGAGATGGCTCAGCAGTTAAGACGTATTTACTGCTCTTGAAGAGGACCTAGATTTGGTTTTCAGCACCCACTTTGAAACACAACCACCTATAACTCCAGCCTCAGAGGTTCTGACCCCCCTCTTCTGGCCTCCATGGGTACTCACTCACAAATGCAGACACACACATAAATAAAAAAAAAATAAAATCTTAAAGTATAAATCAAAATTGGCTCTTTATTTAACTTATATGGGGCACGCTCTGTGTGTGTGTGTGTGTGTGTGTATATATATATATATATATATATTTTTTTTTTTTTACTGAGACTTGGGTTTGGGTCTTACTGTTTGGGTCAGGGTCTTCCTTTTTAATGAAACAAAAATCAATTTAGGAAGTAGGTATGACAAGCACTTTAGTAAATGCATACTGGGAAGGCTAAGGATCCACTTAGCAGCCAGCCTGTGGTAATGGTGAGCTTGGTCCCAGAAGCTAGTAGATGGGGGAACCTAGAAGCTGACCCTGAGATGCAGATTCCTGTGCACATGGTTTACAGGAAGTGCTCCTCGAAAGACAGTAAAGAGAACCTGGACAAAGTAGGAAGGATGCTAACCAGGGCCACTGTCTCAGGCAAAGACTGGAAGAGAGGGCCTTTTACCAGACCTCACTGGGGATTTTTCAGGATCAGCTTGTCGCAGAGTTGTTCTGACCCACCCGGGGCAAGATATTAGGCTTTTCATGCTCCCTCATCTGACACGCATTCCTTTGGCCTTTGATTCTTTAGTGGAGGGTAAAAGTAGCCAAGGGAATCTGTTAAGGGTCCTGGAGGTGTGGCACCCGGTAGTGAGAGCCTCAGAATACTGTAACCTGCGATGCTGTTCTCCCAGTGAGCAGCTAGCACTTGAGACTCTTTTAACGAGCAACCTAAGTGTTCTAGTTTCATCTTTGTACTGACCAAAAGCAACTTAGAGAAAGAAAAGGTTGATTTCAGTTAGCAGATCACACTTCATCACGGACGGAAGTCAGGGAAGGAAACCGAGCGGGAAGTTAATTGGAAAAGCTGTGGAGAAACACTGCTTGCTGGCTTCCTCAGGGTCATGCTTAGCTCGCTGCTTTACACAGCCCGGGAGCACGTTTCTAGAGAATGGTGCTGCCCTTGGTGGGCTGGGCCCTTCTGCATCCATTGACAATCAAGACAGTCTCCCACATACATGCCTATAGGTCAGTGCGACTCAGGCAATTTCTCAGCTGAATTTCCCTTCCTGGGTGACACTAGGCTGTGTAAAGTTGATGGTTGCAGCTACCTATGACATTTGGTAAATTTTTATTATTTTATGTGCATGTGCGCATAATGGCTTGCCAGTGGCTATTGACTAGTCCAGCTCGGTGCGCACATTGCATGATTACCAGGTGGGCTTGGATTACTACTGCCTGGGACTCACTAGTTTTTGTTTACTCTTTATTGTAACCACAGTTCTAGATTTAAGACACACATCGGTATATGTTTGCTTTTACTTGTGTTTCAGGTGCACACAGAAACAATCGAAGGAAGAAAAAACAATGTTTGCTTATAGTTAGCATATGTGACTTCAGTTCGCCGCCCTGTAGTGGAGTTGGAAATGATGTTTCTGTGTGTTTCTGTGACTGATTTGTTTCTGTTTATCAAGCATTGAGGCTTCCCTTTTCAGCTCTTTTGAAGTTTCCCTACCTTCATTTTGCCAAGGACAGTTAAGACCTTTGTGAATTCTTCTGATGAAAGACCAGAGAACATCACTGAGGTGCACCAGACAAGCACACACGTGACATTGCCAACCGTTCTCACTCTGTATTCATTCTCTCACCGATTTCCAGAACTCTAGAGTTCTAGGGACATGCATTCAAGGGACACTGAGGCGGATGTTGAGGAGTATGAGACACAAGATGCTGTTGTAGTCTATTAGAATTGTCTTGGAGTTTCCCTTTAGGATACAGGTGTGCTGGCACACAGCTGTAATCCCAGCATTGGGTAGGCTAACATGGGAGGATCTTGAGTTCGAGACCAGGCTGGTACATAGTGAGACCCTATCTAACCCTCTATCCAAAAGAATTTGTCTCTGTAGCAAAAGGGAGAAATCAAACTGGTGATTTAATAAATAAAGCTTGCAATAGCATAAATTCATGAAGTTTGCAACGGTGTTTCATTTATAGAAAGCACAAGGAAGTTTTGAGGTTGGAGTTGGTTCCAGTTATAGGTAGAAGGGCATTTTAAAGCACACCTAGCAGACCATGTGATGTTGCAATTGCAACCCAGGCTTAGGGGACAGAAGTAATGTTTTAACTTTGTGAAATGATGTCTTGGTAGCTGCTGGCTTCACCTGTTTCATTTTGTTGAGTAAAATTTCTGAAGCAAATGATATTCTCCAAGGGAAACAATCAGTCTTTATTTTGAGAGCTTTGGAATGAGGGCCTATTGGAACCTTGGGCAGCATGAGTTTCTAGAAGCACTGTGGGGCCCAGGTTACCTGTATGGATTCTGGAGACAGACAGATGAGACAAGATGCCTTATCATGCACTAGCTGTGTGGGCTGCATGGGGTTAAGGAAATAGCTTGATTTTGTGCAAGTCAGTTTTGTAAACACTACATAAGTGGTAGCTGTTGATATTATTAACTTGACTGTTTTAAGTCTACTTGGGTGGAAATTGGGTGGAGATTTTTGTGTGTCACCCATGCTAAAGAGATTGTTTTGCCATTTTGGAAAAGGTAACCAATCTCCTTTGCAGTAAGAGTGAGAGTCATTGCAGAAATGAGGGCTATTGGCCATTTCTTTGTGGGTCTGCTAAGGGACCGAGATTTGCACATTGCGTCCTCTCACCAAAGAATGATTCAGTCTTAAATGATCTAGAGCTACCATAAAGAAGTACTAAAGGTAATTTTGCATCTGGAAGATTATTTGGGACTGGAGAGATGGGTCAGTGGGTCAGAACAGGAACTGCTCTTTACCGTGGAACTTTGGGGATTCTCGGTACCCACATCCGGTGATTCACAACTGCCTGTGACTCTAGCTCCAGGAGATCCAGTGCCCTCTTCTGGTCTCCAAGGGCACATGCACTCAAAAATGCTCTTGTCTACATGCACACACACATATACAAAGTTAAAATCAAAAAAAGAAGATAATCTTAAATGATTACAAAGTGATGCTCAGAATATGCCTTACTTAGATTGATCTACTTCTAACCAACATAAGCCCACCACCAACTTCCCTTGCTACAGCTAAACTTTCTGGAAAATGGATTTGGTGACCACCACAATGCATTTGACTTTAATATTCAAATGAATTGCCTGACAGATTTGAACAAAGTATAGATTGTGGTGTAGCAGATCTGCAGTGAAATCTGAGATTACACAGTTCTAACAGCCTTCTGAATGGTCCTATGCTGTAGCCCAGGAACCACCCTGTAGTTTCTATAATGGACCTGGCATCCAGGGCAGGGGAAAATGCTCATCCTTAGGAAGTTTGGTTTGGCTCTTGTAGATGATGCTAAATGGTTTAATCCAGTGACTTCTAGCAAATCCTACTTAATTATTCTAGACTTGAATACTTACTTATATCTACAAAAAAGGGTAAGGAGTGCCTATGTAGGATGCTATAATTGAATACTTGCTTATATCTACAAAAAGGATGAGGAGTGCCTATGTAGGATGCTATAATTGAATACTTATATCTACAAAAAAGGGTGAGGAGTGCCTATGTAGGATGCTATAATTGAATACTTATATCTACAAAGAAGGGTGAGGAGTGCCTATGTAGGATGCTATAATTGAATACTTATATCTACAAAGAAGGGTGAGGAGTGCCTATGTAGGATGCTATAATTGAATACTTATATCTACAAAAAAGGGTGAGGAGTGCCTATGTAGGACGCTATAAGCTTTATAATTAGCAAAGCCATCTGTTAATATGTCTAAAGGTAACTGTGTCACTTTTCCCAGGTTGTTTATTTCTAAGCATTTATGCAGCCCTTGAAATGCCACAGCCAGTTCTGAGCAAGATTCTGTCAGGACAACACAGTCTGAAGTCAATGTTGAAATGGGAGAGAAGAAAAATGGGATAGTTTGAATAGTTTCTGTCACTTTTGAGAAGACACAATTGCATGTTTGCTCCATGAGAGTATGCAGTTTTCCAAAGCCCATTCCATCCTTATCAGCCAGCCAATTCGCTGTATTTATTGCCAGCTCTTTCTGGAACACAATGCTGCTCCCCCTCCATGCCGCCATTTGACTCCCGCTGCTCTACATTCCCTCACGTCAAAAACAAACCTTGAGGAGGTCAGAGAAAGACAATCTGGAGCCAGATGGCCAGGGTGCAAGGTTAGCCCCACTACTGAAATGTGTTGGAGAATTTATTGAAAGTGGTTGAGCCTCAGTCTTCTAATCTGTAAAATGGAGATAGCCATGGTGACTCCATTAGAGAGTCTTTAGGAGGAGTAAACCAATTATATACCCCCCTCTTTGTGTGTGCATGTGTTGGCAAAGAGTAAGTCCTGTATGGAAGTCCTATGTGGTCCTATATATGCTATTTTCATGCCCTTTCTAAAACCATAGATAATGTTCATGTGGCCAACAGATACAATATAAAAAAAAAAACTTCTGTTGGATAGGCAAACTTATGTAATCATGGGCCAACTGGCTCCATTAAAAAAACCCAGTTACCAAAGGAAATTTACTAAATATCTAACACAATTCACTCCACTCATTTTGCATGCTATCTATGTTCCCATTTCAGAAGAAATTGACTTCATGGATTCTATTCTGTGCTGTTGCTGGGAGCTCTTCACTTTACCTGCCTGAGCTGGCTTTTGTCCCCTTAGTGATGTGGGCAGTGTTGTTCCTCCATGGACAGCTGCTCTTTCCTTCCCAAACTCAAGAGAATGAGTTTACCAAGTAGCATTTTAGAAGTGATTACACCTGGAAGACAGGAAGCATCTGCATGGCCATTTTTTGGCCTTTATTGAGTCCAGCAAGTTTTAGGAGTGAAGATCTTCAAATAAGAAAAATGGATACAATTGTAAACAAGCTAAAAAATAGTATACTATTCAATGTCAAATTAGCTCTTGTAGACCAGGCTGGCCTCAAACTCCGCCTATGTCTGCCTCCCAAGTGCTGGGATTAAAGTGGGATTAAAGGCGTGTGCCACCACTGCCCATTACTAGAGAAATACTGTCTTGAAAAACCAAACCAAAACATAACAAAACCAAAACCAAAGCCAGGCAGTGGTGGCACACGCCTGTAGTCCCAACATTCAGAGGCAGAGGCAGGCGGAGCTTGTGAGTTCAAGGCCAGCCTGGTTTACAAGAGCTAGTTCCAGGACAGGTAGGACTGTTACACCGAGAACCCCTGTCTCAAAAAAACAAAACAAACCAAACAAAAATCCATATCAAATTAAGTATCAAATGGACATTTAAAAAGTAAATGTCCACTTTTGAGCTGTTTCTGCAAGCCTAATATGACAATCATTTTAGTAATCCAAAACTTATTTTAAAGATTGATTTTTATTTTTAGTTATGTATATGCATGCGTGTCTGGACAGAAGTGTGTGCATGTGAGTGCAGGGGCCCATGGAGGCCAGAAAAGGGTGTTAGATCCTCTGGAGCTGGAGTTGCAGGAAATTCTAAGCTGCACAAACTGGGTGCTGGGAATTGAACTTTGGTTCTCTGCAAGAGCAGTACTTGCTCTTGACTGCTGAGCCATCTTTCACCAGCCCTGCTGTTTTCTGTTTGTTTATCTGTTTTTTTTTGTTTGTTTGTTTGTTTTTTTCCCGGTGACTTCTGGCAAACCCTGCTTAATCATTCTAGACCCTTAGTGATGCAAATTTTGTCTCCTTTTGCTAATTCCTTTCTTTTGTTAGTTTTTATTTACAATGATTATACTTTTAGGATCTAACTTAATTAGGTTGTATGAGAATTACTTTAAAACTTTACCTTAAATAATCACAACCAGTATCTTGAATTCTGGCTGAATTTCTCTTCTGTACTGTGTAGGTGGGGCAAGAGATGAAAAGAATTGTTAGGAAGGGCCAGAGAGCTGCCTGGTATTGTTGACACAAAGGAAGTGAGGAAACATGTTACCATGGAGAAAAAAATTATTCAATTGTGCTATAGAAAATGAATTTTGGAAGCTCACAATTTTCTTCAGCTTGTTACTGCTCATCAGGAGCAAACTCAACATCCTCCTCTTTGGTGCAGTCCTCCCAGCTGTCACAGTCAAGAAGCCTCTTGACTTCTGTACAGATCCACACAGCTGTCATATCTTCACAACTCGGCAAAGTTTGGGACATTTTATTTACGTCTTCCATTTCTCTTGGATCTCCATTCAGCCATTAGGTATCTGTTTTGCGTACATTGCTTATGACGTGAATGACATGCGACCACTTGCCTCAACAGAGCTCACAGAATAGGGCGTAAAAAGGGGCCAGCAATAACAGAAGTGTAATATTCCATGGGAAAACAATAAAAGGGCCATATATAAAAGTTGATCTCGGTGAGTTCGAGGTTAACCTGGTCTACAGAGCGAATTCCAGGAGAGTCAAAGCTTCACAGAGAAACCCTGTCTCAAAACAAACTAACAAACAAACAACTCCCCCCCCCCAAAAAAAACCAAACAAATAAAAAACAGTTTCCTGATTAGTGAGAGAAAGGGAACCTAAATTCAACCCCAAAACCCCACATAAAAACACTAGGTCGAGTGCTACATTCCTGTAATTCCGGAACTGGGAGGTGGAGAGGTGGAGACAGACTAATCCCTGGGTCTTATTGGTGAGCCAGCAAGGTATGTTTGAGACCCAGGGAGAGATTCTGTCTCAAGAAATCAGGTAGATGATATCTGAGGAGGGATGACACCTGAGATTGACCTCTGGCCTCCAGAAGCACACGTTTGGATGTGCACCTCCCCCACATGAGGGCACTCATGTGAAAACACACCAAAAATAAGTGGGAGCTATGAGAGGAAAATGGAAAACTACTTGGGACAGTAACCGGGGTTATATAGCCAACCGGGTGTTGGTGGGGTTGTGAAAGGGAAGAGAGGGAAATTCACAAGTAAGTTTGATTATGACTGCGTTGTTTCTAAGGCTGACATTAATTGTATATATAGTTCTGTATCCTTTTCTCCCAATGTTCTATGTGGTTGGGAGAATGATCTATGATGGTCATATTTTTGGTTCTGAATGAATGAGTTTATTAAGTAAATGAATGAATTAGTTTTGAATGAATGAGTTTATTTAGCAAACTAAAGAAAAAACAAATAAGAGATCTATGGATTAACTGATACTTATGGATAGATGGATGGATAGATAGATAGATAGATAGATAGATAGATAGATAGATCAATAGATAGATAGATAGATGGATTGGGTGTGTAGATAGATAGATAGATAGATAGATAGATAGATAGATAGATAGATAGATGGATGGATGGATGGATGGATGGATGGATGGATGGATGGATGGATATGTAGATAGATAGATAGATAGATAGATAGATAGATAGATAGATAGATAGATAGATAGATAATAGACAGATAGGCAGATAGAGAGATAGATAGATAGATAGATAGATAGATAGATAGATAGATAGATAGACAGACAGACAGACAGCAAACATCATCAAATTGATTGGTGAGTCGAAACAACCGAAATTGAGAACAAAAAGCTCCATTGAGGCAGTCAACTGGAGTTCTCCATAGAGTCCCCGGCAGTGAAGTCTCCCCTTAGGTGAGGCTTCTGAGTAAAAGAACAAAGAGCGACACAGGGCTAACATCATTGAATTGGGTGCTCACAAAATCTAGCACAACCTGACTGGATTCTAGATTGAGTTTTCTCTCCACGGATGAGGATCTCGTGGTTGAATTTTTTGACTTCTCTTTCCCACTGTAGACACTTACATATCGTGGAATAAACAATAGCAACCTCTGTTGGAGATCATCTCACTCCTAGCTACTCAAGGACACAGCGATTTTAATACCCTCAGCTGCTTGCAGTTTTTCCCTCTCCCCATGACAGAGCCAGTGGACCAGCCTGACTCAAGAGGGGGCAAGATTAGAGGGCACTTGACATGACTTGCGTGGATCTGAAGTTGGGGAAAGGCAGCCCCGCGTCCCAGCTTCTCAGTGGCTTCCAACAGTACACGACAATTAACCAATACAATACAGGTCACACTCAGAGTTTGAATAACTGACCTCGAGGTTCAGGTGGATGTGATCCTCAGCATCTCTGTATAGGCCTGTTTCATTTCCGATACCATGAAACTATGTTTTTTTCCACAGAAGTAGCTCAAAGTAGTCCAGGTGGTCCCTGCTGATGCTCATCCTCACTCCACAGACAATGAACACTTGACTTTGATTTGGTGTGGAGAATAGGCAAAACTAGGCTGCTGGTATTTTTAGTAAATAAGAGGACACCAAAGAAATGCACCCAGCAACTTCAAAGAACTTGACTTATGGTAGGCAGCCATAGTTGGCACATCATGTGGAGTTAGGAATGTTCAAATAAACAAATGCTCAAGATCTGTTCAAATCAGCTGTACAAAAGGTTACTCTTGCCCAGGGCAGCCCACTCACCCCAGAAATACCATTGTTGGTGTGCACTAAGGGTGCCAGATGTTCTTATTTCTTCAAGATGCCCCTGCTGACCTAATCACCTAGAGAGTGCATTCCACCAGTGTTGACAAGCCCTGTTCTGCCAGCAACGGAATAATAGATAGGTGCATTTTAAGCCAGAAGTTACATTCTGAACCATTCATATGTCCTTGGTCCTGCTGGTGAGGATTATAATTGTGCAAGGAAATTTAGGCTAGAAGCCTAATAAATGCTATGAAGAACCATAAAGGTGAGTGGATATGTTATCATATCATTGTGCTCATTCCTATCGCTGTCAAGGCTTGTATTTTTAGGATGTAATAAGTCTTTCCTCAGGAGCATATTAAATATTTTTCAACTACAGTCAAAGAATACAGGGCAGCTTCAAAAAGTTGTTTTCAGGCTCCTGCGTGATGCAGTAAAAGCTGAGGTGTATGCTACTATAAAAAGCTAAGCGAATAGCTATGAACACAGCATTTCATTTTGATCAGAGTACATTTGATTGAAAAACATACTAAATGTGATCAGTCAAATTCAGTGCCAGACAGAATGCTGTTTTCTTGAAGCATTAGTATTTAATGACACGTTGTTTATACCTGAATCAGTCTTAACAAGTACTCCTATGGATCGGGAATAAGCACTTCAAATATTTTAAAAATGCAGCTCCAATGCGCTGTAAAGCACTGAAGTTGCTACTGTATTTTTATGAAGAGGAGCATGTTGTGGTTGTAAAACCCACAGGGAGTCCTTTTCAGCATCGACTGTAGATCCAGGGGTGTTCTTTTAGCTTAGAAAAATGAGAGGAGGAAAAAGAACACACCTGCCATTCCCGGAAGGTCTTCCAAAATTATCCATGGGAAATGAAAAAGGATTCCCCAGAAAAATACACCAAGCTCTCAGCTAGCATGTGCTATGGGCTACTGTATAAGCCTTGTGAAGGTGCTGGGAGACGGGGAAAGGTGACAAAGTCAAGGAACTGGAAGGACGCACTAGATGGGCCAGACAGGTCTACTGCTGAGATGAGTGAGTCTGCTGTGATGCTCTTGCAGACTCGTGACTAAAGTTCATGGAAATGCAGAGTAGGGGGCTCAGACCAATGTAAAGCAAGGCAGGACAAAGTCAAAAAGAGAAAGTTGTCCTGACAGACAAGTATGGGAGGGGCTGGGGAGATAGCTTAGGTGTTAAAGTGCTTGCTGGGCAAGCCTAAGGACCTGAGTTTGATCTCCCAGTAATCAAAACAAACAAACTGGGCATGGGGCTCGAGAGGTGGCGGGGCAGTTAAGAGTGCATACTCCTCTTGTAGGGATTCAGATCCCAGTACCCATGTTGGGAGGCTTGCAACCACTTGCAAATACAGCTCCAGGGGGATTGCATAACACCTTCCCCCAATAAAAATGGATCTTCAAAAGAAATGCACCTTTAATCCCAGCACTGAGAAGGCAGAGGAAGGAGGATCCACGGGATTTGTTGGTCAGCCAATTTAGCTGGATTAGTGAGCTCTAGTTTCAGTGAGACCCCCTGTCTCACAAAATAATGTGGGGGGCAGTTAAGGAAGACACCCAGTGTTGACCTCTGACCTCCACATGCATGCTTAGACATCCACACCCTCGCAAACTTGGAAGCACACACACACACACACATGAAGACACACACGTGGCATCCTTGCTTTCATACACAGGAAGGATGGGGGCAGCACAATGAAGGATGCCTCTGTACCACATGTGAGACAGTGTTAAACTAATGTTCAGAATACACGTTTGTTGTTTTAAGCATGAAAAAAGGTTACGTTATAATCTTTTGCTTCCTGGGCAATTTGCTTTTATGTGTATGAGAATCTTTCATGTTGATAGTAGAGCTATTCCACACGGGGTACAGCATAAGTTGATTGATGTCTAGCTTGTCCAGGATCATTGGGGACGAGAACAATGAAAGTTCACCTTTCTCTTGAAATATTAAAAGTCCCCTGTGCTCTTTCCATATAAACAGTCAGGATTAGAACTATGATGCACAGAAGGTTTTTTTTTTCTTGGACCAACTGTAAATAGTAACTCAAGAGATCTCAATGTTTCTTTTTAAAGAGAAAGCAATCTGAAGTCTGCAGCCAGACTCTTTCCTCTCCAGCCTTCAAACACCTGAGTCTGGTTCATTTTCGTCTCATCTTTACTCTATGCCATGAATGTTGGCTTCATCATCCTGACCTTCTTCCATGAATCTCTAATTACAAATAAGTGTTCCCCAAGAAAGAGGAAGAACTAGGTTGTCAAAAGGAGGACAAAAATAGCAGTCATTTTTCTGCCTTCCCACCATTTTGGTATCAGCTTTTCTTCTTTTCTTTCCTGTTCTCTTCTTCCCTTCTCTCCTCTCCCTCTCTTTTTTTTTTTTTTTTTTTGCCAGGGCTTCTGTACTGAACTTGAATTCCCCACACAACCAAAGACAACCTCAAGCTCCTGATCCCCCACCCTGCTTTCTGGTCTCCACCTCTCCACCCGGTTTTATGCTATGCTAGAATTTTGTTTTTGCTAGGCAAGCACTCTGTCAACCAAGCTCCATCTCTAGTCCCTTAGAGGGTCTTACAGACGGTCTCATTCCAACCTCACCAGTGAGCTTCCTGCCAGTTATGTCTTTTTGGATTCCCCCTTCCCCCAATTAGCCTCCCTTCATGGCAGCGGTGTATCTGCCTTTCAGAAATCAATACTTGCCAACATCATTTTCTATCATGGGAGACTTTGAATGTCATGGACTAACTAACAAAACTTGGCTGAGATACTGATTTGAGGCCATCTGGTACTTATCAGTCTAAAAGTGGGTTTGAGCAAGGTTTTCTGGTGAGCATCACTAGACATTTGTACTCGCTATAGCTGACAGATTCTTCGACAGCCAGGTAAAAGAAGTACATTAAGGAGGGCCCGTTATTTGATAGATATCAAACAGAGAGGACTGAAAAGACCCAACGAGGGTGCTTGTTTTCTTTCCCTTCCCAGTTTAGAATGAGTTAAGACAGACTGTGGAGGTGAGGGGATGGGGATGTGGATAAGACTGGATGGCTTGAATCCAAGACGTCAGGGGCTTTATAACTTCCCCTCCTCCATTGATTATAACCAGATAATAAAGTATGAGAAGTTCTCATTGATAGATGGGAATCACGTACCCCAGTTTGGGTGGCTGGAAGGATTCTAGGGAGTCCTACCACACGTGGAAAATAGGATTGTTGCACTATCAAAACTATACCTAGAATTATAGAGTCAATCTGCCAAAGATATGATAGATGCAGAAGAGTATGGACTGTGTGTTCAGACCTCACTTCTGCCATTTTAGTATCTTTAACCCAGGAAAGATTATTTGAAATGATTTTCAGCCTTTATTTCTTCATCTACTAAATGGAAATGCTATTATGTAGTCTCTGAGTTATTTGAATGTAGCAGCACAGAGTGTACTTACTAAAGGTTGGCTTCTTTCCTCTTGTCTGTATCTTTCTGCTCCCACATTCCTTATCACAAGGCGTGACCTGGTGACAGATTTTATTGACTGAAAGCTCTAGAACTTTTTGGCAAGTAAAATGAAATTGGCTAACACCTTAATGTGCTTATGAGGCACAAAGGTCTAAATCAGAGCTCATAATGAAAGTAGCCTGCATCTTAAAAATTTCTTAATTTTTAAACCCTTACCAAGAAGCTACTTGCATTTAATAGCTGCTGGGAAAGGAGAAATCTATTTACTTCAATCGATTGGTAGGCCATCTACCCAGGAATAGCTGGCTAACACAAAGGGGATGGTTCCTATTTTTTGGATGTGCTTTTTTGTTTGTTTGTTTTGGTATTTTCTGTCTTATTGTCTTTTGTTTTGATTTTGATTTTTTTTGTTTTTTTTCTTTTTGCTATAGAGAAAAAATATGATAAAGTTGGATGGGTAGGGAGGTTGGAGAGGATCTAGGAGAAGTTAAAGGAGGGGAAGAATATGATCAAAATATATTGTATGGAAACTTTTAAACAAGAAAAGACTTGATAAATAATGTTAAGTTATCAGCCACCTCTTCACTTTTAAGAATGTTATATCAAGTTTAATATTTGAGTAATATACTATACATGTATGTCCTTACTCTCTGAACCTCTTCTTAATACTTTGAAAAATCACATATAAATGTTTCTTGTCATAAGGAATGCTACATTAACTAATCATTTTTCTTGAGGTATAAATCTTTACTTGGGACCTTTTATTAGAACCATCAAAAGCTCAAGGGATATGAACATTTTTTTAAAATATTTATTTATTATATATACAGTGTTTTGCCTGCATATCTGCTTGCAGGCCAGAAGAAGGCACTAAATCTCATTACAGATGGTTGTGAGCCACCATGTGGGTGCTGGGAATTGAACTCAGGACCTTTGGAAGAGCAGTCAGTGCTCTTAACCATTGAGCCATCTCTCCAGCCCCCAGATATGAACATTTTAACACTCATTATAGTCTACCACATTTCCTGTGGTCAATATCTGGAAGTGGGTGGCTAGGTGACAATTGTATTGGGCTGTATTCTGACTACTTTATGTTGTCAGCTCTTTTCATCTTGATTTAACTTATGTTCTTTGGAAAGTCCCTTCTAGTTTGAAACTTTCCAGGACAGTGGCATGAGGCCATCACCTAGAAAGGAAACAGAACAAGAGATTTCCTGGGTAAGTGATGAAAAACAGAAAGGGAACTTATGTGGGTAAGTGATGTCACTCTTCAGTTGGGCAGAGCATTTAGAGCTGAAGTTCTACAGCAGTTTGGAGCCTTTAGAGCTAAATGTACATGGTTGGTCTTGCTACCAGCTGGCAGTTGTTGGGTGCACTTTGAACAGCAGATATCGGGGATAGTTGTGCTGCACATAAAATAGATAGGTTCCAGATGACTACAAATGCTTATTCAGAGCACCTTTAAAACTATTTGACATTTGAGTTTGGCACAGGTGGCTATTGGTCTTAGCTTACAACATGGGAGGTTATTTTAGCCCAATGTATGGGGGGTGGGGTCATTGCTGCCCCATCTGTGTGATAGCCAAATAGGACCATGTCCATTCATTCAGCTTTCCCATTGTTGTAATAGAGTCCTAGAGAATTTGAATGAACTTCTTATGGCAGCAATCTAAAATTCCTGATTTAGTTCGATGCTTCTCCAAGCCAGCCAAGTCCTATTCTAATCCCCTACTTCTGTACTCTTCATTTGACTCCAAATGCCAGGCAAAAATAAACCCATGAAATCAGTTCTCAAATTTCATTACTTTGTGGATGACAAAGTTGTAATCCAGCCAGGCACAAAGTGTTCCCCAAGATCACACAGCTCATTGCGAAAAAGGGACTTGACCCCAAATCATGGTTCCTGCTTTGCCTCATTTTATGTGAACATCACCCTCCCTGTCACACCATTCAACCCTTTTGCATGAATTTGTCAGGCATGACTCTACTTTTCACTAATTTTTAATGGAGCAAAGCCTAAAACTAATGATCTCTCTCCTTCTATACCCAAATGGTAGCTTTTGGCAGATTTCCGCATGTGCACCCACTCCTGGCCATCTGTGTTTGAATGTCCTGCAAACAATCACAGAGGAGAGGCTTGCATCATGATGCATTTCCTCTTTATCTTACAATGAGGGATCTTATCTACAGAAAGGTATTAGTTCCCCAGCTCGATGAAAGCTTATCTCTGCCAAATAGTTTCCTATGTTAGATCTTGATGCACTTTCTTACAAGAACTCTTAAAATATTTTAGTAAATACCAAATGGAGCTAGTACAGATTAAAGAAATATCACAGTGTCCCCTAAGGAATATTTTAGCATTGGATAATAAACTTGCTGACTCAATTTTGGAACTTATTGCCTCTGTACTGGAGACAAAGAATAGAAAGTCTTCTTGTTGGCAGCCATAGGAGCCATTTGTGGTTTCTTTATATTGTTACTTTTATTGGGCTGTGGATTATTTTTTCAGATGATGGAGCTTTTTTCTCTTTGTCTGGGATTAAATTTGCACAACACTGGGACATCTGTATCTTTGGGGAAAGGATGCTGACTGCAAGAATGAAGAAATCGAACTCCAGTTTCACAGGGAACCACCTGTCCCTGGTTAACTTGCAGGTCTATAAGTTTCATCAACATCTTCGTTCTCGTTCCCTTTAGTCATCCTCTCTGCACTCCCCTTCCCAGAAACAAAAGGTGAGGAGAAGAGATAGAGTGCTGCTGTTGATTAAAGGAAGGGCTGATTGGAAGATGAAGCTATGTAGACTACAGCAAAGGAAAATTTCACTGTGTCCCACATTCTCAGACAGTTAAGGCCGGGCGGTGGTGGCGCACGCCTTTAATCCCAGCACTCGGGAGGCAGAGGCAGGCAGATCTCTGTGAGTTTGAGACCAGCCTGGTCTACAAGAGCTAATTCCAGGACAGGCTCCAAAAACCACAGAGAAACCCTGTCTCAAAAAAAAGCAAAAAAAACAAAAAACAAACAAAAAAGACAGTTAAGAAGCTTGATGCTTAAACCTGTCTAGAATCCTCTATTGTTGATAGAGCTTAGATTGCTTTCTGGTCATCCCCAATTCCCATCCTGCAGAGACAGTGGTGCATAGACAAAGAGTTCCTAATCTTCTTTCTATGTAGCACGTCATATATATGTCAACTAAGACTGCAGGGTTTTAGTCCTCCCCACAGTATTTTGGCAGTGAGGATGGAAACTAATCTTTGCTGCTTTGTATCCAGAATTGTACAATCAAGAATTCAGAAATCAGCGTGCTTTTTGGATTGGAGACAGAAGACATCATTTTGTTAAACAATGAGTTGGGAGTTTGTTTTAACTAAGATGGAAAAATCTACTTATCATTTCCTCAAACTTTAGAAGTATGGATCTCCACATGGAGACAGGAAGAGAAAGTGGTTTGAAGAAAACTGAGGAGCTTGGATAGCCATGAGAGAGAGATACTAGAAGATTCTACAAGCTCCTTGTATTCTAAGTAATCTTCTGTTACTTAGGTGCCTGAGCTAGGAGATTCACACTTGGACTTCCCCACTGAGATGTCTTCATGTTGCCCGCAGAAAAAGAATCTATCCAAGATTGAGCCAAGTATATGTAGAAACTTAATAATCATAAAAATATTATAGATTATCATTTGAGGATGTAGCTCCATGCTGGAGAACTTGCCTAGTTTGTACAAGGCTCTGAGTTTGACCCTTAGCAGCAATGAGAGGAGAGAGAGGGTAAAGAAGAGAGAGAGAGAGAGAGAGAGAGAGAGAGAGAGAGAGAGAGAGAATGTTATAGGTCCTCAATTTGTATTTTTGAAAGAAGGAATTAATAGGTTAGTCAGAGAAAACAATATATTAATGAGTACACAGTTTGTTCAAAGGGAAATATGGGGCTGGAGAGATGGCACATGAGTTAAGAGCACTGGCTGCTCTTGTAGAAGGCCCAAGTTTGATTCCCAGTACCCATATGGTGGTTCACAATCATCGCTAATTCTAGTTCCAGGGAACCCAATTTTCTCTTTTGACCTTTTTGGATACAAGGTGCACAAGAGGTGCGTAGAAATAAAGTAAAATAAATAAATCTGCAAAATGTTATTCTTTAAAAAGGGAAGTACAAGTGGCCTACCTCATATACCTGAAACCCCTATTTAGTGCCTGCTGCTCAGTTGATGAAAAGAAAAATATGTATGCACACATGCAGAGTATATGTTCAATATATTTAGTTATTCTTATATTAACAATGCTTAGTATTCCTTGTTAAATTGATAATATCATCCAAACTAATTGTCAAATTGAAAGAGTGTGGTGATAGCAATTTCTACCTTTTAAATTACTAACTAAACCACTCAGTGTTTAATGAAATGGGCGCTGTAACTTGACAAAAGATGATTTAGTTGAAAGTAAGCCAGTTACTATAAGAAATGAAAGAAATGATGCTTTGCCCCAATGTCTTTAGAGACATTACCATTAAGCTTATTTTTTTTCTAAGTTACACACATACACTTCAAAAGTTTTTAGGCAGGTTATTTTGTTTTCATGTTTTTCTTCTTCAGCAATTAATTCTTCTCTGTTTATATTGAGGGGGAATATATAAATGTACAAATAGGAAATTTGTTGGTATATATAATACTCTAATTACAGATTAGATGGAAAAAGTATAGAATTTCAAAACTGCTCTGGAGAGTAGCAAAATTACTGAACCGAGAGAAGACATTGACTAGCAGTGTATATTTTCAGGAAAAAAAAAGAAAAGAAAAGAAAAAAGATGTCTAACTAGATAATTATGTTGGTAATTTTCTTTAAGCTCTAAAGACCCATAATTTCTTTAAAGGAAACAGTCAGAAATGTGGTTAGAGGTTTACATACAATAACATTCATGATAAGCTAGCAATGCCATGCACATACAACAACACACAAAACACAATAGCTAGCATTAGGAGGATGGCCTAAGAGGATGATGAGAGTCTAGGACAGTAACAATTCTGCTTGCTTCTCTTACATAATGTTGGAGAATGCTAGTCCCTCATGCAGATACTTAGAATAATTCACTTTCTTGAGCTATTATGGTCTGATTGATACATTTGATGCGTTCTTTTGAAAACTCACAAGATAGTTCCCTGAAAGAATTGTGAGCACATTTATTACAGCTTTCTAATGTGACGTTAGATCTCTGACACTTGTTTTCAGTGAAGCCCAGACAGCATGGTGGGAGGGGGATGAACACTCAGGAATGAATAGCCATCAAATATATGGAAGAAACGGTGGGGAAATGGAAGCTACTTTGCCACACTCACAGAGAGAGACGTAGCACTCTCCCTGTCCTGGGAAATGTTTTTAAGCACATGGCTTCCATATGGGAGTAATTTCCATCTCCTAATTAAGATCAGATTTATAAATAAAAGTAGAGGAAGGAAGTCAGCCTGACAAGGGTACAATACCAAAAGCCAGGCCTAAGTGCGAAGTCTTTGAAGGATGGAAAATGAAGGTAGTTAGGTTTTGGAAGGAAGTGGTTTAACAGGCCTTGTTTTGTCTTGGTTGTTTAGGACTCATTATAGGAGCATTGCCTGAGTCTCATTAGGGATTTAGTTCTGACATGTTTATATATAGAGAGAAGACCACTCCTCCGAATTGGCAGTACCCCTGTTGTAGGTTAGGAAAATTCACCCTTAACCTCTTACGATATATTGCTTATGTTCTAGAAGCTTCCTTGCTTGACTCTTGAACAATAAGATTTTAAATGATACAAGGCTAAACATTTTGCAAACATTTTCAACCAAGAATTAAGAAATGAAAAGAACAGAGGAGGAGGAATAGCTATGGATTTCTGCGCTTTACTGGGCACTGGTAATCGAAACCATGCAGAAAAAAAGAGGTAAAAACGAACAATTTCACTGCTGAACTTGAAGCACATTTGCTGTGTTCCTGCTGAAGTTTGTTCAGGGATTTTATGCAGGTTTTCACAGACTAGTTTATCTTAACTCTACTGAAGTCGCACGACAAATAGTCTAGTTTTAATTAGAGAGAGAGAAAATATGATCTAGTTGAGTTCTCAATACTTTTAGTAATTATTTATGTTTCGGTGTTGCACATAAAAATCCACAAACCAGAACATAAGGACACAATCGGCCTATTGGTGTGTAACAAAAACAGTAAATGTGATTTTCTTAAAGTGTATTTGAGGTTGACGTTACTGTCTTGAAGCTGAATAAACACAATTTAAATTTGCTGTTTTAACTGAGTTCCCAGAGAGATGAGACATTAAAAAACTTGCTTTCAGCACACACACACACACACACACACACACACACACACACACACACCTCTGTGTATGGATATATATGTGTACATATACACACTCATGGGAATTATAGAATTAAAAGTACGCATTTAAGTTTGGGTGAGTGGGCAATTAGTTGTTCACAGTGTGTTATATTGATATTCTTCATCCAAGTTTCAATACGAAAGACTTTTAGAATGGAAATTGCATTTTAGAATTGCCAGAAGCACCTCTAAAATGAATACAAAATTTTCCTTTAGTCCTTTCCTCACTGTAAAGTAATAGGATGCGTGTGGCTCCTACTCAGAATTTTCAAATGAATCCATATAGTGAATACAAAACACTGTGTATGTGTGTGTTCATGTTTGCATGCATCTGTGTAGTTGCATTTTGGAGAGGTAAATTGCAGTTTTCTTGTAGAATGGATTACGTTGCAATGCTAGAGTCAGGAAATGAGACGGCCGTTTACTCAGGGCAATGCTACTGAGTAAACTTGAGGGTGAGAACCCAGCGTGTTAGCCAGTGGCTCCATAACTGCCGGCACCTCTAGTTACCATTTCTCATCCCAGCCACATTCTCTTTTCTCTGCAGCCCTAATCTCAAAAATCCGAGGGGGAAATTTAACAGTTAAAGTATGGAGAAGGATATTTATTTTCTAGTGGTGAACTTTAAGCCCTGAATAGACATAAACTCCAGGTTCCCCATCAGGTTCTCTGATGAGTGAATTCAACCCAAAGAAGATCCACACTTTGCTAATGACCAGGGCAAAGCAATACTAAACAACACTGCCTCCCAGCTCAAGATGCCTGCATTCTGGGAGCATGCCAGTGAAAATTGAGCCAAGCATCTCTTTGTGATTCATCTCCTTGCTGTAGATTGTGTAGGCCTATCAGATCTGCTACCGAGGCAGGGTTGGGGAAAGTTACTTAAACTAGAACTTTTGAAAGAGTTCATTGAGTACTGCCTGAGCAGCGGAGCCATCTGATACGATGCGAACTTCACCCTTGATCTCTTAAGAGGTAACTTTAGAAGTCTTTTGGGCTGAAAACGGCCTCTTTCCAGATGGTGCGTCACATACCTGATGACCTCGTGTGCTGCCCTTGTTTCATGTCTGTATCACACTCTTCAGATTGGTTGTAAATCTTTAGCTTCAAGTTGCGCTCAATGTCACAGGGCTTCCTGGTTTCATTTAAGTGTGTACAGGGGAATTTGTTCTTCCAGTCTTTGAAGCTGAATGAATAGAGTTTGACCTTCCACACCATGTAAAACCAGAATATCTGAAAGCCTGAGGCTCCTATAGGAGACATTCACAGGACAGAGAGAAAAAAAAATCCTTTGTTCTCATGACTCATTAATTCTAATTTGATGCATAAACATATTCTTTGACCATACCAAATTCATTTGTCCTGAAGACAGGCAGGTGGCTACATATAGGTAAAGATATTAATGAATCTCTTATGTGTAGTGTCAATGACTGTATGGTTACACTTGGTATTTTCCATTGTGAAACATCTTTAAATCAAGATCTATTAAACACCGGCTATATGACAGACATTGTGGACTGGTTTTGGAGATTCAGTGTGGGAAAAGCAGGAATGTCCCTATGCAGTTTCCATAATTAGCTCTCCAAAATCACACCCTTACCAAAGGTACTGAAAATTTCTGAACTCTGGATTCTCCTCTATGTCTGTTTACAAATGTATGTTTTTTAATATGAGGGGATTTTTTTTATGAGCATGATGTTTATATGCAGAAAAGTGCCCAAATCAAGAATACAGCTTGGAGAATTTTTACCAAGTAAATATATCCATAAAATAAACAGCCAGACCAAACAGCAGAATGTTAGAGTTCCCCTGGGATCTTCATGTTTTTCTTCATGTTTGAAGCTCCTTGTTATAATTCCAGTCGACCTTCTCAACTACTTTTCCTGACTTCTGACATCATTTTCTAATTTTGCCTTGTTCTGAAGTTTATAGGTATGGAATCTGCCTTCATTTGTTCAATTTTATGCTTATTTGAAGCCTCTGAGTTGTTGCATATGGTTAAGTTTATTTATTATACTGTTAAATTACATTATAATCCTTTTATCTAATCTGTTCTTACATATTTGTGGAAAGTGGTCCTGATGTTGATATTTCCTGGTTGGGGCTATTAAGATTCCTGTATTCATCTTCTGGTGAACGTTTCTACTGGGAATACACTTAGGAGTGGAATTGTTAGGCCAAAAGTTGCTCATGTATTCATCTGAGCTACATGTCAACAAGTATTTTTTTTAAGTGTTTGCACTAAATTGTAGTCCCGGCAGCACTGTGTGAAGCCTGCCAGTCTCTACATGCTTTTGCCAAACTCAGCATTATACATTCTTTCCCTTTCATATGTATTTTTAAGTAAAAAAAAAAATCCAATAGTCACTGGGGCTTTGGGTGAGCAATGAGACATCATAAAGTTTACAGCAAGTATTAATCTGTTAGACTTAAACCTGTGCCCACAATTCAGGATGGCATCGTATTGAATTACCAGCTCTGCTGAGCTGGTAATGAAATGAAAACCACTGTTTATACTAGAAATCCTGAGGATGTTTCTTTTACGTTGGGGTTGAGCTTTTGTTAAACCAGCAGTGGCCAACCAGCTACCCCCACTGCAAAAGTATCTAATGAGGAAAAGTAATATACAGATCCCTTGTTTGAATTTCAAAATGAAAATGGCTTTATCAAGTCTGGTCGGATAAAAATGCAGTTGGGCATGAGATGGTTTTCCATATCAACTGTAAGGCTAAAAATGACAAAATTGGAACAATTATAGGGTAATAAAACCCCTAATGCTGGGCCCTTGGAGCTGTAAGGAGATAAATGACATATGAAATTATCTTGCTGTTTATATTGTAAAGCCAGGAGGAAGTGTAAATATAAGGGGTCCAGGCCCAGGCCTACTACAGAAAGGCTCAGCTGAAGGAAGGTATCGTATCCTGGGGCCAACGAAATGGTCTAGCAGATAAAGGTGCTTGCCATGGGCACCCGGCAACTTGAGTTTGGATCCCCAAAATCCATATAAAAGCCAGCCAGTCAGCCAGCCAGCCACAGTAGCACGTGCCAGTCATCCAAGCATTCTTGTGCTAGCATGGGGAGGTGGACACAAAGAGAATGTCCTGGAAGCTTGAGGACCAGCTAGCCTGGAGTATCTAGCATAGTAACAAAAAAAGAGAGATCCTTTCTTAAGCAGGGTGGAGGTGGAAGATGAGGCTCAGCACCTGACATTGTCCTCTGACCTCTGCACACTTGCTGTGGTAAACACGTGCTCTCACACACAAGCATGTACACACACTCAAGCATGCATGCACACACAGGGAGAGAGAGAGACAGAGAGAGAGACAGAGAGAGATGGAGAGAGAGAGCATACATACGCAATAAATATTTTTAAAAGAAACTTACTCTTGGAAATCTGTTGATATTTCCTTTTTCTTTTCAGTCTAAGGTTTACACACGCACACCTACCTTATATCTGGACTTCAAGTTGGACCAAGGAGCTAAGCATTCCCAGCCTATTCCTAAAGGTATGACGGGTTCTGGAATTTGGTAGTCATGTCAGAAAAAAAAAACCCTCAAATCAAAGCCCAAGCAGCTGCTTTCTTGGGAATTCAAACTTCTGCATGGTCTTCTGGAAACTTTATGTTTAAACTAGCAAAGATTACATAGGTGAGAAATCCAAAAACTTGACACTTTTCCTGTCTGCTGTCTGACACACAACTAATTGGATAATCAAAACAACTTATTTATTTGCAGTTTCAGTGATATTGGCTGCCTATATTCAGACATACTAGGTACCAACTTATGCAGCTTGTATTTTATTATGAAGTTGCTTAAATCAAGGTTACCTCATCTCTCTTCTTTGTTACCATTTTTTCTAGGTCAAATTCCGTTACTGCTCCAAGAACTGTCTAAATTCATTTTCTTTAGATGCTTTATTACACCAAATATCCCTTGAAATGTGTGGTCCATTGGCTGTGTCCCATGCATGTTTAGCTTATCATATTTGATGGTGTTATTCCTCATGGTAAAATGATTTGATGTGGACGCCTGGGTTGTGTTTGGCTTCTGGCATAAGCCATCTAAGTTAATGTTGACTTGGTGGTGTCATTAACAGCCTGATTGGATAGAAATGGAAGCACGCATTGCTACCATCCCACCTCTGATACCAAGGAAATGCCTGTGTCCCAAGGGAAACACAGTTAACGGAGAGCCTGGATACATTCTTCCTGAACCCTACCAGGTTTTATCGGAATTCTTTCCCATAAATAGCATTAGAATCAATTTTTACCATCTCGTTCTTTCCTTTGGGCTAGGCACATTTCTGTTGGATTGTGTTAATCTCGCAGAAAACAGATGTTTCATGCAGTGGTGATTTGGAAGACAGTTGATATCAGGAATTGGGCCTGATGATGCATCATTTACAAAGAATCCAATCTGTCGAGTTTTTGACAGTACTACATTTCTTTTGCATTGGCCACACATTTTCTCCATTAGATCTTGGCTAAAATAAGAATTAATAGGATTCATTTTTTGTATGGTGACTTTTAGCATCTCTTGCAAGGCAATCTGATTTTTCTTGCTGTAAATTGATGTGCTGACAATATTGTTATCATTCATCACAAAGGATATAAATTTGCATTTCTAGGAAAATATCAATCTTTTCCAAGAAACTTATACTTTCTGCTCTTTAGAACCTGTTTTTCTACTGACTGCTTATTTTTTCCACCTTTCTACATATCATCTCTGCTTCTGGGTACTTTTTTTTTTTTTTTTTTTTTTTTTTTGGTTTTTCGAGACAGGGTTTCTCTGTGGCTTTGGTTCCTGTCCTGGAACTAGCTCTGTAGACCAGGCTGGTCTCGAACTCACAGAGATCCGCCTGCCTCTGCCTCCCGAGTGCTGGGATTAAAGGCATGCGCCACCATCGCCCTGCTGCTTCTGGGTACTTTAAAGCATGGTTTGGAGTGTTAATTATGAAAATTGTTATGGTATGAAAATTTTTTCATTTAGTGAACCTTTTCCTTCTTTTATAGCTTTTCTTCATGGTGTAGATAAATCAACAGCACAACTATCTTCAGACAATGGATAGTGTACCACTCTGGTAGGCAGAATAATGCCCTTCTTCCCTCAGGATGTTCATGTACTAACTCTCAGGACCTCAAACTGTGTTACATGGCAAAGGAGACTTTGCAGATATGTATGGTGGAGCTTGCTTATAATTCCAAATCCGAGCAAGTGTAGGCAGGTTAAAGGTCATCCTTGGCTACATAGAAAATTTGAGGCCAGTCTAGTCTACATGGGACCCTGTCTCAAAATGACGGCAAAAAAGTGACGTGTGTTAATGTAAACATGTAATCGTGGTAGTCAGAAGGTAGACGCAATAGTGGGAGTATTAGGAGTTCAAGGGCATCTCACCTACATAGGGAATGCAAGGCCAGCCTGAGCTACTCGAGACTGTCTAAAAAAAAGCAGGGGGACTTTCAGGTATGAGTAAACCAAGGCTCTTGAGATGGCGTGTTCTATGGTTTTAACCTGTGTAGTGAAGGCTTGGTCCTCAGCCTATGTGCCTGGGGGAGGTTAGATCTTTGGGGATGTACCCCTGAAAAAAATACTGAGGTCCTAGATTCTCTTTTCTTTCTTCCTCTTTCTTTCTTTCTTTCTTTCTTTCTTTCTTTCTTTCTTTCTTTCTTTCTTTCTTTTTTTTGGCTGCTATAAATCAAGAAGCTTCCTCTGCCAATCATGTTTGCCATGTTGCACTACCTCACTACCTCATACAAGCCCAGGAGCCACATGGGCAACCAGTCACAGACCTCTACACCATGAGCCAAAGTCAGCTGTCCATTTTTTAAGCTGATCACCGTAGGTACTGCTCCGGGAATGGAGGCCAGCTCGTGATGAGAGGATAGTCTGGGAAGTCCAGGCGGGCGTGCTAGATTTCAGCAGCAGCGACTATGTAGATGAAAGAAGGCAAGTCCGGGTCAGAGGAGCGGTGGTGTCGAAGCAGAGTGAAGTCAGTCTGAGGCCTGCAGTGACGGCAGTAAACTAAGATAGCATTTGAAACAACGTCAGAAGAAATTGCTTTCTGTATTCGCCTTGGGGTGAAGGAAAAATGAAAAGAGCCACGTCTTTCCCATTCAATTTTAAAAGAGAATTTCAGTATTTTGTACTAAAAAAAAAAAATCACTTTTGGGTGTCTTTCGGTACTTATTTTTAATATAGTCAATATGTTAGTGTAAGTTTTACTGTTGCAAATTTTTTTCTGTTAAAACTTTTCTTTTAGTATTTCCTAATATGTTATTTTATTTCATAATGGAACACTCCATTGTTTTTCGAAAGGAACTAAGGTATGTGACACAGAAACAGTTAGCTATAGCATTTCGCTTGTTTTATAGTATTTGGTGATGATGATAGCACACACAATAAGTTGTTGATGTAATAGTATTAGCTATTTCCTACCCCAAATTCCTGTAACTCAGTTCATTTTTTATATTTCAGACATTGTAATATTGAAAAAACTTAGTAGAAACACTAAACATTAATACCAGGCTATATGGTTTATCTTTAGGTGAATCTTATTGTACAAGCTACTCGTGTGACTGTATAACAAACCAGCCTGGAACTTAGTGCTTTAAGGCAACTCATATTATCTCATACCATGGTTGTGTCCTCTGACCCAGTCACTATTACAGTGTTGTCTTGAAGATGTCAGCCAGCATCTTTGTCATTCTTAGTTGCACTGGAAGGAGACACTTCCAAACTCACACTCAGGTGACAACTGGCAGGATTCACTGACTGGTCTGTTCTCTGTTCCTTGCTACATTGGTCTCTTCCTAGGATGGTTCACACAGCTTCTGGCTTTATCAAAGTGTCCATGTGAAGGAGCAAAAGAGAATGAACAATCCCAGAAGCAATTCCCTGTCAATCTTGCTGTACTGGCCAGAAGAAGTAAGACACCAGGTGCTGGTCACACTCGAAGAGCTGGGTTTGTCTTATTATTATGAATATGACAACACCAGAAGGCAGGGACCATGGGATCATCATAGAGTTCGCTGCTGCACTGGTTTGTTTTAATTGTCACCATGCCACAACCTGCAGTCACCTGGGAAAAGGGTCTCAATGATAAACTATGTATATCAGGCTGGTCTGTGGGCATGTCTGTGAGGGACTGTCTTGATTGGTAATGGAAGTGAAAAAAACCCATCCCAAATGTGAGCAACACCATTTCCTGGCCTGGGCCATGAACTTTGTAAGAACAAAAAACTAGCTCAAAGCAAGCAAGCAAGCAAGCAAACAAACAAAGAAACAGGCAGGCAGGCAGCGTAAGTGTTTTCATTTGTCTTTTGTCTTGACTGAGTGTGATGAGACTTAGGCTTTTAAGCTCCTGCCTATGCAGCTTCCCTGAAATGATGGACTATAACCTGGACTTAAAGTCAAATAAATCCTTTTTCCCCCAAATTGCTTTTGGTTAGGCTATTTTATCACAGCAACAGACATGAAATTAGAACAATCACAATACAACTTCCGCCTCTGTGAAAAGTGTAACCCAGTTTTTATATAGCCAGTGGTGAAAAAGTGAGTAGTGATTCCCATTCCCTCTTATTTGTGACTTTTATCCATACTGAGGCTTGAACCCTGAACTTCATGGATGATAGACAAATGCTTTACCACTGAGCCACATCCCCAACTCACTGTGATGCTTTTAATGATTTGAAAAAGCCTAGAGAAAACACATGATGGGAGGTGTCTCGGAATTCTTAGCTTGACTTCTAACAGTGTCTCTGTTGTTAGGGAGGAGCCCCAAACTCGAATAATTCATGTAGAATTGTACATTGGGAGGAGTTGTTAAAGAGAGTGTGGTCGAGCGGTGGTGGCACATGCTTTTAATCCCAGCAGAGACAGGCAGATGTCTGTGAGTTTGAGGCCAGCCTGATCTACAGAGCTAGTTCCAGGTCAGGCTCCAGAACTACAGAGAAACCCTGTTTCAAAAAAAAAAAAGAGAAATTGTGATTTTGTTGTTGTTGTTGTTGTTCACTATATCAAATACTCAACTTGTCCCCTGGCATGTCTGTAAGGGATTGTTTTGCTAGTTAATTGAAGTTGATTAAATATTCTAATGTTCTCTTACTAAGTAGAAAGCTTGGTAAAGTGCTTAGTTAGTAGTGCATTGGAATACTTGATGTCAGAGTTCCTTGAAGTTATGATATACATTTAAAAGTTATGGCTATTAATCAATTAGTCCTCCAAGCATTGATAAACATGAATCTGAGACAGTTGTAAACTTATCCTGCAAGAAATTTTGTATTGTTTTACTTTGGACGAGCTGTATGTCCTTTTCATATTGATGTGTAGTAACTCTGTATGTTCTGAGTTCTAGTCAGCATCATTTGCATTATAAATATCTTCTCCTTTCTACCTCTCATTTTTCTGTTCTATTCCTATACTGGTCAATGAAATTTTTCTTGGGTTTACAGATTGCTCCTTAGTGGTCAGTGCACTCTGTGGCTTCTTTAATCATCACTGCCAAATCAAAGGTCATGAAAATGTTCTCTAGGCTACCAGGTGTTTTTTTGCTTGTCTTTTGTGTTGGCGTGTTTACTTTCCTGGAATTAGTTTTCTTTTTAAATATTTTTCTTTGCAATGGTGGGCTTGGAACCTGGAGACATATACCTGTTCTACTACTGAGCCACATTCCCAGCCTCTCATTTTAAAATTATTTTCAATTGGCAAGTAAATTAGTATTCCTTCTTTCTGTGCAACATGGTGTTTTAAAGTATAGATACATTGTAGAATGACTAAATGGAGATACCCAACACATTACTTATAGTTATTTTAATGATTTAAACAGATCAATTTTTAGGCAGAATTTTACAACGTATCTCTGACTGTCCTGGGACACACTATGTAGACCAAGTTGGCCTCAAACTCCCAGAGATCCACCTGCCTCAGCCTCCCAAGTGCTGGGATTAAAGATTGCACTACCATACCTAGCATAGAATTTTTTTTCTCACATATATGAGTATTTGACTGTATGTATGTATGTATGTATGTGTGTGTACATGTACCTAGTAACTATGGACATCAGGAAAAAACATTGGATTCCCTAGAACTGGAGCCACTCTGTGGGTGCTGGGGAACTGAACCTGGGTTTTTCATAAAAGCAAAGGCACTCTTAGCCACCAAGCCATCTCATAGCCCTAAACAGAACATTTTTTTTTTTGAGAATTTGCAGTTAGTGATTTTAGTACCATATTATAAAAATAAGTATCTTGAACTTGTAGTATTGAACTGAAACTTTATGTCCTTTGATGAAATTTATTTCTAATGCATGGATTAAAAAATGTGGTGGTGGGTCTGGAGAGATGGCTCAGAGGTTAAGAGCACTACCTGCTCTTCCAAAGGTCCTGAGTTCAATTCCCAGCAACCACATGGTGGATCACAACCATCTGAAATGAGATCTGATGCCCTCTTCTGGCTGCAGACACACAGACAGAATATTGTATACATAATAAATAAATAAATATTTTTAAAAAAATGTGGTGGTGCATGCCTTTAATGCCAGTGTTCAAGAGGCAGAGGCAGGAAGAATCTTTGAGGAGTGTGGAGTTAGCCTAGGCTAGACAGGGAATTTGAAGCCAGCCTGAGCTACCTAGAGAGACTCTGTCTAAAGCAGAAAGAAAGGGAGAAGGAGGAAGGTAAAAAGGAAGGGAGCAAGAAAGGAATGGAGGTAAGAAGCTAGGAGGCTCACTCAAGAGCAAGGAATGTCACGACCATCTTCAGTTGTCCCAGCTCAATGAATCCTTCTGTTGTAATGCTAGTGCTCATAACTTTCTGTTTGTCAGAACTATTCTAGAACTCTCCCTGTGCTAACACCCACAATCCTCCTAATCCCATAGGCCAGTGTGATCATCCCAGTTTTTCAGATGAGGAAGCTGAGGTACAGAGAGATTCTATAACCTTTTAAGATCCATTAGGCCGTGATTGTTGAGGTGCGATTTCATAACCAGCCCAATGTTACTGTGAGTTTTTCACCTGCTACCTTGTTCCATACTCAACCAATGAGTGGCCCTTTAGTGACTTCGCTTCCTCTTGCTCTTTATTTTTAGTTATGAGATAGCCATTAATTATCCATCACTGTATTTATGTCTTGTGGTGAGCTGTCAGCTGCTGTGAGATCAGAAAATCCATCTTTTTATTTATTTGTTTGTGTGTTTTGGTTTTTGAGACAGGGTTTTTCCATGTATCCATGACTGTCCTGGAACTCACTATGTAAACCAGGCTGGACTTGAACTCACAGAGATCCTCCTGCCTCTGCCTCCTGAGTGCTGGGATTAAAGGCATGTGCCGCCACCACCTGGCCAGAAAATCCATCTTAATGTCAGCTATTCTAAACTACAATATTCAGGGGAATACTCAGTCTGGTGTGCCATGTGGTTCTTGTTGCTACTGTAGGTTTGTTTTGTTTTGGACAGTTTTATACCTGTATATAACGTTTGGGGAAATATGCAGAATTCTTGGTTATGTTTTGGGTAACAGTGACCCTGGCACACTTGGCTTCGTGTATTTTGTAATCTAAGAGTAGAGCACTTGGATTGCTGTTTTAGGGCACATGGGTTCATCTTAGGCCCAGGTCACAGCCCCATTAGAAGTGCTGACCTACATAGATGTTGAGGAAAGTATAAAGGAAAGGGATGGAAAGAAAAATGAGCTAAAATTTGTTTAAAATACCTCCTAAGTGCTAGATGTTCAGTGTGTGTGTGTGTGTGTGTGTGTGTGTGAGAGAGAGAGAGAGAGAGAGAGAGAGAGAGAGAGAGAGAGAGAGAGAGAGAGAGAGAGAGAAATGGCCTACATTACGGAAGAAGAACAATGAAGCCGCTGGGGTGGCATGCTGGCTTTGGGAGAATATATGGTAATTATCTGTAGTATCTTTAGAATTTTCCATAAGTCTGAAATTATTTCAAAGCATAAATTGAAAAAGAGTTTATTCTGAAGAAGAGGGGCATATGTCAGGTCCACAATGAGGGCGTAGCCTGAAGAAGTTGAATGTGGAGGCTTCCAATACAGGCACTTGGGATCATAGCTGCTTTGGGGTCTGGCAAACGGTATAAGCCTAAGTTTGGGGATGGGTATGTTCTCTTCTTAGCCCCATTGCCTTCTCTTCTTTCTTCTATTTAACTGACTTCTGGTGTGTCTGCAGGCCATGTTTCTCTACTTCTTCCGCCACATACATGCATAAGAGTAGCTGTAAATTCACTGGAATTATGAACTCTTAATGAAGACAGAAGAAAAATGGTCTGGCTTAAGCCAAGGAATGTAGGCTGAGGAAATCTCTCACTAGGGATATTTTTAAGAATCAGGAACCTCCCTGCCACAGAAAATGATTTACACATTTAAAAGCCACGTTGTACATTTGTTTTGTGTTTGGCTGAAGGACTTGTATGTGTGGCTGACTTAACTGTCCTAAGGGACTAGACGAAAAAACATGAGCTTCATCTCAACAGATTTTATTTGTTATTTCCCGAGGGAAGGGAAGATCTTCGCAGCTGCAAAGAGACAGTAGGGTGGCCACCATGCTTGTGGACACAAGGAAAATGTAGGCTATGTGACCTCTGAGAGAATGACAAACACTGGAGGGTGACATTGATTCCTAGTGCAGAACAGAAAAGTGACAGGAGTGTTGAAGGAAAGAAGAAGGACCTGAAAACCGCACAGGGGAGAGCCCTTAGCTAACGCAATCCTGCTTTTAACAAGGAGGAATTTGAACAAAATATGTTTTTTCTTAAATGTACAGATTGCATTCATTTATACTATTTGACACTTATTTTCCTTTTGGCAGCCCCGAGAAACAGTGCTCCCTAGAAATGAAGCAAAGCTAAATAGCATATGTAGGTGGATATCTTTCTACAGAGAAGATAGGAGAGGGATTGCTCCACTGATGCTGTTCCACTAGCTCTAATGCTCCGTGCTTTCCACCCAGCTACTGAGCTGTGTTATATACACTGAGCTGTGTTACACTGTGTGTCCTAATAGACTACTTTAACAAGGAGCGAAGACAGGCAAATGCATGTACAACACTCACTTGGTGGCTCCTCATAGCACACACTTTGTCCTTCTGGGTTTTTTCAAGGAAGGATTTTTGAAGGAAAGGAAACAGACCCATGTGATAAGTGTGGACTAGCTGTCTGTCTGGAGAGTGACACAGTAAGCAAAGGAGAAATGAGATGGGGATCATTTTAAAGATCCAAAATAGAGACCTCCGCTGAGCAGCCGAGAGTGATGAAGATTTGGCAGTTCTAGAAATAATCACCTTTTAACTGCCTTTAGACGTGTGAAGGGAGGGTGGATTATATGAACAAAATCACATTCAAGACAGTGGAACGCTCTGCAGTCTTTCAGACAGAGGAGTTACTGCTCAATGTTTTGACATGGAAAGACATTTAAAAGACAACATTGAGTTTCTTCTACTTCTGAAGCTAATAATATGTAGTACATAAAAGGAAAAAGTCCCCAAAGTGCAAATACCAAATTGCTCACCGTTTATGATGGGGTATTTCTGAGAATTACAGAAAAATTTGCAGTTTAGCGGCCCATGCTTTGGTATTCTTAAAATAACATGTTAATTTATTTTTTCCAAGATAAAAGAAATAAAGCCATCTGCACTTAGAACAAGAAATGTTAACCATTTTCAGACTAAACATTTTTTATGCTAAGAGGAAAGGGGTTTGGTTGTAGAGTAGGATTCTAAATTAGACAAAATAGGGATAGGAAAGCTGATCATCCATTAGAGAGAAGCAGGAGTCCTTGCAGAGCCCCGCTGTGCACACGAGAATGGGGCTATAGATCCTCAGCATGTGTTTTCAACATCTACAAGGGACCTTCCGCCTTCACGCTGTCCCACTTGGATACCAGTGGCTGGACCTTCTTGATGTTTGTATCTACCCACAACGTGTACCAGTGATAGAGGTACAATAAATTGTGGGAGACTGAATGGGGGAGGAAACAAGACAGCAATGACTTAGATTCTTTCTAGTAAAATCTCAGGAAAAGCCATAAATAGTGGCGTGCGTTTGAGATGCTAGCGCTGGGGAGGCAGACGTCCACAGAGCCCTCGGACTTGCTGGCTAGCAACTCACATCTTATCTGTGAGGCTCAGGTCCCAGCAAGAGTCCAGTCTCAACAAAGTGGATGGTTCCTGAGGAAGGACACCTAAGGTTGACCTCTGACCTCTATGTGTACATGCACACATGTGCAGCTTCTCAGGTGTACGCATCTGCACATGCACAAGCACGGATATATACACAAAAAAATTGAAAAAATATAAAACTGTGGAATAGGAGAAGGAAAATGTTTCTCCTGGCCTAAGTATGTTTATGTAGCCATCATTCAAGTTTTCTTAATGACTCAATTCATACTGAAGCTTGCCAGTTCCTTTTCCTCTTGTGCCACTATTGTATTTACAACCCATTCGCCATCATAACCACACCTTTTGAGTCTATCTGCCCTCCCCGTTCTTTCTTTCACTTTACTTTGCCACCAAATTGCCAACTCCCAAAGAAACCCCAGTCTAATGGCCACCATCTGTGGATGAATGCCATTTCTTGATCTTTCCACTCTGAGTTTGCCATTCCCGGGTTCGTTTCTCTCAGCAGGAACACAGCATCTCTTCTGAGTCATGGGTACAGTGCATAAGTAGCTATGGAAACCAGTTGCTTCTCTGAGCATGCGAAGGATGGGCTGTTACTGATTCCAAACTGTTAGCTCCACAGATCCCAGGATCTGTTTCTTTGAAAACTTGTGTGGACAATTGCAGGGAGCTTACAGGCTGTCTGAAACCTGTTCATCACTAAAGATGTTAGGTCCCCCTTGGTAGGGAGCAAGTGACGTCTTGAGTGCCTGTTTGTTGTTGACAGGAGCACAGCCATGTCAAGGACTCCAGAGCCTCAGCATGGGAGTGGCAAAGCCTTCGTTGGATGAGGCTCAGAGGGATGGCAAAGCTTTTCTCTGGTTACAAGGGCAAACGTTCAGTGTTTGTGCTGAAAATGTCCAGCATAGCTTCCATCTCCCACTGGCTTGTTTCCAACCTGAAGGCTGCTCCTCCTGAGAAGAGCTAATCCTGCCTCCTTGTATGTCATAAACCTTGGCTCCTTGTTCATCTGTATGCAATAACATTGCTTCTCTGTTCAACTGTATATAACATGCTACGATTATATATAGACACACACACACACAACTGTATATATAGTTTGCAGCTTCTCTGAGAGTCAAGGCCACCTAATCCCAGATTACCCCCTACCCGTGTGTGTGTGTGTGTGTGTGTGTGTGTGTGTGTGTGTGTGTGTATCTTTTCTTCATTCTGTCAATGCCCCAGTTAGGTCAATCTCTAGAGCCCTTTAGGATGTGGCACCTGTTATTGATAGAGAGAAAAAAAAAATGTGTTCACTGCAAACCAGCACCCAACCAAATATAAAAACACTCCTTCATATCATTATTCATACTCCAGCCTACTTGGGAGTATCGCAAATTGAACATGAATAAAGACTGGAGTGCTATAACTCACAGCATGGTGGTAGAGCTGTAAGAAACAATTTGTGGGCTGGCGGATGGCTCAGAAGTTCAGAGTGCATCCAGCTCACAAATGTGAGTAGCTCCAGCTCCAGGGGATCTATTGTTCCCCCTCTGACTTCTGTGGGTACCTAGCTTGTAGACACAAACGAAAGTAAAATAATTTGTTAATATTACTTTTGGCAAATAGATATATTGCTAAAGGGAACTGGAGAGTGCCTACTTTAGGTGGCCCTTAAATAGTAAGTACTCTAAGTCTGTCATGTATAGAAGTATGTTTGTGTATGCTTGTGTGCATGTGTGTGTGTGAGGGAGGAGAAAATATGCAAACATGTAATAGGTATAAAAAATAGCTCACAACTAAAGTCTTAAAACATGTATCGAAAAGAAAAAATATTTCACCCTCAACTTTTTATTTTTTGCTATTATATATGGTTATATCATACATGTAATATCAAAATGCATATGCAATAAATATGTATAAATTGATAGTATGTACACTAATATTGTAATGTCTCTGGTCCTTTTCCAGGGTGGACAAGCTTCATTTATACCATCTCTGGAGACGTATATATTGGTGAGTAAAGGGTGTGCCACTTGGGATTCAATTGCAGTTTAATTCAAACGACTGAAAGGGTAAACTACTGAGGCTGTTGTGTATAATTGAATACTGTGCCTCCTTCCTTCCCCTACAAATCTGGAGCAGCATATCTGGAAGCCTTGCAGCTTCCAGAATGTTCAGTGACCACGTTTGCCATGAACAGAGGGCCCAGGCAGAAGGCACAGGCATGGCTATGCTTGTTAAAAGTTTCCATGCTCATAAGCAGTTTGCACTCCAGTGGGCTCCAGTGAGAGGAGCAGTCTGCCTCCCCTCTGCAGGTAAAAGAATACAAGTTAGATATTTGGGGTATCTCGCCATTTCTTTTCCTTCTAAGGGTTATATGTTGTTGCTGTTGAGAAATGCATCTTTGCAAACAAACCAACTCTCATTTTATATGCAAATATTGAGATATCTAAAAGAAGTTCTTCATGCCAAGGTTTCACATTTGTACACCCGAGACAGGAATGGAGCCATGTTGATGTAAAAGAAAGTGGCCCCCATAGGCTGTCATTTGAATTCTTGGTTCCCAGTTGGTAGTGCTCTTTAGGGATGTTTAGGAGATGTGGCCTTGTTGAGGATGTGTGTCTCTGGAAATGGTCTTTGAGAGTTTAACGATTCTTGCCATCACTAGATCTTACTCTCTGCTTCCTGCTCACTGTTCACATTATGAGCTCTCAGCTCCCAGCTCCAGTCACCTTACTTTGCCGGCTTCTGTATTTTCCTACCAGGATAGAGTCTTATCCCTAAGGAACCATAAGCCAAATAGATGCTTCCTTCTGTAAGTTTCCTTTGTCATGGTTTTTTGTCTTAAATCCCAATAATAGAAAAGTAACTAATATACAAGTGTTTCTCAACCAGAGCCTCCATGTCCTGCGGTACACTCTGTTCAGTTACAATGTAGAGTTCAAGCCAGCTTCTGTCTTCAAGCCTAGCCAACACAGTAGCAGAAGAGGTGGAATTCGAATGATAGGAGAAGGTCACACAGAGCAGGTCGCCTCTGCTTGTGTCCACCCCAACCATTGCCATCTTCCTGGAAACAGGAACCAGCTTTTTGTGGGCATGACAGCAAGTGGCTGGATGACAGCTGTGCTGTGAATGTCCCACCTAAAACCCTCCGGGCCTGCTTTGTCAGTACTTGGTTGACCAACTTCCAACTGCCCTAGCTCTGCCATGTCTTCTGAAACTGGACCCCGGTCAGGAAGGACAACAGCTCCGGAGAATTAACACTCTGGAATTAGCTGACCCCTCAGGTAGGCTGTCTCAGAGCCCATGCCTGAGTTTCCCACTGCACTTTCAAGTCTTTCACAGTGGGAATATATACTCAGATGCCTGCCCTGCCTTGCTGTGCTGGTTTGAATGGGAATAGCCCCCATCGGCTCCTAGGTTTGAATACTTGGTCCCCATTTGGTGGAGCTGTTCAGGAAGGATTTAGGACTCATGGTTTTTGTTGGAGGAGGTGTATCACTGGGTGTGTGGGGGGGGTTAGCTTTGAGGTTTCAAAAGACTGCCATTCCCAGGGAACCCTCTCTACATTTTGCTTGTGGATCGTGATGTGAACTTTCAGCTGTCCTTACCACTATGCCTTTGTTCCTCCATCATGAACTTTAACCCTCTGAAATCATGTGCCCAACCAAACAACTTCTTTTATAAGTTGCCTTGTTCATGTTTGTGTCCTGGCAATAGAAAGGCAACTACTACACTTCCTTTCTGCTCACATCTGGACTGCTGTTCCTTGACACACCATCTCCTGAATCAGCTCCGTACACAAGAATATTCCTTTGAGCTGTGCTTCAGGAAGAAGCTAGAGTAAGAGACCCAGTCATTGGCTTCCCCTCTCCATCCACACTGATGAGTGACAGGGATGTGGGTATGGCTGAGATTCACCATTTCTGAGACCTGCTCTCTCCCACACTCCTGTGGGGGATGCAGCAGCCTCCCTGGGCAACACATTCTCAATTTGTAGTGAACATCCTCGTTGGGCAATATATTCTCAGTTAACAGACAGATGGCTTGTTAATGCCATCTGCGTGGGGTGTGGTGCCATACCCAGGGTGATCTATTTAAACCGTTCTTTATATCCTCCTAAAAACACATTGTTCAATCACTTGACACTTCTAGAAATAACAGTAATTAGAATTTACTCTTAATGTGGCATAATTGGGCTTGGTGCCTCCTTCACTGAATAGCATTTTAATTACAAGCTCCAAACGAAATTCACTTCTTTTCTTCTTTTATCATTCAAGAGAGTAAAAATTCACGTTGTAAAAATCAAAGCAAAACAAATAAACAAAAGCTCTCCAGTAGTAGTGCAGCAAGCTCCTGTGTGCACAGTGTTAACCATCTGGAAAGAATGAGGCACCATTATTTTTTTTTTTTGATAGTCTGAGAATCATATAGTACTTTATAAAAATAAAAAAAAATATGCTTTGGAGGTCTCACCTTGAAATAATTTTAAGATAAAAAATAATTTTCAAAAATGGAATGTTGATGGAGGAGGGCCATCTGTTTATGTGTTACTTTCATTGGTTAATAAAGAAACTACCTTGGCCCTTTGATAGGACAGAAAATAAGATAGTTGGAGTAAACAGAACAGAATGCTGGGAAGAAGGGAAGTGAGACACAGATGCTATAGCTCTCCTCTCCGTGATGGATGCAGGTTAAGATCTTTTCCAGTAAGCCACCACCTCATGGTGCTACACAGATTACGAAATATGGTTTAAAGCAAGATGTGAGAATTAGCCAATAAGAGGCTAGAACTAATGGGCCAAGCAGTATTTAAAAGAATACAATTTGTGTGTTGTTATTTCGGGTATAAAGCTAGCTGTGTGGGAGCTGGGCGGGAATGCAGCCCACTGCTCCTCACTACAGAATATAATAAAAAAAGGGGGGGGGCATGAATTGTAAGTGTTAGGGAGTCTTGAAATGTTTATGTAGAATAAGAAAAAGAAATGGAGACCAAACTTTATGGAAAGGGCCAGAGAGGAAATATTTTTATCTCTGGGACTACTATACCCTGCCCATGTAGTATGAAAACAGCCATAAATAAATTACAAGTTTTTGTGAACTTTATGTTTTTTTCATGTATCCTGAACTACTATTTTGAATTCTTTGTGATTGTTTTTTCCCCCTTAAAGTGAAGACCTTTCTTAGGGTCTTGACTCTGCCAAAGCTCGCAAATGATTTTGCCTTAAATGTCATTAAAAAGGGGGTGTGGATGGTAGATAGATTGACAAGTGATTTGCTAAGCCTCTTTTAACCAGTAATTACACCCCTTTTAACCAGACAGACCTTTAGCCTCAGGACTCAATAAATGAAGAGTTCAGAAATTCCAGGCTAAGAGGGACCTATACTTCGACTTGTTTTTCTTGACATGAGGTCGAATTATCCTGAGTCATTTCTTCTCACTGGCTTATTCCCTGCTGCACCCCCCCCCCGACACACACACACACCATGACCATGGACCACATGTACAAAACATCTGGCAGAAGATAGAATTATGGTTTCGATCCTCTGAGTGAAGCTGCCTATGTCCAAAGTAAACTGGACCATGGACTGAATCCAGCTCCCCAAACTGGCCTCCTAGGACTCTGCCTCAACCAATGAGCAACAGGCCAAATGACATCATTTGAATTTGATCTCCTTGCTTTGCTCATATCTACCCCTCCATGAGGTTGCTAATGAGAAAAACAAAAGAGCAACAGCACATCACCAGAGAAAAAGAAATGACCAAACAGAAATAGCTCTTAAAAATGTTCTCACTTGCAAAGCTTAAAACGAGAATACAGAAAATGCTTCTCCACGTTAGCACCTCATTTTTCTCTTGCTCATAAACACGAATGGCACCCCTCAACCCCAGATGGCAGGAACTGGTAGTGAGTCGTTCTCTGTTACACAGCATGAAACATCACTCTTCAGTTAATGCAACATCAACATGTGTAGGTAGTGTGTTGGGTTAGAAGGCCACAATTTGGATGGCAAAAGTAATCTTGGAAGACTGCATATAGTAAAAACGTAAGAGTGCTATTAATTTGGGAGCAAAGTGAGGGGTGGGAAGAGAAGGGTTAGCATAGTGACGTATGAGGGAAATATATTCAAAGTACATTATATATTTGATTGGAATGGCTTTGTGTGACCTAGTACGATACCATTTTTAAAACATGTGTATGTTGCATTGTTTGTGTGGTATGGTACATGTGGTGTATGCATTTGTTAGTGTGGATATGAGCACATGTGTGTAGGTTTACACAGAGATCAACATCAAGTTACTTCATCAGTTACTCCCCCCCCCCTGCAACAGAGAACTTGAACTCTCATTGAACTTGGACCTCCCAGTTTCTACCCTGGCCAGTCAGTGAGCTCCTGAGATTCTCAGCCTCTGACTTTCTCTCCTTCATCATCATCCTCAGTGATTAGTGATGTGGATGGGGCTGAGCATCCCAAGGCATAGGCCAAGTATTCCCATTTCGAATCCTCAGAACCCACGGAAAGCTGCAGAGTAGACAGCGTTAGGAGGAGCAGCAGAAAGGATCAATGGGGCTTTGTTGGTCATCAGCCTACCTCCAGATAGTGAGAGACCCTGTCTCAAAAGCTGAGGTGGAGAGCAATTGAAGAAGATACCCAATGTCAACTTGTAGCCAGACTAACACACACACACATGCATAAACCTATATACACACAGAAACACATGCTAAAGAAATAATTGAAATGAAGGACAATGTTTTAATCTAGCTATCAGACACTTCAACTATAGTTATCAAAGCTTGTAAATGACTGTACATTTGTACTTTAAAATAAGGTGCTGGCAGCACTTTGATTCTCCGTGAGTAGTCTGTTGTGTTAGCTAAGAACTTCCAGTATACATATACATGTGATGATGTCACAGTCTGTGATGGAATTTACCAGAATGTGTAGGACAGAGTGTGAGACACTAGTTCTTATAAAGATCTCTTATAAAGAAAATGAAAAGCAGAAGCTCACACTCGGGAGTTGGACCCTAATATTTAAAAAAAAATTAAAAATATTTTGCCCTTTTATGATTGTTTAGGCAAAAAAACTACCCTACAATTACATTTTTTTGGGTTAAATTTTCCTTAACTGCATTATTCGATTTAACATTCTTGGCAAAGATTACCAATGGAAAGTATTTTATTATCTGATCTGGCTCATTTTATAACTACAAGTAGTCAGGAACAATAGGATATACTTTGGAGGGACTTATTTTAGGTTCAGAAGATAACCAGATGGGTGCAATATCACCGAAATGATCTGGAAAGGAAGATGCAGTCCGTCTGATTTCTGCAGTACTGTTTTGAAGACTTCGGGTAGGAGGCTAGAAACTCATGGTAGACTGAAAATTCTCAGCCTGGAAATGACTCTGGTATCATTACCCAAGTGTTCCTTGGGGTAGAACATTTCAAATGGCCCCTTCTGGATAGACACTGTGATTTCACTTATGCATCAGTAAGGAGCATGGGGAACAGGCATCTAACAGCATATCAAGATTAGAGGCCTTTGGACATGCTTAACTCTATTTCTAAATTAAAGTTTCCTCACAGGCCAATCAACACTGCTGTCAAGCACACCACCCTGATACGGGGTGCAGAGAAATACCAATTCAGCAGTACTTTTGAGTCTGTCTCTTGTCAGCTCACTCTATTAAAACAGTATCACAAACATATTGCATGACAAAATCAGGGTCCAGGAGTGGACCACGTGGGTTCTGGGTGTGACATATGAATTAGTTGAAGATAGAAAAATGGTGCATCGTCTGCAGAGGATGTCAGTAAAGCACACCTAATAAAATGCCGTTCCCTGTCACAGTCTGAAATATTAGCCAGCTCTAAATGACATTCCTCTTAGACTCCCAGACTTCTCTTGCCAAATCTCTGTGTAAGTGGAAAGTCGATGGAGTTCTATTATTCACTCCAGGACATTTGCTGACATACATCTTTGATAAATGAATGCTATGTTGGGGTGGCTCTTGCTAACGTGCAGGGGCTGATTGTGCCTAAGCTCATGTTGAATCTTTGACTTTGGCAAAGGTAGAAGCATTTTCACCAGGGAAGCTGTTATATACCGAAATTGGATTGGTTCTTCATCCCCATTGTCCTCCAAGGCCAGTGATTAAACACATTTTAATTTTTTTTTCTACTGTGGACTTTTTTTTTTTTTTTACATTTGCTAAGCACCCCTCAGACGTTTTTAAACTCAATGACATTATCAAAGTATTAAGGAACCAGTTTATGAAGCAATTACATCTATGCTTCTCTACTGGCATTTGCAATGATGTGATTTAGTAGCAGGTCTGCTCTTAATTGTATTAACAACTCGTATAAAGTATATTTTGAGATACACACCACACTGTAACATGATTTTAAAATAGCTGTGATTTCTCTTGGAGATGGAGCTGTCAATAGAGCGAATATTGCTGCTGTTTGTTGGTGACTTTTATGACAGAAGCAGAGCTATATTTCAGTTAGCTGGTGGGGAAAATGCACATGTCATTTGTCTCCCATCCAAAGCCACACTCAGTTCTAGCTGCGGACTTCTGTGAAACACGTTACTCCAGGATAAGAACTCATGTTTTTTTTTGTTTTGTTTTTTTTGTTTTTTTGTTTTTTTTTTAAAAAAGTACTGTTGGTCTATCAGAATCCTCTTTTGTGTTTATCAGCAACAATGCAAGCCATATGCCCTCTGTAGAATATATCCCCTATCTGCAAAATAGAGACTGAAAGATGAATTCTCTAGAAAACATAGCTGTTTGAATGCTAACTAATGTGCTCCATATTTGCCAATTGTGATTGTTTCTATAATAATACGTCATTGTTGTTTTATTTAGATAATCACTTCCTTAGTGATTTTTAAGTTTTAGCTTGAAGTCTTTGTTTCTTCTCCCTTTTCCTGTGTGAGATTGTACACATGTAGTATATGTGCCTGTGCATATGTGGAGGCCAGAAGAGGACCTGTCCTCACAGTCTCCACCCTATTCCCTTGAGACAGGGTCATTTACTGAACCAGCTAAGCTGGTGGCCAACAAGCACCAGTGATCCTCCTGCCTGCTGCCCACAGCGTTAAGATGACAAACATATAGAGCCGGGCCTGGCTTTTTATGTGAATGGTAGGGGTTTGAACTCAAGTCCTCATACTTGTGCAGGCAGTGCTCTTACATACTGAACCATCTGAGCCATCTCCCTAGCTCCTTCAATGCTGGATCTGGAATCTTCCTTCTCTTGTCTGTTCACATGTCTGTGTCTGTTGTTTGTATACTCATCTGGAAGACACAGCCTAAATCTTACCCTTCTCTACAGCTTCCTGTGGCTATTCTAGCCTGCTCTGACTTCTCCATTATCCAGAGCCCTCTTGCAGAACTGCAACGGCGCTCCTCGGTCACCACGGGCTTGTTCTCCTATGGAGGAGCATGTCAAACTGAGCTTTCTCAACTCCCCTGCCCTCCTTCTGTCTCTTTTCACTCCGTTCACATTGTAATTCGTTTTCGCTTAAGTTCATTACAGAGAACTCCCAACAGGGTTTTCATTTATTTATTTATTTATTTATTTATTTATTTATTTATTTATGTAATTATTAAAGATTTCTGCCTCCTCCCCACCACCTCCCATTTCCCTCCCCCTCCCCCGATCAAGTCCTCCTCCCTGGTCAGCCCTAAGAGCAATCAGGATTCCCTGCCCTGTAGGAAGTCCAAGGACCACCCATCTCCATCCAGGTCTAGTAAGGTGAGCATCCAAACTGCCTGGGCTCCCACAAAGCCAGTTCATGCAGTAGGATCAAAAACCCATTGCCATTGTTCTTGAGTTCTCAGTAGTCCTCATTGTCCACTATGTTCAGCGAGTCCGGTTTTATCCCATGCTTTTTCAGACCCAGGCCAGCTGGCCTTGGTGAGATCCCGTTAGAACATCTCCATTGTCTCAGTGTGTGGGTGCACCCCTCGCAGTCCTGAGTTCCTTGCTCGTGCTCTCTCTCCTTCTGCTCCTGATTTAGATCTTGGGATTTCAGTCCAGTGCTCCAATGTGGGTCTCTGTCTCTGTCTCCTTTCATCGCCTGATGAAGGTTAATATCCAGGAAGATGACTATATGATTTTCTTTGGGTTCACCTTCTTATTTAGCTTCTCTAGGATCACGAATTATAGACTCAATGTCCTTTATTTATGGCTAGAAACCAATTATGAGTGAGTACATCCTGTGTTCCTCTTTTTGGGTCTGGCTTACCTCACTCGGGATAGTGTTTTCTATTTCCGTCCATTTGCATGCAAAATTCAAGAAGTCATTGTTTTTTACTGCTGAGTAGTACTCTAATATGTATATATTCCATACTTTCTTCATCCATTCTTCCATTGAAGGGCATCTAGGTTGTTTCCAGATTCTGGCTATTACAAACAATGCTGCTATGAACATAGTTGAGCATATACTTTTGTTGTCTGATAGGGCATCTCTTGGGTATATTCCCAAGAGTGGTATTGCTGGGTCCAGGGGTAGGTTGATCCCGAATTTCCTGAGAAACCACCACACTGCTTTCCAAAGTGGTTGCACAAGTTTGCATTCCCACTAGCAATGGATGAGTGTGCCACTTTCTCCACAACCTCTCCAGCAAAGGCTATCATTGGTGTTTTTTATTTTAGCCATTCTGACAGGTGTAAGATGGTATCTTAAAGTTGCCTTGGTTTGCATTTCCCTGATCGCTAAGGAAGTTGAGCATGACCTTAAGTGTCTTTTGGCCATTTGAACTTCTTCTGTTGAGAATTCTCTGTTCAGCTCAGTGCCCCATTTTATAATTGGGTTGATTAGTTTTTTACAGTCTAGTTTCTTGAGTTCTTTATATATTTTGGAGATCAGACCTTTGTCCATTGCAGGGCTGGTGAAGATCTTCTCCTAGTCAGTGGGTTGCCTTTTTGTCTTAGTGACAGTGTCCTTTGTTTTACAGAAGCTTCTCAGTTTCAGGAGGTTCCATTTATTCAATGTTGCCCTTAATGTCTGTGCTGCTGGGGTTATACGTAGGAAGTGGTCTCCTGTGCCCATGTCCAACAGGGTTTTCTAGGTTCAAACTTGCCCTCCATTTCCTTTTATGCTATCCTTCCAAAATTATTTCTGTAAGACACAGTTCTGGTCTCCCCCCCCCTCTCTCTGTGTGTGTGTGTGTGTGTGTGTGTGAGAGAGAGAGAGAGGGGGGGGGGAAGAGAATCCACTCACTCTGTATGGATAAGAATGACTTTAAAGGGTTTACTTGATACATTTTCATCCTCCTTCCCAATAGAATGTTAAAGTCTTGATAGGTTCACAGTTTCCCCAGAGATTTGCATCTACTACCTGTGCCACTCTGTCCTCTTGTCTGCTATACCCTCTTCCAAGCTCTGTTCCTCCAGAACAAATGCTTGGTGTGCTTCAACCTGAATGAGCCCCCAAGTCTGCTGTTTTCTCTGTGATCTTTTTTGTTACCTTTAAATGTTAACTAGCTTCATTTCATCTGCAAGCCTTAAAATAGAAGGGAGGGCACCCACCTGAAGGCACCCACCCCCAGAGTGTTTAAAAAACACCCCCAGAGTGTTTAGAAGGCACCCATGCTCCAGAGAGTTTGGAAGACACCCATAGAAGGATTTAGAAGATACCCCCTCCAGGGGGTTTAGAAGGTAACCAGCTCCAGAGGGTTTGGACGGCTCCCACTACAGAAGGTTTAGAATCAGACTTTGTTCATTATTCGAGAAGTTGACTATCTGAGTCATTTAGTTTTCAGTTGAATTCTTCTCTGATAATCGTGTGTGCTTATATTTGGTTGATTCCAAGAACATTTTGAATTATTTAGATGCAAGGAATCTATTTTGCACATCTTTGCATTTTCTCTAGTTCTTGAAAGTTGGAGATGCCCAGTAAATTCATGTTGAAATGAATTGTTGATGACATTTGATCATTTTTCTAGGTCTGCTGGCTTCTTATGAGGTTTTTATTTTACACAAGAGAGCACTTTTATGAGAATGCAATTCCAAGAGCCCTTGAAATTTAAAAGTCAGTGAAAGGCGAGCAGTAATGGTGGCACACACCTTTTATCTCAGCACTCGGGAGGCAGAGGCAGGTGGATCTCTGTAAGTTCGAGACCAGCCTGGGATACACAGTGAAACCCTGTCTCAAAAAGTGAAAAACAAAACAAAACTAAATTCAATAAAACATTTGGTCATGGCATTAAGAGTATAAATGGGAACATGATACAGGATTCACTTGCCTGCTATTTTCTGCATTCAAAACCAATCAATTTTAGCCTTTAATAATAGCAAATGTAAGCAACCCAATCAAGGAGATTTCCTAAGTCTGTTATTTCTGAAACCAAAACTAATATTCTGGTGCTAAGTAGTTGGTCAAAAGTTTGGCCATTGGATCAATACACTGTGATAATTGCTAAAGTTACTGGTCATCTTGTTGTAGGACCTGATGATGCGCAGCAAAAGATAGAACCCCATCACACAGCAGTGCTTGGAGAAGGTGACAGTGTCCAGGTGGAAAATAAGGTATTTTAAACTTCTCATTTTCTTTTTTTTTTCTTTCTTCATGCGTGTATGTGTGTGTGCTGTGTATAGGGGATCGTGCCCATGCACACACATGCAGAGGCCAAGGGAAGACATCCGTCGACTGTCCTTTTGTATCGCTTTTCACCTTATTGCTTTGAGACAGTTGAGACTGGATCTCTCTCTCAAATTGAAACTCACTATTGCATCTAGGCCACTAGTTGTTTCTGCTCACACCCCCAAGCCTGGGTGTTGTGGGTTTGGGTGATCACAGATAGGTTTTCCATGGGTGACTGGGATTTGAACTCAGGCTCTCATGGTTGAATAGCAAGAGATCTTACCAACTGAGAGTATTACCCCACCTCCAAACATTTCATTTTTTTTTTGAAATCATTTGAGGGTTTTCTGAATTCATGTTTTGATTGAATCCATTTCATGTCTTTCTTTTCCACTCTCTCCCCTCTGCCACACTGTTCCTTCCCAGTGTTTCTTCACCTACTGTCTGTTTTTAGCCCACTGAGTTCACCTAGTGTGTTGCCTGTCTGTGCATCTGTTTCTGACCATCTTCTGAAGCATGGGGAGCCTTTTAGGGGTTGCATTCCTGAAACAAACTAACCCTCCCATGAATTGCCAATAGCTCCTTGGGTAGGGGAGGGACTTCATGACCTGCCCTTCATCCATAATGGGATTTTGTCTAGCTTGATCTTGCATAGGTCATGTGCAAGGAGTCACAGCTACTTTGAATTCGTATGTACCTGCCATGTCCAGAAAATAGTTTCACGATATCCTTCCACTGCCTCTGGCTCTTAACAACATTCCCCTCCCCCTTAATTTTCTTAACTTGTACTTTTTACTAATGTTCATGAAAATCCTTAAATCTCTCATAAAGATGGAAATTTTTTCTCTTCCTTGGGAAATAAATTCTGCCACTATTTTATCAAGCACTTTTAATAGTCTCTGGTGATTACCTTACTCTATTTTGAGATTTCTGTTGGTATATTTCAAAGTTTCATCTATATTAATTTCTTGCCTTCAGCAATCATATAAAAGTCTGTATTGCTTACCCCTAAACATTTGAATTTAGAGGCAATGCATCTTCATTGTTTTTTAATATTACTCTGTCACAAAACTGACTTTCTTTTAACATAAGTAAAGCTAGGCTAGTCCTCTAGGAATATAAATAGAGATCTGCCTGCTCACGGGAGCCCTTTCAGAATTCTCCGCGTTTGGACCTAAGAAGAGGATGTGATGTGTTTCTTATTTCTTTTCAATGAGACCCTCTACTTTTTAAGTTAAGTTTGGGGGCTCTTGGGGAGTTTCTCCGTTCTTTTTCATGTCTGTTGCATCCCACTGAGCAATTGACTCATCGTTCTGTGAACCCATTACGTCAATCTGATTGCTTCGTGTCCGTCCAGTCAGGAAGATTAAGGCAACTATTGTGGACAAGCTCCGAGATGGTTCCATCTTGAAAAGCAGGAATAAGAACTATCTCGGCAGCAGTTGACCAATGAAAAGGCAGTCTGACTCACTTCTCACCCTCTGACCCTGCTATCATAGAATGCAATGGACTGGGGAGGGGGGGCGGGATTTTGTGTCTCAGTCCAGTTTACTGATAACTCACCTTCTGCTGCCTTGATCAGCAGCAGCAGCTCTATGAACTATTAGCCGGACAAAACATAATCTCAGGAACATCAGAAAAATGCCATCTCGGGGTCTGTGCCCTCTGATTTCTTTCCTCAAATCATATGAAGCTGTCATGTTCGACCTTCAAGAAAAGCAATTTCACATATCTCAACCAAATATGGCAAGTAGGCCTGGAAATTATTCGCGGCCCAGAACCTGCTGGTCTATTAGATTCTAATAGGGTCTGAATTCATTTGGCTAAAATTCAAAGAAGTGATAGGAGAATCTGCAGGTCAGACGATAGCTGGGGTAGACAAAGAGAATTATTAGTTCATTGGCAAAGTGGCATCCCTGACACAGGGGGCATCCTTTTACTGTTATATAAAGTTCCATCTTGTTCATGTGGCATCCCTGACACAGCGGGCATCCTGTTACTGTTATATGAAGTTCCATCTTGTTCATGTGGTCATGACATCATGACAACTTTAAAATGAAAAGTTGTATTCAAAAGAACTTTCATTTGAAGAGGTTGTATGTCTATAGGAAAGTCAGAAGTTTCCTTTAGTTTACAACAGGATAGAGGCTGTGAAGGTTTGTGTCTTGGCTTTGCCACTTGGTGGCTATGAGACTGAAAACACTTTTCTAAATTTCCTGGTTCTTCAGTCTTGTTAACTTTTTACATTTATTATTTATTTGTATGTATGTATGTGGGGGGGTGCACATGTCACAATATGCACGTGCATCCCAGAGGATAACTTTCAGGTATTGGTTCTTTCCTTCCACCATGTGGTTCCTAGGCATCAAACTTGGATCATCTGGGTTGGCGGCTGATGTGGGAGTGATTTCTTTCTAATCTGTTGCTTTCATTGGTTAATTAATAAAGAAACTGCCTTGGCCCATTTGATAGGCCAACCCTTAGGTAGGTGGAGTAAACAGAACAGAATGCTGGGAGAAAGAAGCTGAGTCAGGGAGTCGCCATGATTCTCTCACTCCAGACAGACGCAGGTTAAGGTCTTTCCTGGTAAGCCAGCTCGTGGTGCTACACAGAATATTAGAAATGGGTTAATCAAAGATGTGAGAATTAGCCAATAAGAGGCTAAAACTAATGGGCCAGGCAGTGTTTAAAAGAATACAGTTTCTGTGTAATTATTTCGGGTAAAGCTAGCCGGGTGGCGGGACACAGCCCCGCCGCTCCTTCCACAACAGGCGGCAAATACCTTTATCTGCTGAGCTGTCTCACTGGCCCAGGCATCATTTTATTTGTCTGTAAAATTGAAATAATTGAAGCCAACTATGTAGAATTATTCATTAATCAAGGTTACCTATCCCAACGTCTGTTCCGGATCTAGCACAGAGGTCAGTAACTGATGTCCTACAGGCCAGATCCAAATGCATTTCTTTGTGTTTTTTGGTCCACTGTCACACCCGTTTGTTTCTGTATTGGCCATGGATTTTTACACTGTGTAGGTACAAGTCAGTTACGGCAGAGATTACATGACCCACAAAGCCTAAAACTTTCTGGCTGTTTACAGAGAAAGTGTTTCGGTCCTTGGCACAGGACATTGTAGGTACCCAATAACAGTAAGGGGAAACGAAACCGCTGACAGCAACGTTTAACAGATTCACACATGCATTATCTAATAAGGATTCGAATCACAGGCTCAAGGACACCTAACAATTTTCACTTCTAGAAAAGGCCTCGAGGGACACTGACCAATAGTTCTTAAAGTAAGATATTCATTCCATGTGGAACTCGTCTTTGCCTGAGAACTCTGACAAGGAGAAAGAAATACTGAATTATGGTCTAGAATGAGGAACTCAGTGAGTACCCCACTTTCTTCTAGCTCTTCTTTGCTTGCAGTTTCAGTACATCTCACCCCAATGTCCTCCACCATCATGCCCATCTCCCCTGGTGACCATAGTATCGGCCACTCCTTTAGAGTGGCCAATCTGTAGGGTAAGAGAAGCTAAGGAAAGGATGATGTACACAAACCGACCTCAGTTTTCTTTGTGCCATCTTATCCTTGATTTGCTCTATCCCAGGCTAACACATGGTAGCCCATGAGGTCCCAGCCTTCCTTCCTCAGTGGGCAGATTGTCATTTTCCATTCTTCCTTTTTTCCCTAGGGATACAAACTCCAGTCCTTATGTTTGTGTGGCAAGCGCTTTAACCATTGGGCAATCTCCCAAGCCCCTCCCTTATTCTTAAGTCTGCTGTAACACCTAACAATGGCAGTGGTCCTGATTTATGCCAGGCTTAAAAGATTTTTGCACCAGACCCTTTGACTTCATGGACAAAGCCCAAAGCATAGGGACTTTGTAATGAATTTAAATATTTTAAAGTTCTGGGAGATTGGAACTGACCTCAAGCTATTCTGGACAGATAATCCTGAACAAGAACAGGCCTCCCCAAAGCTGCCTCTGTTCCAGAAGCTCCCCATGTGAGTTTGACCTGCAGCTGGTGTGCTGGATTTTTCTTCGGAGTGATGGTTGCTCTAGTGCACCCACGATTAGAAACATATGTGCGTACTAAGAAAGACTCCATATAACCTTCAGACCCATGTTGTTTCAGAGCCCTAGAAGAGTAGCAAGCTCATTTGTAGTAAATGTACTGAGGTAGCTGAGCACTGACTGTCGTGGGAACAATGGACAGCCACGCTCTTAAACTGTCAACGTCCACGGTTATCTCATTCAAACGATTTTTCTATTGATGCCTTAAGTATAGGGAGTGAGGTTTAGAAAAAACAACTGCATGCAATTAAATCATGCTCAAGTTCAATCTCTTTCTGGTAATTTTTCCAGGTAATTCATCACACTAGTAAAGGCTGTTGTAGTGAAATAGCTCCATTCCCACAGTCGTGCTCTTATTACAGCCTGTGTATTTATAATCAATTTAACTGAGTTAGAAACTCATAATCTGGAAGTTATTAACACGTTAAATGACCCGTGGGCCTTTCCTCTAGGCTTCGATCATGTATAGTTGATCTCCATGCAATGCAACACATGCCCTGGCCGTAACAGGTATGGAGTAGCAAAAGCAGTTTCCCTATTTTGCTTTATTTAGCTAGTGATTAGTGAGTGTGTCTGGGCGAGCACACATGCATGTGCTGTGGTGCACTTACAGAGGTCAAAGGACAGCTCTTAGGGGTTGCTTCTGCTCTCCCACCATGTGGGTCTCAGGAATAGAACTTGGGTTGTCAGGCTTGGTGGTCAGTACCTTCACCTGCTGACCATCTTACTGACCCCAAGGACAAATCTGGAAGTTAGTGTTTAAGATGTACAAGACTTAACTAGGAACCAAGGACTCTAGAAGACACACCAAAGAAAGAGGCATGAGCTGGACTCTCAAAGGTCCTGCTTTGGAGTTGGAGTCATTCTACATGAAACAGTCACCTGGGCCTCTAGTACCATTGTATAATGATTTTTTAAATTAATGTTGATAAAGTCATTGGCATAAAGGCACCTAAGGACTGACTGTCTTTCATCCTCTTTGCTTTGCGTGATTTTCATCCTTTGACACTATGGATCAAACTTTCTACTGGGACTTTGAACTACATTGCCATTCCACTAACCAGCTGTAGAGGCGATTAGGTTTTTTTTTTTTTTTTAACTAAAGGCAGTTAGCAAATGAAAAACAAGGGATGGAGAGGGAGGTTAGTGTGTTAAAGGTGCTTGCCTCCAAGCCTGCTAACCTGAGTTCAGTCCCCAGTGGAGGAGGAGAACCAGCTATCATAATTTGGGCTTTGACCTCCACATACATACCATGGTACACATGCACCAACCCCATGCACACAATAAATAAACAATGTAAAAAAATTTTTAGAAGCAAGAAGTAGAAAATAGATCTGGCTTAGATTAAAGGAGGGGCCACCCGGATGGTAAATCTGTAGGAAACTTGTGGAAAGAAGTTTGGAGCAGAAACCTCCAGGGTTTTTAGAATGATGGGAAACTTCAACTCCTAAAAGGTTCCTAGTTTCTTGTTTCAGACAAAATGCATGTGTTCTTTTATCCTGCTGTCCAAATAATAATTGGAAAGTCATCATTTTATTTGAGTAATACAAAAGAGCAAAACTTCTTTTTTTTTTAAGCACTTTTTCATTCCACAGTGTGGAAACAGGGCACGTTTGTTACTCCCCAAAGACCTCTCTTTTGATTAGGAAACTTCCATTCTGAACAGTCAGAGTGTACATGACATGCATGCCAGTCTTTCTTCTCTGCTCCATTAACCCTTTCTCTTCTACTTCCTGACCCCCCAACTCAAGTTTGTCACCTTGGCCATGGCAAAAACAAACAAAACAAAACACTATTATGGGATTCTCTCTCCCATGTTTCTTTTCCACCTAAAACTTCACCTTTTCAAATCCCTTAGAGAATAATCCTTTGTGATAATCAGTTGTTGTTATTGAGGTCTTAGCCATTTAAACATCACACTGAAAAAAGAAAAAGAAGAAATCATGCCAAATGAAAACCTTCCCCATCTCTGTCAGCCAGTAGCTCACCACAACCCATGAAGAGCTCTAAAATCTTATGGAATTAATTTTGGTATAAGATGGTAAAACAATACCTCCTTTTCTTGGATCTCTGAATGCTATGCAGACTGAACAACCATTGTGATGGCTAATCTTGGTCAACTTGGCACACCTCAGAAGAGGGAACATGGACATGTCTGTGGGTTATTTTCTGGATTTCTGATTGATGTAGGTAGCAAGAGGGCCCTAGCTGTGGGCAGCACAATCTCTAGGCAAGTGATCCTGAGTTGGTAAGAAAGGTTGCAGAGGGGCTGGAGAGATGACTCAGGTGCTAAGACCACTGACTGCTCTTGCAGAGGTCCCGTGGTTGAGGTTCCTAGCAACCACACGGAATCTGAGAACCATCTGGAACTCAAGTTCCAGTAGATTCCATGTCCCCCTCTGACTTCTATACATGCAGGCAAAACACTCATACACATAAAATAACTAAATCTCAGGAAAGGGAGGGAGGAAGGAAGGGAGGGAGGGAGGGAGGGAGGGAGGGAGGGAGGGAGGGAGGGAGGGAGGGAGGGAGGGAGGGAGGGAACATGAGCCTGGAAGTGAGCCAGCAAGCAGCATTCCTCTGTGGTCTCTGCTTCAGTTCCAGTCTCCAGGTTTCCATCTATGACAGTGTGTCACCCAAAGAAGCCATTTCCTCCTCCAGTTGTTTTTGGTCAGTGTTTTATCAGAGAAGCAGAAGCAATCTAGGACAAGCATGCTGACTAGCTGTTACAACTGGGGAGAAGCAAGAGTCAGCAGAGAGTGGATGAAACTCTGTACTTACAACAAAGAATGAATTTTCGTACGTGATCTTGGTACCATCAGTTTTCAGATGGCTGATTTCCAGCTAGCTTAACATTTGCATGCAATTTTGATAGTGAGTTAGATTATGAGTCAGTAAGGAAATGATGGTTAGAAAGTTACAGACCTGAGAACTTTTAGACACCTATTTATTTTTTGTTTATTTTTATATCATGTGCATTGATGTTTTGCCTGCATGTGTGTCGGTTTGAGGGTATCAGATCCTCTAGAACTGGAATCACAGATGGTTGTGATCTGCCATGTGGTTGTTGGGAATTGAACCCGGGTCCTCTGGAAGAGCAGTCAATGTTCTTAACCGCTTAGCCATCTCCCCAGAGCTGACATGCATTTTTCATGTGTGAAGAAGTAATTAAAACATCAGCCAAGTGTGTATGAAATGCTACTGCTCCTGAGCTATAAGGAATAGTAGAGGAAGACTTGAAGACATACCCTTTTAAACATGCTCCCACAGCAACTGAAAAAAAAACCCATTCTACCATGCATCCATACTTAATTTGCTTTTATTATTATTATATTTAGTTTTTTTTGAGACAAGGTTTCTCTGAATATCCTAGGCTCACTCTGTCAACCAGGCTGGCCTTGAACTCACAGAGATTTACCTGCCTCTACTTATCAAGTGCTGGGATTAAAGGAGTGTGCCACCACTGCCTGACTATTAATTTATTTTTAGTTGAAGCCAAAAAGATAAACATATTTCAGACCTCTCAAATATTGCAGCTTTTATTAAATTTACAGAAGAAAGGGTTAACTATTAATTTTGTTGAATCCAGTGGTAAATCTTCTGAGACTGTGCATTGGAATGATTTCAAGTTAGAGAGCTTTGTATTAGTAGAAGCACATAAATATTTTATGTAATTTAAGATAATAGAGCTTTGCATCAGTAGAAATGTCTAAATATTTGGTATAATTTAAGATAGTGTTATATATTTAGAAAGATGCTATGTTAGTAGAATTTGAGTGAAGTTTTAGAAAATTTAGTTTTTCAAATGTGTAGTAATTGGTTTTTTATCATTATTTGATTGAAAATTAGACAGGCCTGAGAGAAAACTGGAGGGAAATATGCAATGCTTGATTATCTATTTGTAAGAAAGCACTTTAGTACTTCGAGGGTTAAAATAGCAAGTTCCTGGCTTCTGGTCATCATGCTGGTTGTTCCCTCTGCTGGCTTCTCCAGGTGTCCCACGTGCCTAGCAGGTTGGAGGCTGGGCTTCGCTGGAGTGGTTGTTTGTGGACGCCTCAGTGCCTCAGTTCTCCTGTACCTGGCCTCCCTATTTGGCTAGCTCAGGATGTCTGTTCATACGGCCCTCCACAGGAAGACTGACAAGGAGGGGACGCTAGGAAACTGAGGATGTAAAAACAGAAATTTTTGAAACCAGAGGAGCCACCAATCCAGTAGGTCTAGAAAGTAAAGCATATACAGTCGCTAAAGTGAGGCCATGAAGGGGAAGCTGATGGAGAAGTCTGGAGTTCTGTGGCCAGCAGTCTGAAAACGGGGTACCTAGGTTAGAAGGTTAGCAATCAGGAAGAACTAGAAACGGCATGGGACAAAATGAGGACAAGGTAGAACCTACCAACACCCCAGACTGTCATTCACTATGAACCGACATAGCATTGCAAGAACATAGCATGGTAGTTACTTTAAAATGTTCAATTTTTTATAATGAAATGAGCATATGATTTTAAATGATTTTAAATGCCTTATTATAAAAACAGTTCTCCAAACATTATACCCACATACAGGTATACATTTTATATTTATATTTTTGTATGTATTTTATTTTAAATGTGCTGAAGCATATTTCATATTACTTTAATAAGTGGCAAGACAATGAAGTCTTGTTTTGTGATTTGTGTAAGTATTATCTCCATTTAAAAATTATATTGTTGAGCTGGGCTCATTGGTTAAAAGCACTGACTTCACTTCAGAAGGACCCAGGTTAGATACCTACATGGCAGCTGTATAAACGGTCGTGGGGTATCCAACACCCTCTTCTAGCCTCTTTGGGCTCTAGACACACATGTGGTACAGACATCCATGGAGGCAAAAGACCGATACACATTAAATAAATAAATAAATTTAAAAATTTATGTTGTTGCAGAAAAGGTGGAAAGAATGTAAGAGCCAGAGGTAGTGGAGGCCTCCAAGGTAACAGTAGTTTCAGACACCACAGGGTTGATGTGCACATATGAACTCGTGGAGACTGAGACAGCACTCACATAACCTGTACAAGTTTTAGCCGGACAAATCCCAACATGGTAAGGGGAACGTGGGCACAAAGTCTCACCACTAACCAAGAATCTGTTTGCAGCTGATAGCTACGGAAAGAGGAAAATCAAGTTTTCTTCGATGCAGTGATGCTGGGTATTTCAACCACACATAGGCCAGGCCCCATGCTCAGGATTGTTGACCAACACAAAATGGACTCCGTGTGTGTGTGTGTGTGTGTGTGTGTGTGTGTGTGTGTGTGTGATGTCTGTAGTGTGTGTATGTCTGCATGCTTTTGGGGGGTGGTTTGTTTTTTTTTTAAGAGAAAAAAAGAACTTGTAGTTGTATAGGTAGGGAGAAGGATGTGGGGGAGGGGAAAGATTGTCAAAATATATTGTATGAAAAAAATTTAAAATAAAAAGGAAAGGTAATACAATTTTTAAATTTTGCATTTAGCAAAAAATGATTTTGTTAATGAGAAAGGAGGTAGTCCATTAAGATAGGTTGTTATGAAGATGTCTCTGTTAATGAAGGCCATAACTTTGGGGCTGAGGAGATGGCTCACTGAGTGAAATGATCAAGTAACAAGAATGAGGACTGCTTCTGGTTCCCCAAGCAGCCTTGCAAAAGGCCAGGTGTGACAGCACACATCTGTAACTCCACATGAGAGGTAAGCCAGACAGATCCCTGGAGTGTGGTGCTAGGCAGTCTAGGCAAGGGGTGAGCTCTGGTTTCAGTAACAGACCCCGTTTCCAAAACTAAGGTGGAGAGCTACTGAGGAAGACACTTGACAAAGACCTCTGGCCTCCACATACGTGGTCACACACACACACACACACATACACAGAAGATTGTAACTACAATTTTTCCTCTTTAATTACAGATGTTAATATATTGGTAACCAGGACTTAGTGCTGAATTCTAGCTGCTGTGATACTAACCATCCTAAGGAACAGACATTCCTATATCAAGAACTGCAGAGAACATGTTTCTGTAGCACCATCTACTTAACTTCTGTGTTAGCTATAACTTGTGTCCAATTTGACATTCAAAAATAAATGTGTTCACTGTTTGATGCTTTCTTTGATTATTTTAGGACCCCCAAAGAAGTCATTTTGTCTTAATTGCTGGGGAGCCATTAAGAGAACCAGTTGTCCAACATGGTAAGTCCAAAATGATGATGGTTTTCCTGGCTGACATTTTTTTCCTTATATGTGTGTGTGTGTGTGTGTGTGTTTGTGTGTGTGTGTGTGTGAGAGAGAGAGAGAGAGAGAGAGAGAGAGAGAGAGAGAGGGAGACAGAGAGAGACAGAGAGAGACAGAGAGAGAGAGGGAAGGGATTTCAACTTGAAGGGGAAAAAAAAACTTCATTGTCCACTAGGGACTTGAATATCATTTAACCAAAGTAACAGTGATTTCAATACTGTTTTGTGTTGCTATAACAGAATACATGAGACTGAGTAATCTTTTTTTTAGTACTCCATTATTATTTTTTTTATTTAACATTTTTTTTATTGAAAAAAAATTTTTCCGCTTCCTCCCCGCCTCCCATTTCCCTCCCCCTTCTCCCGCCCCTCTCCCCCTCCCCCCACTCCTCTTCTCCTCCCTCTCCAGTCCCAAGAGCAGTCAGGGTTCCCTGCCCTGTGGAAAGTCCAAGGTCCTCCCCCCTCCATCCAGGTCTAGGAAGGTGAACATCCAAACTGTCTAGGCTCCCACAAAGCCAGAACATGAAGTAGGATCAAAACCCCGTGCCATTGTCCTTGGCCTCTCGTCAGCTCTCATTGTCTGCCATGTTCAGAGAGTCCGGTTTTATCCCATGCTTTTTCAGTCACAGTCCAAAAAGCTGGTTCCTGGAGAAAATCAACAAGATTGATAAACCCCTATCCAAACTAATCAAATGGCAGAGAGAGAATTTGCAAATTAATAAGATCAGAAATGAAAAGGGGGACATAACCACAGACACAGAGGAAATTCAGAGAATCATTAGATCTTACTACAAAAGCCTATATGCCACAAAACTGGAAAATGTAAAAGAAATGGACACTTTTTTAGATAAATACCATATACCAAAGTTAAACCAGGACCAGGTGAACAACCTAAATAGACCTGTTAGTCGCGAAGAATTAGAAGCTGTTATTAAAAACCTCCCTTCCAAAAAAAGTCCAGGACCAGATGGTTTCAATGCGGAATTCTACCAGAACTTCCAAGAAGACCTAATACCTATACTCCTTAATGTATTTCACAATATAGAAACAGAAGAGTCATTGCCAAATTCCTTTTATGAAGCTACAGTAACTCTGATACCAAAACCACACAAAGACTCAACCAAGAAAGAGAATTACAGGCCAATCTCACTCATGAACATCGACGCAAAAATCCTCAACAAAATACTGACAAACCAAATCCAAGAACACATTAGAAAAATTATCCATTATGATCAAGTAGGCTTCATCCCAGAGATGCAGGGCTGGTTTAACATACGCAAATCTGTCAATGTAATCCATCATATAAATAAACTGAAAGAAAAAAACCATATGATCGTTTCATTAGATGCTGAAAAAGCATTTGACAAAATTCAACATCCCTTTATGATAAAAGTCTTGGAGAGATTAGGGATACAAGAGTCATACCTAAATATAATTAAAGCTATTTACAGCAAGCCAACAGCTAACATCAAAGTAAATGGAGAGAAACTTAAAGCCATCCCACTAAAATCAGGAACACGCCAAGGCTGTCCACTCTCTCCATACCTCTTCAATATAGTGCTTGAAGTTTTAGCAATAGCAATAAGACAACATAAGGGGATAAAGGGGATTCGAATTGGAAAGGAAGAAGTTAAACTTGCATTATTTGCAGATGATATGATAGTGTACATAAGCGACCCCAAAAACTCCACCAAAGAACTCCTACAGCTGATAAACACCTTTAGTAATGTGGCAGGATACAAGATCAACTCCAAAAAATCAGTCGCCCTCTTATACACAAAGGATATGGAAGCAGAGAGGGAAATAAGAGAATCATCACCTTTCACGATAGCCACAAACAGCATAAAATATCTTGGGGTAACTCTAACCAAGGAAGAGACTGAGTAATCTTTAAAGAAAGGAAATTTATTTTGGCAGACATCACTGGAGACTTGGAATTCCAATGTGTGTGTGTGTGTGTGTGTGTGTGTGTGTAGGGTCTCATGTTGTTTCAACTCGACAGAAAGTAGAAATGGGTATATGCTTGAAAGACAAAACTTGAGGGGTGGATATGCTTCATAACATTCTGCTGCTGTGGTAATAAAGCCAGTCTCTCCCCACACCAAAAAATTAATCCAGCCCCACAAGAGTGAGAACTCACCCACTGGAAAAGTTATTACCTCATCTTCATGACCCAGTCACCTTTTAGTGGCTCCACCTCCCCATATGGCCCAAGGACAATTAGATCTTAATATGAATTGTGGAGGGGAAAATCGGTATGCAAATCATAGCCAACACGGCCCTTTTAACCTATTATATTTTTAGTGAAAAATATGAGCCTCTTAGGAATAATACTTCTTTGAAACTTTCTGTAATAGTTTAAGCCATTCTTGGTTGAATTACGAAATGAAAGATGGCTCAGCAGCACATGCTGCACTCACAGAGGACTCAAACTTAGTTCCCAGCGCCAGAAGATCTAATGTCCTCTTCTGGCCTCCTTGGGCATCTGCGCATTTGTGTGCATACATGCGCGCACACACACTCACACTTAAAGAATAAAATAAATATTTTTTTCAAATGTCAATGATTAAATGAGAAACACCTAAAAGCACCAAGAACCCAACTTGTTATTTGTATCTTTGTCTGCAAAACATACTGTGTGGTTCTCTAATTATTAAATTGGACATGATTTAAGATCTCATTGTATTCCACTACTTGGCATGATTTCCAAGGTATACACAATGATCTCAGATAAGCCCCAGCTAGTCATAAATTTAAGTAACACTGAATATTTTAAAAAATAATATTGTTTTTCTTCTAGCAGTAATTTCGAAGGGATATTAAATCATAAGCCCCTAGCTTGTGATCTCTCATGTTAATTTTGCACACTTCCTTTTGTCGTGACTGAAGAAAATGGTTCTTTGGTGAAGAAAGCTACAAACAAATGGAGTAGGGTCTTCAGCTAGTTATGGCTGGAATTGGGGTAGGAAAAGCGAGTTTGAGACGAAAACCTTTTATGTTAGGTCTTTTCCTCCATAGCAGTCCTGCGAAACAAGAGCCCAGTTGAAGGAGGATGACACAGCAAACTGGAAGGCTGGATGTATGCAAATCCTCTCCCGGTGCCTCCTAGGTGAGACACTGGGTATGCTTGTAAAATCAAGTTCACATTCATCGGCCCAAGTAGACATATATCTCTTGGACTGTCAGTGACTGATAGACAGAGCGTTTTGTTTGGTTTGCTTAATTTGCTTTTCTTTTTACATTTTTTTTTTAACTTTTCATGCTCAAGGGCAACCCCAAACATCCTGGGAGTATTTGGGGAACTGGTTGTGTTTTTGTGACTTCTTAACTCCATGCTCCTCTTGTCACTGAGTGTTCTTAATGATGACCTTCGGCAAAGACGTCACAGCATGTTGGATTAGCAAACAACAGTAACTCTGGTGAAGTTATGTCCCTCCTCCAAATGAGAAAAAAAAATGCAGATATTTCATTTTCTTAACATACACTTTCATGCCATTTGCTATTTGCTAAGTGTTGCTCAGAGTGTTTTTCAAATGTGAATTTATTTAGTTTTCAAGGCAACCCTGAAAACTTGACAGGGGTGGCAAGGGAATGACAAAAAGACACACCGACACACATACAGAAAGCTGGAATTGGGGGCCTGAACTTGACCTGATGGAGATCTACATACGGTACACCAACCTAGAACCTCAGCGAGTTCCTTCTATACAGCACAGGAGGAGGTGGCTCGTCTCTGTGGCAGGTCTCTGTAGAGGAGCTGTCTCAGGTTGCAGTCATCATGAATGAGGAAGTTGTGGTTGTTAGTTTTTGCATCCACTGCAGCGTCCTCACACAAATTGGAGGAAGACTTGCCAATTTCCTGAGCCTGACTTTGAGGAAGATTTTACCCATTCCCATGAGTCGGAGACATGGGTCCTGATCAATAATATACCTTCACTCAGTGCATCCGCCTTTCCTACAATGTCTTAGGTGACTCAAGGACAGTTTATAAAACTGAGAGGTATGGGAAGGTGTCAAAAATAGAATATAGAAATGTACTATGGAAAAAGAGTTGAGGTATGACGTGGTGGGGCTCTGCCTGGGGAAACCATAGGGAATTATTGTGTATCAAGTCAGTCCTTGGCCCAGTCAGTACTTAATCTGCTTGACCCATAAAACCTAAAGTATACTTTCCCTGGCCCTTTGCTGAGTGAAAAATTGGTTGACCCTAAGAAATAAATTGTTAAAAAGTGCTGCTTGACTTGAAGTTTATTAATAAAATGTATTAATGTTGTGGTACTGGTAGTCCTTGGCAAGAGAATGGCCACACTAACATGATGCATCTTTTGGGAAGGTGGGTGAATTAGAAATTATGGTCAAAATGAAAGCTAAATCAGTAGAAACATAAAAAGAAGCATTTACAGGAAGATGAAAAATGCCTTTAATTGCAAGCACATGGCAGTGACTCGTGTCAGGAAGGAGAAACCAGCCAAACTTCAAAACTTGACCTCATCTGTGCTTGCTATAGGGTACATGGCGGTGTCTTCTGGGGAACTGCAAAAGAACTGTTAATGTACAAGCTGTTCAGAAGCAATTAAACCCCCTGTTGGCTGTCATGCAGATGCTGCGAGTTTTCGAAACAGACTTAGAACCATCTCATAAATGCACAGCCCCACCCACAGCTTAGGCAGACGTCAAAACCATGTGCTAATCTAGCTGATTCAAAAGCCCAGGCTGGTTCAGTTCCTGACGTCAGTTCGTGTTGTACAAATAACAACTACAAAGACTGCGATGGATAAAGGGATTGCTATCACTGGCAAGGACCCTGCCATGAGCAGTGGGACCTGACTGTGTTTCTCTAAGTATGGTCTGTACGATAATTTCTTAGCATATACAGTTCTAGCAACTGCAGTCCTGTAGGACAGAACGCTATGGAAAGAGGCTGTGGCTGCCCAGCTATGCCTAGACTGTGTTTCAAACGAGGAGCTATAGTAATACACACTGCTTCCAGTGGTAGAAGAAAATGTCATCATGCAGAACTTTGTAAACGTCTCTTTCTGCCCTAGGTCCGTTTGTGATGAATACCAATGAAGAAATTTCTGAGGCCATTCTTGATTTCAGGAATGCAAAAAATGGTTTTGAGGGGGCCAAAACCTGGAAGTCAAAGATTGGAAACCAATGAAGAGCTGGAATTCTGCTGTGTGGATGGACTGACCATTCAGTATATTCAGTTTCCAAAGCTGGCCTAGCTGGTGCTTCTAAAGAATTTCACATTAAGCCGGGTGGTGGTGGCGCACGCCTTTAATCCCAGCACTTGGGAGGCAGAGGCAGAGGCAGGTGGGTCTCTGTTGAGTCTGAGGCCAACCTGGTCTACAGGCAAGTTACAGGACAGGCAGGGTTATACAGAAAAAAACTGTCTTGAAAACCCCAAAATAAAAAAGAATTCCACATTAAAATGAAAAGATGTTTTTTGTACGGAGTCATCAGAATGCATTATATACATGTATGAAATTGTCAAAGAGCAGATTTAACTATTTTAAGAAGTTAAAAGTAAAAAAAAATAGTAGCAATGCATGCAAATAATTCTAATTGTTGCTTCTTTAAAAACGAATGTTATTCATTTCAATGGAAATTATTGAGCTCCTATTAAAAACAGTTGCTTATGTACATGTGCTTTTGATATGTGAGAAGATGCCCTTTTATCCTGTGGTCTTTGGGATTTTCTTAGAGCATTTTTTATGGCTTTCCATGTTACTGGCAGCAGCTATGTGAGCATCTGAAGCTGTCCTCCTGCAGTTCAGCTGCCATCCCAGCCATCACAACTGTGCTCCGGTTTCATGTTACAGGTTATCTGCTTTTGAAAACACAGCAGCCCTGACCATATGAGTCAGCTTTGAAAACTGCCCTGCTATTGCTAGGGACACAGCAGGACTCCGGCCAAGACTTCCCCTCAATTTTCTGCCAAAGTCTGTGTCAGATGTAAGACACATGCTCCTGCACGCTTCCTTGAAGACTGGGAAAAGTCAGAATCCATCGTTAGGTTCCAGCCTGCTGTAGCCGCAAGTGTCAGTGGTCACACGACCTCCTTATAAAGCAGCTAGAACCTGGGGCATAGGGTAGAGATTTTTTTTCTTTCTTTTGGCTTTCTGGACACGAAATGATTGGAGAGTGATTTCTAGCATAAAGTGGAAGCCAGGGCCACCTCCTGATTATTTTTGCAGCAGGAACTTTTAAAAGTTTTTTGTTTTGTTTTTTGTTTTGGTTTTTTTTTTTTTTGCATCTTTCTCCCATACTAAGATTGTGTGTGGCAGGGGGTGTCCCTTGACTAAATCAAGTCATTTTGATTACGACTGATCATGTGATTTTTCCGTGTGAAGTTTTGGGGTTTCGAACTTTGCTTCTGGAGAATGCCTTTTGCCCCACTTTTCAGGAGCTGCCTGGTGTCAAGTGCTTAGTCGTCAGTGGGCATTTAAAATAGCCAAAATGTATAGAGAGTGGGTAGTGGTGAATGTTCTCATGATGTCCTACGTGTACCTGGTGCAGGGCTTCAATAGTGACCATGGACCAGTGAAGGTAGGTGAGCTCGAGTTTTTCATGTTTCTTTGTGTTGGTTTTCACAGAAAAAGTCCTTTGCTCTCACTGTTGTTGAAGCAATATACAAGCCCAGCCTACACTAAGCTTGGGTGTATTAGTGACTGCTTTATTTCTTAGGCTTAATAATTTTTTCCATGAGTGTATGAAAATGTACATGTGTGTGAGAAGGTGTATGATGGTGTTTTATGTATTGTATGTACTTGGAATGGGACTAGAACACGAGCATTTTGGAAACCTTTGGCATGGAAATGCTTGCTCCCGTTCGTGCCTGCTGGTGGCATGGTGGCGAAGCTGTGATTTGCTTTTATGACATACACACAATTTTGTGGGCAATTGCTTTTTAGGTTGGTTGTGAGAAGCAAGCTTGAGTAATTTCTTCTGTAAATTGAAAATTACAGTGCTATTTGTGGATGCTTTTTGTCTGGTTCTGCAAATTAGCAATTGCTACCAACCAGAAGGAAAAAAAAATGTTTTCTTAGAGTCTATTTTTGGTTTTGTGCTTCTGCTTTTGAAAATGTGTCTAAAATTAAGCAGTTAGCAGATCTTTGGTTCTATGAACAAGCATCTGAGACTGGTGTGGAGAGGGTGAACTAGGTAGGGTGCTACCGATTCCAGTAACATCATTGTCACTTGGTGGTTTGTATTTTCAAAGCCTTTTTATTTTTGAAAAGGACTCGAATGTTATTTGATTGGAGTGCTACTAAATCATGGCTGATTTAGAAATTTCTGACTATGACCAGACAGAAATCAGATGTGGGCTTGAGTTTTGTGGCACACATTTTCAATGGGGGGGGGGCATATCGCCCCCCAGGGGGGAAAATTAATTCATAAGGATGTGAACTAGTTTATGGAAAGCCCCAATATGCATGTGGTGCATATCCAGATAGTAAATCTACACCCAGGTTTTATAGGACAAGACTAAAGGGCTCCTGGCACTGGAATCTATGTACAGTTTTTACCCTGCCACCTATACTCAAAAGTAAATTTCCTTCACAATCCCAGAGAACCTAGACAACAATGAGGACCCTAAGAGAGACATACATGGATCTAGTCGACATGGGAAGTAGAAAAAGACAAGATCTCCTGAGTAAATTGGGAGCACAGGGACCTTGGGGGAGGGTTGAAGGGGAGGGGAGAGGCAGAGAGGGGAGCAGAGAAAATGTAGAGCTCAATAAAAATCAATAAAAAAGTAAATGTCCTTTCACCTCTAGCCTGAGATGGAGATCCACATCAAGGCTGGTAGCAGTCAGGGCGAGCTGAGGACTGTCCTTTCTGCCTTGTAATCTGGAACTCAAAGCTTGAACGGTGCAAGCCACTAGGCAAGAAACCTTTTTACCCCAGCACAACACTGTTTGACATTTTACTTAACACTAGTCTTCAACCGGTCCCCAGTGAAGTTTCCAGTGTTTGGAGTTTACTTTTTTGTAGACAGGGCTACCAGAACTCCTCTCTGGGTCCCAGGCACAGTGAAGTTTTACACCTTTTGAATCTACTTCTCCCATCTAATCTCCTTGAATGGGCAATGGAAGAAAGGGACTAAGTTTTTATGTGACAGAAAACATGCCCTAACTGATGGCAGATGTACAGCCCGTGTTTACTAACGTGCCTCTCAATGTTTCTCTTACATGCCCTACTTTCCCTTTGAACAGTGAAGCTACATGGAGTGACCTTACAGCCACTCAGCCCCCAGCTAAATGAGATTGTTTCTTATATGAAGGAAAGTGTTGCCTGTAGTCGGATACAAGTTTGGGGATACACATGACTGGGTGCTGAAATGTAATAGCGTACATCATTTGGTTTATATATTCTCTTCCCCTCCCCACCTCCTTAAAAGGAAACAAAATCAAAGAAATCTTTTGTTGTTGTTGTTGTTATTTTGTTTTGTTTTTTGAGATAAAGCTTCTCTTTGTTAACAGCTCTGACTGTCCTGGAACTCGCTTTGTAGACCAGGCTGGCCTCAAACTCACAGAGATCCACCTGCCTCTGCCTCCTGAGCGCTGGGATTAAAGGCGTGTGCCAGCACTGCCTGGCTAGAAATCTAATTCTTAACACCGATGTTTTCTTGTTTAAATTAAAAATTAGCATAAAAACATATTCCGAGTAGTAATGGTTTAGGGCACTGGTGCTAGATTAGTTTTTCTTTTAGATGTAAGAACATGTCATTGGTTATGCAAATTCATCATGGTCCCCCTCGGTCCTGAGTCTATGAGAACAGGCTTTTCTCACTCACCCATTTCTCACCATATCTTTTCCAGAATGGCTATGATGCCAAATCTATTTCCAGGTTGCCCCCTTCCCCTGGCCTAAACTTTACTTCCTAGCTTAGAGAATTGTCCTGTTTTTTTTTTTCTTTTTTCAGCTTAGACAGGCAGTGACTATGTGCCCTTTTATGACTCTGTGGACATTTTTCCCACTCTAAGCATGCAAATGGCTCCTACCACCTAGGACAATTGTGCCTAATGGCATTTGAAAGAAGACATCCTAATCTCATTAGTCCTACAGCTTATACGCAGCATATGCTCGGAAAACTAGCTGTTTGGGGTCAACAATACTCACAACATGTGCGCTAAGAACATCTTTACAGCAATCTTAACATTCTCTTTGCCAAACAAGGATCTGGGGAGATGGCTCAGTGCTTAAGAGCACTTCTTGCTCTTACAACAGCCCCAAGTTCAGTTCCCAGTGGCTCCAAACCATCTATAACACCAGTTCCAGGGGATCCTATGCCTTCTGACCTCAGGGAAACCAGGCACATGTGTGGTCCATACATAACATATATACATTTATTAAAAAAATACCCAGATACATAAACAAATCTTTAAAATTATTTTCATTAAAAAGACCCATACTTGACTCAATAAAACAATCAGATTGCTGACTAGGTGTGGGATTTAGTTCAGGTTCTATTCTCTCAGACTTTTTATGCACTTGAGATGAGCCGAGATAGTTTCCCAAGGTATGCAGTCCACAAGGGTGTATGTTACAGATCTAGTCTGTACCCTTTAGACACTTAGTAAATAATCACCAATAGCCTTATGCTCTTGCCATTCACCGAGGCCTTCTAGCCAGCATAATTTCTGACTGATCTAATAAATAATTGTCACCAAGTATGTTGGGTGTTATTATAACTAGATGAGGTTAGCTTCTGTACATCTTTTCCATGGTGCTATGAAGACCTGTCAGTATAGTATTAGAGGAACAATTCTAGGTCATGGTAGCTTTCAGAACTCTTTTAAAAGCGTTTCTTCTTCAGCTTTTCTCTGTACTAGCTTTTTAGGCATCATGCTTATAATGTCTATAGAAAAAGGGTATTGCTAGATGTTGGACTCAGTCATTCAGTGCTACGTAAGATTGGAATAGGTGTCAAATCCACATGGCTCACGGGGCTTCATCACCTTCATGCCATTTGCCTTCTCTTGAAATTGTCTAAGAAGTAACTTGCGTGGAAAAGACTGATGGACATCTTTCATCTTTAATTGCAGAAAACAAACCCATTCCTCCTACCCACCCCATTCTCATGCACAAAGCTATATACAGGAGACTTTCCTGGCTTTGTTGTTAGTCAGATGAGCCGGTGAGCTCTTGTCCAATTTTTCTTGTCCAATTTTTCTGTCTCAACATGAATTCAGTTTTTGCTTTTATGTTATTCTAAGATACTGTGGTACCCAAGATACCCTAGAACTCTCCCTGCTTACATCCTGTGTATGACTTCCTTGTATGACTCATTTTTAATTGAAAAATCCTGACTTCATGCCTGTGAATAAAATGTTGCTACAAACATGTCACAAAGATAACTTGTGAAATAAAAATAAGGTATTTGTATATACAAATGATCCCATAAAGAACTCTTCATAAAAAGATGTGGAGTTCTCAAACCCAAGTATTTCCACAGTTAGACAAAAGCAATAGAGATATAGAGATACAAAGGACAATAAAATTGTTCCTGAGCAATATCTAGGCCTAACTCTTTTTCTCAGAGATTTTATTTTAAGCTTATTTGTGTGTGGGTCTGAGCACATGAGTACCTGCAGAGGCCTAGAAAGGATGCCATATCCCCTAGATCGGAAGTCACCAGCAGTTGTTAACCAACTAACTTGGGTAATGGGAACCAAACTGTTATTGGCAACATCAGCAAATACTCTTAACCACTGAGCCACCTCTTTATCCCAGAGAACTCATTTTTATCATGGGATGTGAGTTTGTTTTTATCGTGTGATGGCAGTTTAGCATAACTGGGAATGAATTGGAATGAAAGGAGACTGATAAAATGAGCTTTTCTGCTTAGGTTGTTGTGGTGGTGGTGAATCCACTTTTCTCTCTTGCTTCTCATTCTTATAGTCTTACTAAGATACTAGAGCATTATCAATCAACGGCATCCTCAGGCATCTTCAGCATCATAAAAGCCTTGACTGGTTGAGATGTTCTAAGCCATAAAGACTCTCCTAGACTTCTCATTACAACTTTCCAATAGTTGATAATTCATTGATTTTTTTTCAGTAGATATTTATTGACTATCCAATGTATCTAGGATCTGAGAATGCAGCAAGAAATAAAGCAATATTTCATCTCTCTTGGAATGCATAATTTGATTGGACTTGGTGGAGGTCAACAATACACAAATATGTCACGTATCAGACACAATAGTAATGAGAAGCACGCGAATGAAGGAGGGGACACCGAATGATTTAGATGAAGGGGGTGGATTGTTCTAATTCAGCTGTATTTGTTGCATAGTACTGAAAGAGGTGAAGGAGGCAGAGGTCATCCTCAGGGTAGTGACTGAAGAGGGAGTAGCTTGGCTATTCTGAGGATGAGCCATACAACTGGAGTGGCTGGTGGAAGGTGAGCTGAGATCACTGGTGCAGCTGTCCAGCCTGGAAAAGTTGCCAGGCAGATCATGCAGGTGGGGCTGATCTCCAATAAAACTTTCAGGATGCTACCATTTTAATTTTATGTAAATTTTATGCACCGGGAAATGCGTTTCAACCACTTAGAATGCAAAAACTTAACTCACAGACTGTTCAAAAACAGGCTGCCCACTGGATGTGGCCCCTGGGTCCCAGCTTACACATTGTGTCCTGTGTTGGTTACACTATTTTATTTACCTTATTGATGGCATTCACCTGGACCTGACATTCTGTGGTCTGTTTGTCTGGGTTTATTACACCCTCACCATTAGGGTGGAAATTTTTCAGCACAGGAGTGTTTTATTGTTTTCTTTATAGAAGTGTCCCAACCACCACTTTGCAAAGCCCGTCACATGGTAGATGGTGAAGGCAGTGTTTGTTGGCCGGTTGATAGACTAGCTTTGGAAGATCCTGAGACAGCCAGGTGAAAGACAACACTCACCCGTCTCTGACATTCATCATCACCACGGCTTGCCTGATTTCATGATTTTTATAAAATCCCAAAGCATTTTTAAGGCATGTGATATTTTACTGTGGACATGAGGTAAGATTTTGGTGAGTAAAAGCATCCTGAAATGTCCTTCTAGCCTTAGGCCATCCAATAGGGTGTTCGCTTCTAGAACCCAAAGTTGGAGAATGAAGTCACTTTAGCCCTTTCTTTTAGCTGGACGGTCACAGCAAGTTACCTGGAGCAACCTGTAGCCACACAGTATCTCTGCGCAAACTTAGACCCCCTTCCTGTCTTTCTTCATCTCTGAAAGCCTGGGGTGGCCTACCTATGTTTTCTTCTTGGGTGATTTGTGAAGGTGTGGCAAATTATGACAAAAATGCTCTGATCAGATGCTTTTTTAGTGAGGCAAGGTAGGGTATGCTGTAATTACATCCACCCTCAAAATCTTCGTAATCAGTACAAATTTATTTGCTGCTCATACTGTACAACCATCTTGGTTCATCCACAGTCAACTCACTATTAGTATGAAGCTAGCTGAGCACCCACATCTAGAATGTTCTAGATCACTCTGACCATTGCATGCTCCGACCTAGAAGCAGCACACATCATGGATCTACTGTCCATTTATGTGCATAGTATCAGGAGGTGCACTCTTACTTTGGCCTCAGAAGGTGGGTTGCTGGAAATATTCCAAAAATAATATCTATTAATAATTATCACACATAACTTTTGCTATGTTTAAAGTTTCCCTGTCTTAGAGCAGTGCTGGAGTGTACATAATATTGAAAAAGCAGGAAGAGAGGAAAAAAGGCAAAACTCACTGGCTTCCATCATTATCCCTCTAATGTGTGAAATAATATATACTTTATACACAGAAACTCTGTATTGGAGATAGGGAAACTCCATGGTTGGTCTTGCAGGTAAGGCATGCGGAATGAGACAGTTTATTTCAGTCGTTCAGGAAAGCCTTTCTCCGTGGGAGAAGGAAAGCTGTACGTTCAGTTCAGTAAACACTTGTGGAATGTCCTCCATGTGCCAAGCACATGAGTGGAAGTGATGCTTTTTTTATAAAATAAAAATGTCTTAGTCATTTTCACATCTTACCAGCCACCAGGGAGTTCCTTTTGGCTTGTAGGAAGAATAATTTTAATGCCTGAAACTCTAAGTAATACTATAATTTCAACACAGTTTATTTCACCATTGACTGGATCTTATTAAATAATCCTAGCACTCACATGGTAGAGATGAGTATTGCTTCTTGAAAAATCAACATTTAAATACAAATTATTACAGGAGAGAGAAAATGGCATGACAAATATCTTGCTGTTCTGTTGTGAACGGGACTCTTTAGGACGAGCGGAGTTTTGATTGCGTGAATAACCTTTTATTTCACTTTTATTAGTTCTTTAAGAATTTCATGCACTGAGTTTCAATCATATTCACCCTCCCAGATCCATCTCCCTTTCTTACCCACCCAATTTTGTGTCTTCATTTTTTTAACCCATCAGAGTCCAATTTGTACTAGCTGTATATTTACGTATGTGTGGAACATCAATACTGCACCCCTCCTCCCAAGCAAGGCTTAGGGATCATTTTAGAGGAGGGGGTGAAGAAACTCTAAGAGCCAAAGCGAGTGATTTAATGGGTATTTTAAATTTAAGAGAACTCACAGGGGTGGGGGGGGGGAGAAGCAGGATAAAAAGCTGAAACCAGCCTTTCCAGTTGTGTGCTTAATTCATAACGACATTACTATAGGAAGGTTAGGGATCACAGGGCAGTGTTGTGGGTGTTGGTGAGGAAGGAGAAGGTGATGGGTAAACGTTGATGTAGGACCACAATATGCTTAGAAGTAAATATTTTTAAAGGCTGGCTGCCAGTGGCAAGCAGGACTTTCTTATAGGAGACCATAATGTTTTGTACAAAGGTCTTCCCGTGAAGTTGATTGTGCTGCATTTTGGCTGAAACAGACTCATAGCAGCTAATTATGGCTGCAATCATGCTGTTACAAACCCATACAAATTATAGTGGCTTAGCAAACACATCAATAGGTTGTTCTCACGTACATCTCTGTGGGTCAACTGAGAGTCGGGATCAAGGCCCAAACCTCAGGCTGGGCCCATGTCTGCTCCATGTGTCTGCCCTCCCATTGATGAGTGGGCTGGCAGGAGCCTGGGCTTGCAGAGGTGGGAGGTGTGCTCAGTGCAGTCAATCCGAAGGCAGTGTCAAGCTTGCGCTTGCAACATGTCAAAGTAGGGCACGTGATCCAAAACCGAAACAGCTGTGGAGAGGCAGGCTGAAGTCGTTTGCAGTTCTGTTTAATCTCAATAAAGGTCTGGAGTTGTTTCTTGAGCATTGGATCCTTGATCTTTGAGATCAATGATACGGAGAATGTTAGGCAGCTCAGGAATCACCACTCTAAGGCTTGCTCCGAGAGCACAGTTTTAGAAGGTCTGAGACTATCTTGCCACTCAAGCCCACCCCACCACCATCTTTCTTCTTATTTCTGTAGCTCAGCTGTGTCAAATAAATAGGAGCAGGTGCATTGAGGAGAACATAGGTTTAACATATGTAAAGGGAGACAGAGACATCTCCCCAAATACTAGATGGCTTGACTAGAGAGAACATCACCAACAATCCTTGTTAAATTGGAAGATGGGGCAGTTTCTAGCATCCAAACAAACCCTTTTCCACTGTCTTCAAACACCCAGGCAACCCTGCATGTGCATTCCTGTCTGCATGCACGCACACACACACACACACAGCGCCACAAGGCACCCAAAAAGAACAACAACCTAATTCTGTTCCCAGATGGCCAGGTTTCTGGATTTCAGTGTTATGGGGACAGAGCCATGGTTGTTGTGACCTGAATAGCCACGCCTCAGCAGTCATTACTAGCAAGTGGGCACTCTCCTTCCTTCCCTCAGTTGGTATGGCCCAAACCACCAGGTGCCAGCTATTCTGGCTAATGCTAGACCCCAAAACCAAAACAGAAAAGTTTAAGAAGTAGGCTGATTTCTTTTATACATGAACTCTGTAAAGACAGACATAAGACCTGCGAAGATCCTTGGAAGTTTGCTTTCATTTGCAGATAACGCCAAGAATGCTTTTTTCTCACTAGTAAAAGATAGCTCACAGTTTACCCTGGAAGAGTTGTTTGGGTTTTATGTGTTTAATTGTATTTGCTATGATTAGAGTTGCCAAGTCTTGCTATTTTCGATCCCATCTCTCCAGTGACTAAGGACTATCAAGGGCATAAAGCATAAACCTCTACCCCAACGTGTAGGTCCAGGTGACACCCTTGAGAAAGACAAAAAGAAACAAACTAATTACATTCCTGCTTTATTCTCTGACCCTTTCCCATTTATGAACTCCCAAATTCTCCACTGAACTCTGTGAAGTAACTTTTTTCAACGTAATATTTTTATTGTCTCTTTTGGAATTTACCCCAATCACACTCACTTCTCAGTCCTCCCAGGTCTGCAAAGACACACAGAGAATTGCAGCTACTGCTGAAGCAGACACGGGACTTTTTTTTCTTTTGAAGTTGTGGTCCAAATCTGTAAAATGGGACTCTCTTATGATAAGATTCAATCATCAGTATTTTTGTTTAAAGGTTTTCCCCGCATTCATTCAAGGTGAAGGCAAGTCTGGGAACTTCTGCTCTAAATCCTTCTCAATAGAGAATAAGCTAACCAACAGTGTGGGCATTGCTTGGTGGCTTGTTAGGAATGCAACTTCATGTGGGAAAAAGTTAGTCTATGTATATAATAACATTTATATGATGACAAAGTAGTGTTGCAGATACCTTTGACCCTATGCTTTAAAAACTGATTGTTGGTACCTAAAAACCATCAGAGAATGATTTGTTATTTAGGAGGAGAATTGATAACAGTCTTGAATTAATGACAGACCAAGGCCACCACTCTAATAGCAGAGACCTGGAAATGCCTTTCCCATCCTTTCATCTTGCAGATTGCACTATAATTATTTTAGATTTTATTAGCGCTTGAATCAGAAAATTGAAAGAAATAAAGAGCAACTCATTTGGCAATAGTTCAGCAGTGAAAACTATTGAAAACAAGAGTTTAAGTCTGCATTTTGGACAATGGTAACACTTTTTTATGTTTAGCTTTGTCTTACCCATGCAGATAGCATAAAGTTGATTACAAAAAAAATCAACAAGTTTAGAATCGAAAAAGATCCATTTTCAACCCTTCCCAAAATGTGTGCCCGGATGAATTACTTGCTTTTGTTGGGCTGTTCATATTTCCATTTAGAATTATAAAAATGACTGTTGCCGATTTCTCAGTTATTTCAAACTAGCTTTTCATTTAGCAAAGTAGGCTTAAATAGCATTGGGTATTTAAGTAAATGTTGTGGTTTCACAAAGAAACCAGTCATAGGGCTATAATCTTAACATCAATCATTTTAATTCACGCTTTAGGATTAATGTTTTGTCCTTCGTTTTTATAAGATTTTTTTAAAAAAGAAGCCAAAATTGAATTGAGACTTGTAAGATATGAAGCCATACATCAGCCTTACTTAGGCATGGTATTGGATAAAATTTTACCTACATAAATAAAAATTCTTTCAGCAATGCCCAATCTTAATAAAAAATTGTAGAGGGTTCATACACAAGTACTTGTACTTATGCTGTTTCCACTCCCTTTCCCTGTCCAATTCCTCCCTTGTCTCTTTCTTACTCCTTCTCAAATTCACAACCTCTTCTTCTATAATTATTGTTATACACACAAGTGGTGTACACAAACATGCACACGTGCACATACAGACACAAACACGCACACACACGCGTGCGCACAAGCGCACACACATACAAAGCCTGCTATGCCCAACTTAATAATCTTTTAAAAAGTATTTGTTAGACCTTCTCATTACCTTATTGAAGCAGTGTTGGCAAAATTTTATCTTGAAGATTGAATTGGGTATAAGGTAGCTTTGCCATCGAACTAGAAAGGGGAGCTGGATGGTCAGGCAAAGAGAAGCCATTAACAAATTAGCCTTAATGTAGGACGATCACATTTAAGAGTTGTCAGGGAAATGAGCAATTATCCAGTTTTGTCTCCAGGGTTCTCAGCTAAAAACGCTGTGGCATGCCACCCACGTTCAGTGCCAAGTTCACAAACCCCATCTGTGCTCTTTAAGCTTCTTTCTCTTCCTTGCCAAAAAATGTCTTTGTTTCAAACTCTAGAGATATAATGAGAAACTACGAGCTTCTGAGGCAGCCTTGCTGTCTACAGATCCACGGGGCTCTCTATGACTCACCTGTTTCAAAAGGTGTTTTTTTATATATATTATTATTATCTTCATACTGATCAACTAACTCACCATATGTCAAGCCTTACAGGCTCTGTTTTCTCTCCCCTTGTATATGCTTTCAGTTTCTTCTCTATTGGCTCTTTCCCCCAGCTTACAAACATTTAATACTCTCCTACCTCCGGCCAAAATGTGCCTTCCATCTGGACTTCTAGGCAAAATGGCTAAGGTGAATGTAGCCTGGTGTGATCACATAAGCCTGAGATGTCAGGACTTTGGAAGCTGAGGCAGGAAGATCACAAGTTCCAGACCAGCCTTGGCTACGAAATGAGACCTTGCCTCAAAACAACAATAACAACAAAAGACATAACCTTGAAGATACGGATTTTGACTTTTTTTTAGTTCATAGACTGCAACTGGTTAATAAAACAGTAGTAAACAACCATGTAAAGTCATCTAAACACTAAATGCTGATAAACTATGGAACCATCAAGTCAAAGCTGCAGGTCTGAAAGATGTGAGGCTGGGAGAGAGGCCATCAAGAGCTCTGCTCCAGAATTGGGGGGATGGTCAGTTAGCAAAATGCCTACCTAGCATGCTTAGGGCCCAAAGACTGATCCCCAGGGCTGGGAAATACTCTAGTAGGAAATGGGCTCCGTTGGTGTATGTATGTATGTATAATTATTTTGTATAACCGAGCCCCTACTTTTGAACAAGTAGTTATAAATCAAAAATATTGACTTGGGCTCCCCGCCCCCACAAATATACCCATCTAGTCTAGTTGCATCATATTAGCCAATACAGTTCAGATGCAACCACAGAGAAACAGCAATACTTCATCTTAAAGTAGGAAATGGGACTGTCGTCACAATAAAAGACAATAAAAGAATCTCTACTGCTTGTCTATGACTGCAATAGTATGGTACCATAAATCTGGTGTCTCAGAACAACAAAATCCCAAAAATCAAGGTGTCAAACTCTCTTGGCATGAAGCATTGCCTCGTCTGCTTTGGGGGGCTCGAGGCAATCCCTGAGTTGTGGCCTCATCACTTCATGTCCGCCTCCGTATTCACATGACCCTGCTGTGTCTTTGTCTTCTCCAGGTTTCTAAGGACCTTGCTCATTGTACTTTGGGTTCACGTGACTAATATCACAAGGACTTCACCTCCATTATATATGCATTTTTCCTGAATAAGACAATGTGCTCAGGCTCTGGAAGTAAGGAAGTAGATGGATCTATCATTTTGAAGTCCACCATTAGACATGATTTGGCCTAGGCCCAAGTGCACATTTGAGTAATCTTGTCTAGTTTCTTTTCAGATGGTCTACAGTTTAAACTGTTAGCAGCCACAGTTATCACGATATCTTTGTAACTTACTCTCAAACTAGGATTTTTCTTTCGAGCGACCATCCCGGTCAGTGTTGGAACGATCTGAACAACAGATCAGAGCTGCTTCTAGTTTGGAGGAGCTTCTGCAAGTCGCACACTCCGAGGACTGGAAGCTGTGGAGATGCCGGCTGAAGCTCAAGAATCTTGCCAGTATGGACTCACGCTCAACATCCCATCGCTCCACTAGATTTGCGGCAACTTTCTATGATACGGAAACGCTAAAAGGTAGGTGTGTGAGTGAAATGGCAGATTATTTCCTTATCAGATAGTGATGCAGGTACCAACTCCTTCCAAAAGTTTGAATAGGGTGGGTATGTATCGGGGGGGGGGGAGTCTTTCACTTTATGGCAAGATGGTTCACTGGATAGAGATGAGAATGGTTCTCAGATAGCCGCACGTATGCTCCTCCATAAATAAACAGATGTAATAAAAATGTAAACAAATCAGTATTTGCAAAAGTCATTTCTCTCCTACTTTGTGGGGCTCAGGAATTGAACACAGGTTTTCAGGCTTGGCAGCAAGCAACTTTACCCACTGAACCATCTTGCCAGCTCAAGAATTCTGCATTTTAAATGGCTACTCCACAAAGAAGAATAGTCAGTATGATTTGGATGTCTACGTGCAACCTAAGAACATTTCACATTATCAAAGTAAGTTTAACTCGGGAATTTGAGGGCATGACAATACAGAAAGACTGCTTTTAGGGAGGGAAAAACAGGTTTAAAATAACCTCAGTATTCATTCAATTACTATGCAGATAGAGAGGAAAACCAAGAATAGAGCTATGGCTTTTCTTTAGAATTCTGTGTATCTGTAGGGTATCCTGGGTCCAGTCCTCCACAGATACCAAGGGACCATTATATTTCCAAATTTATTCCTGGGGTAGGGGTGGAGATAGATGTGCGATGTCACTTTAATGATATCCAGATTGAGATATAGACTCTTTACAAGACTAGTGTTTATACATACTGTGACACAATGAATGAAATGTTTTTAAATAAAGTTGTGTGGATTTGATTAGGCATTTAGCTCTCTGTTGAAATATCAACATAACCCAAGAAACCAGTGGCCTTGCTAGATTTAGTCTTGTAGA